>NC_143476.1:8662293-9295626 GCF_987193195.1 Phasianus colchicus
GGAGCTCAAGGTTCATGAATCTCCAACCCTTGGCTCTCCAAGGGTGCACAGGGGGCTTTGTTCTCCCTGTGGTGCAGCTTCAGTGCCAACTCACAGCTGAGCTGGTTGGCACACTGTGACAGCCTGCCGCTCTGAAGCTCTTGGGGCAGTGCTCAGTTCTTTCTGAAGTACTCTGGAAAATGCTGCTTCTCCTTCACCAAGTCTGTTTCCAGACAGACGTCTTTTTCTCCTCTGTACACACAAACAGTATCTTGTAACTCCCTGGCACAGTGCTCAGAAGTGATACTTCTGGAAGCACGTCAGAGAAAAGTGGCCTTGTCCCAGTGGACTTTCAGAGCAGATGAGAACAAGTCTTGGTTGACGGCTTTCTTCTGCTTCTGGAACTGCACAGGCAGGTTGTGTGTTGTCATACTTTATGCCAGAGTGCCAAACTGAAGCAGTTTCTGCAACTTCTTTTTTTCATACTTGTCACTCTTTGCTGAGACCTTAACTTAGTCATTTTTAATGCGCTCTCATCTAAACTACTGTGTCCTCCAGTGTCAGTGTTGTATGAATCAGGACTGTGGGATTTCATCAGTGAAAGGATTCTGCTCTAATGACTGTCATTCTAAAGCTGATATTGTTTCTACCGCATCAGGCTTGCAGGAAGCATCTTTGATCAACAGAGAAATCAGAAAAATTGCTTTTCCTATTGCAGTTTCCTTTTAACTAGTGATGAAAGCTGTCAGTTTACTTTTGGCACCAGAAATCCTGGGATGCAACCAGGTTAGATAAGAAGTGAAACTGAGTCAACAGTAAAGGAACACAGATGAGATAGCATCACAGAGCTCTGGAAGAGATGTTCCAGCTCTGTGTCTACCTACACCTTCAGGAGATGAAAAGTACTGGCTTACTGAGGTGTCCTGGGTTGCAGGTTCTGTTAATCTCCATTTTTGGAAGAGCTGCTTGCAATAAATACCTTGTAAGGTGAATGAGCTTGATAGAAGTAGGGTGTGAAAGAGATGGATTTGCTGTTTCCCTGAAGGTGCAGGAGTATTGCTGTGCCTACAGTCAGTAAACAAGGCAGAAATCACTGTGTTCCTCAGAATGAAAAGCAAAAGAATAAAAATCTTTTTGGGAGTGACAGCACGCCTGAATGAAGCACAAATCTAAACATTTAAAATAAGGGCTAGTGTCAAAGGGACTTGCAGTATTTCTCGTGAAGAAATATTTGATGCTTCTTTATGAAAGTCATCCTAACAAAAGTGTACTGATGTCTTTGCTGAGGATTTCCTTGGTTCCAGCCTGAAGGTGTGCGCAGGCATGAGCAGGCAGTGCTGAGCTGCAGGTGAGTACCTGTGTCCCACAGCAGGAAACCCGTGGATGTCTTCAGGGGTTTGAAATGGGCAGAGCTGTAAAACCTGCAGGCTTTCACTGAAATTGTCCTCTGCTTTATTTTGTAATCTTAGTTTCACCAATGCTTTCCAATATTATTTTCGTATGAGTGCAGATACATGGGATAGGATTTAAAGTTTTTATGGTGCTGCTGTATAGTTTTCTGTAGTCATCATAAGCCAATAAAAAAAATAATTGGTAATCAGGCAATCTATTAACAACCTGTGGCACGTGTCAAAACAATGAAATTCCTTGCAGGAAGACAATATTGCTATACAATAATGTGGCTATCCAAAACTGTTAATTATACTTGATGAGCTGGAGATAATCCTGAAATGCGGGACTTTGATCTTAGCCAAGAAAAATAAACCGTATTATCATTCTTAAATTGGCAGCTGCTATCAAAAGCCTGTGTCTTATTTCCCTTTTAGTAACACTGGCTAAATCAGAGAAACTGATAAAAGAATTTCATGATTGCAGCTTAGGGATTCTTTCCCACTTGACCAGAAGTAATCAATGTCCAAAAATGTCTGTAAATACTTTTTCTATCTTATTTTGCCAGATGTATTGATATTTGAGACGAATGGCAAAAACATTTTGCGTACATAGATAAGCAATGCAAATTTCCTGGATTGTTTTAGAGAAAAAAGCTCTGGTTATCAGATCGTTTCCATGCAGAAATAAGATTTACAGAAAAATTCTCATTATTATTATTCATGCATGAATAAGTTCAAAAAAGAGATGTGGGGGATGTTGTTTCAATTCCAGGTGATTGTAGGAAGGACTGTCAGGATGGAAAGGCTAGTGTCTGCATGGGAAAAGAAACACTTCTGGTTTTCATGTTCCCTTTGTCTTTGAGTGCAAGAGGCCATGAGGAGAGAGTGCCCTAAACTTGGACCCTTTTTGACCATTGCAGCAGAGATGGAGAAGTGTTCAACCTTCTAGAAGGAATTCAGGACAAAGATATGTAATGAAAATAAGTCCAGGCTGGCTGTCCTTGTGTGCATCAGCTGCTCGCATCTGCATAGTTGTTGCTATGGGAATGGCAGAACAGCTGGAATGTTGCATTTCCTTGTGTGACACAAGCACTGGTGAATTCAAAGCAAGAGGGGTATATTAGAAAGAGCATCACCTCCCTGCCAGATTAGGAAAAGGTGAGTGGGATGTTGTTTCAATTAGTGCTGATGGCAGGAAGGACTGTAAGGATGGAAAGTCTGGTGTTTGCCATGGGCAGGGAAAAACATTTGCTTTTCATTTTGTCTTAATCCTTCAATGCTAGATAAATAGAAAAGAGTGTGCCCTCACCTAGGAACTCTCCTGCCCTCTTCTGCTGCGACGGAGAAATGTTCCAGCTTGTAGAAGGACATCAGGACAAAGATATGTAATGAAAATAAGTCCAGGCTGGCTGTCCTTGTGGGCATCAGCTGCTGGCATCTGCATTGCTGCTGCCATGAGCATGGCAAAGCAGGTAAAAGGTTGCTTTTCCTTGTGTCACAGGACCTCTTGACTTGAAAGCAAGAGGGATGCAATAGAAAGAGCTGCAACCTCTGCCAGACATGGCAAAGGTGAGTGGGATGTAGTTTCCATTGCTGCTGATGTCAGGAAGGACTGTAAGGATGGAAAGGCTGGTGTTTGCCATGGGCAGGGAAACACATCTGGTTTTCATTTTCTTTTTGTGTGCCAGAAAAAGAGCAGAGTGTGCCCTCACCTTGGACCCCTCCTGCCCTCTTCTGCTGAGAGGGAGAAATGTTCCAGCTTGTAGAAGGACATCAGGACAAGGATATGTAATGAAAATAAGTCCAGGCTGGCTGTCCTTGTGGGCATTAGCTGCTGGCATCTGCATTGCTGCTGCCATGAGCATAGCACAGCAGGTAAAAGATTGCTTTTCCTTGTGTCACAGAAGCTCTTGACTTGAAAGCTAGAGGGATGCAATAGAAAGAGCTGCAACCTCTGCCAGACATGGCAAAGGTGAGTGGGATGTTGTTTCAGTTAGTGCTGATGTCAGGAAGGACTGTAATTATGGAAAGGCTGGTGTTTGTCATGGGCAGGGAAATACATCTTGTTTTCATTTTCTCTTTCTCTTTGAGTGCCAGATAAAGAGGAGAGTGTGCCCTAACCTTGGACCCCTCCTGCCCTCTTCTGCTGAGATGGAGAAATGTTCCAGCTTGTAGAAGGACATCAGGACAAAGATATGTAATGAAAATAAGTCCAGGCTGGCTGTCCTTGTGGGCATCAGCTGCTGACATCTGCATAGTTGTTGCTATGGGAATGGCAGAACAGCTGGAATGTTGCATTTCCTTGTGTGACACAAGCACTGGTGAATTCAAAGCCAGAGGGGTATAATAGAAAGAGCATCACCTCCCTTCCAGATTAGGCAAAGGTGAGTGGGATGTTGTTTGAATTAGTGCTGATGTCAGGAAGGACTGTAAGGATGGAAAGGCTGGTGTTTGCCATGGGCAGGGAAACACATCTGGTTTTCATTTTATCTTTCTCTTTGAGTGCCAGACAAAAAGCAGAGTGTGCCCTCACCTTGGACCCCTCCTGCCCTCTTCTGCTGAGATGGAGAATTGTTCCAGCTTGTAGAAGGACATCAGGACAAGGATATGTGATGAAAATAAGTCCAGGCTGGCTGTCCTTGTGGGCATCAGCTGCTCGCATCTGCATTGCTGCTGCCATGAGCATGGCACAGCAGGTAAAAGATTGCTTTTCCTTGTGTGACACAGGAGCTCTTGACTTGACAGCTAGAGGGATGCAATAGAAAGAGCTGCAACCTCTGCCAGACATGGCAAAGGTGAGTGGGATCTTGTTTCAATTAGTGCTGATGTCAGGAAGGACTGTAAGGATGGAAAGTCTGGTGTTTGCCATGGGGAGGGAAACACATCTGGTTTTCATTTTCTCTTTCTCTTTGACTGCCAGATAAACATGGGATAGTTTGCCCTCACCTTGCAACTCTCCTTCCCTCTGCTGCTGAGAGGGAGAAATGTTCCAGCTTGTAGAAGGACATCAGGACAATGATATGTAATGAAAATAAGTCCAGGCTGGCTGTCCTTGTGGGCATCAGCTGCTGGCATCTGCATTGCTGCTGCCATGAGCATGGCAAAGCAGGTAAAAGATTGCTTTTCCTTGTGTGACAGGAGCTCTTGACTTGAAAGCTAGAGGGATGCAATAGAAAGAGCTGCAACCTCTGCCAGACATGGCAAAGGTGAGTGGGATGTTGTTTCAATTATTGCTGAAGTAAGGAAGATTGTAAGGATGGAAAGGCTGGTATTTGCCATGGGCTGGGAAACACATCTTGTTATCATTTTCTCTTTCTCTTTGAGTGCCAGATAAAGAGCAGAGTGTGCCCTCACCTTGGACCCCTCCTGCCCTCTTCTGCTGAGATGGAGAAATGTTCCAGCTTCTAGAAGGACATCAGGACAAAGATGTGTAATGAACATAAGTCCAGGCTGGCTTTCCTTGTGGGCATCAGCTGCTGGCATCTGCATTGCTGCTGCCATGAGCATGGCAAAGCAGGTAAAAGGTTGCTTTTCCTTGTGTGACACAGGAGCTCTTGACTTGAAAGCTAGAGGGATGCAATAGAAAGAGCTTCAACCTCTGCCAGACATGGCAAAGGTGAGTGGGATGTTGTTTCAATTATTGCTGAAGTCAGGAAGACTGTAAGGATGGAAAGGCTGGTGTTTGCCATGGGCAGGGAAACACATCTGGTTTTCATTTTCTCTTTCTCTTTGTGTGCCAGATAAAGAGCAGAGTGTGCCCTCGCCTTGGACCCATCCTGCCCTCTGCTGCTCAGAGGGAGAAATATTCCAGCTTGTAGAAGGACATCAGGATAAGGATATGTAATGAAAATAAGTCCAGGCTGGCTGTCCTTGTGGGCATCAGCTGCTGGCATCTGCATTGCTGCTGCCATGAGCATGGCACAGCAGGTAAAAGATTGCTTTTCCTTGTGTGACACAGGAGCTCTTGACTTGAAAGCTAGAGGGATGCAATAGAAAGAGCTGCAACCTCTGCCAGACATGGCAAAGGTGAGTGGGATGTTGTTTCAATTAGTGCTGATGTCAGGAGGACTTTAAGGATGGAAAGTCTGGTGTTTGCCATGGGCAGGGAAACACATCTTGTTTTTATTTTCTCTTTGTGTGCCAGAAAAAGAGCAGAGTGTGCCCTCACCTTGGACCCCTCCTGCCCTCTTCTGCTGAGATGGAGAAATGTTCCAGCTTGTAGAAGGACATCAGGACAAGGATATGTAATGAAAATAAGTCCAGGCTGGCTGTCCTTGTGGGCATCAGCTGCTGGCATCTGCATTGCTGCTGCCATGAGCATGGCACAGCAAGTAAAAGATTGCGTTTCCTTGTGTGACACAGGAGCTCTTGACTTGACAGCTAGTGGGATGCAATAGAAAGAGCTGCAACCTCTGCCAGACATGGCAAAGGTGAGTGGGATCTTGTTTCAATTAGTGCTGATGTCAGGAAGGACTGTAAGGATGGAAAGTCTGGTGTTTGCCATGGGGAGGGAAACACATCTGCTTGTCATTTTCTCTTTCTCTTTGAGTGCCAGATAAAGAGCAGAGTGTGCCCTCACCTTGGACCCATCCTGCCCTCTGCTGCTCAGAGGGAGAAATGTTCCAGCTTGTAGAAGGACATCAGGACAAGGATATGTAATGAAAATAAGTCCAGGCTGGCTGTCCTTGTGGGCATCAGCTGCTGGCATCTGCATTGCTGCAGCCATGAGTATGGCAAAGCAGGTAAAAGATTGCGTTTCCTTGTGTGACACAGGAGCTCTTGACTTGAAAGCTAGAGGGATGCAATAGAAAGAGCTGCAACCTCTGGCAGACAAGGCAAAGGTGAGTGGGATGTTGTTTCAATTAGTGCTGATGTCAGGAAGACTGTAAGGATGGAAAGGCTGGTGTTTGCCATGGGCAGGGAAACAATGCTGGTTTTCATCTTCTCTTTCTCTTTGAGTGCCAGAAAAATAGAGGAGAGTGTGCATGCTTTCTACCCCTCTTGCCCTCTTCTGCTGAGATGGAGAATGTCCCAGGTTCTACAAGGACATCAGGACAAAGATATGTAGTGAAAATAAGTCCAGGCTGGCTGTCCTTGTGGGCATCAGCTGCTAGCTTCTGCATTGGTGTTGCCATGAGCATGGCACAGCAGGTAAGGGATTGCTTTTCCTTGTGGGACAGCTGTTAAGCCATTCTGATTCACCCTTTGCATCCACAGCATACAGTTTTTTCCCACACTGCTGTTTCTATCCAGCAATGTGCATATGTGCAGTGGTACAGAGGTTGGTGGCCCTGCCTGTGGCAGGGGGTTGGAGATTCCTGATCCTTGAGGTCCCTTCCAACCCGGGCCATTCTGTGTGTGTGTGTGTGACTGGCTAAACACCAATTGTTGCTAGCTCAGCAGGTATACTGCTAATTATTGAACGCCTGACAGCTGCTTATCAACACTTGGCCACTATTTCTGGACAGCTGCTCATCCCTGAAGAGAGAGAAGTTTGGAAGGAGGACAGAGGGGAGTCTCTTGATGCCTGCCTGTTGCATCCCAACCTGCCCACAGAGTGAGTCAATTCGGCCTTGTGTGGAGGCCCTGGCTTCTTTGGAGTCTGTTTTTCTTTTGCTGAGCTTCTCCTATCCAAACAGAATGGCCTTACAACATGCTTTCTGGTCCTTAATGCTATACCCATGCAGTTTGTAACTATTACAGTTCTGTAAGTGAGAATTGATCACATGATTGAACAACTGTATTACTAAAATATGTTATGAAATAACTTCTTTTTACTAATACTAATAAAGTCTTTCTACTTTTTCAAACTGTTTCTAAGGGCAAATTACTAAACACATGGTGCTGTACTACTTCAGAGCAATCCCACATTTGATAGCCAGTGCAGAAACAACATTCCATCCTACAGCATTAGCTAGTTCAGAGGTACCAGACGTGTATCTGGATGTGGCTGTTGTGCATAACTGGGGCTGAGGGATCAGAAGTGACAGCTCCACTCTTGGAGACCACAGAACTAAAATGGAAAGATAAAATAGTTGCAGGGCAATTGTTCTCTGTGCCTGAAGCAGGGACCGATTTATCGGGGAGAGATTTAACAGTTAAATGAGGATTACAGCTGCAAGTCTGTGAAACAGATATCAGGGGTCAATGAATGTGTTAACAGCTGTGATGAAGAAGAAATGAATCCAAAGGTGTGGGCAGGGGAAGGAAATCGGGGTGGACTCACAATTTTCCCTTACAAAGAACTGCCCAAGGAGGGAGTGGAGCTGTGAAACAGCAACAATATCCCATAGCCTTAGAAGGGAGAGTGGGTCTAAAAGCTGTAACACAGACAGTGCTTAAGGATGGTCTTCTGGAACCTTGTCTGTGGCCTTATAACACCCCAATCCTGTCGGCACGGAAGGCAGACGGCACGTATCGGCTGGTGCAAGATGTAAGGAAATGACTGAACCCGTTCTCAAAAGACAGCCTGCGGCTCCTAACCCCTATACCCTAATGAGTCAGATCCCACACGGACAGCAGTGGTTTGGTGTGAGAGACCTCACAGATGCTTTCCGGACAGCCTTTGGACTCAGAGAGAAATGGCTGCGTTTGTATGAGGACACATTGTAATCCTATCGTGATTCGTGATGATACTGTAGATACTGGAACTCGTGCTAATCCTTGTCTTGGCAGCATTTGAAGCAAGCAACTGGTGCTGCTGTCATGCAGAAAGCTCCCTTCCAACCACTCAGCAAGCATTTGGATGAGACAGCTTCCTGCTGGGGAGCCCTCCGACATCACTGCTGCCTCCTCCAGAACCATACCTGCAGATGCTTCAGAGCTCTTCAGCATGGACTTCCTTCCTCCCATCAGCAGCTGCTCCTGCACTGACCTTCATTCACACTGGGATACCATCTGCTTCCAGCAGGAGCTGACCTGCGAGACAGAGAAAGGAAACGTGGGATGAGCACCAATGCAGAAGCACAAGGCTGTGTCACCACCACGTCTTGCAGCCTTGGGAAGTCAGCTGCAACTGCAGCCTTGGTCAGAATTACAACGGGCACCGTAAATTAAGTGTGACCTCTGAAGTTGTTGCCATGATCAGAAATAGACGCTCAAATCGCTCACATAACTGTCGGTGGTTCCCTCCAAATTCTTTTGCTTTGGGGAACAGATGGACTCGGAATGGAAGGACACGAGAAAAATGACATCTGTTTGAGCTCAGCAGACTTGAGAGGTGGGCCTGGGTGAACCTCATGAGGTTCAGCACAGCCAAGTGCAAGGTTTGGCATTTGGGCCGGAGGAATCCCAGGCATTCTTTTGTCATCGTGGTGGTTTCCAATAGACCCCAACAATGAGACATCAGGTTGCCGTGTGGGCTCCTGGGTGACACTGCCATTTCCCAGCCATTGCAGCCTAGGGGCAAATAAAGTAAAATACTTCAGAAAGATCTCACACTGATTGCATATTTTACTGTTCTTTTACACAAAACAGAAGGAGAGGGCAGCAGATGCATACAGCTGCATCAACACCCAGGCTGCTAAAGGAATGGAAAGACAGAAACATCAAATATCAATGCCTTATTCTAATGCAAGGAGGGAAGCTTCTATCAATGTTACTTTTTATCATTTAAAATGAGCAGTTGGCACTCTTAAAGGAAAATCCTAGGCCCCAGGTTCTGACAGTGTGGCAATCTGGACTCAGCTGTGACTGATCCAAACAGTCTGTTCCAGATTTTAACATCCCTTCTATGCATTCACAAGTTTTCTCTCTTGACTTCCCCTTACAGCCGTTAGATGCCAGCAAAACATCCCACAAACACTCCTTACCTCTGTGCACACAGGCACCCATCCAACCAGAGCCATCAGTCATTCCCAGCCATGCGCTCTTCCTCCAATCATGGTCAGCATCACACGGCCGTCACGCAGCTCACTTGACTCAGTTTTTCTCTTCTTTCTGGAGGTGTCCTTGCTTCTCAGCCTTACCTTCTCGTGATGTTTATCTCGCTCTGCAGCTCCTGCTCTGAATAGGCTTTCTTGGATTCCCGCATGACAGGCACAAAATGCAGCCACAGCCCCTGCCACCAAGGTCAGCTCTTCAGCACACATTACCTGAGGAGCACTTGGCAACTCCTGCAACCTGAGCAGTGCCAGGAAGACTGTTTCACTTCTGCTTCTCCTGGCTCAGAAATTCATTTTCCTACCTAGAAAATGGAAAAAGAAAAGAAAGAAAAAAAATCCTGACATTAGCAGACACAATTGATACTATGGAATTCTGGAAGGCAAGGGATTTGCCCTCTATGATGAGAAGTTGAGTGCAAAGAACTCAGAAGAGCCATGAGCAGGTTGTGAACTTGTGGGTAAAATTAGGAAGTGCAGCAGTGCAGGGCTTCTGGAGGTGAGGGTCTGCTACAGCCGCCTGGAAAGAGAGCCTGTTGGTGGGAGCTGCTTACTGCAGCCAGCAGAAGCATCGCACTCACTGACTCTCATCCTGATGGGGGATTCCAGTCAGTCTGGGAAATCAGCATGGCTGGCTGCAAGCAATCTGACAGACTCCTGGAGTGCAGTGAGAATCACTCTGTGGTGCAGGCATTGGGCACAGCAAGCAGAAGGGAAGCATTGCTGGACATGGTGCACACCAGGGGTTACGACAGGAGGCGGTCAGGGCTGCAGTGACCATGCCCTCCTTGAGTTGGTGATCTCAAGGAATGCGGGCCTGGCAGGAAGCAAAGGCAGGAGCCTGAACTTCAGGAGAGCCAGCTGCAGGCTGTTCCAGGAATTCTTGGACGAGATCCTCTGGACAACTGTTTGTAGGGGCAAAGGGATGGCAAAGAGCTGGTCACTTTCTCAGAAAAAAACTTGCTCAGGTTGCAGGCTGAGCTGCAGGAGAGGAAGGGGAGGAGGTGCCAGCACGGCTCTGCACGATGCTCTGCCACACTGGGCAGCTTGATCATGGCTCAGCAGTGGGATCAGACGAGGAGAAGGGGAGAAGGAAATCAAGGATGGGAGGGAACCATCAGACACAGTCAATAAGTGTCTGTGAAGTCTTGCAAACCAGAGATTCCCAGGTTGTTTCTGCTTTTGCAGCATTTGTGTGGTGCAGGGTGAGCAAAAGGTTCTGCTGCTTGATTGCCGCCTAAAAGGGAAATGGCCACTGAGCTGCAGACCAAGCAGTACTGCCTGACGTTGGCCAGGGGGAGCTTCTCCTGCCGCAGTGTGCTGATGACAGGTCTGGAGATGATCTGCAGGGCCAGTTCGTAGATGGGAGCCAGGAAAGGACATGATGGGAGGAGGGAGGTGTTAAGCAACATCCAAGGCATCAAAATGCATCAGAAGGCCCTGAAAAGCGTCACAAAGCCACAGCCAGGAAGCTTGGGAGTATCATGAGCAGCATCCAGGATGCGAGAGATTATTTGCTACCATGCCAAATGGTAGCAGAGCTCCCCCTGCAGACATCCCAAAGCCAGACAAAACAGGAACAAACCCGGAGCTGTGCTGCACGCACCCCACAGCCACAGCATTGCAAGCTGGGGTGCCTTGCTGTGTGCTGCATTCATCCCAGTCCGTGTGAATGAAGACTCTGGAGGCAGTCAAGGCGTTGATTGAGCACGAGTGTGCTTTTATTATTATATAAAGGACAGGAGGGTGTGAGAGGTCCACGGTGAAGATGGGACTCATCCTGTCTTGTCATGGAGAGAGTGGCTCAGAGCTCTCAGTGCTGCTGTCCGGTGCCTGGGACTGGAGGCCTGATTGAAAGTCCCCCTGCAAGAGGCTCTGCTCCTCTTCACTGATGCTGACCTGCTCCTGCATGGAGGTGCTGCTGTCGGGGCACTCACACTGTGCTTCAGATGGGCTGCACTGCAGAGACTCTGGGTTAAAATCCACACTTGTGACTGTGGTGTCTGGGAGGCTCAGGTCAGCAACTTCAGCAGAGCCAGGTGTAATGAGAGCATGGACTTCGATGAGCTCCTTCTCTCCATTAATGTTGTTAGATGGAAGGCTGCTATTAGAACTGCAGCAATTTGTGCTTCCTATGAGCTCTCCACTGATGGAAGCACACAGAGCATCCTCGCTACTTGCCCTGGATCTTATGGCTTGGCAAGGGCTCGATTCACCTAGAAAGGATACACAGGGGTTAGTGTCAAACTTTCACAAGCTGAATTACGACAGTGGTACTTGATCAGGGGTGAAGATTTAGGCACGGGATTGAACGCCAGAAGGAGATACAAGTGCAGAGCAAGCTTGAATTCTATGTTCCTGAAAAGCAGGGATTTGGAAGCTGCATTTGCACCCTTACCTGCCAGGACTACCACTGCTGTTTCTGAGGGCTGCCTGGCATTGCGCTGCAGTTGGCGTTTGCTGCCAGAGGATGGCTTCCTGAGGCTGAAGCAGCAACACCAACTGCTAGCTGGTGATTCCTCCTTCTTGCTGGGTGGATTTTGCCTGGAGAGAGAAAACAGCCAATGCTGTGAGTCGTGCGTGGTGCAGGGTGAGGGAAGAGCAGCACTGAGCTCTTGGCAGCAGTTGCTTGTTCCTAGCACTGCCTGGTTTCTGCAGGAAAACACAAAAACCCACCCAAACAATGATGCTAGGTGCTGGAAAAGAAAGTCCTCTTTACCTGTCAGATGGAAAGTCAACGACGGTGTGGAATTTGCCCTGCCCAGCTGCAGGGCTTTCTTCCACTTCAATGTCCCTGCTGCTCTCTGTTACCACAGAAGAGGTGCTGTGGCCTCGCCTCTGTGCCTGTGCCTCCTCCAGGCTGAGCAGCTTTGTGGCAGCAGAAGAGACCCCCACAGACTTGGGCCCTGGGAGAGAATTGTGCCCTGTCAGGGAAAACCACAGGTAAGAGCGAGGATCAGAAAGCAGCAGCACAGCCACCACAGTTCTGGGGGAGGTGCTGTATTTTTCTCAGGCTTGCTTATCCGAGCCACTGGAAGAAGAGGAGCCCAAAATAACCATGTGGGAAGAGGTGTGTTTATGGCAAAGGACACGGTCATCATTAAGAGCAGCTTACTGTATCAAAATAGGCAAGGAAAAACCCAAGGAAATGGGGGCAGGGAACTGAGAAAGCTTCGCTGCCACACTTGCATCAAGCTTTTCCTGCGTGCAAACCATAATAATGACAGTTTCCTCCTTGTCAAATTTGGGCTTGGACATTCTCAGCATCCAGCAACAGGATGCCATACCCTAATGGAAGTCCAGAGGTCTGCTGTCCCCTTGATGGTAAAAGAGTATCTCAGACATCCTGGAGAAGGCCTGCATTTGGTCAAGGTGTCAGGTCAAGATCAAGCTAATGGAGGAAGACACTCACCTGCTGCATCTGCAATGTCTGCTCCGGATTTGGAGCCGAAGAGGACGTCGGTGTGGTTGATGATGAATTCCACCACATCCGACTGCGTCTGCAGCTCCATGCAGGCAGCTCTTCCGCTGGCGCAGGCAGACTCGTTCTGCTGTGATCTGTAGAAAAGGCAGATTTTAGAAGTCATTTCTCCAAGACCGTTTCCCCGAGTCTGAATTGTTGCAGCCAAAAGCTGTCAGCTGAGGCTCTGGAGACTTCCGCAGTGGGCAATCAGTGATGCCACTGCAGAAATTCCCCTGGATGATCAAGGACACGTCAGTCCCATCTCAACAAGACTGCAGAAATTGTCACCTAGACATTGTGCCCGTGGGGATGGAGAACAGCTCAGGCTCCTGCTCTTCTGTCAGCCACAGATTTTACAGGAGAAGAGCACATTTGATGGAGAAAAAGGGAGCACTGTTTTTTTTTTTAATGGAGAACAGATGTAAGCGTTGTGTTGAAACAGAACCAGCAGTTTACCTTAAGAGGTTTGGAGCCCACACTATGGCTAGGTTCTTGGCATGCATGTTTGTGATGGTGGAGCTCCCAGCCAGACACGCCAAGTGTCTCATCAGGAACTCCAGTGTCCTGGAAAACAAGAGAGGCAAACGTTCAGCACCAACGAGCATGCCGTGCTGCAATTCAGAAAGCAAACCTCCATTCATGCTACTTCTTGTGATTGCTACTGTCACCGAAGATGAAGTAGATCCAACCTGACTGAGTGCCACGCTGCAGCACCAAGCCCCAGCACAGCACAGCCGCAGCCATCAGCTGCACCAAGCGTGCCCCCGTGCCCAGGAACTGACCCCATAAAGTAAGCCCATGGAGCCTTCAACCCTTCAGCATACACAGGCATCGTGTTGCCGGCGTGAGACAGAGCCTGGAACCGCATCGTTGCCCTCTGTAATGCAGTAGGGCTGAGCTCAGCAGGCTGAGGGCAGCACTGACCTGTAGTGAGGAGCGGGCAGCTGCTGGATGACGTCCTGCATTCTGAGCAGCCGCTCCTCCTCTGTAGCGGCACCAACAGCATCCTGGAGTAGTGCAGAAAGGGAGCGAGACACCAATCAGGCTAGTACACCACTGCGAGTAAACCTCGTGGGGCTGACAGCAAAAGGGCCTCCGAGCTGGGGCACTGCTGCAGCCATCTGCCAAGAGGCCCAGGAAGAGGGAAATGAAAGACGTGGCCTTGTGCTTACCGAGAACTTGCCGTACAGCTGGTGGGTGAGCAGAGGGTTCGGGAGCTCCCTGAAGTACATCTTGCAGAGGGAGCTCACGCTGTGAATGTCGTGGACGGTGAGCTCAGGAATCTGCTCCGACTCAAATTCCTGCCTGGAGAGAGGGACACAAACCCGGTTGAGCGAGAGGAAGGCAAGCCCAAAGCCACACCAGATGCACTCAGGCTGTGTCAGTCGCAGCACTCTTACCGCAGCCTCTGGATGTTGGACGCGACGCCGGACAGGCGGTATATCCCCTGCACCACGCCGTGCTGCTCAATGAACTCAGCGCAGCTCTGGAGGACCTGGGGGACTGAAGAACACGTGCCAGCCGTCAGTGGAGCTCCTGATTCAAGTCCTGCTGCAGGCTGTGCTTCACATCCCATCCACTAAGCCCAGCCAGGCTTGGCTGAAGCAAATACAGATGTGCTTGTCTCTTAGGAGCATCCGCCTCACTTTATCCTTCAGCCATCAACTCCCATTACACGCGCCTCCACTGCTATCAGCCTGCCCCCTGCTAGATATGAGCTCCCTTTCATCTTCTTTAGACGCCCAGCAGAGGAAGATCTCAGGAATGGGCAGCTCCTTACCATCACGACCGGAGTGGAGAAGATGCTCTCCCAGGTCACCACCAAACACCCTTTCCTTCTCCACCTCCCGCTCGGTCGGTTTCTTTGGGCGGGCCTTCACCAAGGAACGAAGGAAGGTGAGGATCTTGCTGCGTTTCTTGGGCACTGCACAACAAAAGGAAGAAACCAGGTCATTTCAGGTCTGGCTCCGTTGGACGAGGCCAAGCACAGCACATTCTACAGAGCACGTCAGAACGGGAAGAACGTTACCAACCAGTACATACAAAAAGGGATTTTCCCCATGCCTGGAGGAGCCCAAGGCCAGGTTGGATGGGGCCCTGGGCAGCCTGATCTAGTCTCACATTAAATGTGGGGGCTGGGAGACCATCCCAAGGCGGGAGGGTTGGAGCATGATGATCCCTGAGGTCCCTTCCATCCCAAGCCATTCTAAGATTCTGTACTTTCCCCAAGTCCAATCATAAACACAGGAGGATTGGGCCAAATCTCTGCCCCATGGTGTGCATGAAGAATCATCAACCCAGAGGACAATGTGGCATGGATAAAGGAGGTACTAAACATGGAACACACCCCAAAAAAGACTTCATTTTGCTTCCCCGCACCATCAAATGTATCATCCATACCTGGCTTTGGCACTGAGTTGATGAGTGCCTCAGGAATGTTCTTATTAATCAGTTCCACACACTCCCCTGGGAAAAATCCAACCTGTAACAAGAAGAGAGGCCAACTATTGCATGCAGCACTTCTCAGATCTGAACTGTTAAACCAAAAGCCAGATAACATTTCCCTCGGAACGTGCTTGCCTGACGTTCCATAAGACTATCCAGCAGAAAATGGCCATAGTTCACAGCATAAAGGTAACAATTTTTCAACATTAGCAGCCAAAGGCAAGGTCCTCTGACACCGACACAGGGAAACTGTTTATGTCCACTAGGCATCCTGTGCAGGCAGAGCAGCTCTAAGCTGAGATTCCTGCCTCTACTGAAGTTGCACTCTCCAGTCTGAAGCTTGTGCCTACCTGGAAGCCGAGCTTGCCTCTCCACCAGGGGGTCAGCTCCTTTGGTGGCATGTCGATGACACACACGATGTCTCCCACCTGCAAGAGATTGCAACGTCAATCCCAGCTTCAGCACGGCTGGGAGGAAAGCACAGCTCAAATGACTGCATTCTTCTGCACTGCCAAACATCGCCAAGCATGAGAGCACTTGCACCAGTGCAGCTCTGAAGGCATTTGCCATTGTAAAATTGAGCAACAAGGAACGCCTTGAACTGCTTACCTCAAAGGAGAGTTCATCCGCTGCCTGGGCAACGTATCTCTTAATAGCATGGGCAGCAGCAATAGCTGGAATGTTCACAGGTGCCACCTCATGGTCCAGCAGGGGCTTCCCCTTGTTCTCAGCCTGAAACAGAGAGCACAGGCCACGGTGAGGAGCTGGGAACCAACAAGGAGGATTTCAAGGTGAGGAGCACATCTGCAGAGAAAGCTGCAGGAAATGCACTCGGTCCTTATCGTGGGCACTTCAGAAGGAACTGCAAGTCTAATAACGGCTGTTTCTCTCCCTGGTGTGCAGCAGGCACACGCCAGCAAAGATGCATCTCTCCCCACCCAGACTAATCAGCAATGGCACTGACGCAGACAGGTGGCCTTGTCCATTTTGCCCCCTCCTTTCCTGCGCTCTTTGTGCAGGAAGGCTGACTCTTTAAGATGCTAGGAGACCGTGAAGAGGGAAACCAAAGCTACGGCTGCAGTTACAAGGTGCAAACAGTGCCATTGCAAGCACCAAGCAGCTCTCTTGAGCAGTCCAACCAACAGCGAGGCCAAACAGAGCAGAGAATGATTGTTGTTTCTGCAGCCATTTCAAGGGAAAAGTCAGTAGAGGACAAACCCCACAGCCGAGATGGCTCTGGTACTTTTATAAACTTGCCACGCTTGCACTACTGTCTTGCCACAGAGGAGCTCTCTTGGAAAGCAGGAGAGCACATCTGCGGCTCACTCTGCTGGCTGCAGTCAGGGAACAAAGACCAATCAGAGCTTCAGACTCTACCTCTGTCCATGCCAGGTCAGGCCCACAGCTGATCTCGCTGCACGCCACGGCCATCAGCGTAGGTGTGACAAGCTGGAACTGAAAAGAAACACACTTTTATGTTCTCTGTTCACATCTCTGCTGTGCTCCCTACAGCTGTCGGGCACACTCACACAGCCCAAGCACGCCTGCTGGTGTCCCTGGTGATGCTGTGCAGCTCTGCACAAGCTGGGGCTGGGACTCTTTGCCTAAGGGATTGCTTTCCATAAAACCAGCTGGTCACAGCACCACAGACAGCATCCTTCTGAGGGCTGAGCTGCAGAGCATGTGGAGAAAACCCACACGTGACCAGCGTCCCATCAAAGCTGGATGAGGCTGTGTTACTAAACACGGGGCGTCACGGGCTGCTAAAGCATGTGGGGGGACAAACCATGGCAGGTACCTGGCAAGAGATCAGAACGAGGGAGAGAAATCTCTCGAATCCGCAGCCGTTCCTTGTCACTTTGCTCTGATCTTCCACGAGCAAAAGCTGCAGCAGGGAAGCAGGCAGAGGGTGGAGAGAGGAGAGAGAAAGAGCAGGTCAGTTTGCTTCCACGGTTTAGCAAAGACTACGAGGGAAAAACCAAAATCTGCCCTCCCTCAACTTAAAAACTTAAGTTTTCAACTTAAAACCATTTCCCTTTGTCCTGCTGTTATCTACCCTTTCAAAGAGTTGATTCCCCTCCTCTTTTTAGGCTCCCTTTAGGTACTGAAGGCTGCCATGAGGTCACCCCACTGCCTTCTTTTCTCCAGGCTGAACAAGCCCAGCTCCCTCAGCCTGTCTTTGCAGGGGAGGTGCTCCAGTCCCCTGATCATCTCTGTGGCTCGCCTCTGGACCCTCTCCAACAGCTCCCTGTCTTTCTGGACACTGTACTGCAGATGGGGCCTCACAAGAGCAGAGCAGGGGGGGACGATCACCTCCCTGTCCCTCATGGCCACCCCTCTGCTGATGGAGATAATGTGATCCTATGAGCTCCGCCAGCCAGCAGTTCTCAGCACTCACTGTCCCCCCGTCTCTCCCACACTGTCTCAGCTTACCTACAAGGTGCTGCACAGGACGGTGTGAAGACAAAGGGACGCAGTCGGTGCACAAGTGCAACAAGCGAGCTGCTCAGTCAGAGCTCCAGCGCTCCAATGAAGGGACGCAGCACGCACTGCTCCTCCCCTCATTCTAGCCCTTATGACATCACTGAGGGCCACCAGGCTGCTCCACCACGACGGACAGGGTGGGGAGGCAAGACCAGTCACAAGGGCAGAAGATTCCAACAGCCCAGCCCAACGTTCTGGAATCAGGGGCTGCTTGGAATTCTACCCCAGCCAAATCCTGGAGAAGCTGGCACGGGGTCGTCATGACCAAAGCGCAGGACCTGGCGCTTGCTCTTGTTGAGCCTCGCACAACTGGCCTCAGTGCATCCCTCTGGAGGGCCTTCCTGCCCTCAGCCAGATGGACGCTTCCTCCCAGCAGCGTACCTTGCAGTGCTGGGCCCATGTCAAATCCACACTAGAGTGGCTTTTGTTACATTCAAGGGCATGTTGCAGCACCCATCTATTTCACCTGGAAGGAAATAAAGCAGGAGATGGGAGAAACACAGAACTACTGCCAGACTGCTTTATCCCTTTCTTAGCCCAACTTCCCTTGCCTCATCCCCTACCCCAACTCCTGGATGATGCCCACAGGCTGATAGTTGAATCTCAAGTCCATAGGACTCCTTTCACAGGGCTCCATCAAAAAGGCTGTCACACTTGTTCCGTACACTCACACTGACCCAGCAGTGGTATCACAGTCACTTAACACACACACAACAACCAAACCCCGAGCATGCACATCCCTTCCTGCGTGACTGCAGCCCACAGCTCCCCTTCACACCTCCGTGGATCTCTGGTGTTTTACACTGATGCAGCCTCGCTGCAGCTCCGTGGCTGTCACACAAGGCCTGCAGGACCTCTTTCTCTGCAAACCCCGTCTGCAGGCATTGGTTCACGAGGTTCACCTCCTGCCCTCCTGAGCAAAAACAAGCACTAAGAGCAAGAGCAAAGCACGCTGGACTCGACCTGGCTGGATCCCCAACCCTCAGTCCTGTCAGTCGTACCCTGGTGTGGAGACTCATCCCCAAAGCCTGGCTGGACATCAGCACAGGCATCATTCTTCAAACGCCCCATCCAAGCAGCAAGGGATCAAAGCGTTGGCACATCTGAAACAGAAATGCTGTGTGAGTTTCCTGTTAGCACTGAGCAGGAACAAATCTACCGCTGAGCAGCAGGATGTGAGACAAGCAGCAGAAGACACCCAACCTGCAGAACCAGCTCGTTTGGGGTCGGTCCAGATGTTTGTCTGCTCCCTTCCCTGGCCCAGGCCAAGCTTGTGAGCTGCTCCTCCTTGGTGCAGGGGGAAATGGTGCAGATGCCATGTGGTGGCTATGCACAGCATGCCTTGCACTTGCTTTTCCTCTCTCCATCTGCCATTAGCAAACAGCATCTCCAGCCTCCAGAGATCACTGAGTCCAACCCCTGCACAACAGTGAAAAAAAAGATATGATAAGGGGTACTTAAAGCACAGCATCTGTAATCAGATCAGACTCCTGCACTGTGAAGACTTCCATGAGTATTCCTGCAGAGTGCATCACTTAGTCTCTCTTTAGCCTTGTGTTCATGGTTTTCCTGTAAGAGCTTGTCTAAACACTGCCTATAATCGTGGTTATGCTAGAAGCATTTGGATTTATTGATCCTCAGTGTGATTTCAATAACAAATTCAGATGTTTTTTTGTTAGGGACAGCTTTCAATTTCTCAACTGAAATTTCAATATTGCATTAGGTGTTGACAACCACGGGGGTACAGTACAGAGAATTACAGGAAGATTGATTTCTCCATCTCCATGCTCCTAGACATTTATGATTACAGTGATGTAGTTATATACAAAGTTGCAAGATACCAAAGCTAGAATAACCTCTTGGTGCAGCAGGATGTCTGGAGCCCAAGTGCAGAGTCTCAGTGTTGCAAAGCCTTGAAGAGGTGCACCGTATGTGCTGGGGCTGATGACACAGACACTGGAGCAAGGCCAGTGTGATGTTAGAAACTTGACCAGCAGCTGATCTGTTGTCAGCCATTTCTGGACACAAACGGGATCTGGTCGACTTAGGACATGACCTTTGGGCTGGAGAGCAACTCCCCGAGGAATCACACAGCCACTGCAGACCGTTGGCAAGAACCCCATACCAAAACAGCTCATCTGCAATCAGTTTTTAATCTGTGCAGCAGTGATTGGAACAGGCGCACGCTCTCTGCAATTGCAGGAATGTTCACAAGTGGAATGTACATCACCTGTGTGCTCCAGCTCTTCTGTGTGCATGCTAGGAGCAGTGATCCCCCTGCACCCAGGGCTGCAATAAAGTCCTGTGGGCTTTCTAACCTGCCCACCAGCAGCCCAGGCTGCCCAGAGCCACATCCAGCCTGGCCTTGGATGCCTGCAGGGATGGGGCATCCACAGCCTCCCTGGGCAACCTGTTCCAGTGCCTCACCACCCTCTGGCTGAAAAACTTCCTCCTCACATCCAACCTAAACCTCAACACCCCTCGTCTCAGTTTAAAGCCATTCCCCACTTGTCCCATCACTGTCCACCCTCCAAAACAAAACACCTCGGCTGTTCAACACTGAAAGAGCAAAATAACCCACAGCTCTTACTTCCACTGTATGCATTTAATTCCAAACTTAAGGTCACAGGTTAATTACTCAGGTGATCCTTCCTGACAGAAGAACTACTCGTAGTGATGTGTAGGAGTAAGGAACAGTTTGAAAAGGTCATGGACATATTAGAACTTGCAGCATTTATCTTAATAGATGCCTACATTGCAAAGCATTTTGTAAAACACACGTTACAAGTACTGTGCACTGGATTACACTATATCAAACTCTAAGTAACAATACAGGTTGCTTTTAAATCTACACTTACATGCTAACTCCTTGATAAAATTCCTGACTGCCTTCAGTTTTATAGCCAAAGCAGTGTTTGAGCTGGTAATGTACTCTTGAACAGCACTGCTGCCTTCAGCATTTGTATGTTTAGATCTGAAAAGAGAACTTGGTCATTATTTCACGATGAGAGAATCTTATATGACAAAACAGAATTACAAAAATCTGACAATACTGTAAAATGCCAGCGTAAGAATGTGGCTTTGATATTTTTTTTTTTCTTTTTTTTTTTTTTAAATGGTGAGTGTACCATTAATTCAAGACAAGAATTTTGTTTGTAAGTCGATCTCTATAACTGTTCTTGGCATCATTCTGTAGGATGAACTAGATACATGGAATTTGGCACTGGCTCCCCAGGGCAGTGGTTTGGCACTGAGCTGACAAAGGCCAAAGAGCATTTGCACAATGCTCTCAGACACAGGGCTTGACCCATAGGAGGTCCGGTGTGGAACCAGGAGGTGGAATACATGATCCTCGAGGTCCCTTCCAAATAAAGATATTCCATCATCCTCCAATACTTATATTCCCAAGTCCTGTACGCAGTGCTCAGACGCTTAATTGAAAGGTTCCATGAAACAGTGAGGTATCTATGTCCCTTTACCACTCAGTTATTCAATTTGCCACATGGATCTTTCATCCAGTCACATTAAAAAAACACTCAAAGTATTTCCTTCAGTCTTCCATTCTGATAGAGCTTTCTGGAGCAAATAAAGAGTTGCAACTCAGAATGTCCACACCTCCCTTCCTGCACCCTGCATACTTTTTTCATTGCACTGTGATTACGTACCATTCTATTGTCACCCTCTTCTGTCATTACATTCATTCTTTCAGTACATAAAGGGAGCCTACAAAGAGGAGGGGAATCAACTCTTTGAAAGGGTGAGTGACAGCAGGACAAGGGGAAATGGTTTTAAGCTGAGGGAAGGGAGATATAGGTTGGATGTCAGGGGGAAATTCTTTACGGAGAGAGTGGTGAGGTACTGGAACAGGCTGCCCAGGGAGGTTGTGGATGCCCCGTCCCTGGAGGTGTTCAAAGCCAGATTGGATGGGGCCCTGGGCAGTCTGGTCTAGCATTAGGTGGAATGGTGGTGGCCCTGCATGTGGCAGGGGGGTTGGAGATTCATGATCCTTGAGGTCCCTTCCAACCCTGGCAATTCTGTGATTCTGTGATTCTGTGATTATCTAGGCAGTTTACTGCCATTAAATTTTCCAGCAACAGATGCCCACATGTACAATTCCAGTCTGAAGTGTGTTCCACCAGATGACAACTGGGAATGTCTTTCTCTCACCATTAGAACCATTGCACCTCTGACTAAACACATAGCTAATCACCACTGAAAACCTAGGTGCAATTTCTGCAGTGCACAGACCAACTACGTGTTGATTAACATTCAGAGAGATTGTGCAGGTGTCCTTTTAGGAACTGGCCTACAGTATGCTAAGAGGGATGGATGTGGGGACATTAGGATCACGTGCCCTCTGCCTTTTAAGACAGCCCCAGCAGAGCAGGTCAGCAGGCTGAAGAGCTGAGTGGGTCACCAGGGCTCAGAGACTTCACTCGGCCATCTGCAAGTTGAGGGACTTCAGCCCAAGCTGCCCTTTTCCATGCAGGCAAGGAGGCCAAGAGAAGGTGGATCGGCACGGTTCTGGTGCAGACAGGGGCTGCAGTGTGAGCAGGCCTACACAGACAAGGCTGTGCCCACACAGAGTGACAGCAGCTTTCGCTGTGAGCAGATTCCCAGGGGGCCTGAGCCATGGCAGTTCTTGATGGCAGCATGTTCCAATCAGCCCTGGAAGTCTTCTCTGGACGTCTGTCGCATTCTGGAATCCACACTGAGGACGCAGTCGCTGTGTCAGAGCAGCTGGCAGAGTCACGGGGAACCGTGACGTAGTTGGCCCAGGGAGCAACAACAAGGCCTGCACTGCTCAGCCAGCCCAGGCCAAAGGGGAGCACGAGAGAGAGCAGAGGAGAGAGGGGGGGAAAGAGGGCCAGGAAGGAAAGGCCTGTGCCTGAATGGACGTGTAGCAGCAGCTGCTGACAGCAAACTCGGTGATGGCAGGGGCACAGCAGAGCAGTGCAATGCTGGCAGCTTCCTGTGTCTTTCACACAGGCACTGCAGACATGGCCAGCACTGGGAGATCAGCAGAACTGCTGCACACCTCTGCCAGCCCAGGCCAGAGGAGTGCAGAACAGTGAGCTGCTGCTGAGGGGAGAGAGGATGGCCTGAGAGCTGACCTGAGAGGCAGGGCTGGCTGTGTTACAGCAGCCTCTGTGTCCTCCTCCTGTGTCTGTGAGGGCCAGAGGGCCAGAAGAGAACATGCCCAGACAACGAAGCCCTGCTGTCCTCTGCTGCTCAGCTGGAGAGATGTTCCGCCTTCCTGAAGGACGCTGATCCAAAGGGAAGGAATCAAAGGAAGTCCAGGCTGGCTGTCCTTGTGGGCATCAGCTGCTGGCAGCTGCCTCTGTGCTGCCATGGGCAGGGCACAGCACACACAGTGTTTGCAGTTCCCTGTGTGACACTGGCCCTGGTGACCTGACAGCCATAGGGAGACAAGAGAAAGAGCTGCCTCCCTCTGCCAGATGAGGCAAAGGTGAGAATCCCAGAATCACAGCATGGCCCGGGTTGGAAAGGAGCTCAAGGTTCATCAATCTCCAACCCTTGGCTCTCCAAGGGTGCACAGGGGGCTTTGTTCTCCCTGTGGTGCAGCTTCAGTGCCAACTCACAGCTGAGCTGGTTGGCACACTGTGACAGCCTGCCGCTCTGAAGCTCTTGGGGCAGTGCTCAGTTCTTTCTGAAGTACTCTGGAAAATGCTGCTTCTCCTTCAAGTCAATGTCTGTTTCCAGACAGACGTCTTTTTCTCCTCTGTACACACAAACAGTATCTTGTAACTCCCTGGCACAGTGCTCAGAAGTGATACTTCTGGAAGCACGTCAGAGAAAAGTGGCCTTGTCCCAGTGGACTTTCAGAGCAGATGAGAACAAGTCTTGGTTGACGGCTTTCTTCTGCTTCTGGAACTGCACAGGCAGGTTGTGTGTTGTCATACTTTATGCCAGAGTGCCAAACTGAAGCAGTTTCTGCAACCTCTTTTTTTCATACTTGTCACTCTTTGCTATTTCTGAGTTCTGAGTCATTTTTAATGCGCTCTCATCTAAACTACTGTGTCCTCCAGTGTCAGTGTTGTATGAATCAGGACTGTGGGATTTCATCAGTGAAAGGATTCTGCTCTAATGACTGTCATTCTAAAGCTGATATTGTTTCTACCGCATCAGGCTTGCATGAAGCATCTTTGATCAACAGAGAAATCAGAAAAATTGCTTTTCCTATTGCAGTTTCCTTTTAACTAGTGATGAAAGCTGTCAGTTTATTTTTGGCACCAGAAATCCTGGGATGCAACCAGGTTAGATAAGAAGTGAAACTGAGTCAACAGTAAAGGAACATAGATGAGATAGCATCACACAGCTCTGGAAAAGATGTTCCAGCTCTGTGTCTACCTACACCTTCAGGAGATGAAAAGTACTGGCTTACTGAGGTGTCCTGGGTTGCAGGTTCTGTTAATCTCCATTTTTGGAAGAGCTGCTTGCAATAAATACCTTGTAAGGTGAATGAGCTTGATAGAAGTAGGGTGTGAAAGAGATGGATTTGCTGTTTCCCTGAAGGTGCAGGAGTATTGCTGTGCCTACAGTCAGTAAACAAGGCAGAAATCACTGTGTTCCTCAGAATGAAAAGGAATAAAAATCTTTTTGGGAGTGACAGCACGCCTGAATGAAGCATAAATCTAAACATTTAAAATAAGGGTTAGTGTCAAAGGGACTTGCAGTATTTCTCGTGAAGAAATATTTGATGCTTCTTTATGAAAGTCATCATAACAAAAGTGTACTGATGTCTTTGCTGAGGATTTCCTTGGTTCCAGCCTGAAGGTGTGCGCAGGCATGAGCAGGCAGTGCTGAGCTGCAGGTGAGTGCCTGTGTCCCACAGCAGGAAACCCGTGGATGTCTTCAGGGGTTTGAAATGGGCAGAGCTGTAAAACCTGCAGGCTTTCACTGAAATTGTCCTCTGCTTTAATTTGTAATCTTAGTTTCACCAATGCTTTCCAATATTATTTTCGTATGAGTGCAGATACATGGGATAGGATTTAAAGTTTTTATGGTGCTGCTGTATAATTTTCTGCAGTCATCATAAGCCAATAAAAAAAAAAAAATGGTAATCAGGCAATCTATTAACAACCTGTGGCACGTGTCAAAACAATGAAATTCCTTGCAGGAAGACAATATTGCCATATAATAATGTGGCTATCCAAAACTGTTAATTATACTTTAGGACCTGGAGATAAACCTGGAATGCAGGAGTTTGATCTTAGCCAAGAATAATAAAACTTATTATCATTCTTAAATTGGCAACTGCTATCAAAAGCCTGTGTCTTATTTCCCTTTTAGTAACACTGGCTAAATCAGAGAAACTGATAAAAGAATAACATGATTGCAGCTTAGGGATTCTTTCCCACTTGACCAGAAGTAATCAATGTCCAAAAATGTCTGTAAATACTTTTTCTATCTTATTTTGCCAGATGTATTGATATTTGAGATGAATGGCAAAAACATTTTGTGTACATAGATAAGCAATGCAAATTTGCAGGATTGTTTTAGAGAAAAAAGCTCCGGTTATCTGATCGTTTCCATGCAGAAATAAGATTTACAGAAAAATTCTCCTTATTATTATTCACGCATGAATAAGTACAAAAAAGAGATGTGGGGGATGTTGTTTCAATTCCAGGTGATTGTAGGAAGGACTGTCAGGATGGAAAGGCTAGTGTCTGCCATGGGCAAAGAAACACTTCTGGTTTTCATGTTCCCTTTGTCTTTGAGTGCAAGAGGCCATGAGGAGAGTGTGCCCTAAACTTGGACATTTTTTGACCATTGCATCTGAGATGGAGAAGTGTTCAACCTTCTAGAAGGACTTCAGGACGAAGATATGTAATGAAAATAAGTCCAGGCTGGCTGTCCTTGTGGGCATCAGCTGCTGACATCTGCATAGTTGTTGCTATGGGAATGGCAGAACAGCTGGAATGTTGCATTTCCTTGTGTGACACAAGCACTGGTGAATTCAAAGCCAGAGGGGTATAATAGAAAGAGCATCACCTCCCTGCCAAATTAGGCAAAGGTGAGTGGGATGTTGTTTCAATTAGTGCTGATGTCAGGAAGACTGGAAGGATGGAAAGGCTGGTGTTTGCCATGGGCAGGGAAGTACATCTGGTTTTCATTTTCTCTTTCTCTTTGAGTGCCATATAAAGAGCAGAGTGTGCCCTCACCTGGGACCCATCCTGCCCTCTGCTGCTCAGAGTGTGAAATGTCCCAGCTTCGAAAAGGACATCAGGACAAAGATATGTAATGAAATTAAGTCCAGGCTGGCTTTCCTTGTGGCATCAGCTGCAGGCATCTGCATTGCTGCTGCCATGAGCATGGCAAAGCAGGTAAAAGGTTGCTTCTCCTTGTGTGACACAGGAGCTCTTGACTTGAAAGCTAGAGGGATGCAATAGAAAGAGCTGCAACCTCTGCCAGACATGGCAAAGGTGAGTGGGATGTTTTTTCAATTATTGCTGAAGTCAGGAAGACTGTAAGGATGGAAAGGCTGGTGTTTGCCATGGGCAGGGAAACACATCTGGTTTTCATTTTCTCTTTCTCTTTGAGTGCCAGATAAACATGGGATAGTTTGCCCTCACCTTGGAACTCTCCTTCCCTCTGCTGTTGAGAGGGAGAAATGTTCCAGCTTGTAGAAGGACATCAGGACAAGGATATGTAATGAAAATAAGTCCAGGCTGGCTGTCCTTGTGGGCATCAGCTGCTGGCATCTGCATTGCTGCTGCCATGAGCATTGCACAGCAGGTAAAAGATTGCTTTTCCTTGTGTGACACAGGAGCTCTTGAGTTGAAAGCTAGAGGGATGTAATAGAACGTGCTGCAACATCTGCCAGACATGGCAAGGGTGAGTGGGATGTTGTTTCAATTAGTGCTGATGTTAGGAGGACAGTAAGGATGGAAAGGCTGGTGTTTGCCATGGGCAGGGTAACACATCTGGTTTTCATTTTCTCTTTCTCTTTGAGTGCCAGATAAAGAGCAGAATGTGCCCTCACCTTTGACCCCTCCTGCCCTCTTCTGCTGAGGTGGAGAAATGTTCCAGCTTCTAGAAGGACATCAGGACAAAGATGTGTAATGTAAATAAGTCCAGGCTGGCTGTCCTTGTGGGCATCAGCTGCTGGCATCTGCATTGCTGCTGCCATGAGCATGGCACAGCAGGTAAAAGATTGCTTTTCCTTGTGTGACACAGGAGCTCTTGAGTTGAAAGCTAGAGGGATGTAATAGAACGTGCTGCAACATCTGCCAGACATGGCAAACTTGAGTGGGATGTTGTTTCAGTTGCGGCTCATGTCAGGAAGGACTGTAAGGATGGAAAGGCTGGTGTTTGCCATGGGCTGGGAAACACATCTGGATTTCATCTTCTCTTTCTCTTTGTGTGCCAGAAAAAGAGGAGAGTGTGCCCTCACCTTGGAACTCTCCTGCCTTCTTCTGCTGAGATGGAGAATTGTCCCAGCTTCTAGAAGGACATCAGGACAAAGATATGTAATGAAAATAAGTCCAGGCTGGCTGTCCTTGTGGGCATCAGCTGCTGGCATCTGCATTGCTGCTGCCATGAGCATGGCACAGCAGGTAAAAGGTTGCTTTTCCTTGTGTGACACAGGAGCTCTTCACTTGAAAGCAGGAGGGATGCAATAGAAAGAGCTGCAACCTCTGGCAGACATGGCAAAGGTGAGAGGGATGTTGTTTCAGTTGCTGCTGATGTCAGGAAGGACTGTAAGGATGGAAAGGCTGGTGTTTGCCATGGGCAGGGAAACACATCTGGTTTTCATCTTCTCTTTGTATGCCAGAAAAAGTGGAGAGTGTGCCAGCAACATGCACCCCTCCTGCCCTCTGCTGCTCAGAGGGAGAAATGTTCCAGCTTCCAAAAGGACACCAGGACAAAGATATGTAATGAAAATAAGTCCAGGCTGGCTGTCCTTGTGGGCATCAGCTGCTGGCATCTGCATTGGTGTTGCCATGAGCATGGCAAAGCAGGTAAAATATTGCTTTTCCTTGTGTGACACAGGAGCTCTTGAGTTGAAAGCTAGAGGGATGCAATAGAAAGAGCTGCAACCTCTGCCAGACATGGCAAAGGTGAGTGGGATGTTGTTTCAATTAGTGCTGATGTCAGGAAGGACTGTAGGGATGGAAAGGCTGGTGTTTGCCATGGGCAGGGAAACACATCTGGATTTCATTTTCTCTTTCTCTTTGACTGCCAGATAAACAGGGGAGAGTGTGCCCTCACCTTCGAACTCTCCTGCTTACTGCTGCTCAGAGGGAGAAATGTCCCAGCTTCTAGAAGGACATCAGGACAAAGATATGTAATGAAAATAAGAGCACGCTGGCTGTCCTTGTGGGCATCAGCTGCTGGCATCTGCATTGCTGCTGCCATGAGCATGGCACAGCAGTTAAAAGGTTGCTTCTCCTTGTGTGACACAGGAGCTCTTGACTTGAAAGCTAGAGGGATGCAATAGAAAGAGCTGCAACCTCTGCCAGACATGGCAAAGGTGAGTGGGATGTTGTTTCAGTTGCTGCTGATGTCAGGAAGGACTGTAAGGATGGAAAGGCTGGTGTTTGCCATGGGCAGGGAAACACATCTGGATTTCATCTTCTCTTTCTCTTTGAGTGCCAGAAAAAGAGGAGAGTGTGCCCTCACCTTGGAACTCTCCTGCCCTCTTCTGCTGAGATGGAGAAATGTCCCAGCTTCAAGAAGGACATCAGAACAAAGATATGTAATGAAAATAAGTCAAGGTTGGTTGTCCTTGTGGGCATCAGCTGCTGGCATCTGCATTGCTGCTGCCATGAGCATGGCAAAGCAGGTAAAAGATTGCTTTTCCTTGTGTGAAACAGGAGCTCTTGACTTGAAAGCTAGAGGGATGCAATAGAAAGAGCTGCAACCTCTGGCAGACATGGCAAAGGTGAGTGGGATGTTGTTTCAGTTGCTGCTGAAGGGAGGGAGGACTGTAAGGATGGAAAGGCTGGTGTTTGCCATGGGCAGGGAAAGACATCTGGTTTTCATCTTCTCTTTCTCTTTGAGTGCCAGAAAAAGAGGAGTGTGTCCCCTCACCTTCTACCCCTCCTGCACGCATCTGCTGAGAGGGAGAAATTTTCCAGCTTGTAGAAGGACATCAGGACAAAGATATGTAATGAAAATAAGTCCAGGCTGGCTGTCCTTGAGGGCATCAGCTGCTGGCATCTGCATTGGTGCTGCCATGAGCATGGCAAAGCAGGTAAAAGATTGCTTTTCCTTGTGTGACACAGGAGATCTTGACTTGACAACTAGAGGGATGCAATAGAAAGAGCTGCAACCTCTGCCAGACATGGCAAAGGTGAGTGGGATGTTGTTTCAATTAGTGCTGATGTCAGGAAGGACTGTAAGGTTTTAAAGGCTGGTGTTTGCCATGTGCAGGGAAACACATCTGGTTTTCATTTTGTCTTAATCTTTCAGTGCTAGATAAGCAGGGGAGAGTCTGCCCTCACCTTGGAACTCTCCTGCCCTCTGCTGCTCAGAGGGAGAAATGTCCCAGCTTCTAGAAGGACATCAGGACAAAGATATGTAATGAAAATAAGTCCAGGCTGGCTGTCCTTGTGGGCATCAGCTGCTGGCATCTGCATTGGTGTTGCCATGAGCATGGCAAAGCAGGTAAAAATTGCTTTTCCCTGTGGGATATCTGTTAAGCCATTCTGATTCACCCTTTGCATCCACAACATACAGTTTTTTCCCACACTGCTCTTTCTATCCAGCAATGTGCATATGTGCAGTGGTACAGAGGTTGGTGGCCCTGCCTCTGGCAGGGAGTTGGAGATTCCTTATCCTTGTGGTGCCTTCCAACCCGGGCCATTCTGTGTGTGTGTGTGTGTGTCTGGCTAAACACCAATTGTTGCTAGCTCAGCAGGTATACTGCTAATTATTGAACGCCTGACAGCTGCTTATCAACACTTGGCCACTATTTCTGGACACCTGCTCATCCCTGAAGAGAGAGAAGTTTGGAACGAGGACAGAGGGGGTCTCTTGATGCCTGCCTGTTGCATCCCAACCTGCCCACAGAGTGAGTCAATTCGGCCTTGTGTGGAGGCCCTGGCTTCTTTGGAGTCTGTTTTTCTTTTGCTGAGCTTCTCCTATCCAAACAGAATGGCCTTACAACATGCTTTCTGGTCCTTAATGCTATACCCATGCAGTTTGTAACTATTACAGTTCTGTAAGTGAGAATTGATCACATGATTGAACAACTGTATTTCTAAAATATGTTATGAAATAACTTCTTTTTACTAATACTAATAAAGTCTTTCTACTTTTTCAAACTGTTTCTAAGGGCAAATTACTAAACACATGGTGCTGTACTACTTCAGAGCAATCCCACATTTGATAGCCAGTGCAGAAACAACATTCCATCCTACAGCATTAGCTAGTTCAGAGGTACCAGACGTGTATCTGGATGTGGCTGTTGTGCATAACTGGGGCTGAGGGATCAGAAGTGACAGCTCCACTCTTGGAGACCACAGAACTAAAATGGAAAGATAAAATAGTTGCAGGGCAATTGTTCTCTGTGCCTGAAGCAGGGACCGATTTATCGGGGAGAGATTTAACAGTTAAATGAGGATTACAGCTGCAAGTCTGTGAAACAGATATCAGGGGTCAATGAATGTGTTAACAGCTGTGATGAAGAAGAAATGAATCCAAAGGTGTGGGCAGGGGAAGGAAATCGGGGTGGACTCACAATTTTCCCTTACAAAGAACTGCCCAAGGAGGGAGTGGAGCTGTGAAACAGCAACAATATCCCATAGCCTTAGAAGGGAGAGTGGGTCTAAAAGCTGTAACACAGACAGTGGTTAAGGATGGTCTTCTGGAACCTTGTCTGTGGCCTTATAACACCCCAATCCTGTCGGCACGGAAGGCAGACGGCACGTATCGGCTGGTGCAAGATGTAAGGAAATGACTGAACCCGTTCTCAAAAGACAGCCTGCGGCTCCTAACCCCTATACCCTAATGAGTCAGATCCCACACGGACAGCAGTGGTTTGGTGTGAGAGACCTCACAGATGCTTTCCGGACAGCCTTTGGACTCAGAGAGAAATGGCTGCGTTTGTATGAGGACACATTGTAATCCTATCGTGATTCGTGATGATACTGTAGATACTGGAACTCGTGCTAATCCTTGTCTTGGCAGCATTTGAAGCAAGCAACTGGTGCTGCTGTCATGCAGAAAGCTCCCTTCCAACCACTCAGCAAGCATTTGGATGAGACAGCTTCCTGCTGGGGAGCCCTCCGACATCACTGCTGCCTCCTCCAGAACCATACCTGCAGATGCTTCAGAGCTCTTCAGCATGGACTTCCTTCCTCCCATCAGCAGCTGCTCCTGCACTGACCTTCATTCACACTGGGATACCATCTGCTTCCAGCAGGAGCTGACCTGCGAGACAGAGAAAGGAAACGTGGGATGAGCACAAATGCAGAAGCACAAGGCTGTGTCACCACCACGTCTTGCAGCCTTGGGAAGTCAGCTGCAACTGCAGCCTTGGTCAGAATTACAACGGGCACCGTAAATTAAGTGTGACCTCTGAAGTTGTTGCCATGATCAGAAATAGACGCTCAAATCGCTCACATAACTGTCGGTGGTTCCCTCCAAATTCTTTTGCTTTGGGGAACAGATGGACTCGGAATGGAAGGACACGAGAAAAATGACATCTGTTTGAGCTCAGCAGACTTGAGAGGTGGGCCTGGGTGAACCTCATGAGGTTCAGCACAGCCAAGTGCAAGGTTTGGCATTTGGGCCGGAGGAATCCCAGGCATTCTTTTGTCATCGTGGTGGTTTCCAATAGACCCCAACAATGAGACATCAGGTTGCCGTGTGGGCTCCTGGGTGACACTGCCATTTCCCAGCCATTGCAGCCTAGGGGCAAATAAAGTAAAATACTTCAGAAAGATCTCACACTGATTGCATATTTTACTGTTCTTTTACACAAAACAGAAGGAGAGGGCAGCAGATGCATACAGCTGCATCAACACCCAGGCTGCTAAAGGAATGGAAAGACAGAAACATCAAATATCAATGCCTTATTCTAATGCAAGGAGGGAAGCTTCTATCAATGTTACTTTTTATCATTTAAAATGAGCAGTTGGCACTCTTAAAGGAAAATCCTAGGCCCCAGGTTCTGACAGTGTGGCAATCTGGACTCAGCTGTGACTGATCCAAACAGTCTGTTCCAGATTTTAACATCCCTTCTATGCATTCACAAGTTTTCTCTCTTGACTTCCCCTTACAGCCGTTAGATGCCAGCAAAACATCCCACAAACACTCCTTAACTCTGTGCACACAGGCACCCATCCAACCAGAGCCATCAGTCATTCCCAGCCATGCGCTCTTCCTCCAATCATGGTCAGCATCACACGGCCGTCACGCAGCTCACTTGACTCAGTTTTTCTCTTCTTTCTGGAGGTGTCCTTGCTTCTCAGCCTTACCTTCTCGTGATGTTTATCTCGCTCTGCAGCTCCTGCTCTGAATAGGCTTTCTTGGATTCCCGCATGACAGGCACAAAATGCAGCCACAGCCCCTGCCACCAAGGTCAGGTCTTCAGCACACATTACCTGAGGAGCACTTGGCAACTCCTGCAACCTGAGCAGTGCCAGGAAGACTGTTTCACTTCTGCTTCTCCTGGCTCAGAAATTCATTTTCCTACCTAGAAAATGGAAAAAGAAAAGAAAGAAAAAAAATCCTGACATTAGCAGACACAATTGATACTATGGAATTCTGGAAGGCAAGGGATTTGCCCTCTATGATGAGAAGTTGAGTGCAAAGAACTCAGAAGAGCCATGAGCAGGTTGTGAACTTGTGGGTAAAATTAGGAAGTGCAGCAGTGCAGGGCTTCTGGAGGTGAGGGTCTGCTACAGCCGCCTGGAAAGAGAGCCTGTTGGTGGGAGCTGCTTACTGCAGCCAGCAGAAGCATCGCACTCACTGACTCTCATCCTGATGGGGGATTCCAGTCAGTCTGGGAAATCAGCATGGCTGGCTGCAAGCAATCTGACAGACTCCTGGAGTGCAGTGAGAATCACTCTGTGGTGCAGGCATTGGGCACAGCAAGCAGAAGGGAAGCATTGCTGGACATGGTGCACACCAGGGGTTACGACAGGAGGCGGTCAGGGCTGCAGTGACCATGCCCTCCTTGAGTTGGTGATCTCAAGGAATGCGGGCCTGGCAGGAAGCAAAGGCAGGAGCCTGAACTTCAGGAGAGCCAGCTGCAGGCTGTTCCAGGAATTCTTGGACGAGATCCTCTGGACAACTGTTTGTAGGGGCAAAGGGATGGAAAAGAGCTGGTCACTTTCTCAGAAAAAAACTTGCTCAGGTTGCAGGCTGAGCTGCAGGAGAGGAAGGGGAGGAGGTGCCAGCACGGCTCTGCATGATGCTCTGCCACACTGGGCAGCTTGATCATGGCTCAGCAGTGGGATCAGACGAGGAGAAGGGGAGAAGGAAATCAAGGATGGGAGGGAACCATCAGACACAGTCAATAAGTGTCTGTGAAGTCTTGCAAACCAGAGATTCCCAGGTTGTTTCTGCTTTTGCAGCATTTGTGTGGTGCAGGGTGAGCAAAAGGTTCTGCTGCTTGATTCTTCTGCAGGAGCCGCCTAAAAGGGAAATGGCCACTGAGCTGCAGACCAAGCAGTACTGCCTGACCTTGGCCAGGGGAGCTTCTCCTGCCGCAGTGTGCTGATGACAGGTCTGGAGATGATCTGCAGGGCCAGTTCGTAGATGGGAGCCAGGAAAGGACATGATGGGAGGAGGGAGGTGTTAAGCAACATCCAAGGCATCAAAATGCATCAGAAGGCCCTGAAAAGCATCACAAAGCCACAGCCAGGAAGCTTGGGAGTATCATGAGCAGCATCCAGGATGCGAGAGATTATTTGCTACCATGCCAAATGGTAGCAGAGCTCCCCCTGCAGACATCCCAAAGCCAGACAAAACAGGAACAAACCCGGAGCTGTGCTGCATGCACCCCACAGCCACAGCATTGCAAGCTGGGGTGCCTTGCTGTGTGCTGCATTCATCCCAGTCCGTGTGAATGAAGACTCTGGAGGCAGTCAAGGCGTTGGTTGAGCACGAGTGTGCTTTTATTATTATATAAAGGACAGGAGGGTGTGAGAGGTCCACGGTGAAGATGGGACTCATCCTGTCTTGTCATGGCGAGAGTGGCTCAGAGCTCTCAGTGCTGCTGTCCAGTGCCTGGGACTGGAGGCCTGATTGAAAGTCCCCCTGCAAGAGGCTCTGCTCCTCTTCACTGATGCTGACCTGCTCCTGCATGGAGGTGCTGCTGTCGGGGCACTCACACTGTGCTTCAGATGGGCTGCACTGCAGAGACTCTGGGTTAAAATCCACACTTGTGACTGTGGTGTCTGGGAGGCTCAGGTCAGCAACTTCAGCAGAGCCAGGTGTAATGAGAGCATGGACTTCGATGAGCTCCTTCTCTCCATTAATGTTGTTAGATGGAAGGCTGCTATTAGAACTGCAGCAATTTGTGCTTCCTATGAGCTCTCCACTGATGGAAGCACACAGAGCATCCTTGCTACTTGCCCTGGATCTTATGGCTTGGCAAGGGCTCGATTCACCTAGAAAGGATACACAGGGGTTAGTGTCAAACTTTCACAAGCTGAATTACGACAGTGGTACTTGATCAGGGGTGAAGATTTAGGCACGGGATTGAACGCCAGAAGGAGATACAAGTGCAGAGCAAGCTTGAATTGTATGTTCCTGAAAAGCAGGGATTTGGAAGCTGCATTTGCACCCTTACCTGCCAGGACTACCACTGCTGTTTCTGAGGGCTGCCTGGCATTGCGCTGCAGTTGGCGTTTGCTGCCAGAGGATGGCTTCCTGAGGCTGAAGCAGCAACACCAACTGCTAGCTGGTGATTCCTCAGTCTTGCTGGGTGGATTTTGTCTGGAGAGAGAAAACAGCCAATGCTGTGAGTCGTGCGTGGTGCAGGGTGAGGGAAGAGCAGCACTGAGCTCTTGGCAGCAGTTGCTTGTTCCTAGCACTGCCTGGTTTCTGCAGGAAAACACAAAAACCCACCCAAACAATGATGCTAGGTGCTGGAAAAGAAAGTCCTCTTTACCTGTCAGATGGAAAGTCAACGACGGTGTGGAATTTGCCCTGCCCAGCTGCAGGGCTTTCTTCCACTTCAATGTCCCTGCTGCTCTCTGTTACCACAGAAGAGGTGCTGTGGCCTCGCCTCTGTGCCTGTGCCTCCTCCAGGCTGAGCAGCTTTGTGGCAGCAGAAGAGACTCCCACAGACTTGGGCCCTGGGAGAGAATTGTGCCCTGTCAGGGAAAACCACAGGTAAGAGCGAGGATCAGAAAGCAGCAGCACAGCCACCACAGTTCTGGGGGAGGTGCTGTATTTTTCTCAGGCTTGCTTATCCGAGCCACTGGAAGAAGAGGAGCCCAAAATAACCATGTGGGAAGAGGTGTGTTTATGGCAAAGGACATGGTCATCATTAAGAGCAGCTTACTGTATCAAAATAGGCAAGGAAAAACCCAAGGAAATGGGGGCAGGGAACTGAGAAAGCTTCGCTGCCACACTTGCATCAAGCTTTTCCTGCGTGCAAACCATAATAATGACGGTTTCCTCCTTGTGAAGTTTGAGCTTGGACATTCTCAGCATCCAGCAACAGGATGCCATACCCTAATGGAAGTCCAGAGGTCTGCTGTCCCCTTGATGGTAAAAGAGTATCTCAAACATCCTGGAGAAGGCCTGCATTTGGTCAAGGTGTCAGGTCAAGATCAAGCTAATGGAGGAAGACACTCACCTGCTGCATCTGCAATGTCTGCTCCGGATTTGGAGCCGAAGAGGACGTCGGTGTGGTTGATGATGAATTCCACCACATCCGACTGCGTCTGCAGCTCCATGCAGGCAGCTCTTCCGCTGGCGCAGGCAGACTCGTTCTGCTGTGATCTGTAGAAAAGGCAGATTTTAGAAGTCATTTCTCCAAGACCGTTTCCCCGAGTCTGAATTGTTGCAGCCAAAAGCTGTCAGCTGAGGCTCTGGAGACTTCCGCAGTGGGCAATCAGTGATGCCACTGCAGAAATTCCCCTGGATGATCAAGGACACGTCAGTCCCATCTCAACAAGACTGCAGAAATTGTCACCTAGACATTGTGCCCGTGGGGATGGAGAACAGCTCAGGCTCCTGCTCTTCTGTCAGCCACAGATTTTACAGAAGAAGAGCACATTTGATGGAGAAAAAGGGAGCACTGTTTTTTTTTTTAATGGAGAACAGATGTAAGTGTTGTGTTGAAACAGAACCAGAAGTTTACCTTAAGAGGTTTGGAGCCCACACAATGGCTAGGTTCTTGGCATGCATGTTTGTTATACTGGAGCTCCCAGCCAGACACGCCAAGTGTCTCATCAGATACTCCAGAGTCCTGGAAAACAAGAGAGGCAAACGTTCAGCACCAACGAGCATGCCGTGCTGGAATTCAGAAAGACAAAGGCTGGAACCGCATCGTTGCCCTCTGCAATGCAGCAGGGCTGAGCTCAGCAGGCTGAGGGCAGCACTGACCTGTAGTGAGGAGCGGGCAGCTGCTGGATGACGGCCTGCATTCTGAGCAGCCGCTCCTCCTCTGTAGCGGCACCAACAGCATCCTGGAGTAGTGCAGAAAGGGAGCGAGACACCAATCAGGCTAGTACAGCACTGCGAGTAAACCTCGTGGGGCTGACAGCAAAAGGGCCTCCGAGCTGGGGCACTGCTGCAGCCATCTGCCAAGAGGCCCAGGAAGAGGGAAATGAAAGACGTGGCCTTGTGCTTACCGAGAACTTGCCGTACAGCTGGTGGGTGAGCAGAGGGTTCGGGAGCTCCCTGAAATACATCTTGCAGAGGGAGCTCACGCTGTGAATGTCACGGACGGTGAGCTCAGGAATCTGCTCCGACTCAAATTCCTGCCTGGAGAGAGGGACGCAAACCCGGTTGAGCAAGAGGAAGGCAAGCCCAAAGCCACACCAGATGCACTCAGGCTGTGTCAGTCGCAGCACTCTTACCGCAGTCTCTGGATGTTGGACGCGACGCCGGACAGGCGGTATATCCCCTGCACCACGCCGTGCTGCTCAATGAACTCAGCGCAGCTCTGGAGGACCTGGGGGACTGAAGAACACGTGCCAGCCGTCAGTGGAGCTCCTGATTCAAGTCCTGCTGCAGGCTGTGCTTCACATCCCATCCACTAAGCCCAGCCAGGCTTGGCTGAAGCAAATACAGATGTGCTTGTCTCTTAGGAGCATCCGCCTCACTTGATCCTTCAGCCATCAACTCCCATTAGACGTGTCTCCACGGCTATCAGCCTGCCCCCTGCTAGATATGAGCTCCCTTTCATCTTCTTTAGATGCCCAGCAGGGGAAGATCTCAGGAATGGGCAGCTCCTTACCATCACGACCGGAGTGGAGAAGATGCTCTCCCAGGTCACAGCCAAACACCCTTTCCTTCTCCACCTCCCGCTCGGTCGGTTTCTTTGGGCGGGCCTTCACCAAGGAACGAAGGAAGGTGAGGATCTTGCTGCGTTTCTTGGGCACTGCACAACAAAAGGAAGAAACCAGGTCATTTCAGGTCTGGCTCCGTTGGACGAGGCCGAGCACAGCACATTCTACAGAGCACGTCAGAACGGGAAGAACATTACCAACCAGTACATACAAAAAGGGATTTTCCCCGTCTCTGGAGGAGCCCAAGGCCAGGCTGGATGGGGCCCTGGGCAGCCTGATCTAGTCTCACATTAAATGTGGGGGCTGGGAGACCATCCTGAGGCGGGAGGGTTGGAGCATGATGATCCCTGAGGTCCCTTCCATCCCAAGCCATTCTATGAAGATTCTATAGTTTCCCCAAGTCCAATCATAAACACAGGAGGATTGGGCCAAATCTCTGCCCCATGGTGTGCATGAAGAATCATCAACACAGAGGACAATGTGGGATGGATAAAGGAGGTACTAAACATGGAACACACCCCAAAAAAGACTTCATTTTGCTTCCCCACACCATCAAATGTAACATCCCTACCTGGCTTTGGCACTGAGTTGATGAGTGCCTCAGGAATGTTCTTATTAATGAGTTCCACACACTCCCCTGGGAAAAATCCAACCTGTAACAAGAAGAAAAGAGAGGCCAACTATTGCATGCAGCACTTCTCAGATCTGAACTGTTAAACCAAAAGCCACATAACATTTCCCTCGGAACGTGCTTGCCTGACGTTCCATAAGACTATCCAGCAGAAAATGGCCATAGTTCACAGCATAAAGGTAATAATTTTTCAACATTTGCAGCCAAAGGCAAGGTCCTCTGATACCGACACAGGGAAACTGTTTATGTCCTTTAGGCATCCTGAGCAGGCAGAGCAGCTCTAAGCTGATATTCCTGCCTTTACTGAAGTTGCACTCTCCAGTCTGAAGCTTGTGCCTACCTGGAAGCCGAGCTTGCCTCTCCACCAGGGGGTCAGCTCCTTTGGTGGCATGTCGATGACACACACGATGTCTCCCACCTGCAAGAGATTGCAGCGTCAATCCCAGCTTCAGCACGGCTGGGAGGAAAGCACAGCTCAAATGACTGCATTCTTCTGCACTGCCAAACATCGCCGAGCATGAGAGCACTTGCACCAGTGCAGCTCTGAAGGCATTTGCCACTGTAAAATTGAACAACAAGGAACGCCTTGAACTGCTTACCTCAAAGGAGAGTTCATCCGCTGCCTGGGCAACGTATCTCTTAATAGCATGGGCAGCAGCAATAGCTGGAACATTCACAGGTGCCACCTCATTGTCCAGCAGGGGCTTCCCCTTGTTCTCAGTCTGAAACAGAGAGCACAGGCCACGGTGAGGAGCTGGGAACCAACAAGGAGGATTTCAAGGTGAGGAGCACATGTGCAGAGAAAGCTGCAGGAAATGCACTCGGTCCTTATCGTGGGCACTTCAGAAGGAACTGCAAGTCTAATAACGGCTGTTTCTCTCCCTGGTGTGCAGCAGGCACACGCCAGGCAATGCAAAGATGCATCTCTCCCCACCCAGACTAATCAGCAATGGCACTGACGCAGACAGGTGGCCTTGTCCATTTTGCCCCCACCTTTCCTGCGCTCTTTGTGCAGGAAGGCTGGCTGTTTAAGATGCTAGGAGACCGTGAAGAGGGAAACCAAAGCTACGGCTGCAGTTACAAGGTGCAAACAGTGCCATTGCAAGCACCAAGCAGCTCTCTTGAGCAGTCCAACCAACAGCGAGGCCAAACAGAGCAGAGAATGATTGTTGTTTCTGCAGCCATTTCAAGGGAAAAGTCAGTAGAGGACAAACACAACAGCCGAGATGGCTCTGGTAGTTTTATAAACTTGCCACACTTGCACTGCTGTCTTGCCACAGAGGAGCTCTCTTGGAAAGCAGGAGAGCACATCTACGGCTCACTCTGCTGGCTGCAGTCAGGGAACAAAGACCAATCAGAGCTTCATACTCTACCTCTGTCCATGCCAGGTCAGGCCCACAGATGATCTCGCTGCACGCCACAGCCATCAGCGTAGGTGTGACAAGCTGGAACTGAAAAGAAACACACTTTTATTTTCTCTGTTCACACCTCTGCTGTGCTCCCTACAGCTGTCGGGCACACTCACGCAGCCCAAGCACGCCTGCTGGTGTCCCTGGTGATGCTGTGCAGCTCTGCACAAGCTGGGGCTAGGACTCTTTGCCTAAGGGATTGGTTTCCTGTAGACCAGCTGGTCACAGCACCACAGACAGCATCCTTCTGAGGGCTGAGCTGCAGAGCACGTGGAGAAAACCCACACGTGACCAGCGTCCCGTCAAAGCTGGATGAGGCTGTGTTACTAAACACGGGGCGTCACGGGCTGCTAAAGCATGTGGGGGGACAAACCATGGCAGGTACCTGGCAAGAGATCAGAACGAGGGAGAGAAATCTCACGAATCCGCAGCCGTTCCTTGTCACTTTGCTCTGATCTTCCACGAGCAAAAGCTGCAGCAGGGTAGCAGGCAGAGGGTGGAGAGAGGAGAGAGAAAGAGCAGGTCAGTTTGCTTCCACGGTTTAGCAAAGACTACGAGGGAAAATCCAAAATCTGCCCTCCCTCAACTTAAAAACTTAAGTTTTCAACTTAAAACCATTTCCCCTTGTCCTGCTGTTATCTACCCTTTCAAAGAGGTGATTCCCCTCCTCTTTTTAGGCTCCCTTGAGGTACTGAAGGCTGCCATGAGGTCACCCCACTGCCTTCTTTTCTCCAGGCTGAACAAGCCCAGCTCCCTCAGCCTGTCTTTGCAGGGGAGGTGCTCCTGTCCCCTGATCATCTCTGTGGCTCGCCTCTGGACTCTCTCCAACAGCTCCCTGTCTTTCTGGACACTGTAGTGCAGCTGGGGCCTCACAAGAGCAGAGCAGGGGGGGACGATCACCTCCCTGTCCCTCATGGCCACCCCTCTGCTGATGGAGATAATGTGAGCCTATGAGCTCCGCCAGCCAGCAGTTCTCAGCACTCACTGTCCCCCCGTCTCTCCCACACTGTCTCAGCTTACCTACAAGGTGCTGCACAGGACGGTGTGAAGACAAAGGGACGCAGTCGGTGCACAAGTGCACAAGTGCTCAGTCAGAGCTCCAGCGCTCCAATGAAGGGACGCAGCACGCACTGCTCCTCCCCTCATTCTAGCCCTTATGACATCACTGAGGGCCACCAGGCTGCTCCACCACGACGGACAGGGTGGGGAGGCAAGACCAGTCACAAGGGCAGAAGATTCCAACAGCCCAGCCCAACGTTCTGGAATCAGGGGCTGCTTGGAATTCTACCCCAGCCAAATCCTGGAGAAGCTGGCACGGGGTCGTCATGACCAAAGCACAGGACCTGGCGCTTGCTCTTGTTGAGCCTCGCACAACTGGCCTCAGTGCATCCCTCTGGAGGGCCTTCCTGCCCTCAGCCAGATGGACGCTTCCTCCCAGCAGCGTACCTTGCAGTGCTGGGCCCATGTCAAATCCACACTAGAGTGGCTTTTGTTACATTCAAGGGCATGTTGCAGCACCCATCTATTTCACCTGGAAGGAAATAAAGCAGGAGATGGGAGAAACACAGAACTACTGCCAGACTGCTTTATCCCTTTCTCAGCCCAACTTCCCTTGCCTCATCCCCTACCCCAACTCCTGGATGATGCCCACAGGCTGACAGTTGGATCTCAAGTCCATAGGACTCCTTTCACAGGGCTCCATCAAAAAGGCTGTCACACTTGTTCCGTACACTCACACTGACCCAGCAGTGGTATCACAGTCACTTAACACACACACAACAACCAAACCCCGAGCATGCACATCCCTTCCTGCGTGACTGCAGCCCACAGCTCCCCTTCACACCTCCGTGGATCTCTGGTGTTTTACACTGATGCAGCCTCGCTGCAGCTCTGTGGCTGTCACAGAAAGCCTGCAGGACCTCTTTCTCTGCAAACCCCGTCTGCAGGCATTGGTTCACGAGTTTCATCTCCTGCCCTCCTGAGCAAAAACAAGCACTAAGAACAAGAGCAAAGCACGCTGGACTCGACCTGGCTGGATCCCCAACCCTCAGTCCTGTCAGACGGACCCTGGTGTGGAGACTCATCCCCAAAGCCTGGCTGGACATCAGCACAGGCATCCTTCTTCAAACGCCCCATCCAAGCAGCAAGGGATCAAAGCGTTGGCACAGCTGAAACAGAAATGCTGTGTGAGTTTCCTGTTAGCACTGAGCAGGAACAAATCTACCGCTGAGCAGCAGGATGTGAGACAAGCAGCAGAAGACACCCAACCTGCAGAACCAGCTCCTTTGCGGTCGGTCCAGATGTTTGTCTGCTCCCTTCCCTGGCCCAGGCCACGCTTGTGAGCTGCTCCTCCTTTGTGCAGGGGGAAATGGTGCAGATGCCATGTGGTGGCTATGCACAGCATGCCTTGCACTTGCTTTTCCTATCTCCATCTTCCATTAGCAAACAGCATCTCCAGCCTGCAGAGATCACTGAGTCCAACCCCTGCACAACAGTGAAAAAAAAGATATGATAAGGGGTACTTAAAGTACAGCATCTGTAATCAGATCAGACTCCTGCACTGTGAAGACTTCCATGAGTATTCCTGCAGAGTGCATCACTTAGTCTCTCTTTAGCCTTGTGTTCATGGTTTTCCTGTAAGAGCTTGTCTAAACACTGCCTATAATCGTGGTTATGCTGGAAGCATTTGGATTTCTTGATCCTTAGTGTGATTTCAATAACAAATGCAGATGTTTTTTTGTTAGGGACAGCTTTCAATTTCTCAACTGAAATTTCAATATTGCATTAGTTGTTGACAACCACGGGGCTGCAGTACAGAGAATTACAGGAAGATGAATTTCTCCATCTCCATGCTCCTAGACATTTATGATTACAGTGATGTAGTTATATACAAAGTTGCAAGATACCAAAGCTAGAATAACCTCTTGGTGCAGCAGGATGTCTGGAGCCCAAGAGCAGAGTCTCAGTGTTGCAAAGCCTTGAAGAGGTGCACCGTATGTGCTGGGGCTGATGACACAGACACTGGAGCAAGGCCAGTGTGCTGTTAGAAACTTGACCAGCAGCTGATCTGCTGTCAGCCATTTCTGGACACAAACGGGATCTGGTCGACTTAGGACATGACCTTTGGGCTGGAGAGCAACTCCCCGAGGAATCACACAGCCACTGCAGACCGTTGGCAAGAACCCCATACCAAAACAGCTCATCTGCAATCAGTTTTTAATCTGTGCAGCAGTGATTGGAACAGGCGCACGCTCTCTGCAATTGCAGGAATGTTCACAAGTGGAATGTACATCACCTGTGTGCTCCAGCTCTTCTGTGTGCATGCTAGGAGCAGTGATCCCCCTGCACCCAGGGCTGCAATAAAGTCCTGTGGGCTTTCTAACCTGCCAACCAGCAGCCCAGGCTGCCCAGAGCCACATCCAGCCTGGCCGTGGATGCCTGCAGGGATGGGGCATCCACAGCCTCCCTGGGCAACCTGTTCCAGTGCCTCACCACCCTCTGGCTGAAAAACTTCCTCCTCACATCCAACCTAAACCTCAACACCCCCCGTCTCAGTTTAAAGCCATTCCCCATGTGTCCCATCACTGTCCACCCTCCAAAACAAAACACCTCGGCTGTTCAACACTGAAAGAGCAAAATAACCCACAGCTCTTACTTCCACTGTATGCAGTTAATTCCAAACTTAAGGTCACAGGTTAATTACTCATGTGATCCTTCCTGACAGAAGAACTACTCGTAGTGATGTGTAGGAGTAAGGAACAGTTTGAAAAGGTCATGGACATATTAGAACTTGCAGCATTTATCTTAATAGATCCCTACATTGCAAAGCATTTTGTAAAACACACGTTACAAGTACTGTGCACTGGATTACACTATATCAAACTCTAAGCAACAATACAGGTTGCTTTTGAATCTACACTTACATGTTTTCTTCTAACTCCTTTTTTTTTTTTTAAATGGTGAGTGTACCATTAATTCAAGACAAGAATTTTGTTTGTAAGTCGATCTCTATAACTGTTCTTGGCATCATTCTGTAGGATGAACTAGATACATGGAATTTGGCACTGGCTCCCCAGGGCAGTGGTTTGGCACTGAGCTGACAAAGGCCAAAGAGCATTTGCACAATGCTCTCAGACACAGGGCTTGACCCATAGGAGGTCCGGTGTGGAACCAGGAGGTGGAATACATGATCCTCGAGGTCCCTTCCAAATAAAGATATTCCATGATCCTCTAATACTTATATTCCCAAGTCCTGTACACAGTGCTCAGATGCTTAATTGAAAGGTTCCATGAAACAGTGAGGTATCTATGTCCCTTTACCACCCAGTTATTCAATTTGCCACGTGGATCTTTTATCCAGTCACATTAAAAAACCCCTCAAAGTATTTCCTTCAGTCTTCCATTCTGATAGAGCTTTCTGGAGCAAATAAAGAGTTGCAACTCAGAATGTCCACACCTCCCTTCCTGCACCCTGCATACTTTTTTAATTGTACTGTGATTACGTACCATTCTATTGTCACCATCATTCTGTCATTATCTAGGCAGTTTACTGACATTAAATTTTCCAGCAACAGATGCCCACAAGTGCAGCCAGCCTGGACTTATTTCCAATCCTTACCTTTGTCCTGATGTCCTTGTAGGAGGTGGGACGTTTCTCCATCTCAGCAGCAGAGGGCAGGAGGGGTCCAAGGTGAGGGCACGCTCTCCTCTATTTTTCTGGCACTCAAAGACAAAGGGAACAAGAAAACCAGATGTGTTTCCCTGCCCATGGCAAACACCAGCCTTTCCATCCTTACAGTCCTTCCTGCCATCAGCAGAGACATTTTGCTTTCTTGTGCCACTTCATCCCTTTAGCATCTGGCATTCTAACAAAAAAGTACTTACAAGGAATTTTAATATTTTCATATTAAATGTCAGAATTAGAACCATTATGTTTACCAAATATTTAAAACGTTCAACCCAGTGAGAAGTGAATTGATGTGGTATTTAGCATTCAGATAAGAACTTGTAAAGGAAGTAAAAAGTGCTGCTTTCATAAACTATGGTCTCATTGTCAAGCCTTGCACTTTCTCAGCAGATTATTACAGAATGTTCATTCAAGCAGGAATTCAGAGATGCGTCTGAATTGATAACAACAATGAATAATTAAGAAAGCTTGACTGCAGTCTGCTTGAGGATTCCAGTCTGAAGTGTGTTCCACCTGGTGACAACTGGGAATGTCTTTCTCTCACCATTAGAACCATTGCACCTCTGACTAAACACATAGCTAATCACCACTGAAAACCTAGGTGCAATTTCTGCAGTGCACAGACCAACTACGTGCTGATTAACATTCAGAGAGATTGTGCAGGTGTCCTTTTAGGAACTGGCCTACAGTATGCTAAGAGGGATGGATGTGGGGACATGAGGATAACGTGCCCTCTGCCTGTTAAGACAGCCCCAGCAGAGCAGGTCAGCAGGCTGAAGAGCTGAGTGGGTCACCAGGGCTCAGAGACTTCACTCGGCCATCTGCAAGTTGAGGGACTTCAGCCCAAGCTGCCCTTTTCCATGCAGGCAAGGAGGCCAAGAGAAGGTGGATCGGCACGGTTCTGGTGCAGACAGGGGCTGCAGTGTGAGCAGGCCTACACAGACAAGGCTGTGCCCACACAGAGTGACAGCAGCTTTCGCTGTGAGCAGATTCCCAGGGGGCCTGAGCCATGGCAGTTCTTGATGGCAGCATGTTCCAATCAGCCCTGGAAGTCTTCTCTGGACGTCTGTCGCATTCTGGAATCCACACTGAGGACGCAGTCGCTGTGTCAGAGCAGCTGGCAGAGTCACGGGGAACCGTGACGTAGTTGGCCCAGGGAGCAACAACAAGGCCTGCACTGCTCAGCCAGCCCAGGCCAAAGGGGAGCACGAGAGAGAGCAGAGGAGAGAGGGGGGAAAGAGGGCCAGGAAGGAAAGGCCTGTGCCTGAATGGACGTGTAGCAGCAGCTGCTGACAGCAAACTCGGTGATGGCAGGGGCACAGCAGAGCAGTGCAATGCTGGCAGCTTCCTGTGTCTTTCACACAGGCACTGCAGACATGGCCAGCACTGGGAGATCAGCAGAACTGCTGCACACCTCTGCCAGCCCAGGCCAGAGGAGTGCAGAACAGTGAGCTGCTGCTGAGGGGAGAGAGGATGGCCTGAGAGCTGACCTGAGAGGCAGGGCTGGCTGTGTTACAGCAGCCTCTGTGTCCTCCTCCTGTGTCTGTGAGGGCCAGAGGGCCAGAAGAGAACATGCCCAGACAACGAAGCCCTGCTGTCCTCTGCTGCTCAGCTGGAGAGATGTTCCGCCTTCCTGAAGGACGCTGATCCAAAGGGAAGGAATCAAAGGAAGTCCAGGCTGGCTGTCCTTGTGGGCATCAGCTGCTGGCAGCTGCCTCTGTGCTGCCATGGGCAGGGCACAGCACACACAGTGTTTGCAGTTCCCTGTGTGACACTGGCCCTGGTGACCTGACAGCCATAGGGAGACAAGAGAAAGAGCTGCCTCCCTCTGCCAGATGAGGCAAAGGTGAGAATCCCAGAATCACAGCATGGCCCGGGTTGGAAAGGAGCTCAAGGTTCATCAATCTCCAACCCCCCTGCCATAGGCAGGGCCCCAGCTTCTACATTTAATACGAGGCCAGGCTGCCCAGGGCTCCAGTGCTCATGTCAGCTCTGCATTTTCAAGTGAAAAGAGTGTGACTGTCATTGTAAACAAGACCGATGTGCAAAAAAAAGCACGGTGAGCCCAAGTGCTTTGTGGCTTCAGAGATGAGCCCTTGGCTCTCCAAGGGTGCACAGGGGGCTTTGTTCTCCCTGTGGTGCAGCTTCAGTGCCAACTCACAGCTGAGCTGGTTGGCACACTGTGACAGCCTGCCGCTCTGAAGCTCTTGGGGCAGTGCTCAGTTCTTTCTGAAGTACTCTGGAAAATGCTGCTTCTCCTTCACCAAGTCTGTTTCCAGACAGACGTCTTTTTCTCCTCTGTACACACAAACAGGATCTTGTAACTCCCTGGCACAGTGCTCAGAAGTGATACTTCTGGAAGCACGTCAGAGAAAAGTGGCCTTGTCCCAGTGGACTTTCAGAGCAGATGAGAACAAGTCTTGGTTGACGGCTTTCTTCTGCTTCTGGAACTGCACAGGCAGGTTGTGTGTTGTCATACTTTATGCCAGAGTGCCAAACTGAAGCAGTTTCTGCAACCTCTTTTTTTCATACTTGTCACTCTTTGCTGAGACCTTAACTTAGTCATTTTTAATGCGCTCTCATCTAAACTACTGAGTCCTCCAGTGTCAGTGTTGTATGAATCAGGACTGTGGGATTTCATCAGTGAAAGGATTCTGCTCTAATGACTGTCATTCTAAAGCTGATATTGTTTCTACCGCATCAGGCTTGCATGAAGCATCTTTGATCAACAGAGAAATCAGAAAAATTGCTTTTCCTATTGCAGTTTCCTTTTAACTAGTGATGAAAGCTGTCAGTTTATTTTTGGCACCAGAAATCCTGGGATGCAACCAGGTTAGATAAGAAGTGACACTGAGTCAACAGTAAGGGAACACAGATGAGACAGCATCACACAGCTCTGGAAAAGATGTTCCAGCTCTGTGTCTACCTACACCTTCAGGAGATGAAAAGTACTGGCTTACTGAGGTGTCCTGGGTTGCAGGTTCTGTTAATCTCCATTTTTGGAAGAGCTGCTTGCAATAAATACCTTGTAAGGTGAATGAGCTTGATAGAAGTAGGGTGTGAAAGAGATGGATTTGCTGTTTCCCTGAAGGTGCAGGAGTATTGCTGTGCCTACAGTCAGTAAACAAGGCAGAAATCACTGTGTTCCTCAGAATGAAAAGCAAAAGAATAAAAATCTTTTGGGGAGTGACAGCACGCCTGAATGAAGCACAAATCTAAACATTTAAAATAAGGGCTAGTGTCAAAGGGACTTGCAGTATTTCTCGTGAAGAAATATTTGATGCTTCTTCATGAAAGTCATCCTAACAAAAGTGTACTGATGTCTTTGCTGAGGATTTCCTTGGTTCCAGCCTGAAGGTGTGCGCAGGCATGAGCAGGCAGTGCTGAGCTGCAGGTGAGTGCCTGTGTCCCACAGCAGGAAACCCGTGGGTGTCTTCAGGGGTTTGAAATGGGCAGAGCTGTAAAACTGCAGGCTTTCACTGAAATTGTCCTCTGCTTTATTTTGTAATCTTAGTTTCACCAATGCTTTCCAATATTATTTTCGTATGAGTGCAGATACATGGGATAGGATTTAAAGTTTTTATGGTGCTGCTGTATAATTTTCTGTGGTCATCATAAGCCAATAAAAAAAATAAATGGTAATCAGGCAATCTATTAACAACCTGTGGCACGTGCCAAAACAATGAAATTCCTTGCAGGAAGACAATATTGCTATATAATAATGTGGCTATCCAAAACTGTTAATTATACTTGATGAGCTGGAGATAATCCTGAAATGGGGGACTTTGATCTTAGCCAAGAATAATAAAACTTATTATCATTCTTAAATTGGCAGCTGCTTTAAAAAGCCTGTGTCTTATTTCCCTTTTAGTAACACTGGCTAAATCAGAGAAAGTGATAAAAGTATTTCATGATTGCAGCTTAGGGATTCTTTCCCACTTGACCAGAAGTAATCTATGTCCAAAAATGTCTGTAAATACTTTTTCTATCTTATTTTGCCAGATGTATTGATATTTGAGATGAATGGCAAAAACATTTTGCGTACATAGATAAGCAATGCAAATTCGCTGGATTGTTTTAGAGAAAAAAGCTCTGGTTATCAGATCGTTTCCATGCAGAAATAAGATTTACAGAAAAATTCTCATTATTATTACTCATGCATGAATAAGTTCAAAAAAGAGATGTGGGGGATATTGTTTCAATTCCAGGTGATTGTAGGAAGGACTGTCAGGATGGAAAGGCTAGTGTCTGCCATGGGCAAAGAAACACTTCTGGTTTTCATGTTCCCTTTGTCTTTGAGTGGAAGAGGCCATGAGGAGAGCGTGCCCTAAACTTGGACCCTTTTTGACCATTGCAGCAGAGATGGAGAAGTGTTCAACCTTCTAGAAGGACTTCAGGACAAAGATATGTAATGAAAATAAGTCCAGGTTGGCTGTCCTTGTGGGCATCAGCTGCTCGCATCTGCATAGTTGTTGCTATGGGAATGGCAGAACAGCTGGAATGTTGCATTTCCTTGTGTGACACAAGCACTGGTGAATTCAAAGCAAGAGGGGTATATTAGAAAGAGCATCACCTCCCTGCCAGATTAGGCAAAGGTGAGTGGGATGTTGTTTCAATTAGTGCTGATGGCAGGAAGGACTGTAAGGATGGAAAGGCTGGTGTTTGCCATGGGCAGGGAAACACATCTGGTTTTCATTTTCTCTTTCTCTTTGAGTGCCAGATAAACAGGGGAGAGTGTGCCCTCACCTTGGACCCATCCTGCCCTCTTCTGCTGAGATGGAGAAATGTTCCAGCTTGTAGAAGGACATCAGGACAAAGATATGTAATGAAAATAAGTGCAGGCTGGCTGTACTTGTGGGCATCAGCTGCTGGCATCTGCATGTCTGCTGCCATGAGCATGGCACAGCAGGTAAAAGATTGCTTTTCCTTGTGTGACACAGGAGCTCTTTACTTGAAAGCTAGAGGGATGCAATAGAAAGAGCTGCAACCTCTGGCAGACATGGCAAGGGTGAGTGGGATGTTGTTTCAGTTAGTGCTGATGTCAGGAGGACTGTAAGGATGGAAAGGCTGGTGTTTGCCATGGGCCGGGAAACACATCTGGTTTTCATTTTCTCTTTCTCTTTGAGTGCCAGATAAAGAGCAGAGTGTGCCCTCACCTTCGACCCCTCCTGCCCACTTCTTCTGAGATGGAGAAATGTCCAAGCTTCTAGAAGGACATCAGGACAAAGATATGTAATGAAAATAAGTCCAGGCTGTCTGTCCTTGTGGGCATCAGCTGCTGGCATCTGCATGTCTGCTGCCATGAGCATGGCAAAGCAGGTAAAAGATTGCTTTTCCTTGTGTGACACAGGATCTCTTGACTTGATAGCTAGAGGGATGCAATAGAAAGAGCTGCAACCTCTGCCAGACATGGCAAAGGTGAGTGGGATGTTGTTTCAATTATTGCTGAAGTCAGGAAGACTGTAAGGATGGAAAGGCTGGTGTTTGCCATGGGCAGGGAAACACATCTGGTTTTCATTTTCTCTTTCTCTTTGAGTGCCAGATAAACATGGGATAGTTTGCCATCATCTTGGAACTCTCTTGCCCTCTGCTGCTGAGAGGGAGAAATGTCCAAGCTTCTAGAAGGACATCAAGACAAAGATATGTAATGAAAATAAGTCCAGGCTGGCTGTCCTTGTGGGCATCAGCTGCTGGCATCTGCATGTCTGCTGCCATGAGCATGGCACAGCAGGTAAAAGATTGCTTTTCCTTGTGTGACACAGGAGCTCTTGACTTGAAAGCTAGAGGGATGCAATAGAAAGAGCTGCAACCTCTGCCAGACATGGCAAAGGTGAGTGGGATGTTGTTTCCATTGCTGCTGATGTCAGGAAGGACTGTAAGGATGGAAAGGCTGGTGTTTGCCATGGGCTGGGAAACACATCTGGTTTTCATTTTCTCTTTCTCTTTGAGTGCCAGATAAAGAGGAGAGTGTGCCCTCACCTTGGACCCATCCTGCCCTCTTCTGCTGAGATGGAGAAATGTTCCAGCTTGTAGAAGGACATCAGGACAAAGATACGTAATGAAAATAAGTGCAGGCTGGCTGTCCTTGTGGGCATCAGCTGCTGGCATCTGCATGTCTGCTGCCATGAGCATGGCACAGCAGGTAAAATATTGCTTTTCCTTGTGTGACACAGGAGCTCTTGACTTGAAAGCTAGAGGGATGCAATAGAAAGAGCTGCAACCTCTGGCAGACATGGCAAGGGTGAGTGGGATGTTGTTTCAATTAGTGCTGATGTCAGGAGGACTGTAAGGATGGAAAGGCTGGTGTTTGCCATGGGCAGGGAAACACATCTGGTTTTCATTTTCTCTTTCTCTTTGAGTGCCAGATAAAGAGCAGAGTGTGCCCTCACCTTGGACCCCTCCTGCCCACTTCTGCTGAGATGGAGAAATGTTCCAGCTTGTAGAAGGACATCAGGACAAAGATATGTAATGAAAATAAGTCCAGGCTGGCTGTGCTTGTGGGCATCAGCTGCTGGCATCTGCATATCTGCTGCCATGAGCATGGCACAGCAGGTAAAAGATTGCTTTTCCTTGTGTGACACAGGAGCTCTTGACTTGAAAGCTAGAGGGATGCAATAGAAAGAGCTGCAACCTCTGCCAGACATGGCAAAGGTGAGTGGGATGTTGTTTCCATTGCTGCTGATGTCAGGAAGGACTGTAAGGATGGAAAGGCTGGTGTTTGCCATGGGCTGGGAAACACATCTTGTTTTCATTTTCTCTTTCTCTTTGAGTGCCAGATAAAGAGGAGAGTGTGCCCTCACCTTGGACCCCTCCTGCCCTCTTCTGCTGAGATGGAGAAATGTTCCAGCTTGTAGAAGGACATCAGGACAAAGATAAGTAATGAAAATAAGTGCAGGCTGGCTGTCCTTGTGGGCATCAGCTGCTGGCATCTGCATGTCTGCTGCCATGAGCATGGCACAGCAGGTAAAAGATTGCTTTTCCTTGTGTGACACAGGAGCTCTTGACTTGAAAGCTAGAGGGATGCAATAGAAAGAGTTGCAACCTCTGCCAGACATGGCAAAGGTGAGTGGGATGTTGTTTCAGTTAGTGCTGATGTCAGGAGGACTGTAAGGATGGAAAGGCTGGTGTTTGCCATGGGCAGGGAAACACATCTGGTTTTCATTTTCTCTTTCTCTTTGAGTGCCAGATAAAGAGCAGAGTGTGCCCTTACCTTGGACCCCTCCTGCCCACTTCTGCTGAGATGGAGAAATGTCCAAGCTTCTAGAAGGACATCAGGACAAAGATATGTAATGAAAATAAGTCCAGGCTGTCTGTCCTTGTGGGCATCAGCTGCTGGCATCTGCATTGCTGCTGCCATGAGCATGGCAAAGCAGGTAAAAGATTGCTTTTCCTTGTGTGACACAGGAGCTCTTGACTTGAAAGCTAGAGGGATGCAATAGAAAGAGCTGCAACCTCTGCCAGACAAGGCAAAGGTGAGTGGGATGTTGTTTCCATTGCTGCTGATGTCAGGAAGGACTGTAAGGATGGAAAGGCTGGTGTTTGCCATGGGCAGGGAAACACATCTGGTTTTCATTTTCTCTTTCTCTTTGAGTGCCAGATAAAGAGCAGAGTGTGCCCTCACCTTGGACCCCTCCTGCCCACTTCTGCTGAGATGGAGAAATGTCCAAGCTTCTAGAAGGACATCAAGACAAAGATATGTAATGAAAATAAGTGCAGGCTGGCTGTCCTTGTGGGCATCTGCTGCTGGCATCTGCATGTCTGCTGCCATGAGCATGGCACAGCAGGTAAAAGATTGCTTTTCCTTGTGTGACACAGGAGCTCTTGACTTGAAAGCTAGAGGGATGCAATAGAAAGAGCTGCAACCTCTGGCAGACATGGCAAGGGTGAGTGGGATGTTGTTTCAGTTAGTGCTGATGTCAGGAGGACTGTAAGGATGGAAAGGCTGGTGTTTGCCATGGGCAGGGAAACACATCTGGTTTTCATTTTCTCTTTCTCTTTGAGTGCCAGATAAAGAGCAGAGTGTGCCCTCACCTTGGACCCCTCCTGCCCACTTCTGCTGAGATGGAGAAATGTCCAAGCTTCTAGAAGGACATCAGGACAAAAATATGTAATGAAAATAAGTCCAGGCTGGCTGTCCTGGTGGGCATCAGCTGCTGGCATCTGCATTGCTGCTGCCATGAGCATGGCAAAGCAGGTAAAAGATTGCTTTTCCTTGTGTGACACAGGAGCTCTTGACTTGAAAGCTAGAGGGATGCAATAGAAAGAGCTGCAACCTCTGGCAGACATGGCAAGGGTGAGTGGGATGTTGTTTCAATTATTGCAGATGTCAGGAAGGACTGTAAGGATGGAAAGGCTGGTGTTTGCCATGGGCAGGGAAAGACATCTGGTTTTCATTTTCCCTTTGTGTGCCAGAAAAAGAGCAGAGTGTGCCCTCACCTTGGACCCCTCCTGCCCTCTTCTGCTGAGATGGAGAAATGTTCCAGCTTGTAGAAGGACATCAGGACAAGGATATGTAATGAAAATAAGTCCAGGCTGGCAGTCCTTGTGGGCATCAGCTGCTGGCATCTGCATTGCTGCTGCCATGAGCATGGCACAGCAGGTAAAAGATTGCTTTTCCTTGTGTGACACAGGAGCTCTTGACTTGACAGCTAGAGGGATGCAATAGAAAGAGCTGCAACCTCTGCCAGACATGGCAAAGGTGAGTGGGATGTTGTTTCAGTTAGTGCTGATGTCAGGAGGACTGTAAGGATGGAAAGGCTGGTGTTTGCCATGGGCAGGGAAACACATCTGGTTTTCATTTTCTCTTTCTCTTTGAGTGCCAGATAAAGAGCAGAGTGTGCCCTCACCTTGGACCCCTCCTGCCCACTTCTGCTGAGATGGAGAAATGTCCAAGCTTCTAGAAGGACATCAGGACAAAAATATGTAATGAAAATAAGTCCAGGCTGGCTGTCCTGGTGGGCATCAGCTGCTGGCATCTGCATTGCTGCTGCCATGAGCATGGCAAAGCAGGTAAAAGATTGCTTTTCCTTGTGTGACACAGGAGCTCTTGACTTGAAAGCTAGAGGGATGCAATAGAAAGAGCTGCAACCTCTGCCAGACAAGGCAAAGGTGAGTGGGATGTTGTTTCCATTGCTGCTGATGTCAGGAAGGACTGTAAGGATGGAAAGGCTGGTGTTTGCCATGGGCTGGGAAACACATCTTGTTTTCATTTTCTCTTTCTCTTTGAGTGCCAGATAAAGAGGAGAGTGTGCCCTCACCTTGGACCCCTCCTGCCCTCTTCTGCTGAGATGGAGAAATGTTCCAGCTTGTAGAAGGACATCAGGACAAAGATAAGTAATGAAAATAAGTGCAGGCTGGCTGTCCTTGTGGGCATCAGCTGCTGGCATCTGCATGTCTGCTGCCATGAGCATGGCACAGCAGGTAAAAGATTGCTTTTCCTTGTGTGACACAGGAGCTCTTGACTTGAAAGCTAGAGGGATGCAATAGAAAGAGTTGCAACCTCTGCCAGACATGGCAAAGGTGAGTGGGATGTTGTTTCAGTTAGTGCTGATGTCAGGAGGACTGTAAGGATGGAAAGGCTGGTGTTTGCCATGGGCAGGGAAACACATCTGGTTTTCATTTTCTCTTTCTCTTTGAGTGCCAGATAAAGAGCAGAGTGTGCCCTTACCTTGGACCCCTCCTGCCCACTTCTGCTGAGATGGAGAAATGTCCAAGCTTCTAGAAGGACATCAGGACAAAGATATGTAATGAAAATAAGTCCAGGCTGTCTGTCCTTGTGGGCATCAGCTGCTGGCATCTGCATTGCTGCTGCCATGAGCATGGCAAAGCAGGTAAAAGATTGCTTTTCCTTGTGTGACACAGGAGCTCTTGACTTGAAAGCTAGAGGGATGCAATAGAAAGAGCTGCAACCTCTGCCAGACAAGGCAAAGGTGAGTGGGATGTTGTTTCCATTGCTGCTGATGTCAGGAAGGACTGTAAGGATGGAAAGGCTGGTGTTTGCCATGGGCAGGGAAACACATCTGGTTTTCATTTTCTCTTTCTCTTTGAGTGCCAGATAAAGAGCAGAGTGTGCCCTCACCTTGGACCCCTCCTGCCCTCTTCTGTTGAGATGGAGAAATGTTCCAGCTTGTAGAAGGACATCAGGACAAATATATGTAATGAAAATAAGTCCAGGCTGGCTGTCCTTGTGGGCATCAGCTGCTGGCATCTGCATTGCTGCTGCCATGAGCATGGCACAGCAGGTAAAAGATTGCTTTTCCTTGTGTGACACAGGAGCTCTTGACTTGAAAGCTAGAGGGATGCAATAGAAAGAGCTGCAACCTCTGGCAGACATGGCAAGGGTGAGTGGGATGTTGTTTCAATTAGTGCTGATGTCAGGAGGACTGTAAGGATGGAAAGGCTGGTGTTTGCCATGGGCAGGGAAACACATCTGGTTTTCATTTTCTCTTTCTCTTTGAGTGCCAGATAAACATGGGATAGTTTGCCATCAACTTGGAACTCTCTTGCCCTCTGCTGCTGAGAGGGAGAAATGTCCAAGCTTCTAGAAGGACATCAGGACAAAGATATGTAATGAAAATAAGTCCAGGCTGGCTGTCCTTGTGGGCATCAGCTGCTGGCATCTGCATTGCTGCTGCCATGAGCATGGCAAAGCAGGTAAAAGATTGCTTTTCCTTGTGTGACACAGGAGCTCTTGACTTGAAAGCTAGAGGGATGCAATAGAAAGAGCTGCAACCTCTGCCAGACATGGCAAAGGTGAGTGGGATGTTGTTTCAATTAGTGCAGATGTCAGGAAGGACTGTAAGGATGGAAAGGCTGGTGTTTGCCATGGGCAGGGAAACACATCTGGTTTTCATTTTCTCTTTCTCTTTGAGTGCCAGTTAAAGAGCAGAGTGTGCCCTCACCTTGGACCCATCCTGCCCTCGGCTGCTCAGAGTGAGAAATGTCCCAGCTTCTAGAAGGACATCAGGACAAAGATATGTAATGAAAATAAGTCCAGGCTGGCTGTCCTTGTGGGCATCAGCTGCTGGCATCTGCATTGCTGCTGCCATGAGCATGGCACAGCAGGTAAAAGATTGCTTTTCCTTGTGTGACACAGCAGCTCTTGATTGAAAGCTAGAGGGATGCAATAGAAAGAGCTGCAACCTCTGCCAGACATGGCAAAGGTGAGTGGGAAGTTGTTTCCATTGATGATGATTGCAGGAAGGACTGTAAGGATGGAAAGGCTGGTGTTTGCCATGGGCTGGGAAACACATCTGGTTTTCATTTTCTCTTTCTCTTTGAGTGCCAGACAAAAAGCAGAGTGTGCCCTCGCCTTGGACACCTCCTGCCCTCTTCTGCTGAGATGGAGAAATGTTCCAGCTTGTAGAAGGACATCAGGACAAGGATATGTGATGAAAATAAGTCCAGGCTGGCTGTCCTTGTGGGCATCAGCTGCTGGCATCTGCATTGCTGCTGCCATGAGCATGGCACAGCAGGTAAAAGATTGCTTTTCCTTGTGTGACACAGGAGCACTTGCCTTGACAGCTAGAGGGATGCAATAGAAAGAGCTGCAACCTCTGCCAGACATGGCAAAGGTGAGTGGGATGTTGTTTCAGTTGCTGCTGATGTCAGGAAGGACTGTAAGGATGGAAAGGCTGGTGTTTGCCATGGGCAGGGAAAGACATCTGGTTTTCATTTTCCCTTTGTGTGCCAGAAAAAGAGCAGAGTGTGCCCTCACCTTAGACCCCTCCTGCCCTCTTCTGCTGAGATGGAGAAATGTTCCAGCTTGTAGAAGGACATCAGGACAAGGATATGTAATGAAAATAAGTCCAGGCTGGCTGTCCTTGTGGGCATCAGCTGCTGGCATCTGCATTGCTGCTGCCATGAGCATGGCACAGCAGGTAAAAGATTGCTTTTCCTTGTGTGACACAGGAGCTCTTGACTTGACAGCTAGAGGGATGCAATAGAAAGAGCTGCAACCTCTGCCAGACATGGCAAAGGTGAGTGGGATGTTGTTTCAATTATTGCAGATGTCAGGAAGGACTGTAAGGATGGAAAGGCTGGTGTTTGCCATGGGCTGGGAAACACATCTGGTTTTCATTTTCTCTTTCTCTTTGAGTGCCAGTTAAAGAGCAGAGTGTGCCCTCACCTTGGACCCATCCTGCCCTCTGCTGCTCAGAGTGAGAAATGTCCCAGCTTCTAGAAGGACATCAGGACAAAGATATGTAATGAAAATAAGTCCAGGCTGGCTGTCCTTGTGGGCATCAGCTGCTGGCATCTGCATGTCTGCTGCCATGAGCATGGCACAGCAGGTAAAAGATTGCTTTTCCTTGTGTGACACAGCAGCTCTTGATTGAAAGCTAGAGGGATGCAATAGAAAGAGCTGCAACCTCTGCCAGACATGGCAAAGGTGAGTGGGAAGTTGTTTCCATTGCTGCTGATTGCAGGAAGGACTGTAAGGATGGAAAGGCTGGTGTTTGCCATGGGCTGGGAAACACATCTGGTTTTCATTTTCTCTTTCTCTTTGAGTGCCAGACAAAAAGCAGAGTGTGCCCTCGCCTTGGACCCCTCCTGCCCTCTTCTGCTGAGATGGAGAAATGTTCCAGCTTGTAGAAGGACATCAGGATAAGGATATGTGATGAAAATAAGTCCAGGCTGGCTGTCCTTGTGGGCATCAGCTGCTGGCATCTGCATTGCTGCTGCCATGAGCATGGCACAGCAGGTAAAAGATTGCTTTTCCTTGTGTGACACAGGAGCACTTGACTTGACAGCTAGAGGGATGCAATAGAAAGAGCTGCAACCTCTGCCAGACATGGCAAAGGTGAGTGGGATGTTGTTTCAGTTGCTGCTGATGTCAGGAAGGACTGTAAGGATGGAAAGGCTGGTGTTTGCCATGGGCAGGGAAAGACATCTGGTTTTCATTTTCCCTTTGTGTGCCAGAAAAAGAGCAGAGTGTGCCCTCACCTTGGACCCCTCCTGCCCTCTTCTGCTGAGATGGAGAAATGTTCCAGCTTGTAGAAGGACATCAGGACAAGGATATGTAATGAAAATAAGTCCAGGCTGGCTGTCCTTGTGGGCATCAGCTGCTGGCATCTGCATTGCTGCTGCCATGAGCATGGCACAGCAGGTAAAAGATTGCTTTTCCTTGTGTGACACAGGAGCTCTTGACTTGACAGCTAGAGGGATGCAATAGAAAGAGCTGCAACCTCTGCCAGACATGGCAAAGGTGAGTGGGATGTTGTTTCAATTATTGCAGATGTCAGGAAGGACTGTAAGGATGGAAAGGCTGGTGTTTGCCATGGGCAGGGAAACACATCTGGTTTTCATTTTCTCTTTCTCTTTGAGTGCCAGATAAATAGCAGAGTGTGCCCTCACCTTGGATCCCTCCTGCCCTCTTCTACTGAGATGGAGAAATGTTCCAGCTTGTAGAAGGACATCAGGACAAAGATATGTAATGAAAATAAGTCCAGGCTGGCTGTCCTTGTGGGCATCAGCTGCTGGCATCTGCATTGCTGCTGCCATGAGCATGGCACAGCAGGTAAAAGATTGCGTTTCCTTGTGTGACACAGGAGCTCTTGACTTGAAAGCTAGAGGGATGCAATAGAAAGAGCTGCAACCTCTGCCAGACATGGCAAAGGTGAGTGGGATGTTGTTTCGATTAGTGCTGATGTCAGGAGGACTTTAAGGATGGTACGTCTGGTGTTTCCCATGGGCAGGGAAACTCATCTTGTTTTTATTTTCTCTTTGTGTGCCAGAAAAAGAGCAGAGTGTGCCCTCACCTTGGACCCCTCCTGCCCTCCTCTGCTGCTGCTGAGAAATGTTAGAGCTTCTAGAAGGACATCAGGACAAAGATATGTAATGAAAATAAGTCCAGGCTGGATGTCCTTGTGGGCATCAGCTGCTGGCATCTGGACTTCTGCTGCCATGAGCATGGCAAAGCAGGTAAAAGATGGCGTTCCCTTGTGTGACACAGGAGCTCTTGACTTGAAAGCAAGAGGGATGCAATAGAAAGAGCTGCAACCTCTGCCAGACATGGCAAAGGTGAGTCGGATGTTGCTTCCATTGCTGATGATTGCAGGAAGGACTGTAAGGATGGAAAGTCTGATGTTTGCCATGGGCAGGGAAACACAGCTGGTTTTCATTTTCTCTTTCTCTTTGAGTGCCAGATAAAGAGCAGAGTGTGCCCTCACCTTGGACCCGTCCTGTCCTCTGCTGCTCAGAGGGAGAAATGTTCCAGCTTCTAGAAGGACATCAGGACAAAGATATGTAATGAAAATAAGTCCAGGCTGGCTGTCCTTGTGGGCATCAGCTGCTGGCATCTGCATTGCTGCTGCCATGAGCATGGCAAAGAAGGTAAAAGATTGCTTTTCCTTGTGTGACACAGGAGCTCTTGACTTGAAAGCTAGAGGGATGCAATAGAAAGAGCTGCAACCTCTGCCAGACATTGCAAAGGTGAGTGGGATGTTGTTTCAATTAGTGCTGATGTCAGGAGGACTTTAAGGATGGAAAGGCTGGTGTTTGCCATGGGCAGGGAAACACATCTGGTTTTCATTTTCTCTTTGTGTGCCAGAAAAAGAGCAGAGTGTGCCCTCACCTTGGACCCCTCCTGCCCTCTGCTGCTGAGATGGAAAAATGTTCCAGCTTCTAGAAGGACATCAGGACAAGGATATGTAATGAAAATAAGTCCAGGCTGGCAGTCCTTGTGGGCATCAGCTGCTGGCATCTGCATTGCTGCTGCCATGAGCATGGCACAGGACGTAAAAGATTGCTTTTCCTTGTGTGACACAGGAGCTCTTGACTTGAAAGCTAGAGGGATGCAATAGAAAGAGCTGCAACCTCTGCCAGACATGGCAAAGGTGAGTGGGATGTTGTTTCAGTTGCTGCTGATGTCAGGAAGGACTGTAAGGATGGAAAGGCTGGTGTTTGCCATGGGCAGGGAAACACATCTGGTTTTCATTTTCTCTTTCTCTTTGAGTGCCAGATAAAGAGCAGAGTGTGCCCTCACCTTGGACCCCTCCTGGCCTCTGCTGCTCAGAGGGAGAAATGTCCCAGCTTCTAGAAGGACATCAGGACAAAGATATGTAATGAAAATAAGTCCAGGCTGGCTGTCCTTGTGGGCATCAGCTGCTGGCATCTGCATTGCTGCTGCCATGAGCATGGCACAGGAGGTAAAAGATTGCTTTTCCTTGTGTGACACAGGAGCTCTTGACTTGAAAGCTAGAGGGATGCAATAGAAAGAGCTGCAACCTCTGCCAGACATGGCAAAGGTGAGTGGGATGTTGTTTCCATTGCTGCTGATGTCAGGAAGGACTGTAAGGATGGAAAGGCTGGTGTTTGCCATGGGCTGGGAAACACATCTGGTTTTCATTTTCTCTTTCTCTTTGAGTGCCAGATAAAGAGGAGAGTGTGCCCTCACCTTGGACCCATCCTGCCCTCTTCTGCTGAGATGGAGAAATGTTCCAGCTTGTAGAAGGACATCAGGACAAAGATACGTAATGAAAATAAGTGCAGGCTGGCTGTCCTTGTGGGCATCAGCTGCTGGCATCTGCATGTCTGCTGCCATGAGCATGGCACAGCAGGTAAAAGATTGCTTTTCCTTGTGTGACACAGGAGCTCTTGACTTGAAAGCTAGAGGGATGCAAAAGAAAGAGCTGCAACCTCTGCCAGACATGGCAAGGGTGAGTGGGATGTTGTTTCAGTTAGTGCTGATGTCAGGAGGACTGTAAGGATGGAAAGGCTGGTGTTTGCCATGGGCAGGGAAACACATCTGGTTTTCATTTTCTCTTTGAGTGCCAGATAAAGAGCAGAGTGTGCCCTCACCTTGGACCCCTCCTGCCCACTTCTGCTGAGATGGAGAAATGTCCAAGCTTCTAGAAGGACATCAGGGCAAAGATATGTAATGAAAATAAGTCCAGGCTGGCTGTGCTTGTGGGCATCAGCTGCTGGCATCTGCATATCTGCTGCCATGAGCATGGCACAGCAGGTAAAAGATTGCTTTTCCTTGTGTGACACAGGAGCTCTTGACTTGAAAGCTAGAGGGATGCAATAGAAAGAGCTGCAACCTCTGCCAGACATGGCAAAGGTGAGTGGGATGTTGTTTCAATTAGTGCTGATGTCAGGAAGGACTGTAAGGATGGAAAGGCTGGTGTTTGCCATGGGCAGGGAAACACATCTGGTTTCCATTTTCTCTTTGAGTGCCAGATAAACATGGGATAGTTTGCCCTCAACTTGGAACTCTCTTGCCCTCTGCTGCTGAGAGGGAGAAATGTCCAAGCTTCTAGAGGGACATCAGGACAAAGATAAGTAATGAAAATAAGTGCAGGCTGGCTGTCCTTGTGGGCATCAGCTGCTGGCATCTGCATGTCTGCTGCCATGAGCATGGCAAAGCAGGTAAAAGGTTGCTTTTCCTTGTGTGACACAGGAGCTCTTGACTTGAAAGCTAGAGGGATGCAATAGAAAGAGCTGCAACCTCTGGCAGACATGGCAAGGGTGAGTGGGATGTTGTTTCAATTAGTGCTGATGTCAGGAGGACTGTAAGGATGGAAAGGCTGGTGTTTGCCATGGGCAGGGAAACACATCTGGTTTTCATTTTCTCTTTCTCTTTGAGTGCCAGATAAAGAGCAGAGTGTGCCCTCACCTTGGACCCCTCCTGCCCACTTCTGCTGAGATGGAGAAATGTTCCAGCTTGTAGAAGGACATCAGGACAAAGATATGTAATGAAAATAAGTCCAGGCTGGCTGTGCTTGTGGGCATCAGCTGCTGGCATCTGCATATCTGCTGCCATGAGCATGGCACAGCAGGTAAAAGATTGCTTTTCCTTGTGTGACACAGGAGCTCTTGACTTGAAAGCTAGAGGGATGCAATAGAAAGAGCTGCAACCTCTGCCAGACATGGCAAAGGTGAGTGGGATGTTGTTTCCATTGCTGCTGATGTCAGGAAGGACTGTAAGGATGGAAAGGCTGGTGTTTGCCATGGGCTGGGAAACACATCTTGTTTTCATTTTCTCTTTCTCTTTGAGTGCCAGATAAAGAGCAGAGTGTGCCCTTACCTTGGACCCCTCCTGCCCACTTCTGCTGAGATGGAGAAATGTCCAAGCTTCTAGAAGGACATCAGGACAAAGATATGTAATGAAAATAAGTCCAGGCTGTCTGTCCTTGTGGGCATCAGCTGCTGGCATCTGCATTGCTGCTGCCATGAGCATGGCAAAGCAGGTAAAAGATTGCTTTTCCTTGTGTGACACAGGAGCTCTTGACTTGAAAGCTAGAGGGATGCAATAGAAAGAGCTGCAACCTCTGCCAGACAAGGCAAAGGTGAGTGGGATGTTGTTTCCATTGCTGCTGATGTCAGGAAGGACTGTAAGGATGGAAAGGCTGGTGTTTGCCATGGGCAGGGAAACACATCTGGTTTTCATTTTCTCTTTCTCTTTGAGTGCCAGATAAAGAGCAGAGTGTGCCCTCACCTTGGACCCCTCCTGCCCACTTCTGCTGAGATGGAGAAATGTCCAAGCTTCTAGAAGGACATCAAGACAAAGATATGTAATGAAAATAAGTCCAGGCTGGCTGTCCTTGTGGGCATCTGCTGCTGGCATCTGCATGTCTGCTGCCATGAGCATGGCACAGCAGGTAAAAGATTGCTTTTCCTTGTGTGACACAGGAGCTCTTGACTTGAAAGCTAGAGGGATGCAATAGAAAGAGCTGCAACCTCTGGCAGACATGGCAAGGGTGAGTGGGATGTTGTTTCAGTTAGTGCTGATGTCAGGAGGACTGTAAGGATGGAAAGGCTGGTGTTTGCCATGGGCAGGGAAACACATCTGGTTTTCATTTTCTCTTTCTCTTTGAGTGCCAGATAAAGAGCAGAGTGTGCCCTCACCTTGGACCCCTCCTGCCCACTTCTGCTGAGATGGAGAAATGTCCAAGCTTCTAGAAGGACATCAGGACAAAAATATGTAATGAAAATAAGTCCAGGCTGGCTGTCCTGGTGGGCATCAGCTGCTGGCATCTGCATTGCTGCTGCCATGAGCATGGCAAAGCAGGTAAAAGATTGCTTTTCCTTGTGTGACACAGCAGCTCTTGACTTGAAAGCTAGAGGGATGCAATAGAAAGAGCTGCAACCTCAGCCAGACATGGCAAAGGTGAGTGGGATGTTGTTTCCATTGCTGCTGATGTCACGAAGGACTGTAAGGATGGAAAGGCTGGTGTTTGCCATGGGCAGGGAAAGACATCTGGTTTTCATTTTCCCTTTGTGTGCCAGAAAAAGAGCAGAGTGTGCCCTCACCTTGGACCCCTCCTGCCCTCTTCTGCTGAGATGGAGAAATGTTCCAGCTTGTAGAAGGACATCAGGACAAGGATATGTAATGAAAATAAGTCCAGGCTGGCTGTCCTTGTGGGCATCAGCTGCTGGCATCTGCATTGCTGCTGCCATGAGCATGGCACAGCAGGTAAAAGATTGCTTTTCCTTGTGTGACACAGGAGCTCTTGACTTGACAGCTAGAGGGATGCAATAGAAAGAGCTGCAACCTCTGCCAGACATGGCAAAGGTGAGTGGGATGTTGTTTCAATTATTGCAGATGTCAGGAAGGACTGTAAGGATGGAAAGTCTGGTGTTTGCCATAGGCGGTTAAACACATCTGGTTTTCATTTTCTCTTTGTGTGCCAGAAAAAGAGGAGAGTGTGCCTGTAACTTGGACCCCTCCTGCACTCTTCTGCTGAGATGGTGAAATGTTCCAGCTTGTAGAAGGACATCAGGACAAAGATATGTAATGAAAATAAGTCCAGGCTGGCTGTCCTTGTGGGCATCAGCTGCTGGCATCTGCATTGCTGCTGCCATGAGCATGGCAAAGCAGGTAAAAGATTGCTTTTCCTTGTGTGACACAGGAGCTCTTGACTTGAAAGCTAGAGGGATGCAATAGAAAGAGCTGCAACCTCTGGCAGACATGGCAAGGGTGAGTGGGATGTTGTTTCAATTAGTGCTGATGTCAGGAAGGACTGTAAGGATGGAAAGGCTGGTGTTTGCCATGGGCTGGGAAACACATCTTGTTTTCATTTTCTCTTTCTCTTTGAGTGCCAGATAAAGAGCAGAGTGTGCCCTTACCTTGGACCCCTCCTGCCCACTTCTGCTGAGATGGAGAAATGTCCAAGCTTCTAGAAGGACATCAGGACAAAGATATGTAATGAAAATAAGTCCAGGCTGTCTGTCCTTGTGGGCATCAGCTGCTGGCATCTGCATTGCTGCTGCCATGAGCATGGCAAAGCAGGTAAAAGATTGCTTTTCCTTGTGTGACACAGGAGCTCTTGACTTGAAAGCTAGAGGGATGCAATAGAAAGAGCTGCAACCTCTGCCAGACAAGGCAAAGGTGAGTGGGATGTTGTTTCCATTGCTGCTGATGTCAGGAAGGACTGTAAGGATGGAAAGGCTGGTGTTTGCCATGGGCAGGGAAACACATCTGGTTTTCATTTTCTCTTTCTCTTTGAGTGCCAGATAAAGAGCAGAGTGTGCCCTCACCTTGGACCCCTCCTGCCCTCTTCTGTTGAGATGGAGAAATGTTCCAGCTTGTAGAAGGACATCAGGACAAATATATGTAATGAAAATAAGTCCAGGCTGGCTGTCCTTGTGGGCATCAGCTGCTGGCATCTGCATTGCTGCTGCCATGAGCATGGCACAGCAGGTAAAAGATTGCTTTTCCTTGTGTGACACAGGAGCTCTTGACTTGAAAGCTAGAGGGATGCAATAGAAAGAGCTGCAACCTCTGGCAGACATGGCAAAGGTGAGTGGGATGTTGTTTCAATTAGTGCTGATGTCAGGAGGACTGTAAGGATGGAAAGGCTGGTGTTTGCCATGGGCAGGGAAACACATCTGGTTTTCATTTTCTCTTTCTCTTTGAGTGCCAGATAAACATGGGATAGTTTGCCATCAACTTGGAACTCTCTTGCCCTCTGCTGCTGAGAGGGAGAAATGTCCAAGCTTCTAGAAGGACATCAGGACAAAGATATGTAATGAAAATAAGTCCAGGCTGGCTGTCCTTGTGGGCATCAGCTGCTGGCATCTGCATTGCTGCTGCCATGAGCATGGCAAAGCAGGTAAAAGATTGCTTTTCCTTGTGTGACACAGGAGCTCTTGACTTGAAAGCTAGAGGGATGCAATAGAAAGAGCTGCAACCTCTGCCAGACATGGCAAAGGTGAGTGGGATGTTGTTTCAATTAGTGCAGATGTCAGGAAGGACTGTAAGGATGGAAAGGCTGGTGTTTGCCATGGGCAGGGAAACACATCTGGTTTTCATTTTCTCTTTCTCTTTGAGTGCCAGTTAAAGAGCAGAGTGTGCCCTCACCTTGGACCCATCCTGCCCTCGGCTGCTCAGAGTGAGAAATGTCCCAGCTTCTAGAAGGACATCAGGACAAAGATATGTAATGAAAATAAGTCCAGGCTGGCTGTCCTTGTGGGCATCAGCTGCTGGCATCTGCATTGCTGCTGCCATGAGCATGGCACAGCAGGTAAAAGATTGCTTTTCCTTGTGTGACACAGCAGCTCTTGATTGAAAGCTAGAGGGATGCAATAGAAAGAGCTGCAACCTCTGCCAGACATGGCAAAGGTGAGTGGGAAGTTGTTTCCATTGATGATGATTGCAGGAAGGACTGTAAGGATGGAAAGGCTGGTGTTTGCCATGGGCTGGGAAACACATCTGGTTTTCATTTTCTCTTTCTCTTTGAGTGCCAGACAAAAAGCAGAGTGTGCCCTCGCCTTGGACACCTCCTGCCCTCTTCTGCTGAGATGGAGAAATGTTCCAGCTTGTAGAAGGACATCAGGACAAGGATATGTGATGAAAATAAGTCCAGGCTGGCTGTCCTTGTGGGCATCAGCTGCTGGCATCTGCATTGCTGCTGCCATGAGCATGGCACAGCAGGTAAAAGATTGCTTTTCCTTGTGTGACACAGGAGCACTTGCCTTGACAGCTAGAGGGATGCAATAGAAAGAGCTGCAACCTCTGCCAGACATGGCAAAGGTGAGTGGGATGTTGTTTCAGTTGCTGCTGATGTCAGGAAGGACTGTAAGGATGGAAAGGCTGGTGTTTGCCATGGGCAGGGAAAGACATCTGGTTTTCATTTTCCCTTTGTGTGCCAGAAAAAGAGCAGAGTGTGCCCTCACCTTAGACCCCTCCTGCCCTCTTCTGCTGAGATGGAGAAATGTTCCAGCTTGTAGAAGGACATCAGGACAAGGATATGTAATGAAAATAAGTCCAGGCTGGCTGTCCTTGTGGGCATCAGCTGCTGGCATCTGCATTGCTGCTGCCATGAGCATGGCACAGCAGGTAAAAGATTGCTTTTCCTTGTGTGACACAGGACCTGTTGACTTGACAGCTAGAGGGATGCAATAGAAAGAGCTGCAACCTCTGCCAGACATGGCAAAGGTGAGTGGGATGTTGTTTCAATTATTGCAGATGTCAGGAAGGACTGTAAGGATGGAAAGGCTGGTGTTTGCCATGGGCTGGGAAACACATCTGGTTTTCATTTTCTCTTTCTCTTTGAGTGCCAGTTAAAGAGCAGAGTGTGCCCTCACCTTGGACCCATCCTGCCCTCTGCTGCTCAGAGTGAGAAATGTCCCAGCTTCTAGAAGGACATCAGGACAAAGATATGTAATGAAAATAAGTCCAGGCTGGCTGTCCTTGTGGGCATCAGCTGCTGGCATCTGCATGTCTGCTGCCATGAGCATGGCACAGCAGGTAAAAGATTGCTTTTCCTTGTGTGACACAGCAGCTCTTGATTGAAAGCTAGAGGGATGCAATAGAAAGAGCTGCAACCTCTGCCAGACATGGCAAAGGTGAGTGGGAAGTTGTTTCCATTGCTGCTGATTGCAGGAAGGACTGTAAGGATGGAAAGGCTGGTGTTTGCCATGGGCTGGGAAACACATCTGGTTTTCATTTTCTCTTTCTCTTTGAGTGCCAGACAAAAAGCAGAGTGTGCCCTCGCCTTGGACCCCTCCTGCCCTCTTCTGCTGAGATGGAGAAATGTTCCAGCTTGTAGAAGGACATCAGGACAAGGATATGTGATGAAAATAAGTCCAGGCTGGCTGTCCTTGTGGGCATCAGCTGCTGGCATCTGCATTGCTGCTGCCATGAGCATGGCACAGCAGGTAAAAGATTGCTTTTCCTTGTGTGACACAGGAGCACTTGACTTGACAGCTAGAGGGATGCAATAGAAAGAGCTGCAACCTCTGCCAGACATGGCAAAGGTGAGTGGGATGTTGTTTCAGTTGCTGCTGATGTCAGGAAGGACTGTAAGGATGGAAAGGCTGGTGTTTGCCATGGGCAGGGAAAGACATCTGGTTTTCATTTTCCCTTTGTGTGCCAGAAAAAGAGCAGAGTGTGCCCTCACCTTGGACCCCTCCTGCCCTCTTCTGCTGAGATGGAGAAATGTTCCAGCTTGTAGAAGGACATCAGGACAAGGATATGTAATGAAAATAAGTCCAGGCTGGCTGTCCTTGTGGGCATCAGCTGCTGGCATCTGCATTGCTGCTGCCATGAGCATGGCACAGCAGGTAAAAGATTGCTTTTCCTTGTGTGACACAGGAGCTCTTGACTTGACAGCTAGAGGGATGCAATAGAAAGAGCTGCAACCTCTGCCAGACATGGCAAAGGTGAGTGGGATGTTGTTTCAATTATTCCTGAAGTCAGGAAGACTGTAAGGATGGAAAGTCTGGTGTTTGCCATAGGCGGTTAAACACATCTGGTTTTCATTTTCTCTTTGTGTGCCAGAAAAAGAGGAGAGTGTGCCTGTAACTTGGACCCCTCCTGCACTCTTCTGCTGAGATGGTGAAATGTTCCAGCTTGTAGAAGGACATCAGGACAAAGATATGTAATGAAAATAAGTCCAGGCTGGCTGTCCTTGTGGGCATCAGCTGCTGGCATCTGCATTGGTGTTGCCATGAGCATGTCACAGCAGGTAAAGGATTGCTTTTCCTTGTATGACAGCTGTTATGCCATTCTGATTCACCCTTTGCATCCACAGCATACAGTTTTTTTCCACACTGGTGTTTCTATCCAGCAGTGTGCATATGTGCAGTGCTACAGATGTTGGTGGTCCTGCCTGTGGCAGGGGGTTGGAGATTCGTGATCCTTGAGGTCCCTTCCATCCCGGGCCATTCTGTGTGTGTGTGTGTGACTGGCTAAACACCAATTGTTGCTAGCTCAGCAGGTATACTGCTAATTATTGAACGCCTGACAGCTGCTTATCAACACTTGGCCACTATTTCTGGACAGCTGCTCATCCCTGAAGAGAGAGAAGTTTGGAAGGAGGACAGAGGGGAGTCTCTTGATGCCTGCCTGTTGCATCCCAACCTGCCCACAGAGTGAGTCAGTTTGGCGTTGTGTGGAGGCCCTGGCTTCTTTGGAGTCTGTTTTTCTTTTGCTGAGCTTCTCCTATCCAAACAGAATGGCCTTACAACATGCTTTCTGGTCCTTAATACTAAACCCATGCAATTTGTAACTATTACAGTTCTGTAAGTGAGAATTGATCACATGATTGAACAACTGTATTTCTAAAATATGTTATGAAATAACTTCTTTTTACTAATACTAATACTAATAAAGTCTTTCTACTTTTTCAAACTGTTTCTAAGGGCAAATTACAAAACACATCGTGCTGTACTGCTTCAGAGCAATCCCACATTTGATAGCCAGTGCAGAAACAACATTCTATCCTACAGCATTAGCTAGTTCAGAGGTACCAGACGTGTATCTGGATGTGGCTGTTGTGCATAAGTGGGGCTGAGGGATCAGAAGTGACAGCTCCACTCTTGGAGACCACAGAACTAAAATGGAAAGATAAAATAGTTGCAGGGCAATTGTTCTGTGTGCCTGAAGCAGGGACCGATTTATGGGGGAGAGATTTAACAGTTAAATGAGGATTACAGCTGCAAGTCTGTGAAACAGATATCAGGTGTCAATGAATGTGTTATCAGCTGTGATGAAGAAGAAATGAATCCAAAGGTGTGGGCAGGGGAAGGAAATCGGGGTGGACTCACAATTTTCCCTTACAAAGAACTGCCCAAGGAGGGAGTGGAGCTGTGAAACAGCAACAATATCCCATAGCCTTAGAAGGGAGAGTGGGTCTAAAAGCTGTAACACAGACACTGGTTAAGGATGGTCTTCTGGAACCTTGTCTGTGGCCTTATAACACCCCAATCCTGTCGGCACGAAAGGCAGACGGCACGTATCGGCTGGTGCAAGATGTAAGGAAATGACTGAACCCATTCTCAAAAGACAGCCTGTGGTTCCTAACCCCTATACCCTAATGAGTCAGATCCCACACGGACAGCAGTGGTTTGGTGTGAGAGACCTCAAAGATGCTTTCCGGACAGCCTTTGGACTCAGAGAGAAATGGCTGCGTTTGTATGAGGACACATTGTAATCCTATCGTGATTCGTGATGATACTGTAGATACTGGAACTCGTGCTAATCCTTGTCTTTGCAGCATTTGAAGCAAGCAACTGGTGCTGCTGTCATGCAGAAAGCTCCCTTCCAACCACTCAGCAAGCATTTGGATGAGACAGCTTCCTGCTGGGAGCCCTCCGACATCACTGCTGCCTCCTCCAGAACCATACCTGCAGATGCTTCAGAGCTCTTCAGCATGGACTTCCTTCCTCCCGTCAGCAGCTGCTCCTGCACTGACCTTCATTCACACTGGGATACCATCTGCTTCCAGCAGGAGCTGACCTGCGAGACAGAGAAAGGAAACGTGGGATGAGCACTAATGCAGAAGCACAAGGCTGTGTCACCACCACGTCTTGCAGCCTTGGGAAGTCAGCTGCAACTGCAGCCTTGGTCAGAATTACAACGGGCACCGTAAATTAAGTGTGACCTCTGAAGTTGTTGCCATGATCAGAAATAGACGCTGAAATCGCTCACATAACTGTCGGTGGTTCCCTCCAAATTCTTTTGCTTTGGGGAACAGATGGACTCGGAATGGAAGGACACGAGAAAAAGGACATCTGTTTGAGCTCAGCAGACTTGAGAGGTGGGCCTGGGTGAACCTCATGAGGTTCAGCACAGCCAAGTGCAAGGTTTGGCATTTGGGCCGGAGGAATCCCAGGCATTCTTTTGTCATCGTGGTGGTTTCCAATAGACCCCAACAATGAGACATCAGGTCGCCGTGTGGGCTCCTGGGTGACACTGCCATTTCCCAGCCATTGCAGCCTAGGGGCAAATAAAGTAAAATACTTCAGAAAGATCTCACACTGATTGCATATTTTACTGTTCTTTTACACAAAACAGAAGGAGAGGGCAGCAGATGCATACAGCTGCATCAACACCCAGGCTGCTAAAGGAATGGAAAGACAGAAACATCAAATATCAATGCCTTATTCTAATGCAAGGAGGGAAGCTTTTTTCAATGTTACTTTTTATCATTTAAAATGAGCAGTTGGCACTCTTAAAGGAAAATCCTAGGCCCCAGGTTCTGACAGTGTGGCAATCTGGACTCAGCTGTGACTGATCCAAACAGTCTGTTCCAGATTTTAACATCCCTTCTATGCATTCACAAGTTTTCTCTCTTGACTTCCCCTTACAGCCGTTAGATGCCAGCAAAACATCCCACAAACACTCCTTAACTCTGTGCACACAGGCACCCATCCAACCAGAGCCATCAGTCATTCCCAGCCATGCGCTCTTCCTCCAATCATGGTCAGCATCACACGGCCGTCACGCAGCTCACTTGACTCAGTTTTTCTCTTCTTTCTGGAGGTGTCCTTGCTTCTCAGCCTTACCTTCTCGTGATGTTTATCTCGCTCTGCAGCTCCTGCTCTGAATAGGCTTTCTTGGATTCCCGCATGACAGGCACAAAATGCAGCCACAGCCCCTGCCACCAAGGTCAGCTCTTCAGCACACATTACCTGAGGAGCACTTGGCAACTCCTGCAACCTGAGCAGTGCCAGGAAGACTGTTTCACTTCTGCTTCTCCTGGCTCAGAAATTCATTTTCCTACCTAGAAAATGGAAAAAGAAAAGAAAGAAAAAAAATCCTGACATTAGCAGACACAATTGATACTATGGAATTCTGGAAGGCAAGGGATTTGCCCTCTATGATGAGAAGTTGAGTGCAAAGAACTCAGAAGAGCCATGAGCAGGTTGTGAACTTGTGGGTAAAATTAGGAAGTGCAGCAGTGCAGGGCTTCTGGAGGTGAGGGTCTGCTACAGCCGCCTGGAAAGAGAGCCTGTTGGTGGGAGCTGCTTACTGCAGCCAGCAGAAGCATCGCACTCACTGACTCTCATCCTGATGGGGGATTCCAGTCAGTCTGGGAAATCAGCATGGCTGGCTGCAAGCAATCTGACAGACTCCTGGAGTGCAGTGAGAATCACTCTGTGGTGCAGGCATTGGGCACAGCAAGCAGAAGGGAAGCATGGCTGGACATGGTGCACACCAGGGGTTACGACAGGAGGCGGTCAGGGCTGCAGTGACCATGCCCTCCTTGAGTTGGTGATCTCAAGGAATGCGGGCCTGGCAGGAAGCAAAGGCAGGAGCCTGAACTTCAGGAGAGCCAGCTGCAGGCTGTTCCAGGAATTCTTGGACGAGATCCTCTGGACAACTGTTTGTAGGGGCAAAGGGATGGAAAAGAGCTGGTCACTTTCTCAGAAAAAAACTTGCTCAGGTTGCAGGCTGAGCTGCAGGAGAGGAAGGGGAGGAGGTGCCAGCACGGCTCTGCATGATGCTCTGCCACACTGGGCAGCTTGATCATGGCTCAGCAGTGGGATCAGACGAGGAGAAGGGGAGAAGGAAATCAAGGATGGGAGGGAACCATCAGACACAGTCAATAAGTGTCTGTGAAGTCTTGCAAACCAGAGATTCCCAGGTTGTTTCTGCTTTTGCAGCATTTGTGTGGTGCAGGGTGAGCAAAAGGTTCTGCTGCTTGATTCTTCTGCAGGAGCCGCCTAAAAGGGAAATGGCCACTGAGCTGCAGACCAAGCAGTACTGCCTGACGTTGGCCAGGGGAGCTTCTCCTGCCGCAGTGTGCTGATGACAGGTCTGGAGATGATCTGCAGGGCCAGTTCGTAGATGGGAGCCAGGAAAGGACATGATGGGAGGAGGGAGGTGTTAAGCAACATCCAAGGCATCAAAATGCATCAGAAGGCCCTGAAAAGCATCACAAAGCCACAGCCAGGAAGCTTGGGAGTATCATGAGCAGCATCCAGGATGCGAGAGATTATTTGCTACCATGCCAAATGGTAGCAGAGCTCCCCCTGCAGACATCCCAAAGCCAGACAAAACAGGAACAAACCCGGAGCTGTGCTGCATGCACCCCACAGCCACAGCATTGCAAGCTGGGGTGCCTTGCTGTGTGCTGCATTCATCCCAGTCCGTGTGAATGAAGACTCTGGAGGCAGTCAAGGCGTTGGTTGAGCACGAGTGTGCTTTTATTATTATATAAAGGACAGGAGGGTGTGAGAGGTCCACGGTGAAGATGGGACTCATCCTGTCTTGTCATGGCGAGAGTGGCTCAGAGCTCTCAGTGCTGCTGTCCGGTGCCTGGGACTGGAGGCCTGATTGAAAGTCCCCCTGCAAGAGGCTCTGCTCCTCTTCACTGATGCTGACCTGCTCCTGCATGGAGGTGCTGCTGTCGGGGCACTCACACTGTGCTTCAGATGGGCTGCACTGCAGAGACTCTGGGTTAAAATCCACACTTGTGACTGTGGTGTCTGGGAGGCTCAGGTCAGCAACTTCAGCAGAGCCAGGTGTAATGAGAGCATGGACTTCGATGAGCTCCTTCTCTCCATTAATGTTGTTAGATGGAAGGCTGCTATTAGAACTGCAGCAATTTGTGCTTCCTAAGAGCTCTCCACTGATGGAAGCACACAGAGCATCCTCGCTACTTGCCCTGGATCTTATGGCTTGGCAAGGGCTCGATTCACCTAGAAAGGATACACAGGGGTTAGTGTCAAACTTTCACAAGCTGAATTACGACAGTGGTACTTGATCAGGGGTGAAGATTTAGGCACGGGATTGAACGCTAGAAAGAGATACATGTGCAGAGCAAGCTTGAATTGTATGTTCCTGAAAAGCAGGGATTTGGAAGCTGCATTTGCACCCTTACCTGCCAGGACTACCACTGCTGTTTCTGAGGGCTGCCTGGCATTGCGCTGCAGTTGGCGTTTGCTGCCAGAGGATGGCTTCCTGAGGCTGAAGCAGCAACACCAACTGCTAGCTGGTGATTCCTCAGTCTTGCTGGGTGGATTTTGTCTGGAGAGAGAAAACAGCCAATGCTGTGAGTCGTGCGTGGTGCAGGGTGAGGGAAGAGCAGCACTGAGCTCTTGGCAGCAGTTGCTTGTTCCTAGCACTGCCTGGTTTCTGCAGGAAAACACAAAAACCCACCCAAACAATGATGCTAGGTGCTGGAAAAGAAAGTCCTCTTTACCTGTCAGATGGAAAGTCAACGACGGTGTGGAATTTGCCCTGCCCAGCTGCAGGGCTTTCTTCCACTTCAATGTCCCTGCTGCTCTCTGTTACCACAGAAGAGGTGCTGTGGCCTCGCCTCTGTGCCTGTGCCTCCTCCAGGCTGAGCAGCTTTGTGGCAGCAGAAGAGACTCCCACAGACTTGGGCCCTGGGAGAGAATTGTGCCCTGTCAGGGAAAACCACAGGTAAGAGCGAGGATCAGAAAGCAGCAGCACAGCCACCACAGTTCTGGGGGAGGTGCTGTATTTTTCTCAGGCTTGCTTATCCGAGCCACTGGAAGAAGAGGAGCCCAAAATAACCATGTGGGAAGAGGTGTGTTTATGGCAAAGGACATGGTCATCATTAAGAGCAGCTTACTGTATCAAAATAGGCAAGGAAAAACCCAAGGAAATGGGGGCAGGGAACTGAGAAAGCTTCGCTGCCACACTTGCATCAAGCTTTTCCTGCGTGCAAACCATAATAATGACGGTTTCCTCCTTGTGAAGTTTGGGCTTGGACATTCTCAGCATCCAGCAACAGGATGCCATACCCTAATGGAAGTCCAGAGGTCTGCTGTCCCCTTGATGGTAAAAGAGTATCTCAAACATCCTGGAGAAGGCCTGCATTTGGTCAAGGTGTCAGGTCAAGATCAAGCTAATGGAGGAAGACACTCACCTGCTGCATCTGCAATGTCTGCTCCGGATTTGGAGCCGAAGAGGACGTCGGTGTGGTTGATGATGAATTCCACCACATCCGACTGCGTCTGCAGCTCCATGCAGGCAGCTCTTCCGCTGGCGCAGGCAGACTCGTTCTGCTGTGATCTGTAGAAAAGGCAGATTTTAGAAGTCATTTCTCCAAGACCGTTTCCCCGAGTCTGAATTGTTGCAGCCAAAAGCTGTCAGCTGAGGCTCTGGAGACTTCCGCAGTGGGCAATCAGTGATGCCACTGCAGAAATTCCCCTGGATGATCAAGGACACGTCAGTCCCATCTCAACAAGACTGCAGAAATTGTCACCTAGACATTGTGCCCGTGGGGATGGAGAACAGCTCAGGCTCCTGCTCTTCTGTCAGCCACAGATTTTACAGAAGAAGAGCACATTTGATGGAGAAAAAGGGAGCACTGTTTTTTTTTTTAATGGAGAACAGATGTAAGTGTTGTGTTGAAACAGAACCAGAAGTTTACCTTAAGAGGTTTGGAGCCCACACAATGGCTAGGTTCTTGGCATGCATGTTTGTTATACTGGAGCTCCCAGCCAGACACGCCAAGTGTCTCATCAGATACTCCAGAGTCCTGGAAAACAAGAGAGGCAAACGTTCAGCACCAACGAGCATGCCGTGCTGGAATTCAGAAAGACAAAGGCTGGAACCGCATCGTTGCCCTCTGCAATGCAGCAGGGCTGAGCTCAGCAGGCTGAGGGCAGCACTGACCTGTAGTGAGGAGCGGGCAGCTGCTGGATGACGGCCTGCATTCTGAGCAGCCGCTCCTCCTCTGTAGCGGCACCAACAGCATCCTGGAGTAGTGCAGAAAGGGAGCGAGACACCAATCAGGCTAGTACAGCACTGCGAGTAAACCTCGTGGGGCTGACAGCAAAAGGGCCTCCGAGCTGGGGCACTGCTGCAGCCATCTGCCAAGAGGCCCAGGAAGAGGGAAATGAAAGACGTGGCCTTGTGCTTACCGAGAACTTGCCGTACAGCTGGTGGGTGAGCAGAGGGTTCGGGAGCTCCCTGAAATACATCTTGCAGAGGGAGCTCACGCTGTGAATGTCGCGGACGGTGAGCTCAGGAATCTGCTCCGACTCAAATTCCTGCCTGGAGAGAGGGACGCAAACCCGGTTGAGCGAGAGGAAGGCAAGCCCAAAGCCACACCAGATGCACTCAGGCTGTGTCAGTCGCAGCACTCTTACCGCAGTCTCTGGATGTTGGACGCGACGCCGGACAGGCGGTATATCCCCTGCACCACGCCGTGCTGCTCAATGAACTCAGCGCAGCTCTGGAGGACCTGGGGGACTGAAGAACACGTGCCAGCCGTCAGTGGAGCTCCTGATTCAATCGTGCTGCAGGCTGTGCTTCACATCCCATCCACTAAGCCCAGCCAGGCTTGGCTGAAGCAAATACAGATGTGCTTGTCTCTTAGGAGCATCCGCCTCACTTGATCCTTCAGCCATCAACTCCCATTACACGTGTCTCCACTGCTATCAGCCTACCCCCTGCTAGATATGAGCTCCCTTTCATCTTCTTTAGATGCCCAGCAGAGGAAGATCTCAGGAATGGGCAGCTCCTTACCATCACGACCGGAGTGGAGAAGATGCTCTCCCAGGTCACCGCCAAACACCCTTTCCTTCTCCACCTCCCGCTCGGTCGGTTTCTTTGGGCGGGCCTTCACCAAGGAACGAAGGAAGGTGAGGATCTTGCTGCGTTTCTTGGGCACTGCACAACAAAAGGAAGAAACCAGGTCATTTCAGGTCTGGCTCCGTTGGACGAGGCCGAGCACAGCACATTCTACAGGGCACGTCAGAACGGGAAGAACATTACCAACCAGTACATACAAAAAGGGATTTTCCCCATCTCTGGAGGAGCCCAAGGCCAGGCTGGATGGGGCCCTGGGCAGCCTGATCTAGTCTCACATTAAATGTGGGGGCTGGGAGACCATCCTGAGGCAGGAGGGTTGGAGCATGATGATCCCTGAGGTTCCTTTCCATCCCAAGCCATTCCATGAGTATTCTATAGTTTCCCCAAGTCCAGTCATAAACCCAGGAGGATTGGGCCAAATCTCTGCCCCATGGTGTGCATGAAGAATCATCAACCCAGAGGACAATGTGGGATGGATAAAGGAGGTACTAAACATGGAACATACCCCCAAAAAGACTTCATTTTGCTTTCCCACACCATCAAATGTAACATCCATACCTGGCTTTGGCACAGAATTGATGAGTGCCTCAGGAATGTTCTTATTAATGAGTTCCACACACTCCCCTGGGAAAAATCCAACCTGTAACAAGAAGAGAGGCCAACTATTGCATGCAGAACTTCTCAGGTCTGAACTGTTAAACCAAAAGCCACGTAACATTTCCCTCGGAACGTGCTTGCCTGACGTTCCATAAGACTATCCAGCAGAAAATGGCCATAGTTCACAGCATAAAGGTAATAATTTTTCAACATTAGCAGCCAAAGGCAAGGTCCCTTGACACCGACACAGGGAAACTGTTTATGTCCACTAGGCATCCTGTGCAGGCAGAGCAGCTCTAAGCTGAGATTCCTGCCTTTACTGAAGTTGCACTCTCCAGTCTGAAGCTTGTGCCTACCTGGAAGCCGAGCTTGCCTCTCCACCAGGGGGTCAGCTCCTTTGGTGGCATGTCGATGACACAGATGATGTCTCCCACCTGCAAGAGATTGCAACGTCAATCCCAGCTTCAGCACGGCTGGGAGGAAAGCACAGCTCAAATGACTGCATTCTTCTGCACTGCCAAACATCGCCGAGCGTGAGAGCACTTGCACCAGCGCAGCTGTGAAGGCATTTGCCATTGTAAAATTGAACAACAAGGAACGCCTTGAACTGCTTACCTCAAAGGAGAGTTCATCCGCTGCCTGGGCAACGTGTCTCTTAATAGCATGGGCAGCAGCAATAGCTGGAATGTTCACAGGTGCCACCTCATGGTCCAGCAGGGGCTTCCCCTTGTTCTCAGTCTGAAACAGAGAGCACAGGCCACGGTGAGGAGCTGGGAACCAACAAGGAGGATTTCAAGGTGAGGAGCACATCTGCAGAGAAAGCTGCAGGAAATGCACTCGGTCCTTATCGTGGGCACTTCAGAAGGAACTGCAAGTCTAATAACGGCTGTTTCTCTCCCAGGTGTGCAGCAGGCAAACGCCAGCAAAGATGCATCTCTCCCCATCCAGACTAATCAGCAATGGCACTGACGCAGACAGGTGGCCTTGTGTATTTTGCCACATCCTTTCCTGCGCTCTTTGTGCAGGAAGGCTGACTGTTTAAGATGCTAGGAGACCGTGAAGAGGGAAACCAAAGCTACGGCTGCAGTTACAAGGTGCAAACAGTGCCATTGCAAGCACCAAGCAGCTCTCTTGAGCAGTCCAACCAACAGCGAGGCCAAACAGAGCAGAGAATGATTGTTGTTTCTGCAGCCATTTCAAGGGAAAAGTCAGTAGAGGACAAACCCCACAGCCGAGATGGCTCTGGTACTTTTAAAAACTTGCCACGCTTGCACTACTGTCTTGCCACAGAGGAGCTCTCTTGGAAAGCAGGAGAGCACATCTGCGGCTCACTCTGCTGGCTGCAGTCAGGGAACAAAGACCAATCAGAGCTTCATACTCTACCTCTGTCCATGCCAGGTCAGGCCCACAGCTGATCTCGCTGCACGCCACAGCCATCAGCGTAGGTGTGACAAGCTGGAACTGAAAAGAAACACACTTTTATTTTCTCTGTTCACATCTCTGCTGTGCTCCCTACAGCTGTCGGGCACACTCACACAGCCCAAGCACGCCTGCTGGTGTCCCTGGTGATGCTGTGCAGCTCTGCACAAGCTGGGGCTGGGACTCTTTGCCTAAGGGATTGCTTTCCATAAAACCAGCTGGTCACAGCACCACAGACAGCATCCTTCTGAGGGCTGAGCTGCAGAGCACGTGGAGAAAACCCACACGTGACCAGCGTCCCATCAAAGCTGGATGAGGCTGTGTTACTAAACACGGGGCGTCACGGGCTGCTAAAGCATGTGGGGGGACAAACCATGGCAGGTACCTGGCAAGAGATCAGAACGAGGGAGAGAAATCTCACGAATCCGCAGCCTTTCCTTGTCACTTTGCTCTGATCTTCCACGAGCAAAAGCTGCAGCAGGGAAGCAGGCAGAGGGTGGAGAGAGGAGAGAGAAAGAGCAGGTCAGTTTGCTTCCACGGTTTAGCAAAGACTACGAGGGAAAAACCAAAATCTGCCCTCCCTCAACTTAAAAACTTAAGTTTTCAACTTAAAACCATTTCCCCTTGTCCTGCAGTTATCTACCCTTTCAAAGAGTTGATTCCCCTCCTCTTTTTAGGCTCCCTTTAGGTACTGAAGGCTGCCATGAGGTCACCCCACTGCCTTCTTTTCTCCAGGCTGAACAAGCCCAGCTCCCTCAGCCTGTCTTTGCAGGGGAGGTGCTCCAGTCCCCTGATCATCTCTGTGGCTCGCCTCTGGACCCTCTCCAACAGCTCCCTGTCTTTCTGGACACTGTACTGCAGATGGGGCCTCACAAGAGCAGAGCAGGGGGGGACGATCACCTCCCTGTCCCTCATGGCCACCCCTCTGCTGATGGAGATAATGTGATCCTATGAGCTCCGCCAGCCAGCAGTTCTCAGCACTCACTGTCCCCCCGTCTCTCCCACACTGTCTCAGCTTACCTACAAGGTGCTGCACAGGACGGTGTGAAGACAAAGAGACGCAGTCGGTGCACAAGTGCAACAAGCGAGCTGCTCAGTCAGAGCTCCAGCGCTCCAATGAAGGGACGCAGCACGCACTGCTCCTCCCCTCATTCTAGCCCTTATGACATCACTGAGGGCCACCAGGCTGCTCCACCACGACGGACAGGGTGGGGAGGCAAGACCAGTCACAAGGGCAGAAGATTCCAACAGCCCAGCCCAACGTTCTGGAATCAGGGGCTGCTTGGAATTCTACCCCAGCCAAATCCTGGAGAAGCTGGCACGGGGTCGTCATGACCAAAGCGCAGGACCTGGCGCTTGCTCTTGTTGAGCCTCGCACAACTGGCCTCAGTGCATCCCTCTGGAGGGCCTTCCTGCCCTCAGCCAGATGGACGCTTCCTCCCAGCAGCGTACCTTGCAGTGCTGGGCCCATGTCAAATCCACACTAGAGTGGCTTTTGTTACATTCAAGGGCATGTTGCAGCACCCATCTATTTCACCTGGAAGGAAATAAAGCAGGAGATGGGAGAAACACAGAACTACTGCCAGACTGCTTTATCCCTTTCTTAGCCCAACTTCCCTTGCCTCATCCCCTACCCCAACTCCTAAATGATGCCCACAGGCTGATAGTTGGATCTCAAGTCCATAGGACTCCTTTCACAGGGCTCCATCAAAAAGGCTGTCACACTTGTTCCGTACACTCACACTGACCCAGCAGTGGTATCACAGTCACTTAACACACACACAACAACCAAACCCCGAGCATGCACATCCCTTCCTGCGTGACTGCAGCCCACAGCTCCCCTTCACACCTCCGTGGATCTCTGGTGTTTTACACTGATGCAGCCTCGCTGCAGCTCCGTGGCTGTCACACAAGGCCTGCAGGACCTCTTTCTCTGCAAACCCCGTCTGCAGGCATTGGTTCACAAGGTTCACCTCCTGCCCTCCTGAGCAAAAACAAGCACTAAGAACAAGAGCAAAGCACACTGGACTCGACCTGGCTGGATCCCCAACCCTCAGTCCTGTCAGTCGTACCCTGGTGTGGAGACTCATCCCCAAAGCCTGGCTGGACATCAGCACAGGCATCATTCTTCAAACGCCCCATCCAAGCAGCAAGGGATCAAAGCGTTGGCACAGCTGAAACAGAAATGCTGTGTGAGTTTCCTGTTAGCACTGAGCAGGAACAAATCTACCGCTGAGCAGCAGGATGTGAGACAAGCAGCAGAAGACACCCAACCTGCAGAACCAGCTCGTTTGGGGTCGGTCCAGATGTTTGTCTGCTCCCTTCCCTGGCCCAGGCCAAGCTTGTGAGCTGCTCCTCCTTGGTGCAGGGGGAAATGGTGCAGATGCCATGTGGTGGCTATGCACAGCATGCCTTTTACTTGCTTTTCCTATCTCCATCTTCCATTAGCAAACAGCATCTTCAGCCTCCAGAGATCACTGAGTCCAACCCCTGCACAACAGTGAAAAAAAAGATATGATAAGGGGTACTTAAAGCACAGCATCTGTAATCAGATCAGACTCCTGCACTGTGAAGACTTCCATGAGTATTCCTGCAGAGTGCATCACTTAGTCTCTCTTTAGCCTTGTGTTCATGGTTTTCCTGTAAGAGCTTGTCTAAACACTGCCTATAATCGTGGTTATGCTAGAAGCATTTGGATTTGTTGATCCTCAGTGTGATTTCAGTAACAAATCCAGATGCTTTTTTGTTAAGGGCAGCTTTCAATTTCTCAACTGAAATTTCAATATTGCATTAGGTGTTGACAACCACGGGGCTGCAGTACAGAGAATTACAGGGAGATTAATTTCTCCATCTCCATTCTCCTAGACATTTATGATTACAGTGATGTAGTTATATACAAAGTTGCAAGATACCAAAGCTAGAATAACCTCTTGGTGCAGCAGGATGTCTGGAGCCCAAGTGCAGAGTCTCAGTGTTGCAAAGCCTTGAAGAGGTGCACCGTATGTGCTGGGGCTGATGACACAGACACTGGAGCAAGGCCAGTGTGATGTTAGAAACTTGACCAGCAGCTGATCTGTTGTCAGCCATTTCTGGACACAAACGGGATCTGGTCGACTTAGGACATGACCTTTGGGCTGGAGAGCAACTCCCCGAGGAATCACACAGCCACTGCAGACCGTTGGCAAGAACCCCATACCAAAACAGCTCATCTGCAATCAGTTTTTAATCTGTGCAGCAGTGATTGGAACAGGCGCACGCTCTCTGGAATTGCAGGAATGTTCACAAGTGGAATGTACATCACCTGTGTGCTCCAGCTCTTCTGTGTGCATGCTAGGAGCAGTGATCCCCCTGCACCCAGGGCTGCAATAAAGTCCAGTGGGCTTTCTAACCTGCCCACCAGCAGCCCAGGCTGCCCAGAGCCACATCCAGCCTGGCCGTGGATGCCTGCAGGGATGGGGCATCCACTGCCTCCCTGGGCAACCTGTTCCAGTGCCTCACCACCCTCTGGCTGAAAAACTTCCTCCTCACATCCAACCTAAACCTCAACACCCCTCGTCTCAGTTTAAAGCCATTCCCCACGTGTCCCATCACTGTCCACCCTCCAAAACAAAACACCTCGGCTGTTCAACACTGAAAGAGCAAAATAACCCACAGCTCTTACTTCCACTGTATGCATTTAATTCCAAACTTAAGGTCACAGGTTAATTACTCATGTGATCCTTCCTGACAGAAGAACTACTCGTAGTGATGTGTAGGAGTAAGGAACTGTTTGAAAAGGTCATGGACATATTAGAACTTGCAGCATTTATCTTAATAGATGCCTACATTGCAAAGCATTTTGTAAAACACACGTTACAAGTACTGTGCATTGGATTACACTATATCAAACTCTAAGTAACAATACAGGTTGCTTTTAAATCTACACTTACATGCTAACTCCTTGATAAAATTCCTGACTGCCTTCAGTTTTATAGCCAAAGCAGTGTTTGAGCTGGTAATGTACTCTTGAACAGCACTGCTGCCTTTAGCATTTGTATGTTTAGATCTGAAAAGAGAACTTGGTCATTATTTCACAATGAGAGAATCCTATATGACACAACAGAATTACAAAAATCTGACAATACTGTAAAATGCCAGCGTAAGAATGTGGCTTTGATATTTTTTTTTTGTTTTTTTTTTTTAAATGGTGAGTGTACCATTAATTCAAGACACGAATTTTGTTTGTAAGTCGATCTCTATAACTGTTCTTGGCATCATTCTGTAGGATGAACTAGATACATGGAATTTGGCACTGGCTCCCCAGGGCAGTGGTTTGGCACTGAGCTGACAAAGGCCAAAGAGCATTTGCACAATGCTCTCAGACACAGGGCTTGACCCATAGGAGGTCCGGTGTGGAACCAGGAGGTGGAATACATGATCCTCGAGGTCCCTTCCAAATACAGATATTCCATGATCCTCTAATACTTATATTCCCAAGTCCTGTACACAGTGCTCAGATGCTTAATTGAAAGGTTCCATGAAACAGTGAGGTATCTATGTCCCTTTACCACTCAGTTATTCAATTTGCCACATGGATCTTTCATCCAGTCACATTAGAAAACACTCAAAGTATTTCCTTCAGTCTTCCATTCTGATAGAGCTTTCTGGAGCAAATAAAGAGTTGCAACTCAGAATGTCCACACCTCCCTTCCTGCACCCTGCATACTTTTTTCATTGTACTGTGATTACGTACCATTCTATTGTCACCCTCATTCTGTCCTTATCTAGGCAGTTTAATGCCATTAAATTTTCCAGCAACAGATGCCCACAAGTACAGCCAGCCTGGAAATATTTTGATTACTTATCTTTGTCCTGATGTCCTTGTAGGAGGTGGGACATTTCTCCATCTCAGCAGCAGAGGGCAGGAGGGGTCCAAGGTGAGGGCATGCTCTCCTCTATTTTTCTGGAACTCAAAGACAAAGGGAACAAGAAAACCAGATGTGTTTCCCTGCCCATGGCAAACACCAGCCTTTCCATCCTTACAGTCCTTCCTGCCATCAGCAGAGATATTTTGCTTTCTTGTGCCACTTCATCCCTTTAGCATCTGGCATTCTAACAAAAAAGTACTCTAACACAGGAATTTTAATATTTTCATATTAAATGTCAGAATTAAGGAACCATTATTATTACCAAATATTTAAAACATTCAACCCAGTGAGAAGTGAACTGATGTTGCATTTAGCATTCAGATTAGAACTTGACATTTCTCCGGGAAATTCTGTAATCATCATAGTGTTTCACAGTTTTCAGTTTATGAATACTAGTTAAGTCTTCACTAATACATTATCTTCTTCCCCCTTTATGCTTTCTATATTGCTTCTGAAGCAGACTTACCTCATGATTGAATAAATGTATAGTAACGTCCAAGGTGCTTGGATTGAACAAAAATAATCCCAGTATGGGGTTCAGTCAGACTTCTATAGAATAGGTGAATCTTATGCATTGGTGCCAGAGATTTCCAATAGACGACAGGAAGTTCAACAGATGAAAAGTGCACCTAAGTAAAAAGTGCTACTTTAATAAACTATAGTCTCATTGTCAAGCCTTGCACTGTCTCAGCAGATTATTACAGAATGTTCATTCAAGCAGGAATTAAGAGATGCGTCTGAATTGATAACAACAGCAAGTAATTAAGAAAGCTTGACTGCAGTCTGCTTGAGGATTCCAGTCTGAAGTGTGTTCCACCTGATGACAACTGGGAATGTCTTTCTCTCACCATTAGAACCATTGCACCTCTGACTAAACACATAGCTAATCACCACTGAAAACCTAGATGCAATTTCTGCAGTGCACAGACCAACTACGTGCTGATTAACATTCAGAGAGATTGTGCAGGTGTCCTTTTAGGAACTGGCCTACAGTATGCTAAGAGGGATGGATGTGGGGACATTAGGATAACGTGCCCTCTGCCTGTTAAGACAGCCCCAGCAGAGCAGGTCAGCAGGCTGAAGAGCTGCGTGGGTCACCAGGGCTCAGAGACTTCACTCGGCCATCTGCAAGTTGAGGGACTTCAGCCCAAGCTGCCCTTTTCCATGCAGGCAAGGAGGCCAAGAGAAGGTGGATCGGCACGGTTCTGGTGCAGACAGGGGCTGCAGTGTGAGCAGGCCTACACAGACAAGGCTGTGCCCACACAGAGTGACAGCAGCTTTCGCTGTGAGCAGATTCCCAGGGGGCCTGAGCCATGGCAGTTCTTGATGGCAGCATGTTCCAATCAGCCCTGGAAGTCTTCTCTGGACGTCTGTCGCATTCTGGAATCCACACTGAGGACGCAGTCGCTGTGTCAGAGCAGCTGGCAGAGTCACGGGGAACCGTGACGTAGTTGGCCCAGGGAGCAACAACAAGGCCTGCACTGCTCAGCCAGCCCAGGCCAAAGGGGAGCACGAGAGAGAGCAGAGGAGAGAGGGGGGGAAAGAGGGCCAGGAAGGAAAGGCCTGTGCCTGAATGGACGTGTAGCAGCAGCTGCTGACAGCAAACTCGGTGATGGCAGGGGCACAGCAGAGCAGTGCAATGCTGGCAGCTTCCTGTGTCTTTCACACAGGCACTGCAGACATGGCCAGCACTGGGAGATCAGCAGAACTGCTGCACACCTCTGCCAGCCCAGGCCAGAGGAGTGCAGAACAGTGAGCTGCTGCTGAGGGGAGAGAGGATGGCCTGAGAGCTGACCTGAGAGGCAGGGCTGGCTGTGTTACAGCAGCCTCTGTGTCCTCCTCCTGTGTCTGTGAGGGCCAGAGGGCCAGAAGAGAACATGCCCAGACAACGAAGCCCTGCTGTCCTCTGCTGCTCAGCTGGAGAGATGTTCCGCCTTCCTGAAGGACGCTGATCCAAAGGGAAGGAATCAAAGGAAGTCCAGGCTGGCTGTCCTTGTGGGCATCAGCTGCTGGCAGCTGCCTCTGTGCTGCCATGGGCAGGGCACAGCACACACAGTGTTTGCAGTTCCCTGTGTGACACTGGCCCTGGTGACCTGACAGCCATAGGGAGACAAGAGAAAGAGCTGCCTCCCTCTGCCAGATGAGGCAAAGGTGAGAATCCCAGAATCACAGCATGGCCCGGGTTGGAAAGGAGCTCAAGGTTCATGAATCTCCAACCCTTGGCTCTCCAAGGGTGCACAGGGGGCTTTGTTCTCCCTGTGGTGCAGCTTCAGTGCCAACTCACAGCTGAGCTGGTTGGCACACTGTGACAGCCTGCCGCTCTGAAGCTCTTGGGGCAGTGCTCAGTTCTTTCTGAAGTACTCTGGAAAATGCTGCTTCTCCTTCACCAAGTCTGTTTCCAGACAGACGTCTTTTTCTCCTCTGTACACACAAACAGTATCTTGTAACTCCCTGGCACAGTGCTCAGAAGTGATACTTCTGGAAGCACGTCAGAGAAAAGTGGCCTTGTCCCAGTGGACTTTCAGAGCAGATGAGAACAAGTCTTGGTTGACGGCTTTCTTCTGCTTCTGGAACTGCACAGGCAGGTTGTGTGTTGTCATACTTTATGCCAGAGTGCCAAACTGAAGCAGTTTCTGCAACTTCTTTTTTTCATACTTGTCACTCTTTGCTGAGACCTTAACTTAGTCATTTTTAATGCGCTCTCATCTAAACTACTGTGTCCTCCAGTGTCAGTGTTGTATGAATCAGGACTGTGGGATTTCATCAGTGAAAGGATTCTGCTCTAATGACTGTCATTCTAAAGCTGATATTGTTTCTACCGCATCAGGCTTGCAGGAAGCATCTTTGATCAACAGAGAAATCAGAAAAATTGCTTTTCCTATTGCAGTTTCCTTTTAACTAGTGATGAAAGCTGTCAGTTTACTTTTGGCACCAGAAATCCTGGGATGCAACCAGGTTAGATAAGAAGTGAAACTGAGTCAACAGTAAAGGAACACAGATGAGATAGCATCACAGAGCTCTGGAAGAGATGTTCCAGCTCTGTGTCTACCTACACCTTCAGGAGATGAAAAGTACTGGCTTACTGAGGTGTCCTGGGTTGCAGGTTCTGTTAATCTCCATTTTTGGAAGAGCTGCTTGCAATAAATACCTTGTAAGGTGAATGAGCTTGATAGAAGTAGGGTGTGAAAGAGATGGATTTGCTGTTTCCCTGAAGGTGCAGGAGTATTGCTGTGCCTACAGTCAGTAAACAAGGCAGAAATCACTGTGTTCCTCAGAATGAAAAGCAAAAGAATAAAAATCTTTTTGGGAGTGACAGCACGCCTGAATGAAGCACAAATCTAAACATTTAAAATAAGGGCTAGTGTCAAAGGGACTTGCAGTATTTCTCGTGAAGAAATATTTGATGCTTCTTTATGAAAGTCATCCTAACAAAAGTGTACTGATGTCTTTGCTGAGGATTTCCTTGGTTCCAGCCTGAAGGTGTGCGCAGGCATGAGCAGGCAGTGCTGAGCTGCAGGTGAGTACCTGTGTCCCACAGCAGGAAACCCGTGGATGTCTTCAGGGGTTTGAAATGGGCAGAGCTGTAAAACCTGCAGGCTTTCACTGAAATTGTCCTCTGCTTTATTTTGTAATCTTAGTTTCACCAATGCTTTCCAATATTATTTTCGTATGAGTGCAGATACATGGGATAGGATTTAAAGTTTTTATGGTGCTGCTGTATAGTTTTCTGTAGTCATCATAAGCCAATAAAAAAAATAATTGGTAATCAGGCAATCTATTAACAACCTGTGGCACGTGTCAAAACAATGAAATTCCTTGCAGGAAGACAATATTGCTATACAATAATGTGGCTATCCAAAACTGTTAATTATACTTGATGAGCTGGAGATAATCCTGAAATGCGGGACTTTGATCTTAGCCAAGAAAAATAAACCGTATTATCATTCTTAAATTGGCAGCTGCTATCAAAAGCCTGTGTCTTATTTCCCTTTTAGTAACACTGGCTAAATCAGAGAAAGTGATAAAAGAATTTCATGATTGCAGCTTAGGGATTCTTTCCCACTTGACCAGAAGTAATCAATGTCCAAAAATGTCTGTAAATACTTTTTCTATCTTATTTTGCCAGATGTATTGATATTTGAGACGAATGGCAAAAACATTTTGCGTACATAGATAAGCAATGCAAATTTCCTGGATTGTTTTAGAGAAAAAAGCTCTGGTTATCAGATCGTTTCCATGCAGAAATAAGATTTACAGAAAAATTCTCATTATTATTATTCATGCATGAATAAGTTCAAAAAAGAGATGTGGGGGATGTTGTTTCAATTCCAGGTGATTGTAGGAAGGACTGTCAGGATGGAAAGGCTAGTGTCTGCATGGGAAAAGAAACACTTCTGGTTTTCATGTTCCCTTTGTCTTTGAGTGCAAGAGGCCATGAGGAGAGAGTGCCCTAAACTTGGACCCTTTTTGACCATTGCAGCAGAGATGGAGAAGTGTTCAACCTTCTAGAAGGAATTCAGGACAAAGATATGTAATGAAAATAAGTCCAGGCTGGCTGTCCTTGTGTGCATCAGCTGCTCGCATCTGCATAGTTGTTGCTATGGGAATGGCAGAACAGCTGGAATGTTGCATTTCCTTGTGTGACACAAGCACTGGTGAATTCAAAGCAAGAGGGGTATATTAGAAAGAGCATCACCTCCCTGCCAGATTAGGAAAAGGTGAGTGGGATGTTGTTTCAATTAGTGCTGATGGCAGGAAGGACTGTAAGGATGGAAAGTCTGGTGTTTGCCATGGGCAGGGAAAAACATTTGCTTTTCATTTTGTCTTAATCCTTCAATGCTAGATAAATAGAAAAGAGTGTGCCCTCACCTAGGAACTCTCCTGCCCTCTTCTGCTGCGACGGAGAAATGTTCCAGCTTGTAGAAGGACATCAGGACAAAGATATGTAATGAAAATAAGTCCAGGCTGGCTGTCCTTGTGGGCATCAGCTGCTGGCATCTGCATTGCTGCTGCCATGAGCATGGCAAAGCAGGTAAAAGGTTGCTTTTCCTTGTGTCACAGGACCTCTTGACTTGAAAGCAAGAGGGATGCAATAGAAAGAGCTGCAACCTCTGCCAGACATGGCAAAGGTGAGTGGGATGTAGTTTCCATTGCTGCTGATGTCAGGAAGGACTGTAAGGATGGAAAGGCTGGTGTTTGCCATGGGCAGGGAAACACATCTGGTTTTCATTTTCTTTTTGTGTGCCAGAAAAAGAGCAGAGTGTGCCCTCACCTTGGACCCCTCCTGCCCTCTTCTGCTGAGAGGGAGAAATGTTCCAGCTTGTAGAAGGACATCAGGACAAGGATATGTAATGAAAATAAGTCCAGGCTGGCTGTCCTTGTGGGCATTAGCTGCTGGCATCTGCATTGCTGCTGCCATGAGCATAGCACAGCAGGTAAAAGATTGCTTTTCCTTGTGTCACAGAAGCTCTTGACTTGAAAGCTAGAGGGATGCAATAGAAAGAGCTGCAACCTCTGCCAGACATGGCAAAGGTGAGTGGGATGTTGTTTCAGTTAGTGCTGATGTCAGGAAGGACTGTAATTATGGAAAGGCTGGTGTTTGTCATGGGCAGGGAAATACATCTTGTTTTCATTTTCTCTTTCTCTTTGAGTGCCAGATAAAGGGGAGAGTGTGCCCTAACCTTGGACCCCTCCTTCCCTCTTCTGCTGAGATGGAGAAATGTTCCAGCTTCTAGAAGGACATCAGGACAAGGATATGTAATGAAAATAAGTCAAGGCTGGCTGTCCTTGTGGGCATCAGCTGCTGGCATCTGCATTGCTGCTGCCATGAGCATGGCACAGCAGGTAAAAGATTGCTTTTCCTTGTGTGACACAGGAGCTCTTGACTTGACAGCTAGAGGGATGCAATAGAAAGAGCTGCAACCTCTGCCAGACATGGCAAAGGTGAGTGGGATGTTGTTTCAATTAGTGCTGACGTCAGGAAGGACTGGAAGGATGGAAAGGCTGATGTTTGCCATGGGCAGGGAAACACAGCTGGTTTTCATTTTCTCTTTCTCTTTGAGTGCCAGATGAAGAGCAGAGTGTGCCCTCACCTTGGACCCCTCCTGCCCTCTTCTGCTGAGATGGAGAAATGTTCCAGCTTCTAGAAGGACAACAGGACAAGGATATGTAATGAAAATAAGTCCAGGCTGGCTGTCCTTGTGGGCATCAGCTGCTGGCATCTGCATTGCTGCTGCCATGAGCATGGCACAGCAGGTAAAAGATTGCTTTTCCTTGTGTGACACAGGAGCTCTTGACTTGACAGCTAGAGGGATGCAATAGAAAGAGCTGCAACCTCTGCCAGACATGGCAAAGGTGAGTGGGATGTTGTTTCAGTTAGTGCTGATGTCAGGAAGGACTGTAAGGATGGAAAGGCTGGTGTTTGTCATGGGCTGGGAAACACATCTGGTTTTCATTTTATCTTTCTCTTTGAGTGCCATATAAAGAGGAGAGTGTGCCCTCACCTTGGACCCCTCCTGCCCTCTTCTGCTGAGATGGAGAAATGTTCCAGCTTCTAGAAGGACATCAGGACAAAGATATGTAATGAAAATAAGTCCAGGCTGGCTGTCCTTGTGGGCATCAGCTGCTGGCATCTGGACTTCTGCTGCCATGAGCATGGCACAGCAGGTAAAAGATTGCTTTTCCTTGTGTGACACAGGAGCTCTTGACTTGAAAGCTAGAGGGATGCAATAGAAAGAGCTGCAACCTCTGCTAGACATGGCAAAGGTGAGTGGGATGTTGTTTCAGTTGCTGCTGATGTCAGGAAGGACTGTAAGGATGGAAAGGCTGGTGTTTGCCATGGGCTGGGAAACACATCTTGTTTTCATTTTCTCTTTGTCTTTGTGTGCCAGAAAAAGAGCAGAGTGTGCCCTCACCTTGGAACTCTCCTGCCCTCTTCTGCTGAGATGGAGAAATGTTCCAGCTTGTAGAAGGACATCAGGACAAGGATATGTAATGAAAATAAGTCCAGGCTGGCTGTCCTTGTGGGCATCAGCTGCTGGCATCTGCATTGCTGCTGCCATGAGCATGGCACAGCAGGTAAAAGATTGCTTTTCCTTGTGTGACATAGGAGCTCTTGACTTGAAAGCTAGAGGGATGCAATAGAAAGAGCTGCAACCTCTGCCAGACATGGCAAAGGTGAGTGGGATGTTGTTTCAATTAGTGCAGATGTCAGGAAGGACTGTAAGGATGGAAAGGCCGGTGTTTGCCATGGGCAGGGAAACACATCTGGTTTTCATTTTCTCTTTCTCTTTGAGTGCCAGATAAAGAGCAGAGTGTGCCCTAACCTTGGACCCCTCCTTCCCTCTTCTGCTGAGATGGAGAAATGTTCCAGCTTCTAGAAGGACATCAGGACAAGGATATGTAATGAAAATAAGTCAAGGCTGGCTGTCCTTGTGGGCATCAGCTGCTGGCATCTGCATTGCTGCTGCCATGAGCATGGCACAGCAGGTAAAAGATTGCTTTTCCTTGTGTGACACAGGAGCTCTTGACTTGACAGCTAGAGGGATGCAATAGAAAGAGCTGCAACCTCTGCCAGACATGGCAAAGGTGAGTGGGATGTTGTTTCAATTAGTGCTGATGTCAGGAAGGACTGTAAGGATGGAAAGGCTGGTGTTTGCCATGGGCAGGGAAACACAGCTGGTTTTCATTTTCTCTTTCTCTTTGAGTGCCAGAAAAAGAGCAGAGTGTGCCCTCACCTTGGACCCCTCCTGCCCTCTTCTGCTGAGATGGAGAAATGTTCCAGCTTGTAGAAGGACATCAGGACAAGGATATGTAACGAAAATAAGTCCAGGCTGGCTGTCCTTGTGGGCATCAGCTGCTGGCATCTGGACTTCTGCTGCCATGAGCATGGCACAGCAGGTAAAAGATTGCTTTTCCTTGTGTCACACAGGAGCTCTTGACTTGACAGCTAGAGGGATGCAATAGAAAGAGCTGCAACCTCTGCCAGACATGGCAAAGGTGAGTGGGATGTTGTTTCAATTAGTGTTGATGTCAGGAAGGACTTTAAGGATGGAAAGGCTGGTGTTTGCCATGGGCTGGGAAACACATCTTGTTTTTATTTTCTCTTTGTGTGCCAGAAAAAGAGCAGAGTGTGCCCTCAACTTGGACCCCTCCTGCCCTCTTCTGCTGAGATGGAAAAATGTTCCAGCTTCTAGAAGGACATCAGGAAAAGATGCGTAATGAACATAAGTCCAGGCTGGCTTTCCTTGTGGTCATCAGCTGCTGGCATCTGCATTGCTGCTGCCATGAGCATGGCAAAACTAGTAAAAGATTGCTTTTCCTTGTGTCACAGGAGCTCTTGACTTGAAAGCTAGAGGAATGCAATCGAAAGAGCTGCAACCTCTGCCAGACATGGCAAAGGTGAGTGGGATGTTGTTTCAATTAGTGCTGATGTCAGGAAGGACTGTAAGGATGGAAAGGCTGGTGTTTGCCATGGGCAGGGAAATACATCTGGTCTTCATTTTCTCTTTCTCTTTGAGTGCCAGATAAAGAGGAGAGTGTGCCCTAACCTTGGACCCCTCCTGCCCTCTTCTGCTGAGATGGAGAAATGTTCCAGCTTGTAGAAGGACATCAGGACAAGGATATGTAATGAAAATAAGTCCAGGCTGGCTGTCCTTGTGGGCATCAGCTGCTGGCATCTGCATTGCTGCTGCCATGAGCATGGCACAGCAGGTAAAAGATTGCTTTTCCTTGTGTGACACAGGAGCTCTTGACTTGAAAGCTAGAGGGATGCAATCGAAAGAGCTGCAACCTCTGCCAGACATGGCAAAGGTGAGTGGGATGTTGTTTCAATTAGTGCAGATGTCAGGAAGGACTGTAAGGATGGAAAGGCCGGTGTTTGCCATGGGCAGGGAAACACATCTTGTTTTCATTTTCTCTTTCTCTTTGAGTGCCAGATGAAGAGCAGAGTGTGCCCTCACCTTGGACCCCTCCTGCCCTCTTCTGCTGAGATGGAGAAATGTTCCAGCTTCTAGAAGGACATCAGGACAAAGATATGTAATGAAAATAAGTCCAGGCTGGCTGTCCTTGTGGGCATCAGCTGCTGGCATCTGGACTTCTGCTGCCATGAGCATGGCACAGCAGGTAAAAGATTGCTTTTCCTTGTGTGACACAGGAGCTCTTGTCTTGAAAGCTAGAGGGATGCAGTAGAAAGAGCTGCAACCTCTGCCAGACGTGGCAAAGGTGAGTGGGATGTTGTTTCAATTATTCCTGAAGTCAGGAAGATTGTAAGGATGGAAAGTCTGGTGTTTGCCATGGGCAGGGAAACACATCTGGTTTTCATTTTCTCTTTCTCTTTGAGTGCCAGATAAAGAGCAGAGTGTGCCCTCACCTTGGACCCATCCTGCCCTCTGCTGCTCAGAGGGAGAAATGTTCCAGCTTGTAGAAGGACATCAGGACAAGGATATGTAATGAAAATAAGTCCAGGCTGGCTGTCCTTGTGGGCATCAGCTGCTGGCATCTGCATTGCTGCTGCCATGAGCATGGCACAGCAGGTAAAAGATTGCTTTTCCTTGTGTGACACAGGAGCTCTTGACTTGACAGCTAGAGGGATGCAATAGAAAGAGCTGCAACCTCTGCCAGACATGGCAAAGGTGAGTGGGATGTTGTTTCAATTAGTGCTGACGTCAGGAAGGACTGGAAGGATGGAAAGGCTGATGTTTGCCATGGGCAGGGAAACACATCTGGTTTTCATTTTCTCTTTCTCTTTGAGTGCCTGATGAAGAGCAGAGTGTGCCCTCACCTTGGACCCCTCCTGCCCTCTTCTGCTGAGATGGAGAAATGTTCCAGCTTGTAGAAGGACAACAGGACAAGGATATGTAATGAAAATAAGTCCAGGCTGGCTGTCCTTGTGGGCATCAGCTGCTGGCATCTGCATTGCTGCTGCCATGAGCATGGCACAGCAGGTAAAAGATTGCTTTTCCTTGTGTGACACAGGAGCTCTTGACTTGACAGCTAGAGGGATGCAATAGAAAGAGCTGCAACCTCTGCCAGACATGGCAAAGGTGAGTGGGATGTTGTTTCAGTTAGTGCTGATGTCAGGAAGGACTGTAAGGATGGAAAGGCTGGTGTTTGTCATGGGCTGGGAAACACATCTTGTTTTCATTTTCTCTTTCTCTTTGAGTGCCAGATAAAGAGGAGAGTGTGCCCTCACCTTGGACCCCTCCTGCCCTCTTCTGCTGAGATGGAGAAATGTTCCAGCTTGTAGAAGGACAACAGGACAAGGATATGTAATGAAAATAAGTCCAGGCTGGCTGTCCTTGTGGGCATCAGCTGCTGGCATCTGCATTGCTGCTGCCATGAGCATGGCACAGCAGGTAAAAGATTGCTTTTCCTTGTGTGACACAGGAGCTCTTGACTTGACAGCTAGAGGGATGCAATAGAAAGAGCTGCAACCTCTGCCAGACATGGCAAAGGTGAGTGGGATGTTGTTTCAATTAGTGTTGCTGTCAGGAAGGACTTTAAGGATGGAAAGGCTGGTGTTTGCCATGGGCTGGGAAACACATCTTGTTTTTATTTTCTTTTTGTGTGCCAGAAAAAGAGCAGAGTGTGCCCTCACCTTGGACCCCTCCTGCCCTCTTCTGCTGAGATGGAGAAATGTTCCAGCTTCTAGAAGGACATCATGACAAAGATATGTAATGAAAATAAGTCCAGGCTGACTCTCCTTGTGGGCATCAGCTGCTGGCATCTGCATTGCTGCTGCCTTGAGCATGGCACAGCAGGTAAAAGATTGCTTTTCCTTGTGTGACACAGGAGCTCTTGACTTGAAAGCTAGAGGGATGCAAATGTAAGAGCTGCAACCTCTGCCAGACATGGCAAAGGTGAGTGGGATGTTGTTTCAATTAGTGCTGATGTCAGGAAGGACTGTAAGGATGGAAAGGCAGGTGTTTGCCTTTGGCATGGAAACACATCTGCTTTTCATTTTGTCTTAATCTTTCAGTGCTAGATAAATAGAGGATTGTGTGCCCTCACCTTGGACCCCTCCTGACCTTTTCTGCTGAAATGGAGAAATGTTTCAGCTTCTAGAAGGACATCAGGACAAAGATATGTAATGAAAATAAGTCCAGGCTGGCTGTCCTTGTGGGCATCAGCTGCTGGCATCTGCATTGCTGCTGCCTTGAGCATGGCACAGCAGGTAAAAGATTGCTTTTCCTTGTGTGACACAGGAGCTCTTGACTTGAAAGCTAGAGGGATGCAATAGAAAGAGCTGCAACCTCTGCCAGACATGGCAAAGGTGAGTGGGATGTTGTTTCAATTAGTGCTGATGTGAGGAAGGACTGTAAGGATGGAAAGGCTGGTGTTTGCCATGGGCAGGGAAACACATCTGGTTTTCATTTTCTCTTTCTCTTTGAGTGCCAGATAAACAGGGGAGACTGTGCCCTCACCTTGGAACTCTCCTGCCCGCTTCTGCTGAGATGGAGAAATGTTCCAGCTTCTAGAAGGACATCAGGACAAAGATATGTAATGAAAATAAGTCCAGGCTGGCTGTCCTTGTGGGCATCAGCTGCTGGCATCTGCATTGCTGCTGCCATGAGCATGGTGCAGCAGGTAAAAGATTGCTTTTCCTTGTGTGACACAGTCTCTGTTGACTTGAAAGCTAGAGGGATGCAATAGAAAGAGCTGCAACCTCTGGCAGACATGGCAAAGGTGAGTGGGATGTTGTTTCAATTAGTGCTGATGTCAGGAAGGACTGTAAGGATGGAAAAAACATCCTTCCCTAGACAGAGCATCGCTGTCCTGAATGCTCTGAATTCAGTGCTGATGTCCGAATTAATTGCAAGGTATCAATCTAACAATGAATTTTTTTTTGCCAGAGGAGATGAGGGCTGTGCTACCCATCATTTCAGTAATTCTGAGTAACTTTCTGTTTGCCTTTACCAAGGTCTGCTGTAACAATCGTGGTATCAGTAATGTCTGTCTGGAATCATTGTGAGGGTCTGAGATCTGATTTTTTTCTTTCTGGAGGGACCACTGAAATGAAAATTCAGACATGTAAGGAATAAACACAATTAATAGTTATTTCTGATCAGAGTGGAGTCACTTCTTGTATTCAGAATCATAGATTCATTGAATTTTGTCATTTGTATTTGTGAACCTCAATTTCACAACACCAAGAGGTTATTCTAGCTTTGGTATCTTGCAACTTTGTATATAACTACATAACTGTAACCATAAATGTCTAGGAGCATGGAGATGGAGAAATTAATCTTCCTGTAATTCTCTGTACTGCAGCCCCGTGGTTGTCAACACCTAATGCAATATTGAAATTTCAGTTGAGAAATTGAAAGCTGTCCCTAACAAAAAAACATCTGGATTTGTTACTGAAATCACACTGAGGATCAAGAAATCCAAATGCTTCTAGCATAACCACGATTATAGGCAGTGTTTAGACAAGCTCTTACAGGAAAACCATGAACACAAGGCTAAAGAGAGACTAAGTGATGCACTCTGCAGGAATACTCAGGGAAGTCTTCACAGTGCAGGAGTCTGATCTGATTACAGATGCTGTGCTTTAAGTACCCCTTATCATATCTTTTTTTTCACTGTTGTGCAGGGGTTGGACTCAGTGATCTCTGGAGGCTGGAGATGCTGTTTGCTAATGGCAGATGGAGAGAGGAAAAGCAAGTGCAAGGCATGCTGTGCATAGCCACCACATGGCATCTGCACCATTTCCCCCTGCACAAAGGAGGAGCAGCTCACAAGCTTGGCCTGGGCCAGGGAAGGGAGCAGACAAACATCTGGACCGACCCCAAACGAGCTGGTTCTGCAGGTTGGGTGTCTTCTGCTGCTTGTCTCACATCCTGCTGCTCAGCGGTAGATTTGTTCCTGCTCAGTGCTAACAGGAAACTCACACAGCATTTCTGTTTCAGCTGTGCCAACGCTTTGATCCCTTGCTGCTTGGATGGGGCGTTTGAAGAATGATGCCTGTGCTGATGTCCAGCCAGGCTTTGGGGATGAGTCTCCACACCAGGGTCCGTCTGACAGGACTGAGGGTTGGGGATCCAGCCAGGTCGAGTCCAGCGTGCTTTGCTCTTGTTCTTAGTGCTTGTTTTTGCTCAGGAGGGCAGGAGGTGAACCTCGTGAACCAATGCCTGCAGACGGGGTTTGCAGAGAAAGAGGTCCTGCAGGCCTTGTGTGACAGCCACGGAGCTGCAGCGAGGCTGCATCCGTGTAAAACACCAGAGATCCACGGAGGTGTGAAGGGGAGCTGTGGGCTGCAGTCACGCAGGAAGGGATGTGCATGCTCGGGGTTTGGTTGTTGTGTGTGTGTTAAGTGACTGTGATACCACTGCTGGGTCAGTGTGAGTGTATGGAACAAGTGTGACAGCCTTTTTGATGGAGCCCTGTGAAAGGAGTCCTATGGACTTGAGATCCAACTATCAGCCCGTGGGCATCATCCAGGAGTTGGGGTAGGGGATGAGGCAAGGTAAGTTGGGCTGAGAAAGGGATAAAGCAGTCTGGCAGTAGTTCTGTGTTTCTCCCATCTCCTGCTTTATTTCCTTACAGGTGAAATAGATGGGTGCTGCAGCATGCCCTTGAATGTAACAAAAGCCACTCTAGTGTGGATTTGACATGGGCCCAGCACTGCAAGGTACGCTGCTGGGAGGAAGCGTCCATCTGGCTGAGGGCAGGAAGGCCCTCCAGAGGGATGCACTGAGGCCAGTTGTGCGAGGCTCAACAAGAGCAAGCGCCAGGTCCTGCGCTTTGGTCATGACGACCCCGTGCCAGCTTCTCCAGGATTTGGCTGGGGTAGAATTCCAAGCAGCCCCTGATTCCAGAACGTTGGGCTGGGCTGTTGGAATCTTCTGCCCTTGTGACTGGTCTTGCCTCCCCACCCTGTGCGTCGTGGTGGAGCAGCCTGGTGGCCCTCAGTGATGTCATAAGGGCTAGAATGAGGGGAGGAGCAGTGCGTGCTGCGTCCCTTCATTGGAGCGCTGGAGCTCTGACTGAGCAGCTCGCTTGTTGCACTTGTGCACCGACTGCGTCCCTTTGTCTTCACACCGTCCTGTGCAGCACCTTGTAGGTAAGCTGAGACAGTGTGGGAGAGACGGGGGGACAGTGAGTGCTGAGAACTGCTGGCTGGCGGAGCTCATAGGATCACATTATCTCCATCAGCAGAGGGGTGGCCATGAGGGACAGGGAGGTGATCGTCCCCCCCTGCTCTGCTCTTGTGAGGCCCCAGCTGCAGTACAGTGTCCAGAAAGACAGGGAGCTGCTGGAGAGGGTCCAGAGGCGAGCCACAGAGATGATCAGGGGACAGGAGCACCTCCCCTACAAAGACAGGCTGAGGGAGCTGGGCTTGTTCAGCCTGGAGAAATGAAGGCTGTGGGGTGACCTCATGGCAGCCTTCAGTACCTAAAGGGAGCCTAAAAAGAGGAGGGGAATCAACTCTTTGAAAGGGTAGATAACTGCAGGACAAGGGGAAATGGTTTTAAGTTGAAAACTTAAGTTTTTAAGTTGAGGGAGGGCAGATTTTGGATTTTCCCTCGTATTCTTTGCTAAACCGTGGAAGCAAACTGACCTGCTCTTTCTCTCTCCTCTCTCCACCCTCTGCCTGCTTCCCTGCTGCAGCTTTTGCTCGTGGAAGATCAGAGCAAAGTGACAAGGAACGACTGCGGATTTGTGAGATTTCTCTCCCTCGTTCTGATCTCTTGCCAGGTACCTGCCATGGTTTGTCCCCCCACATGCTTTAGCAGCCCGTGACGCCCCGTGTTTAGTAACACAGCCTCATCCAGCTTTGATGGGACGCTGGTCACGTGTGGGTTTTCTCCACGTGCTCTGCAGCTCAGCCCTCAGAAGGATGCTGTCTGTGGTGCTGTGACCAGCTGGTTTTATGGAAACCAATCCCTTAGGCAAAGAGTCCCAGCCCCAGCTTGTGCAGAGCTGCACAGCATCACCAGGGACACCAGCAGGCGTGCTTGGGCTGTGTGAGTGTGCCCGACAGCTGTAGGGAGCACAGCAGAGATGTGAACAGAGAAAATAAAAGTGTGTTTCTTTTCAGTTCCAGCTTGTCACACCTACGCTGATGGCTGTGGCGTGCAGCGAGATCAGCTGTGGGCCTGACCTGGCATGGACAGAGGTAGAGTATGAAGCTCTGATTGGTCTTTGTTCCCTGACTGCAGCCAGCAGAGTGAGCCGCAGATGTGCTCTCCTGCTTTCCAAGAGAGCTCCTCTGTGGCGAGACAGTAGTGCAAGTGTGGCAAGTTTATAAAAGTACCAGAGCCATCTCGGGTGTTGTGTTTGTCCTCTACTGACTTTTCCCTTGAAATGGCTGCAGAAACAACAATCATTCTCTGCTCTGTTTGGCCTCGCTGTTGGTTGGACTGCTCAAGAGAGCTGCTTGGTGCTTGCAATGGCACTGTTTGCACCTTGTAACTGCAGCCGTAGCTTTGGTTTCCCTCTTCACGGTCTCCTAGCATCTTAAACAGTCAGCCTTCCTGCACAAAGAGCGCAGGAAAGGAGGGGGCAAAATGGACAAGGCCACCTGTCTGCGTCAGTGCCATTGCTGATTAGTCTGGGTGGGGAGAGATGCATCTCTGCATTGCCTGGCGTGTGCCTGCTGCACACCAGGGAGAGAAACAGCCGTTATTAGACTTGCAGTTCCTTCTGAAGTGCCCATGATAAGGACCGAGTGCATTTCCTGCAGCTTTCTCTGCAGATGTGCTCCTCACCTTGAAATCCTCCTTGTTGGTTCCCAGCTCCTCACCGTGGCCTGTGCTCTCTGTTTCAGGCTGAGAACAAGGGGAAGCCCCTGCTGGACCATGAGGTGGCACCTGTGAATGTTCCAGCTATTGCTGCTGCCCATGCTATTAAGAGATACGTTGCCCAGGCAGCGGATGAACTCTCCTTTGACGTAAGCAGTTCAAGGCGTTCCTTGTTGCTCAATTTTACAATGGCAAATGCCTTCAGAGCTGCACTGGTGCAAGTGCTCTCATGCTCGGCGATGTTTGGCAGTGCAGAAGAATGCAGTCATTTGAGCTGTGCTTTCCTCCCAGCCGTGCTGAAGCTGGGATTGACGTTGCAATCTCTTGCAGGTGGGAGACATCATCTGTGTCATCGACATGCCACCAAAGGAGCTGACCCCCTGGTGGAGAGGCAAGCTCGGCTTCCAGGTAGGCACAAGCTTCAGACTGGAGAGTGCAACTTCAGGAGAGGCAGGAATCTCAGCTTAGAGCTGCTCTGCCTGCACAGGATGGGTAATGGACATAAACAGTTTCCCTGTGTCGGTGTCAGAGGACCTTGCCTTTGGCTGCAAATGTTGAAAAATTATTACCTTTATGCTGTGAACTATGGCCATTTTCTGCTGGATAGTCTTATGGAACGTCAGGCAAGCACGTTCCGAGGGAAATGTTACGTGGCTTTTGGTTTAACAGTTCAGATCTGAGAAGTGCTGCATGCAATAGTTGGCCTCTCTTTTCTTCTTGTTACAGGTTGGATTTTTCCCAGGGGAGTGTGTGGAACTCATTAATAAGAACATTCCTGAGGCACTCATCAATTCTGTGCCAAAGCCAGGTAGGGATGTTACATTTGATGGTGTGGGGAAGCAAAATGAAGTCTTTTTGGGGGTGCGTTCCATGTTTAGTACCTCCTTTATCCATCCCACATTGTCCTCTGGGTTGATGATTCTTCATGCACACCATGGGGCAGAGATTTGGCCCAATCCTCCTGATTTTATGATTGGACTTGGCAAAACTATAGAATCTTCATAGAATGGCTTGGGATGGAAGGGACCTCAGGGATCATCATGCTCCAACCCTCCTGCCTCAGGATGGTCTCCCAGCCCCCATATTTAATGTCAGATTAGACCAGGCTGCCCAGGGCCCCATCCAACCTGGCCTTGGGCTCCTCCAGAGATGGGGAAAATCCCTTTTTGTATGTACTGGTTGGTAATGTTCTTCCCGTTCTGACGTGCTCTGTAGAATGTGCTGTGCTCGGCCTCGTCCAACGGAGCCAGACCTGAAATGACCTGGTTTCTTCCTTTTGTTGTGCAGTGCCCAAGAAACGCAGCAAGATCCTCACCTTCCTTCGTTCCTTGGTGAAGGCCCGCCCAAAGAAACCGACCGAGCGGGAGGTGGAGAAGGAAAGGGTGTTTGGCGGTGACCTGGGAGAGCATCTTCTCCACTCCGGTCGTGATGGTAAGGAGCTGCCCATTCCTGAGATCTTCCTCTGCTGGGCATCTAAAGAAGATGAAAGGGAGCTCATATCTAGCAGGGGGCAGGCTGATAGCCGTGGAGACACGTGTAATGGGAGTTGATGGCTGAAGGATCAAGTGAGGCGGATGCTCCTAAGAGACAAGCACATCTGTATTTGCTTCAGCCAAGCCTGGCTGGGCTTAGTGGATGGGATGTGAAGCACAGCCTGCAGCACGATTGAATCAGGAGCTCCACTGACGGCTGGCACGTGTTCTTCAGTCCCCCAGGTCCTCCAGAGCTGCGCTGAGTTCCTTGAGCAGCACGGCGTGGTGCAGGGGATATACCGCCTGTCCGGCGTCGCGTCCAACATCCAGAGACTGCGGTAAGAGTGCTGCGACTGACACAGCCTGAGTGCATCTGGTGTGGCTTTGGGCTTGCCTTCCTCTCGCTCAACCGGGTTTGCGTCCCTCTCTCCAGGCAGGAATTTGAGTCGGAGCAGATTCCTGAGCTCACCGTCCGTGACATTCACAGCGTGAGCTCCCTCTGCAAGATGTACTTCAGGGAGCTCCCGAACCCTCTGCTCACCCACCAGCTGTACGGCAAGTTCTCGGTAAGCACAAGGCCACGTCTTTCATTTCCCTCTTCCTGGGCCTCTTGGCAGATGGCTGCAGCAGTGCCCCAGCTCGGAGGCCCTTTTGCTGTCAGCCCCACGAGGTTTACTCGCAGTGCTGTACTAGCCTGATTGGTGTCTCGCTCCCTTTCTGCACTACTCCAGGATGCTGTTGGTGCCGCTACAGAGGAGGAGCGGCTGCTCAGAATGCAGGACGTCATCCAGCAGCTGCCCGCTCCTCACTACAGGTCAGTGCTGCCCTCAGCCTGCTGAGCTCAGCCCTGCTGCAGAGGGCAACGATGCGGTTCCAGGCTCTGTCTCACGCCGGCAACACGATGCCTGTGTATGCTGAAGGGTTGAAGGCTCCATGGGGTTACTTTATGGGGTCAGTTCCTGGGCACGGGGGCACGCTTGGTGCAGCTGATGGCTGCGGCTGTGCTGTGCTGGGGCTTGGTGCTGCAGCGTGGCACTCAGTCAAGTTGGATCTACTTCATCTTCGGTGACAGTAGCAATCACAAGAATTAGCATGAATGGAGGTTTGCTTTCTGAATTGCAGCACGGCATGCTCGTTGGTGCTGAACGTTTGCCTCTCTTGTTTTCCAGGACACTGGAGTTCCTGATGAGACACTTGGCGTGTCTGGCAGGGAGCTCCACCATCACAAACATGCATGCCAAGAACCTAGCCATTGTGTGGGCTCCAAACCTCTTAAGGTAAACTTCTAGTTCTGTTTCAATACTTCCTCTGTTCTCCAGTTAAGAAAAGCAGTCCTCTCTTTTTCTCCATCAAATGTGCTCTTCTCCTGTAAAATCTGTGGCTGACAGAAGAGCAGGAGCCTGGGCTGTTCTCCAACCCCACGGGCACAATGTCTAGGTGACAATTTCTGCAGTCTTGTTGAGATGGGACTGACGTGTCCTTGATCATCCAGGGGAATTTCTGCAGTGCCATCACTGATTGCCCACTGCGGAAGTCTCCAGAGCCTCAGCTGACAGCTTTTGGCTGCAACAATTCAGACTCGGGGAAACGGTCTTGGAGAAATGACTTCTAAAATCTGCCTTTTCTACAGATCACAGCAGAACGAGTCTGCCTGCGCCAGCGGAAGAGCTGCCTGCATGGAGCTGCAGACGCAGTCGGATGTGGTGGAATTCATCATCAACCACACCGACGTCCTCTTCTGCTCCAAATCCAGAGCAGACATCGCAGATGCAGCAGGTGAGTGTCTTCCTCCATTAGCTTGATCTTGACCTGACACCTTGACCAAATGCAGGCCTTCTCCGGGACCTTTGAGATACTCTTTTACCATCAAGGGGACAGCAGACCTCTGGGCTTCCATTAGGGTATGGCATCCTGTTGCTGGATGCTGAGAACGTCCAAGCCTAAATTTCACAAGGAGGAAACCGATATTATTATGGTTTGCATGCAGGAAAAGCTTGATGCAAGTGTGGCAGTGAAGCTTTCTCAGTTCCCTGCCCCCATTTCCTTGGGTTTTTCCTTGCCTGTTTTGATACAGTAAGCTGCTCTTCGTTATAACCGTGTCCTTTGCCATAAACACACCTCTGCCCACGTGGTTATTTTGAGCTCCTCTTCTTCCAGTGGCTCGGATAAGCAAGCCTGAGAAAAATACAGCACCTCCCCCAGAACTGTGGTGGCTGTGCTGCTGCTTTCTGATCCTCGCTCTTACCTGTGGTTTTCCCTGACAGGGCACAATTCTCTCCCAGGGCCCAAGTCTGTGGGGGTCTCTTCTGCTGCCACAAAGCTGCTCAGCCTGGAGGAGGCACAGGCACAGAGGCGAGGCCACAGCAGCTCTCCTGTTGTGACAGAGAGCAGCAGGGACATTGAAGTGGAAGAAAGCCCTGCAGCTGGGCAGGGCAAATTCCACACCGTCGTTGACTTTCCATCTGACAGGTAAAGAGGACTTTCTTTTCCAGCACCCAGCATCATTGTTTGGGTGGGTTTTTCTGTTTTTCTGCAGAATCCAGGCAGTGCTAGGAACAAGCAACTGCTGCCAAGAGCTCAGTGCTGCTCTTTCCTCACCCTGCACCACGCACGACTCACAGCATTGGCTGTTTTCTCTCTCCAGGCAAAATCCACCCAGCAAGAGTGAGGAATCACCAGCTAGCAGTTGGTGTTGCTGCTTCAGCCTCAGAAAGCCATCCTCTGGGAGCAAACGCCAACTGCAGCGCAATGCCAGGCAGCCCTCAGAAACAGCAGTGGTAGTCCTGGCAGGTAAGGGTGCAAATGCAGCTTTTCAGGAACATAGAATTCAAGTTTGCTCTGCACTTGTATCTCCTTCTGCCATTCCAGCCCCTGCCTAACATCTTCAGTACACCTCTGATCAACCACTGTCGTAATTCAGCTTGTGAAAGTTTGACACTAACCCCTGTGTATCCTTTCTAGGTGAATCGAGCCCTTGCCAACCCAGAGGATCCAGGGCAAGTAGTGAGGATGCTCTCTGTGCTTCCATCAGTGGAGAGCTCTTAGGAAGCACAAATTGCTGCAGTTCCAACAGCAGCCTTCCATCTGACATCATTAATGGAGAGAAGGAGCTCATCAAAATCCATGCTCTGATTACACCTGGCTCTGCTGAAGTTGCTGACCTGGGCCTGCAAGACACCACAGTCACCAGCCTGGATTGTAACCAGGAGTCTCTGCAGTGCAGCCCATCCCAAGCACAGTGTGAGTGCCCCGACAGCAGCACCTCCATGCAGGAGCAGGTCAGCGTCAGTGAGGAGGAGCAGAGCCTCTTGCAGGGGGACTTTCAATCAGGCCTCCAGTCCCAGGCACCGGACAGCAGCACTGAGAGCTCTGAGCCACTCTCTCCATGACAAGACAGGATGAGTCCCATCTTCACCGTGGACCTCTCCCACCCTCCTGTCTTTTATACAATAATAAAAGCACACTTGTGCTCAATCAACGCCTTGACTGCCTCCAGAGTCTTCATTCACACGGACTGGGATGAATGCAGCACACAGCAAGGCACCCCAGCTTGCAATGCTGTGGCTGTGGGGTGCGTGCAGCACAGCTCCGGGTTTGTTCCTGTTTTGTCTGGCTTTGGGATGTCTGCAGGGGGAGCTCTGCTACCATTTGGCATGGTAGCAAATAATCTCTCGCATCCTGGATGCTGCTCATGATACTCCCAAGCTTCCTGGCTGTGGCTTTGTGATGCTTTTCAGGGCTTTCTGATGCATTTTGATGCCTTGGCTGTTGCTTAACACCTCTCTCCTCCCATCATGTCCTTTCCTGGCTCCCACCTACGAGCTGGCCGTGCAGATCATCTCCAGACCTGTCATCAGCACACTGCGGCAGGAGAAGCTCCCCTGGCCAACGTCAGGCAGTACTGCTTGGTCTGCAGCTCAGTGGCCATTTCCCTTTCAGGCGGCTCCTGCAGAAGAATCAAGCAGCAGAACCTTTTGCTCACCCTGCAGCACACAAATGCTACGAAAGCAGAAACAACCTGGGAACCTCTGGGTCTGCAAGACTTCACAGACACTCACCGACTGTGTCTGATGGCTCCCTCCCATCCTTGATTTCGTTGTCCCCTTCTCCACGTCAGATCCCACTGCTGAGCCATGATCAAGCTGCCCAGTGTGGCAGAGCATCGTGCAGAGCCGTGCTGGCACCTCCTCCCCTTCCTCTTCTGCAGCTCAGCGTGCAACCTGAGCAAGTTTTTTTCTGAGAAAGTGACCAGCTCTTTTCCATCCCTTTGCCCCTACAAACAGTTGTCCAGAGGATCTCGTGCAAGGATTCCTGGAACAGCCTGCAGCTGGCTCTCCTGAAGTTCAGGCTCCTGCCTTTGCTTCCTGCCAGGCCCGCATTCCTTGAGATCACCAACTCAAGGAGGGCATGGTCACTGCAGCCCTGACCGCCTCCTGTCGTAACCCCTGGTGTGCACCATGTCCAGCAATGCTTCCCTTCTGCTTGCTGTGCCCAATGCCTGCACCACAGAGTGATTCTCACTGCACTCCAGGAGTCTGTCAGATTGCTTGCAGCCAGCCATGCTGATTTCCCAGACTGACTGGAATCCCCCATCAGGATGAGAGTCAGTGAGTGCGATGCTTCTGCTGGCTGCAGTAAGCAGCTCCCACCAACAGGCTCTCTTTCCAGGCGGCTGTAGCAGACCCTCACCTCCAGAAGCCCTGCACTGCTGCACTTCCTAATTTTACCCACAAGTTCACAACCTGCTCATGGCTCTTCTTAGTTCTTTGCACTCAACTTCTCATCATAGGGGGCAAATCCCTTGCCTTCCAGAATTCCATAGTAACACTTGTGTCAGGATTTTTTTATTTTATTTATTTATTTATTTATTTATTCCATTTTCTAGGTAGGAAAATGAATTTCTGAGGCAGGAGAAGCAGAAGTGAAACAGTCTTCCTGGCACTGCTCAGGTTGCAGGAGTTGCCAAGTGCTCCTCAGGTAATGTGTGCTGAAGAGCTGACCTTGGTGGCAGGGGCTGTGGCTGCATTTTGTGCCTGTCATGCGGGAATACAAGAAAGCCTGTTCAGAGCAGGAGCTGCAGAGTGAGATAAACATCACGAGAAGGTAAGGCTGAGAAGCAAGGACACCTCCAGAAAGAAGAGAAAAACTGAGTCAAGTGAGCTGCGTGACGGCCGTGTGATGCTGACCATGATTGGAGGAAGAGCGCATGGCTGGGAATGACTGATGGCTCTGGTTGGATGGGTGCCTGTGTGCACAGAGTTAAGGAGTGTTTGTGGGATGTTTTGCTGGCATCTAACGGCTGTAAGGGGAAGTCAAGAGAGAAAACTTGTGAATGCATAGAAGGGATGTTAAAATCTGGAACAGACTGTTTGGATCAGTCACATCTGAGTCCAGATTGCCACACTGTCAGAACCTGGGGCCTAGGATTTTCCTTTAAGAGTGCCAACTGCTCATTTTAAATGATAAAAAGTAACATTGAAAAAAGCTTCCCTCCTTGCATTAGAATAAGGCATTGAAATTTGATGTTTCTGTCTTTCCATTCCTTTAGCAGCCTGGGTGTTGATACAGCTGCATGCATCTGCTTCCCTCCCCTTCTGTTTTGTGTAAAAGAACAGTAAAATATGCAATCAGTGTGAGATCTTTTCAAAGTATTTTACTTTATTTGCCCCTAGGCTGCAATGGCTGGGAAATGGCAGTGTCACCCAGGAGCCCACACGGCGACCTGATGTCTCATTGTTGGGGTCTATTGGAAACCACCACGATGACAAAAGAATGCCTGGGATTCCTCCGGCCCAAATGCCAAACCTTGCACTTGGCTGTGCTGAACCTCATGAGGTTCACCCAGGCCCACCTCTCAAGTCTGCTGAGCTCAAACAGATGTCATTTTTCTCGTGTCCTTCCATTCCGAGTCCATCTGTTCCCCAAAGCAAAAGAATTTGGAGGGAACCACCGACAGTTATGTGAGCGATTTCAGCGTCTATTTCTGATCATGGCAACAACTTCAGAGGTCACACTTAATTTACGGTGCCCGTTGTAATTCTGACCAAGGCTGCAGTTGCAGCTGACTTCCCAAGGCTGCAAGACGTGGTGGTGACACAGCCTTGTGCTTCTGCATTGGTGCTCATCCCACGTTTCCTTTCTCTGTCTCGCAGGTCAGCTCCTGCTGGAAGCAGATGGTATCCCAGTGTGAATGAAGGTCAGTGCAGGAGCAGCTGCTGATGGGAGGAAGGAAGTCCATGCTGAAGAGCTCTGAAGCATCTGCAGGTATGGTTCTGGAGGAGGCAGCAGTGATGTCGGAGGGCTCCCCAGCAGGAAGCTGTCTCATCCAAATGCTTGCTGAGTGGTTGGAAGGGAGCTTTCTGCATGGCAGCAGCACCAGCTGCTTGCTTCACATGTTGCAAAGACAAGGATTAGCACGAGTTCCAGTATCTACAGTACCATCACGAATCACGATAGGATTACAATGTGTCCTCATACAAACACAGCCATTTCTCTCTGAGTCCAGAGGCTGTCCGGAAAGCATCTTTGAGGTCTCTCACACCAAACCACTGCTGTCCGTGTGGGATCTGACTCATTAGGGTATAGGGGTTAGGAGCCGCAGGCTGTCTTTTGAGAACGGGTTCAGTCATTTCCTTACATCTTGCACCAGCCGATACGTGCCGTCTGCCTTCCGTGCCGACAGGATTGGGGTGTTATAAGGCCACAGACAAGGTTCCAGAAGACATCCTTAACCACTGTCTGTGTTACAGCTTTTAGACCCACTCTCCCTTCTAAGGCTATGGGATATTGTTGCTGTTTCACAGCTCCACTCCCTCCTTGGGCAGTTCTTTGTAAGGGAAAATTGTGAGTCCACCCCGATTTCCTTCCCCTGCCCACACCTTTGGATTCATTTCTTCTTCATCACAGCTGTTAACACATTAATTGACACCTGATATCTGTTTCACAGACATGCAGCTGTAATCCTCATTTAACTGTTAAATCTCTCCCCCATAAATCGGTCCCTGCTTCAGGCACAGAGAACAATTGCCCTGCAACTATTTTATCTTTCCATTTTAGTTCTGTGGTCTCCAAGAGTGGAGCTGTCATTTCTGATCCCTCAGCCCCAGTTATGCACAACAGCCACATCCAGATACACGTCTGGTACCTCTGAACTAGCTAATGCTGTAGGATGGAATGTTGTTTCTGCACTGGCTATCAAATGTGGGATTGCTCTGAAGTAGTACAGCACCATGTGTTTAGTAATTTGCCCTTAGAAACAGTTTGAAAAAGTAGAAAGACTTTATTAGTATTAGTAAAAAGAAGCTATTTCATAACATATTTTAGAAATACAGTTGTTCAATCATGTGATCAATTCTCACTTACAGAACTGGAAGAGTTACAAATTGCATGGGTATAGTATTAAGGACCAGAAAGCATGTTGTAAGGCCATTCTGTTTGGATAGTAGAAGCTCAGCAAAAGAAAAACAGACTCCAAAGAAGCCAGTGCCTCCACACAAGGCCGAACTGACTCACTCTGTGGGCAGGTCGGGATGCAACAGGCAGGCATCAAGAGACTCCCCTCTGTCCTGCTTCAAAAATTCTCTCCATTCAGGGATGAGCAGGTGTCCAGAAATAGTGGCCAAGTGTTGATAAGCAGCTGTCAGACGTTCAATAATTAGCAGTATACCTGCTGAGCTAGCAACAATTGGTGTTTAGCCAGTCACACACACACACACAGAATGGCCCGGGTTGGAAGGGACCTCAAGGATCAGGAATCTCCAACCCCCTGCCACAGGCAGGGCCACTAACCTCTGCACCACTGCACATATGCACATTGCTGGATAGAAACAGCAGTGTGGGAAAAAACTGTATGCTCTGGATGAAAAGGGTGAATCAGAATGGCTTAACAGCTGTCCCACAAAGAAAAGCAATCTTTTACCTGCTGTGCCATGCTCATGGCAACACCAATGCAGATGCCAGCAGCTGATGCCCACAAGGACAGCCAGCCTGGACTTATTTTCATTACATATCTTTGTCCTGATGTCCTTCTACAACCTGGAACATTTCTCCATCTCAGCAGAAGAGGGCAGGAGGGGTCCAAGGTGAGGGCACACTCTCCTCTTTTTCTGGAACACAAAGGGAAGATGAAAACCAGATGTGTTTCCCTGCCCATACCAAACACCAGCCTTTCCATCCTTAGAGTCCTTCCTGACATCAGCACTAATTGAAACAACATCCCACTAACCTTTGCCATGTCTGGCAGAGGTTGCAGCTCTTTCTATTGCATTACTCTTGCTTTCAAGTCTAGAGAACCTGTGTCACACAAGGAAAAGCAACCTTTTACCTGCTTTGCCATGCTCATGGCAGCAGCAATAGAGATGCCAGCAGCTGATGCCCACAAGGACAGGCAGCCTGGACTTATTTTCAATACATATCTTTGTCCTTATGTCCTTATACAAGATTGGACATTTCTCCCTCTGAGCAGCAGAGGGCAGGAGAGTTCCAAGGTGAGGGCAAACACTCCTCTATTTATCTAGCACTGAAAGATTAAGACAAAATTAAAACTAGATGTGTTTCCCTGCCCAAGGCAAACACCAGACTTTCCATCCTTACAGTCCTTCCTGACATCAGCACTAATTGAAACAAAATCCCACTCACCCTTGCCATGTCTGGCAGAGGCTGCAGCTCTTTCTATTGCATCCCTCTTGCTTTCAAGTCAAGAGCTCCTGTGTCACACAAGGAAAAGCAATCTTTTACCTGCTTTGCCATGCTCATGGCAGCAGCAGGGCAGATGCCAGCAGCTGATGCCCACAAGGACAGCCAGCTTGGACTTATTTTCATTACATATCTTTGTCCTGATGTCCTTCTACAAGCTGGAACATTTCTCCATCTCAGCAGAAGAGGGCAGGAGGGGTCCAAGTTGGAGGCACACTCTCCTCTTTTTCTGGCACACAAAGAGAAAGAGAGCATCAAAACCAGATGTGTTTCCCTGCCCATGGCAAACACCAGCCTTTCCATCCTTACAGTCCTTCCTGACATCAGCAGCAAAGGAAACAACATCCCACACAACTTTGCCATGTCGGGCAGAGGTTGCAGCTCTTTCTATTGCATCCCTCTAGCTTTCAAGTCAAGAGCTCCTGTGTCACACAAGGAAAAGCAATCTTTTACCTGCTGTGCCATGCTCAAGGCAGCAGCAATGCAGATGCCAGCAGCTGATGCCCACAAGGACAGCCAGCCTGGACTTATTTTCATTACATATCTTTGTCCTTATGTCCTTCTAAAAGATTGGACATTTCTCCCTCTGAGCAGCAAAGGGCAGGAGAGTTCCAAGGTGAGGGCAAACACTCCTCTATTTATCTAGCACTGAAAGATTAAGACAAAATTAAAACCAGATGTGTTTCCCTGCCCATGTCAAACACCAGCCTTTCCATCCTTACAGTCCTTCCTGACATCAGCAATAATTGAAACAACATCCCACTCACCTTTGCCATGTCTGGCAGAGGTTGCAGCTCTTTCTATTGCATCCCTCTTGCTTTCAAGTCAATAGAACCTGTGTCACTCAAGAAAAAGCAATCTTTTACCTGCTGTGCCATGCTCATGGCAGCAGCAATGCAGATGCCAGCAGCTGATGCCCACAAGGACAGCCAGCCTGGACTTATTTTCATTACATATCTTTGTCCTGATGTCCTTCTAGAAGCTGGAACATTTCACCATCACAGCAGCAGAGGGCAGGAGGGGTCCAAGTTGCAGGCATACTCTCCTCTTTTTCTGGCACACAAAGAGAAAGAGAAGATGAAAACCAGATGTGTTTCCCTGCCCATGGCAAAAACCAGCCTTTCCATCCATACAGTCCTTCCTGACATCAGCACTAATTGAAACAACATCCCACACACCCTTGCCATGTCTGGCAGAGGTTGCAGCTCTTTCTATTGCATCCCTCTAGCTTTCAAGTCAAGAGCTCCTGTGTCACACAAGGAAAAGCAATCTTTTACCTTCTGTGCCATCCTCATGGCAGCAGCAATGCAGATGCCAGCAGCTGATGCCCACAAGGACAGCCAGCCTAGACTTATTTTCATTACATATCTTTGTCCTGATGTCCTTCTAGAAGCTGGAACATTTCTCCCTCTGATCAGCAGAGGTCAAGAGAGTTCCAAGTTGCAGGCATACTCTCCTCCTTTTGTGGCAAACAAAGAGAAAATGAAAACCAGATGTGTTTCCCTGCCCATGGCAAACACCAGACTTTCCATCCTTACAGTCCTCCTGACATCAGCAGCAACTGAAACAACATCCCACTCACCTTTGCCATGTCTGGCTGAGGTTGCAGCTCTTTCTGTTGTATCCCTCTAGCTTTCAAGTCAAGAGCTCCTGTGTCACACAAGGAAAAGCAATCTTTTACCTGCTTTGCCATGCTCATGGCAGCAGCAATGCAGATGCCAGCAGCTGATGCCCACAAGGACAGCCAGCCTGGACTTATTTTCATTATATAGCTTTGTCCTGATGTCCTTCTAGAAGCTGGAACATTTCTCCCTCTGAGCAGCAGAGGGCAAGAGAGTTCCAAGTTGCAGGCACACTCTTCTCTTTTTCTGCCACACAAAGAGAAAATGAAAACCAGATGTGTTTCCCAGCCCATGGTAAACACCAGCCTTTCCATCCTTACAGTCCTACTGACATCAGCAGCAATGGAAACAACATCCCACTCACCTTTGCCATGTCTGGCAGAGGTTGCAGCTCTTTCAATTGCATCCCTCTAGCTTTCAAGTCAAGAGCTCCTGTGTCACACAAGGAAAAGCAATCTTTTACCTGCTGTGCCATGCTCATGGCAGCAGCAATGCAGATGCCAGCAGCTGATGCCCACAAGGACAGCCAGCCTGGACTTATTTTCATTACATATCTTTGTCCTCATGTCCTTCTAGAAGCTGGAACATTTCTCCCTCTGAGCAGCAGAGAGCAGGAAGGGGTCCAAGGTGAGGGCACACTCTGCTCTTTATCTGGCACTCAAAGAGAAAGAGAAGATGAAAACCAGATGTGTTTCCCTGCCCATGGCAAACATTAGCCTTTCCATCCTTACAGTCCTCCTGACATCAGCAGCAATGGAAACAACATCCCACTCACCTTTGCCATGTCTGGCAGAGGTTGCAGCTCTTTCTATTGCATCCCTCTAGCTTTCAAGTCAAGAGCTCCAGTGTCACACAAGGAAAAGCAATCTTTTAACTGCTGTGCCATGCTCATGGCAGCAGCAATGCAGATGCCAGCAGCTGATGCCCACAAGGACAGCCAGCCTGGACTTATTTTCATTACATATCTTTGTCCTGATGTCCTTCTAGAAGCTGGAACATTTGTCCCTCTGAGCAGCAGAGGGCAGGATAGTTATAAGGTGAGGGCACACTCTCCCCTGTTTATCTGGCACTCAAAGCGAAACAGAAAACGAAAACCAGATGTGTTTCCCTGCCCATGGCAAACACCAGCCTTTCCATCCTTACAGTCCTTCCTGACATCAGCAGCACTAAATGAAACAACATCCCACTCACCTTTGCCATGTCTGGCAGAGGTTGCATCTCTTTCTATTGCATCCCTCTAGCTGTCAAGTCAAGAGCTCCTGTGTCACACAAGGAAAAGCAATCTTTTACATGCTGTGCCATGCTCTTGGCAGCAGCAATGCAGATGCCAGCAGCTGATGCCCACAAGGACAGCCAGCCTGGACTTATTTTCATTACATATCTTTGTCCTGATGTCCTTCTAGAAGCTGGAACATTTCTCCCTCTCAGCAGCAGAGGGCAGGAGAGTTTCAAGGTGAGGGCACACTCTCCCCTGTTTATCATGCACTCAAAGAGAAAGGGAAGATGAAAACCAGATGTGTTTCCCTGCCCAGGGCAAACACCAGCCTTTCCATCCTTACAGTCCTTCCTGACATCAGCAGCAATGGAAACAACATCCCACTCACCTTTGCCATGTCTGGCTGAGGTTGCAGCTCTTTCTGTTGTATCCCTCTAGCTTTCAAGTCAAGAGCTCCTGTGTCACACAAGGAAAAGCAATCTTTTACATGCTGTGCCATGCTCTTGGCAGCAGCAATGCAGATGCCAGCAGCTGATGCCCACAAGGACAGCCAGCCTGGACTTATTTTCATTACATATCTTTGTTGTGATGTCCTTCTAGAAGCTGGAACATTTCTCCACCTTAGCAGAAGAGGGCAGGAGGGGTCCAAGGTGAGGGCACACTCTCCTATTTTTCTGGCACACAAAGAGAAAATGAAAACCAGATGTGTTTCCCAGCCCATGGCAAACACCAGACTTTGCATCCTTACAGTCCTCCTGACATCAGCAGCAACTGAGACAACATCCCACTCACCTTTGCCATGTCTGGCAGAGGTTGCAGCTCTTTCTATTGCATCCCTCTAGCTTTCAAGTCAAGAGCTCCTGTGTCACACAAGGAAAAGCAATCTTTTACCTGCTGTGCCATGCTCTTGGCAGCAGCAATGCAGATGCCAGCAGCTGATGCTCACAAGGACAGCCAGCCTGGACTTATTTTCATTACATATCTTTGTCCTGATGTCCTTCTAGAAGCTGGAACATTTCTCCATCTCAGCAGAAGAGGGCAGGATGGGTCCAAGGTGAGGGCACACTCTCCCCTGTTTATCTGGCACTCAAAGAGAAAGAGAAAATGAAAACCAGATGTGTTTCCCTGCCCATGGCAAACACGATACTTTCCATCCTTACAGTCCTTCCTGACATTAGCAGCAACTGAAACAACATCCCACTCACCTTTGCCATGTCTGGCAGAGGTTGCAGCTCTTTCTATTGCATCCCTCTAGCTTTCAAGTCAAGAGCTCCTGGGTCACTCAAGGAAAAGCAATCTTTTACCTGCTGTGCCATGCTCATGGCAGCAGCAATGCAGTTGCCAGCAGCTGATGCCCACAAGGGCAGCCAGCCTGGACTTATTTTCATTACATATCTTTGTCCTGATGTCCTTCTACAAGCTAGAACATTTCACCATCTCAGCAGAAGAGGGCAGGAGGGTTCCAAGGTGAGGGCACACTCTGCTCTTTATCTGGCACTCAAAGAGAAAGAGAAAATGAAAACAAGATGTGTTTCCCTGCCCATGGCAAACACCAGCCTTTCCATCCTTACAGTCTTGCTGACATCAGCTCTAACTGAAACAACATCCCACTCACCTTTGCCATGTCTGGCAGAGGTTGCAGCTCTGTCTATTGCATCCCTCTAGCTTTCAAGTCAAGAGCTCCTGTGTCACACAAGGAAATGCTATCTTTTACCTGCGGTGCCATGCTCTTGGCAGCAGCAATGCAGATGGCAGCAGCTGATGCCCACAAGGACAGCCAGCCTGGACTTATTTTTATTACATATCTTTGTCCTGATGTCCTTCTAGAAGCTGGAACATCTCTCCATCGCAGCAGAAGAGGGCAGGAGGGTTCCAAGGTGAGGGCACACTCTCCCCTGTTTATCTGGCACTCAAAGAGAAAGAGAAAATGAAAACCAGATGTGTTTCCCTGCCCATGGCAATCACCAGCCTTTCCATCCTTACAGTCCCTCCAGACATCATCAGCAACTGAAGCAACATCCCACTCACCTTTGCCATGTCTGGCAGAGGTTGCAGCTCTTTCTATTGCATCCCTCTAGCTTTCAAGTCAAGAGCTCCCGTGTCACACAAGGAAAAGCAATCTTTTACCTGCTGTGCCATGCTCTTGGCAGCAGCAATGCAGATGCCAGCAGCTGATGCCCACAAGGACAGCCAGCCTGGACTTATTTTCATTACATATCTTTGTCCTGATGTCCTTCTACAAGCTTGGCCATTCTCCCTCTGAGCAGCAGAGGGCAGGAGAGTTCCAAGGTGAGGGCACACTCTCCCCTGTTTATCTGGCACTCAAAGAGAAAGAGAAAATGAAAACCTGATGTGTTTCCCTGCCCATGGCAAACACCAGCCTTTCCATCCTTAAAGTCTTCCTGACATCAGCAGCAACTGAAACAACATCCCACTCACCTTTGCCATGTCTGGCAGTGGTTGCAGCTCTTTCTATTGCATCCCTCTAGCTTTCAAGTCAAGAGCTCCTGGGTCACACAAGGAAAAGCAACCTTTTACCTGCTGTGCCATGCTCTTGGCAGCAGCAATGCAGATGCCAGCAGCTGATGCACACAAGGGCAGCCAGCCTGGACTTATTTTCATTACATATCTTTGTCCTGACGTCCTTCTAGAAGCTTGGACATTTCTCCCTCTGAGCAGCAGAGGGCAGGAGAGATCCAAGGTGAGGGCACACTCTCCCCTGTTTATCTGGCACTCAAAGAGAAAGAGAAAATGAAAACAAGATGTGTTTCCCTGCCCATGGCAAACACCAGCCTTTCCATCCTTAAAGTCTTCCTGACATCAGCAGCAACTGAAACAACATCCCACTCACCTTTGCCATGTCAGGCAGAGGTTGCAGCTCTTTCTATTGCATCCCTCTAGCTTTCAAGTCAAGAGCTCCTGGGTCACACAAGGAAAAGCAACCTTTTACCTGCTTTGCCATGCTCATGGCAGCAGCAATGCAGATGCCTGCAGCTGATGCCCACAGGCACAGCGAGCCTGGACTTATTTTCATTACACATCTTTGTCCTGATGTCCTTCTACAAGCTGGAACATTTCTCCATCTCAGCAGAAGAGGGCAGGAGGGGTCCAAGGTGAGGGCACACTCTGCTCTTTATCTGGCACTCAAAGAGAAAGAGAAAATGAAAACCAGATGTGTTTCCCTGCCCATGGCAAACACCAGCCTTTCCATCCTTACAGTCCTTCCTGACATCAGCAGCAATGGAAACAACATCCCACTCACCTTTGCAATGTCTGGCAGAGGTTGCAGCTCTTTCTATTGCATCCCTCTAGCTTTCAAGTCAAGAGCTCCTGTGTCACACAAGGAAAAGCAATCTTTTACCTGCTGTGCCATGCTCTTGGCAGCAGCAATGCAGATGCCAGCAGCTGATGCCCACAAGGACAGCCAGCCTGGACTTATTTTCATTACATATCTTTGTCCTGATGTCCTTCTACAAGCTGGAACATTTCTCCGTCGCAGCAGAAGAGGGCAGGAGAGTTCCTAGGTGAGGGCACACTCTTTTCTATTTATCTAGCATTGAAGGATTAAGACAAAATGAAAAGCAAATGTTTTTCCCTGCCCATGGCAAACACCAGACTTTCCATCCTTACAGTCCTTCCTGCCATCAGCACTAATTGAAACAACATCCCACTCACCTTTTCCTAATCTGGCAGGGAGGTGATGCTCTTTCTAATATACCCCTCTTGCTTTGAATTCACCAGTGCTTGTGTCACACAAGGAAATGCAACATTCCAGCTGTTCTGCCATTCCCATAGCAACAACTATGCAGATGCGAGCAGCTGATGCACACAAGGACAGCCAGCCTGGACTTATTTTCATTACATATCTTTGTCCTGAATTCCTTCTAGAAGGTTGAACACTTCTCCATCTCTGCTGCAATGGTCAAAAAGGGTCCAAGTTTAGGGCACTCTCTCCTCATGGCCTCTTGCACTCAAAGACAAAGGGAACATGAAAACCAGAAGTGTTTCTTTTCCCATGCAGACACTAGCCTTTCCATCCTGACAGTCCTTCCTACAATCACCTGGAATTGAAACAACATCCCCCACATCTCTTTTTTGAACTTATTCATGCATGAATAATAATAATGAGAATTTTTCTGTAAATCTTATTTCTGCATGGAAACGATCTGATAACCAGAGCTTTTTTCTCTAAAACAATCCAGGAAATTTGCATTGCTTATCTATGTACGCAAAATGTTTTTGCCATTCGTCTCAAATATCAATACATCTGGCAAAATAAGATAGAAAAAGTATTTACAGACATTTTTGGACATTGATTACTTCTGGTCAAGTGGGAAAGAATCCCTAAGCTGCAATCATGAAATTCTTTTATCACTTTCTCTGATTTAGCCAGTGTTACTAAAAGGGAAATAAGACACAGGCTTTTGATAGCAGCTGCCAATTTAAGAATGATAATACGGTTTATTTTTCTTGGCTAAGATCAAAGTCCCGCATTTCAGGATTATCTCCAGCTCATCAAGTATAATTAACAGTTTTGGATAGCCACATTATTGTATAGCAATATTGTCTTCCTGCAAGGAATTTCATTGTTTTGACACGTGCCACAGGTTGTTAATAGATTGCCTGATTACCAATTATTTTTTTTATTGGCTTATGATGACTACAGAAAACTATACAGCAGCACCATAAAAACTTTAAATCCTATCCCATGTATCTGCACTCATACGAAAATAATATTGGAAAGCATTGGTGAAACTAAGATTACAAAATAAAGCAGAGGACAATTTCAGTGAAAGCCTGCAGGTTTTACAGCTCTGCCCATTTCAAACCCCTGAAGACATCCACGGGTTTCCTGCTGTGGGACACAGGTACTCACCTGCAGCTCAGCACTGCCTGCTCATGCCTGCGCACACCTTCAGGCTGGAACCAAGGAAATCCTCAGCAAAGACATCAGTACACTTTTGTTAGGATGACTTTCATAAAGAAGCATCAAATATTTCTTCACGAGAAATACTGCAAGTCCCTTTGACACTAGCCCTTATTTTAAATGTTTAGATTTGTGCTTCATTCAGGCGTGCTGTCACTCCCAAAAAGATTTTTATTCTTTTGCTTTTCATTCTGAGGAACACAGTGATTTCTGCCTTGTTTACTGACTGTAGGCACAGCAATACTCCTGCACCTTCAGGGAAACAGCAAATCCATCTCTTTCACACCCTACTTCTATCAAGCTCATTCACCTTACAAGGTATTTATTGCAAGCAGCTCTTCCAAAAATGGAGATTAACAGAACCTGCAACCCAGGACACCTCAGTAAGCCAGTACTTTTCATCTCCTGAAGGTGTAGGTAGACACAGAGCTGGAACATCTCTTCCAGAGCTCTGTGATGCTATCTCATCTGTGTTCCTTTACTGTTGACTCAGTTTCACTTCTTATCTAACCTGGTTGCATCCCAGGATTTCTGGTGCCAAAAGTAAACTGACAGCTTTCATCACTAGTTAAAAGGAAACTGCAATAGGAAAAGCAATTTTTCTGATTTCTCTGTTGATCAAAGATGCTTCCTGCAAGCCTGATGCGGTAGAAACAATATCAGCTTTAGAATGACAGTCATTAGAGCAGAATCCTTTCACTGATGAAATCCCACAGTCCTGATTCATACAACACTGACACTGGAGGACACAGTAGTTTAGATGAGAGCGCATTAAAAATGACTAAGTTAAGGTCTCAGCAAAGAGTGACAAGTATGAAAAAAAGAAGTTGCAGAAACTGCTTCAGTTTGGCACTCTGGCATAAAGTATGACAACACACAACCTGCCTGTGCAGTTCCAGAAGCAGAAGAAAGCCGTCAACCAAGACTTGTTCTCATCTGCTCTGAAAGTCCACTGGGACAAGGCCACTTTTCTCTGACGTGCTTCCAGAAGTATCACTTCTGAGCACTGTGCCAGGGAGTTACAAGATACTGTTTGTGTGTACAGAGGAGAAAAAGACGTCTGTCTGGAAACAGACTTGGTGAAGGAGAAGCAGCATTTTCCAGAGTACTTCAGAAAGAACTGAGCACTGCCCCAAGAGCTTCAGAGCGGCAGGCTGTCACAGTGTGCCAACCAGCTCAGCTGTGAGTTGGCACTGAAGCTGCACCACAGGGAGAACAAAGCCCCCTGTGCACCCTTGGAGAGCCAAGGGTTGGAGATTCATGAACCTTGAGCTCCTTTCCAACCCGGGCCATGCTGTGATTCTGGGATTCTCACCTTTGCCTCATCTGGCAGAGGGAGGCAGCTCTTTCTCTTGTCTCCCTATGGCTGTCAGGTCACCAGGGCCAGTGTCACACAGGGAACTGCAAACACTGTGTGTGCTGTGCCCTGCCCATGGCAGCACAGAGGCAGCTGCCAGCAGCTGATGCCCACAAGGACAGCCAGCCTGGACTTCCTTTGATTCCTTCCCTTTGGATCAGCGTCCTTCAGGAAGGCGGAACATCTCTCCAGCTGAGCAGCAGAGGACAGCAGGGCTTCGTTGTCTGGGCATGTTCTCTTCTGGCCCTCTGGCCCTCACAGACACAGGAGGAGGACACAGAGGCTGCTGTAACACAGCCAGCCCTGCCTCTCAGGTCAGCTCTCAGGCCATCCTCTCTCCCCTCAGCAGCAGCTCACTGTTCTGCACTCCTCTGGCCTGGGCTGGCAGAGGTGTGCAGCAGTTCTGCTGATCTCCCAGTGCTGGCCATGTCTGCAGTGCCTGTGTGAAAGACACAGGAAGCTGCCAGCATTGCACTGCTCTGCTGTGCCCCTGCCATCACCGAGTTTGCTGTCAGCAGCTGCTGCTACACGTCCATTCAGGCACAGGCCTTTCCTTCCTGGCCCTCTTTCCCCCCCTCTCTCCTCTGCTCTCTCTCGTGCTCCCCTTTGGCCTGGGCTGGCTGAGCAGTGCAGGCCTTGTTGTTGCTCCCTGGGCCAACTACGTCACGGTTCCCCGTGACTCTGCCAGCTGCTCTGACACAGCGACTGCGTCCTCAGTGTGGATTCCAGAATGCGACAGACGTCCAGAGAAGACTTCCAGGGCTGATTGGAACATGCTGCCATCAAGAACTGCCATGGCTCAGGCCCCCTGGGAATCTGCTCACAGCGAAAGCTGCTGTCACTCTGTGTGGGCACAGCCTTGTCTGTGTAGGCCTGCTCACACTGCAGCCCCTGTCTGCACCAGAACCGTGCCGATCCACCTTCTCTTGGCCTCCTTGCCTGCATGGAAAAGGGCAGCTTGGGCTGAAGTCCCTCAACTTGCAGATGGCCGAGTGAAGTCTCTGAGCCCTGGTGACCCACGCAGCTCTTCAGCCTGCTGACCTGCTCTGCTGGGGCTGTCTTAACAGGCAGAGGGCACGTTATCCTAATGTCCCCACATCCATCCCTCTTAGCATACTGTAGGCCAGTTCCTAAAAGGACACCTGCACAATCTCTCTGAATGTTAATCAGCACGTAGTTGGTCTGTGCACTGCAGAAATTGCATCTAGGTTTTCAGTGGTGATTAGCTATGTGTTTAGTCAGAGGTGCAATGGTTCTAATGGTGAGAGAAAGACATTCCCAGTTGTCATCAGGTGGAACACACTTCAGACTGGAATCCTCAAGCAGACTGCAGTCAAGCTTTCTTAATTACTTGCTGTTGTTATCAATTCAGACGCATCTCTTAATTCCTGCTTGAATGAACATTCTGTAATAATCTGCTGAGACAGTGCAAGGCTTGACAATGAGACTATAGTTTATTAAAGTAGCACTTTTTACTTAGGTGCACTTTTCATCTGTTGAACTTCCTGTCGTCTATTGGAAATCTCTGGCACCAATGCATAAGATTCACCTATTCTATAGAAGTCTGACTGAACCCCATACTGGGATTATTTTTGTTCAATCCAAGCACCTTGGACGTTACTATACATTTATTCAATCATGAGGTAAGTCTGCTTCAGAAGCAATATAGAAAGCATAAAGGGGGAAGAAGATAATGTATTAGTGAAGACTTAACTAGTATTCATAAACTGAAAACTGTGAAACACTATGATGATTACAGAATTTCCCGGAGAAATGTCAAGTTCTAATCTGAATGCTAAATGCAACATCAGTTCACTTCTCACTGGGTTGAATGTTTTAAATATTTGGTAATAATAATGGTTCCTTAATTCTGACATTTAATATGAAAATATTAAAATTCCTGTGTTAGAGTACTTTTTTGTTAGAATGCCAGATGCTAAAGGGATGAAGTGGCACAAGAAAGCAAAATATCTCTGCTGATGTCAGGAAGGACTGTAAGGATGGAAAGGCTGGTGTTTGCCATGGGCAGGGAAACACATCTGGTTTTCTTGTTCCCTTTGTCTTTGAGTTCCAGAAAAATAGAGGAGAGCATGCCCTCACCTTGGACCCCTCCTGCCCTCTGCTGCTGAGATGGAGAAATGTCCCACCTCCTACAAGGACATCAGGACAAAGATAAGTAATCAAAATATTTCCAGGCTGGCTGTACTTGTGGGCATCTGTTGCTGGAAAATTTAATGGCATTAAACTGCCTAGATAAGGACAGAATGAGGGTGACAATAGAATGGTACGTAATCACAGTACAATGAAAAAAGTATGCAGGGTGCAGGAAGGGAGGTGTGGACATTCTGAGTTGCAACTCTTTATTTGCTCCAGAAAGCTCTATCAGAATGGAAGACTGAAGGAAATACTTTGAGTGTTTTCTAATGTGACTGGATGAAAGATCCATGTGGCAAATTGAATAACTGAGTGGTAAAGGGACATAGATACCTCACTGTTTCATGGAACCTTTCAATTAAGCATCTGAGCACTGTGTACAGGACTTGGGAATATAAGTATTAGAGGATCATGGAATATCTGTATTTGGAAGGGACCTCGAGGATCATGTATTCCACCTCCTGGTTCCACACCGGACCTCCTATGGGTCAAGCCCTGTGTCTGAGAGCATTGTGCAAATGCTCTTTGGCCTTTGTCAGCTCAGTGCCAAACCACTGCCCTGGGGAGCCAGTGCCAAATTCCATGTATCTAGTTCATCCTACAGAATGATGCCAAGAACAGTTATAGAGATCGACTTACAAACAAAATTCGTGTCTTGAATTAATGGTACACTCACCATTTAAAAAAAAAAAACAAAAAAAAAATATCAAAGCCACATTCTTACGCTGGCATTTTACAGTATTGTCAGATTTTTGTAATTCTGTTTTGTCATATAGGATTCTCTCATTGTGAAATAATGACCAAGTTCTCTTTTCAGATCTAAACATACAAATGCTAAAGGCAGCAGTGCTGTTCAAGAGTACATTACCAGCTCAAACACTGCTTTGGCTATAAAACTGAAGGCAGTCAGGAATTTTATCAAGGAGTTAGCATGTAAGTGTAGATTTAAAAGCAACCTGTATTGTTACTTAGAGTTTGATATAGTGTAATCCAATGCACAGTACTTGTAACGTGTGTTTTACAAAATGCTTTGCAATGTAGGCATCTATTAAGATAAATGCTGCAAGTTCTAATATGTCCATGACCTTTTCAAACAGTTCCTTACTCCTACACATCACTACGAGTAGTTCTTCTGTCAGGAAGGATCACATGAGTAATTAACCTGTGACCTTAAGTTTGGAATTAAATGCATACAGTGGAAGTAAGAGCTGTGGGTTATTTTGCTCTTTCAGTGTTGAACAGCCGAGGTGTTTTGTTTTGGAGGGTGGACAGTGATGGGACACGTGGGGAATGGCTTTAAACTGAGACGAGGGGTGTTGAGGTTTAGGTTGGATGTGAGGAGGAAGTTTTTCAGCCAGAGGGTGGTGAGGCACTGGAACAGGTTGCCCAGGGAGGCAGTGGATGCCCCATCCCTGCAGGCATCCACGGCCAGGCTGGATGTGGCTCTGGGCAGCCTGGGCTGCTGGTGGGCAGGTTAGAAAGCCCACTGGACTTTATTGCAGCCCTGGGTGCAGGGGGATCACTGCTCCTAGCATGCACACAGAAGAGCTGGAGCACACAGGTGATGTACATTCCACTTGTGAACATTCCTGCAATTCCAGAGAGCGTGCGCCTGTTCCAATCACTGCTGCACAGATTAAAAACTGATTGCAGATGAGCTGTTTTGGTATGGGGTTCTTGCCAACGGTCTGCAGTGGCTGTGTGATTCCTCGGGGAGTTGCTCTCCAGCCCAAAGGTCATGTCCTAAGTCGACCAGATCCCGTCTGTGTCCAGAAATGGCTGACAACAGATCAGCTGCTGGTCAAGTTTCTAACATCACACTGGCCTTGCTCCAGTGTCTGTGTCATCAGCCCCAGCACATACGGTGCACCTCTTCAAGGCTTTGCAACACTGAGACTCTGCACTTGGGCTCCAGACATCCTGCTGCACCAAGAGGTTATTCTAGCTTTGGTATCTTGCAACTTTGTATATAACTACATCACTGTAATCATAAATGTCTAGGAGAATGGAGATGGAGAAATTAATCTCCCTGTAATTCTCTGTACTGCAGCCCCGTGGTTGTCAACACCTAATGCAATATTGAAATTTCAGTTGAGAAATTGAAAGCTGCCCTTAACAAAAAAGCATCTGGATTTGTTACTGAAATCACACTGAGGATCAACAAATCCAAATGCTTCTAGCATAACCACGATTATAGGCAGTGTTTAGACAAGCTCTTACAGGAAAACCATGAACACAAGGCTAAAGAGAGACTAAGTGATGCACTCTGCAGGAATACTCATGGAAGTCTTCACAGTGCAGGAGTCTGATCTGATTACAGATGCTGTGCTTTAAGTACCCCTTATCATATCTTTTTTTTCACTGTTGTGCAGGGGTTGGACTCAGTGATCTCTGGAGGCTGAAGATGCTGTTTGCTAATGGAAGATGGAGATAGGAAAAGCAAGTAAAAGGCATGCTGTGCATAGCCACCACATGGCATCTGCACCATTTCCCCCTGCACCAAGGAGGAGCAGCTCACAAGCTTGGCCTGGGCCAGGGAAGGGAGCAGACAAACATCTGGACCGACCCCAAACGAGCTGGTTCTGCAGGTTGGGTGTCTTCTGCTGCTTGTCTCACATCCTGCTGCTCAGCGGTAGATTTGTTCCTGCTCAGTGCTAACAGGAAACTCACACAGCATTTCTGTTTCAGCTGTGCCAACGCTTTGATCCCTTGCTGCTTGGATGGGGCGTTTGAAGAATGATGCCTGTGCTGATGTCCAGCCAGGCTTTGGGGATGAGTCTCCACACCAGGGTACGACTGACAGGACTGAGGGTTGGGGATCCAGCCAGGTCGAGTCCAGTGTGCTTTGCTCTTGTTCTTAGTGCTTGTTTTTGCTCAGGAGGGCAGGAGGTGAACCTTGTGAACCAATGCCTGCAGACGGGGTTTGCAGAGAAAGAGGTCCTGCAGGCCTTGTGTGACAGCCACGGAGCTGCAGCGAGGCTGCATCAGTGTAAAACACCAGAGATCCACGGAGGTGTGAAGGGGAGCTGTGGGCTGCAGTCACGCAGGAAGGGATGTGCATGCTCGGGGTTTGGTTGTTGTGTGTGTGTTAAGTGACTGTGATACCACTGCTGGGTCAGTGTGAGTGTACGGAACAAGTGTGACAGCCTTTTTGATGGAGCCCTGTGAAAGGAGTCCTATGGACTTGAGATCCAACTATCAGCCTGTGGGCATCATTTAGGAGTTGGGGTAGGGGATGAGGCAAGGGAAGTTGGGCTAAGAAAGGGATAAAGCAGTCTGGCAGTAGTTCTGTGTTTCTCCCATCTCCTGCTTTATTTCCTTCCAGGTGAAATAGATGGGTGCTGCAACATGCCCTTGAATGTAACAAAAGCCACTCTAGTGTGGATTTGACATGGGCCCAGCACTGCAAGGTACGCTGCTGGGAGGAAGCGTCCATCTGGCTGAGGGCAGGAAGGCCCTCCAGAGGGATGCACTGAGGCCAGTTGTGCGAGGCTCAACAAGAGCAAGCGCCAGGTCCTGCGCTTTGGTCATGACGACCCCGTGCCAGCTTCTCCAGGATTTGGCTGGGGTAGAATTCCAAGCAGCCCCTGATTCCAGAACGTTGGGCTGGGCTGTTGGAATCTTCTGCCCTTGTGACTGGTCTTGCCTCCCCACCCTGTCCGTCGTGGTGGAGCAGCCTGGTGGCCCTCAGTGATGTCATAAGGGCTAGAATGAGGGGAGGAGCAGTGCGTGCTGCGTCCCTTCATTGGAGCGCTGGAGCTCTGACTGAGCAGCTCGCTTGTTGCACTTGTGCACCGACTGCGTCCCTTTGTCTTCACACCGTCCTGTGCAGCACCTTGTAGGTAAGCTGAGACAGTGTGGGAGAGACGGGGGGACAGTGAGTGCTGAGAACTGCTGGCTGGCGGAGCTCATAGGATCACATTATCTCCATCAGCAGAGGGGTGGCCATGAGGGACAGGGAGGTGATCGTCCCCCCCTGCTCTGCTCTTGTGAGGCCCCAGCTGCAGTACAGTGTCCAGAAAGACAGGGAGCTGTTGGAGAGAGTCCAGAGGCGAGCCACAGAGATGATCAGGGGACTGGAGCACCTCCCCTGCAAAGACAGGCTGAGGGAGCTGGGCTTGTTCAGCCTGGAGAAAAGAAGGCAGTGGGGTGACCTCATGGCAGCCTTCAGTACCTAAAGGGAGCCTAAAAAGAGGAGGGGAATCAACTCTTTGAAAGGGTAGATAACAGCAGGACAAGGGGAAATGGTTTTAAGTTGAAAACTTAAGTTTTTAAGTTGAGGGAGGGCAGATTTTGGATTTTCCCTTGTAGTCTTTGCTAAACCGTGGAAGCAAACTGACCTGCTCTTTCTCTCTCCTCTCTCCACCCTCTGCCTGCTTCCCTGCTGCAGCTTTTGCTCGTGGAAGATCAGAGCAAAGTGACAAGGAACGGCTGCGGATTCGTGAGATTTCTCTCCCTCGTTCTGATCTCTTGCCAGGTACCTGCCATGGTTTGTCCCCCCACATGCTTTAGCAGCCCGTGACGCCCCGTGTTTGGTAACACAGCCTCATCCAGCTTTGATGGGACGCTGGTCACGTGTGGGTTTTCTCCACGTGCTCTGCAGCTCAGCCCTCAGAAGGATGCTGTCTGTGGTGCTGTGACCAGCTGGTTTTATGGAAAGCAATCCCTTAGGCAAAGAGTCCCAGCCCCAGCTTGTGCAGAGCTGCACAGCATCACCAGGGACACCAGCAGGCGTGCTTGGGCTGTGTGAGTGTGCCCGACAGCTGTAGGGAGCACAGCAGAGATGTGAACAGAGAAAATAAAAGTGTGTTTCTTTTCAGTTCCAGCTTGTCACACCTACGCTGATGGCTGTGGCGTGCAGCGAGATCAGCTGTGGGCCTGACCTGGCATGGACAGAGGTAGAGTATGAAGCTCTGATTGGTCTTTGTTCCCTGACTGCAGCCAGCAGAGTGAGCCGCAGATGTGCTCTCCTGCTTTCCAAGAGAGCTCCTCTGTGGCAAGACAGTAGTGCAAGAGTGGCAAGTTTATAAAAGTACCAGAGCCATCTCGGGTGTTGTGTTTGTCCTCTACTGACTTTTCCCTTGAAATGGCTGCAGAAACAACAATCATTCTCTGCTCTGTTTGGCCTCGCTGTTGGTTGGACTGCTCAAGAGAGCTGCTTGGTGCTTGCAATGGCACTGTTTGCACCTTGTAACTGCAGCCGTAGCTTTGGTTTCCCTCTTCACGGTCTCCTAGCATCTTAAACAGTCAGCCTTCCTGCACAAAGAGCGCAGGAAAGGATGTGGCAAAATACACAAGGCCACCTGTCTGCGTCAGTGCCATTGCTGATTAGTCTGGATGGGGAGAGATGCATCTTTGCATTGCCTGGCGTGTGCCTGCTGCACACCAGGGAGAGAAACAGCCGTTATTAGACTTGCAGTTCCTTCTCAAGTGCCCGTGATAAGGACCGAGTGCATTTCCTGCAGCTTTCTCTGCAGATGTGCTCCTCACCTTGAAATCCTCCTTGTTGGTTCCCAGCTCCTCACCGTGGCCTGTGCTCTCTGTTTCAGGCTGAGAACAAGGGGAAGCCCCTGCTAGACCATGAGGTGGCACCTGTGAATGTTCCAGCTATTGCTGCTGCCCATGCTATTAAGAGATACGTTGCCCAGGCAGCGGATGAACTCTCCTTTGAGGTAAGCAGTTCAAGGCGTTCCTTGTTGCTCAATTTTACAATGGCAAATGTCTTCAGAGCTGCACTGGTGCAAGTGCTTTAATGCTCGGCGATGTTTGGCAGTGCAGAAGAATGCAGACATTTGAGCCAGGGAGCCTGGGAGCTTTCCTCCCAGCTGTGCTGAAGCTGGGATTGACGTTGCAATCTCTTGCAGGTCGGAGACATCGTGTGTGTCATCGACATGCCACCAAAGGAGCTGACCCCCTGGTGGAGAGGCAAGCTCGGCTTCCAGGTAGGCACAAGCTTCAGACTGGAGAGTGCAACTGCAGTAAAGGCAGGAATCTTAGCTTAGAGCTGCTCTGCATGCACAGGATGCCTAATGGACGTAAACAGTTTCCCTGTGTCGGTGTCAGGGGACCTTGCCGTTGGCTGCAAATGTTGAAAAATTATTACCTTTATGCTTTGAACTATGGCCATTTTCTGCTGGATAGTCTTATGGAACGTCAGGCAAGCACGTTCCGAGGGAAATGTTATGTGGCTTTTGGTTTAACAGTTCAGACCTGAGAAGTGCTGCATGCAATAGTTGGCTTCTCTTCTTGTTACAGGTTGGATTTTTCCCAGGGGAGTGTGTGGAACTCATTAATAAGAACATTCCTGAGGCACTCATCAACTCAGTGCCAAAGCCAGGTAGGGATGTTACATTTGATGGTGTGGGGAAGCAAAATGAAGTCTTTTTGGGGGTGCGTTCCATGTTTAGTACCTCCTTTATCCATCCCACATTGTCCTCTGGGTTGATGATTCTTCATGCACACCATGGGGCAGAGATTTGGCCCAATCCTCCTGTGTTTATGATTGGACTTGGGGAAACTATAGAATCTTCATAGAATGGCTTGGGATGGTAGGGTCCTTAAGGATCCTCAAGCTTCCACTTCCTTGCATCAGGCTGTGCTGCCAGCCCCCACATTTAATGTCAGATTAGACCAGGCTGCCCAGGGCCCCATCCAACCTGGCCTTGGGCTCCTCCAGAGATGGGGAAAATCCCTTTTTGTATGTACTGGTTGGTAATGTTCTTCCCGTTCTGACGTTCTCTGTAGAATGTGCTGTGCTCGGCCTCGTCCAACGGAGCCAGACCTGAAATGACCTGGTTTCTTCCTTTTGTTGTGCAGTGCCCAAGAAACGCAGCAAGATCCTCACCTTCCTTCGTTCCTTGGTGAAGGCCCGCCCAAAGAAACCGACCGAGCGGGAGGTGGAGAAGGAAAGGGTGTTTGGCGGTGACCTGGGAGAGCATCTTCTCCACTCCGGTCGTGATGGTAAGGAGCTGCCCATTCCTGAGATCTTCCTCTGCTGGGCATCTAAAGAAGATGAAAGGGAGCTCATATCTAGCAGGGGGCAGGCTGATAGCCGTGGAGACACGTGTAATGGGAGTTGATGGCTGAAGGATAAAGTGAGGCGGATGCTCCTAAGAGACAAGCACATCTGTATTTGCTTCAGCCAAGCCTGGCTGTGCTTAGTGGATGGGATGTGAAGCACAGCCTGCAGCACGATTGAATCAGGAGCTCCACTGACGGCTGGCACGTGTTCTTCAGTCCCCCAGGTCCTCCAGAGCTGCGCTGAGTTCATTGAGCAGCACGGCGTGGTGCAGGGGATATACCGCCTGTCCGGCGTCGCGTCCAACATCCAGAGGCTGCGGTAAGAGTGCTGCGACTGACACAGCCTGAGTGCATCTGGTGTGGCTTTGGGCTTGCCTTCCTCTCGCTCAACCGGGTTTGCGTCCCTCTCTCCAGGCAGGAATTTGAGTCGGAGCAGATTCCTGAGCTCACCGTCCGTGACATTCACAGCGTGAGCTCCCTCTGCAAGATGTACTTCAGGGAGCTCCCGAACCCTCTGCTCACCCACCAGCTGTACGGCAAGTTCTCGGTAAGCACAAGGCCACGTCTTTCATTTCCCTCTTCCTGGGCCTCTTGGCAGATGGCTGCAGCAGTGCCCCAGCTCGGAGGCCCTTTTGCTGTCAGCCCCACGAGGTTTACTCGCAGTGCTGTACTAGCCTGATTGGTGTCTCGCTCCCTTTCTGCACTACTCCAGGATGCTGTTGGTGCCGCTACAGAGGAGGAGCGGCTGCTCAGAATGCAGGACGTCATCCAGCAGCTGCCCGCTCCTCACTACAGGTCAGTGCTGCCCTCAGCCTGCTGAGCTCAGCCCTGCTGCATTGCAGAGGGCAACGATGCGGTTCCAGCCTTTGTCTTTCTGAATTGCAGCACGTATTGCATGTTGGTGCTGAACGTTTGCCTCTCTTGTTTTCCAGGACACTGGAGTACCTGATGAGACACTTGGCGTGTCTGGCTGGGAACTCCACCATCACAAACATGCATGCCAAGAACCTAGCCATTGTGTGGGCTCCAAACCTCTTAAGGTAAACTTCTGGTTCTGTTTCAACACAACGCTTCATCTGTTCTCCATTAAAAAAAAAAAACAGTGCTCCCTTTTTCTCCATCAAATGTGCTCTTCTCCTGTAAAATCTGTGGCTGACAGAAGAGCAGGAGCCTGAGCTGTTCTCCATCCCCACGGGCACAATGTCTAGGTGACAATTTCTGCAGTCTTGTTGAGATGGGACTGACGTGTCCTTGATCATCCAGGGGAATTTCTGCAGTGGCATCACTGATTGCCCACTGCGGAAGTCTCCAGAGCCTCAGCTGACAGCTTTTGGCTGCAACAATTCAGACTCGGGGAAACGGTCTTGGAGAAATGACTTCTAAAATCTGCCTTTTCTACAGATCACAGCAGAACGAGTCTGCCTGCGCCAGCGGAAGAGCTGCCTGCATGGAGCTGCAGACGCAGTCGGATGTGGTGGAATTCATCATCAACCACACCGACGTCCTCTTCTGCTCCAAATCCGGAGCAGACATTGCAGATGCAGCAGGTGAGTGTCTTCCTCCATTAGCTTGATCTTGACCTGACACCTTGACCAAATGCAGGCCTTCTCCAGGATGTTTGAGATACTCTTTTACCATCAAGGGGACAGCGGACCTCTGGACTTCCATTAGGGTATGGCATCCTGTTGCTGGATGCTGAGAATGTCCAAGCCCAAACTTCACAAGGAGGAAACCGTCATTATTATGGTTTGCACGCAGGAAAAGCTTGATGCAAGTGTGGCAGCGAAGCTTTCTCAGTTCCCTGCCCCCATTTCCTTGGGTTTTTCCTTGCCTATTTTGATACAGTAAGCTGCTCTTAATGATGACCGTGTCCTTTGCCATAAACACACCTCTTCCCACATGGTTATTTTGAGCTCCTCTTCTTCCAGTGGCTCGGATAAGCAAGCCTGAGAAAAATACAGCACCTCCCCCAGAACTGTGGTGGCTGTGCTGCTGCTTTCTGATCCTCGCTCTTACCTGTGGTTTTCCCTGACAGGGCACAATTCTCTCCCAGGGCCCAAGTCTGTGGGGGTCTCTTCTGCTGCCACAAAGCTGCTCAGCCTGGAGGAGGCACAGGCACAGAGGCGAGGCCACAGCACCTCTTCTGTGGTAACAGAGAGCAGCAGGGACATTGAAGTGGAAGAAAGCCCTGCAGCTGGGCAGGGCAAATTCCACACCGTCGTTGACTTTCCATCTGACAGGTAAAGAGGACTTTCTTTTCCAGCACCCAGCATCATTGTTTGGGTGGGTTTTTGTGTTTTCCTGCAGAAACCAGGCAGTGCTAGGAACAAGCAACTGCTGCCAAGAGCTCAGTGCTGCTCTTCCCTCACCCTGCACCACGCACGACTCACAGCATTGGCTGTTTTCTCTCTCCAGGCAAAATCCACCCAGCAAGAATGAGGAATCACCAGCTAGCAGTTGGTGTTGCTGCTTCAGCCTCAGGAAGCCATCCTCTGGCAGCAAACGCCAACTGCAGCGCAATGCCAGGCAGCCCTCTGAAACAGCAGTGGTAGTCCTGGCAGGTAAGGGTGCAAATGCAGCTTCCAAATCCCTGCTTTTCAGGAACATACAATTCAAGCTTGCTCTGCACATGTATCTCTTTCTAGCGTCCAATCCCGTGCCTAAATCTTCACCCCTGATCAAGTACCACTGTCGTAATTCAGCTTGTGAAAGTTTGACACTAACCCCTGTGTATCCTTTCTAGGTGAATCGAGCCCTTGCCAACCCACAAGATCCAGGGCAAGTAGCGAGGATGCTCTGTGTGCTTCCATCAGTGGAGAGCTCTTAGGAAGCACAAATTGCTGCAGTTCCAACAGCAGCCTTCCATCTGACATCAGTAATGGAGAGAAGGAGCTCATCGAAGTCCATGCTCTCATTACACCTGGCTCTGCTGAAGTTGCTGACCTGAGCCTCCCAGACACCACAGTCACAAGTGTGGATTTTAACCCAGAGTCTCTGCAGTGCAGCCCATCTGAAGCACAGTGTGAGTGCCCTGACAGCAGCACCTCCATGCAGGAGCAGGTCAGCATCAGTGAAGAGGAGCAGAGCCTCTTGCAGGGGGACTTTCAATCAGGCCTCCAGTCCCAGGCACCGGACAGCAGCACTGAGAGCTCTGAGCCACTCTCTCCATGACAAGACAGGATGAGTCCCATCTTCACCGTGGACCTCTCACACCCTCCTGTCCTTTATATAATAATAAAAGCACACTCGTGCTCAATCAACGCCTTGACTGCCTCCAGAGTCTTCATTCACACGGACTGGGATGAATGCAGCACACAGCAAGGCACCCCAGCTTGCAATGCTGTGGCTGTGGGGTGCGTGCAGCACAGCTCCGGGTTTGTTCCTGTTTTGTCTGGCTTTGGGATGTCTGCAGGGGGAGCTCTGCTACCATTTGGCATGGTAGCAAATAATCTCTCGCATCCTGGATGCTGCTCATGATACTCCCAAGCTTCCTGGCTGTGGCTTTGTGATGCTTTTCAGGGCCTTCTAATGCATTTCCATGCCTTGGCTGTTCTTTAACACCTCTCTCCTCCCATCGTGTCCTTTCCTGGCTCCCACCTACGAGCTGGCCGTGCAGATCATCTCCAGACCTGTCATCAGCACACTGCGGCAGGAGAAGCTCCCCCTGGCCAAGGTCAGGCAGTACTGCTTGGTCTGCAGCTCAGTGGCCATTTCCCTTTTAGGCGGCTCCTGCAGAAGAATCAAGCAGCAGAACCTTTTGCTCACCCTGCACCACACAAATGCTGCAAAAGCAGAAACAACCTGGGAATCTCTGGTTTGCAAGACTTCACAGACACTCACCGGCTGTGTCTGATGGTTCCCTCCCATCCTTGATTTCCTTCTCCCCTTCTCCTCGTCTGATCCCACTGCTGAGCCATGATCAAGCTGCCCAGTGTGGCAGAGCATCGTGCAGAGCCGTGCTGGCACCTCCTCCCCTTCCTCTCCTGCAGCTCAGCCTGCAACCTGAGCAAGTTTTTTTCTGAGAAAGTGACCAGCTCTTTTCCATCCCTTTGCCCCTACAAACAGTTGTCCAGAGGATCTCGTCCAAGAATTCCTGGAACAGCCTGCAGCTGGCTCTCCTGAAGTTCAGGCTCCTGCCTTTGCTTCCTGCCAGGCCCGCATTCCTTGAGATCACCAACTCAAGGAGGGCATGGTCACTGCAGCCCTGACCGCCTCCTGTCGTAACCCCTGGTGTGCACCATGTCCAGCAATGCTTCCCTTCTGCTTGCTGTGCCCAATGCCTGCACCACAGAGTGATTCTCACTGCACTCCAGGAGTCTGTCAGATTGCTTGCAGCCAGCCATGCTGATTTCCCAGACTGACTGGAATCCCCCATCAGGATGAGAGTCAGTGAGTGCGATGCTTCTGCTGGCTGCAGTAAGCAGCTCCCACCAACAGGCTCTCTTTCCAGGCGGCTGTAGCAGACCCTCACCTCCAGAAGCCCTGCACTGCTGCACTTCCTAATTTTACCCACAAGTTCACAACCTGCTCATGGCTCTTCTTAGTTCTTTGCACTCAACTTCTCATCATAGAGGGCAAATCCCTTGCCTTCCAGAATTCCATAGTATCAAATGTGTCTGCTAATGTCAGGATTTTTTTTCTTTCTTTTCTTTTTCCATTTTCTAGGTAGGAAAATGAATTTCTGAGGCAGGAGAAGCAGAAGTGAAACAGTCTTCCTGGCACTGCTCAGGTTGCAGGAGTTGCCAAGTGCTCCTCAGGTAATGTGTGCTGAAGAGCTGACCTTGGTGGCAGGGGCTGTGGCTGCATTTTGTGCCTGTCATGCGGGAATCCAAGAAAGCCTATTCAGAGCAGGAGCTGCAGAGCGAGATAAACATCACGAGAAGGTAAGGCTGAGAAGCAAGGCCACCTCCAGAAAGAAGAGAAAAACTGAGTCAAGTGAGCTGCGTGACGGCCGTGTGATGCTGACCATGATTGGAGGAAGAGCGCATGGCTGGGAATGACTGATGGCTCTGGTTGGATGGGTGCCTGTGTGCACAGAGGTAAGGAGTGTTTGTGGGATGTTTTGCTGGCATCTAACGGCTGTAAGGGGAAGTCAAGAGAGAAAACTTGTGAATGCATAGAAGGGATGTTAAAATCTGGAACAGACTGTTTGGATCATTCACAGCTGAGTCCGTGCCAGATTGCCACACTGCCAGAACCTGGGGCCTAGGATTTTCCTTTAAGAGTGCCAACTGCTTATTTTAAATGATAAAAAGTAACATTGAAAAAAGCTTCCCTCCTTGCATTAGAATAAGGCATTGAAATTTGATGTTTCTGTCTTTCCATTCCTTTAGCAGCCTGGGTGTTGATACAGCTGCATGCATCTGCTTCCCTCCCCTTCTGTTTTGTGTAAAAGAACAGTAAAATATGCAATCAGTGTGAGATCTTTTCAAAGTATTTTACTTTATTTGCCCCTAGGCTGCAATGGCTGGGAAATGGCAGTGTCACCCAGGAGCCCACACGGCGACCTGATGTCTCATTGTTGGGGTCTATTGGAAACCACCACGATGACAAAAGAATGCCTGGGATTCCTCCGGCCCAAATGCCAAACCTTGCACTTGGCTGTGCTGAACCTCATGAGGTTCACCCAGGCCCACCTCTCAAGTCTGCTGAGCTCAAACAGATGTCATTTTTCTCGTGTCCTTCCATTCCGAGTCCATCTGTTCCCCAAAGCAAAAGAATTTGGAGGGAACCACCGACAGTTATGTGAGCGATTTCAGCGTCTATTTCTGATCATGGCAACAACTTCAGAGGTCACACTTAATTTACGGTGCCCGTTGTAATTCTGACCAAGGCTGCAGTTGCAGCTGACTTCCCAAGGCTGCAAGACGTGGTGGTGACACAGCCTTGTGCTTCTGCATTGGTGCTCATCCCACGTTTCCTTTCTCTGTCTCGCAGGTCAGCTCCTGCTGGAAGCAGATGGTATCCCAGTGTGAATGAAGGTCAGTGCAGGAGCAGCTGCTGATGGGAGGAAGGAAGTCCATGCTGAAGAGCTCTGAAGCATCTGCAGGTATGGTTCTGGAGGAGGCAGCAGTGATGTCGGAGGGCTCCCCAGCAGGAAGCTGTCTCATCCAAATGCTTGCTGAGTGGTTGGAAGGGAGCTTTCTGCATGGCAGCAGCACCAGTTGCTTGCTTCAAATGCTGCAAAGACAAGGATTAACAGGAGTTCCAGTATCTACAGTATCATCACGAATCATGATAGGATTACAATGTGTCCTCATACAAACGCAGCCATTTCTCTCTGAGTCCAAAGGCTGTCCGGAAAGCATCTGTGAGGTCTCTCACACCAAACCACTGCTGTCCGTGTGGGATCTGACTCATTAGGGTATAGGGGTTAGGAGCCACAGGCTGTCTTTTGAGAACGGGTTCAGTCATTTCCTTACATCTTGCACCAGCCGATACATGCCGTCTGCCTTCCGTGCCGACAGGATTGGGGTGTTATAAGGCCACAGACAAGGTTCCAGAAGACCATCCTTAACCAGTGTCTGTGTTACAGCTTTTAGACCCACTCTCCCTTCTAAGGCTATGGGATATTGTTGCTGTTTCACAGCTCCACTCCCTCCTTGGGCAGTTATTTGTAAGGGAAAATTGTGAGTCCACCCCGATTTCCTTCCCCTGCCCACACCTTTTGATTCATTTCTTCTTCATCACAGCTGTTAACACATTCATTGACCCCTGATATCTGTTTCACAGACTTGCAGCTGTAATCCTCATTTAACTGTTAAATCTCTCCCCCATAAATCGGTCCCTGCTTCAGGCACACAGAACAATTGCCCTGCAACTATTTTATCTTTCCATTTTAGTTCTGTGGTCTCCAAGAGTGGAGCTGTCACTTCTGATCCCTCAGCCCCAGTTATGCACAACAGCCACATCCAGATACACGTCTGGTACCTCTGAACTAGCTAATGCTGTAGAATGGAATGTTGTTTCTGCACTGGCTATCAAATGTGGGATTGCTCTGAAGCAGTACAGCACGATGTGTTTTGTAATTTGCCCTTAGAAACAGTTTGAAAAAGTAGAAAGACTTTATTAGTATTAGTAAAAAGAAGTTATTTCATAACATATTTTAGAAATACAGTTGTTCAATCATGTGATCAATTCTCACTTACAGAACTGTAATAGTTACAAACTGCATGGGTATAGCATTAAGGACCAGAAAGCATGTTGTAAGGCCATTCTGTTTGGATAGTAGAAGCTCAGCAAAAGAAAAACAGACTCCAAAGAAGCCAGGGCCTCCACACAAGGCCGAATTGACTCACTCTGTGGGCAGGTTGGGATGCAACAGGCAGGCATCAAGAGACTCCCCTCTGTCCTCCTTCCAAACTTCTCTCTCTTCAGGGATGAGCAGGTGTCCAGAAATAGTGGCCAAGTGTTGATAAGCAGCTGTCAGACGTTCAATAATTAGCAGTATACCTGCTGAGCTAGCAACAATTGGTGTTTAGCCAGTCACACACACACAGAATGGCCCGGGTTGGAAGGGACCTCAAGGATCAGGAATCTCCAACCCCCTGCCACAGGCAGGACCACCAACATCTGTAGCACTGCACATATGCATACTGCTGGATAGAAACAGCAGTGTGGGATAAAACTGTATGCTGTGGATGCAAAGGGTGAATCAGAATGGCTTAACAGCTGTCCCACAAGGAAAAGCAATCCCTTACCTGCTGTGACATGATCATGGCAACACCAATGCAGAAGCCAGCAGCTGATGCCCACAAGGACAGCCAGCCTGGACTTATTTTCACTACATATCTTTGTCCTGATGTCCTTGTAGAACCTGGGACATTTCTCCATCTCAGCAGAAGAGGGCAAGAGGGGTAGAAAGCACGCACACTCTCCTCTATTTTTCTGGCACTCAAAGAGAAAGAGAAGATGAAAACCAGCATTGTTTCCCTGCCCATGGCAAACACCAGCCTTTCCATCCTTACAGTCCTTCCTGACATCAGCACTAATTGAAACAACATCCCACACACTCACCTTTGCCATGTCTGGCAAATGTTGCAGCTCTTTCTATTACATCCCTCTAGCTGTCAAGTCAAGAGCTCCTGTGTCACACAAGGAAAAGCAATCTTTTACCTGCTGTGCCATGCTCATGGCAGCAGCAATGCAGATGCCAGCAACTGATGCCCACAAGGACAGGCAGCCTGGACTTATTTTCATTACATATCTTTGTCCTGACGTCCTTCTACAGGCTGGAACATTTCTCCATCTCAGCAGCAGAGGGCAGGAGGGGTCCAAGGTGAGGGCACACTCTCCTCTTTTTCTGGCACACAAAGAAAAAGAGAAGATAAAAACCAGATGTGTTTCTCTGTCCATAGCAAACACCAGCCTTTCCATCCTTACAGTCCTTCCTGACATCAGCAGCAACTGAAACAACATCCCACTCACCTTTGCCATGGCTGGCAGAGGTTGCAGCTCTTTCTATTGCATCCTTCTTGCTTTCAAGTCAACAGAGTCTATGTCACTCAAGGAAAAGCAATCTTTTACCTGCTGTGCAATGCTCATGGCAGCAGCAATGCAGATGCCAGCAGCTGATGCCCACAAGGACAGCCAGCCTGGACTTATTTTCATTACATATCTTTGTCCTGATGTCCTTCTACAAGCTGGAACATTTCTCCATCTCAGCAGAAGAGGGCAGGAGGGGTCCAAGGTGAGGGCACACACTCCTCTATTTATCTAGCACTGAAAGATTAAGACAAAATGAAAACCAGATGTGTTTCCCAGCCCATGGCAAACACCAGACTTTCGATCCTTACAGTCTTCCTGACAGCAGCAACTGAAACAACATCCCACTCACCTTTGCCATGTCTGGCAGAGGTTGCAGCTCTTTCTATTGCATCCCTCTAGCTTTCAAGTCAAGAGCTCCTGTGTCACACAAGGAAAAGCAACCTTTTACCTGCTTTACCATGCTCATGGCAGCAGCAGTGCAGATGCCAGCAGCTGATGCCCACAAGGACAGCCAGCCTGGACTTATTTTCATTACATATCTTTGTCCTGATGTCCTTCTAGAAGCTTGCACATTTCTCCATCTCAGCAGAAGAGGGCAGGAGCGGTCCAAGATGAGGGCACACTCTCCTATTTTTCTGGCAAAAAAAGACAAAGAGAAGATGAAAACCAGATGTCTTTCCCTGCCCATGGCAAACAACAGCCTTTCCATCCTTACAGTCCTTCCTGACATCTGCACTAATTGAAACAACATCCCACTCACCTTTGCCATGTCTGGCAGAGGTTGCAGCTCTTTCTATTGCATCCCTCTAGCTTTCAAGTCAAGAGCTCCTGTGTCACACAAGGAAAAGCAATCTTTTACCTGCTGTGCCATGCTCATGGCAGCAGCAATGCAGATGCCAGCAGCTGATGCCCACAAGGACAGCCAGCCTGGACTTATTTCCATTACATATCTTTGTCCTGATGTCCTTCTAGAAGCTGGAACATTTCTCCATCTCAGCAGAAGAGGGCAGGATGGTTCCAACGTGAGGGCACACTCTCCCCTGTTTATCTGGCACTCAAAGAGAAAGAGAAAATGAAAACCAGACGTGTTTCCCAGCCCATGGCAAACACCAGCCTTTCCATCCTTACAGTCTTCCTGACTTCAGCACTAATTGAAACAACATCCCACTCACCTTTGCCATGTCTGCCAGAGGTTGCAGCTCTTTCAATTGCATCCCTCTAGCTTTCAAGTCAAGAGCTCCTGTGTCACACAAGGAAAAGCAATCTTTTACCTGCTGTGCCATGCTCTTGGCAGCAGCAATGCAGATGGCAGCAGCTGATGCCCACAAGGACAGCCAGCCTGGACTTATTTTCATTACATATCTTTGTCCTGATGTCCTTCTACAAGCTAGAACATTTCACCATCTCAGCAGAAGAGGGCAGGAGGGTTCCAAGGTGAGGGCACACTCTGCTCTTTATCTGGCACTCAAAGAGAAAGAGAAAATGAAAACCAGATGTGTTTCCCTGCCCATGGCAATCACCAGCCTTTCCATCCTTACAGTCTTCCTGTCATCACCACTAATTGAAACAACATCCCACTCACCTTTGCCATGTCTGGCAGAGGTTGCAGCTCTGTCTATTGCATCCCTCTAGCTTTCAAGTCAAGAGCTCCTGTGTCACACAAGGAAAAGCAACCTTTTACCTGCTTTGCCATGCTCATGGCAGCAGCAATGCAGATGCCAGCAGCTGATGCCCACAAGGGCAGCCAGCCTGGACTTATTTTCATTACATATCTTTGTCCTGATGTCCTTCTAGAAGCTTGCACATCTCTCCATCGCAGCAGAAGAGGGCAGGAGGGGTCCAAGATGAGGGCACACTCTCCTATTTTTCTGGCAAAAAAAGACAAAGAGAAGATGAAAACCAGATGTCTTTCCCTGCCCATGGCAAACAACAGCCTTTCCATCCTTACAGTCCTTCCTGACATCTGCACTAATTGAAACAACATCCCACTCACCTTTGCCATGTATGGCAGAGGTTGCAGATCTTTCTATTGCATCCCTCTAGCTTTCAAGTCAAGAGCTCCTGTGTCACTCAAGGAAAAGCAATCTTTTACCTGCTGTGCCATGCTCATGGCAGCAGCAATGCAGATGCCAGCAGCTGATGCCCAGAAGGACAGCCAGCCTGGACTTATTTTCATTACATATCTTTGTCCTGATGTCTTTCTAGAAGCTTGGCCATTCTCCCTCTGAGCAGCAGAGGGCAGGAGAGCTCCAAGGTGAGGCCACACTGTCCCCTGTTTATCTGGCACTCAAAGAGAAAGAGAAAATGAAAACCAGATGTGTTTCCCTGCCCATGGCAAACATCAGCCTTTCAATCCTTACAGTACTTCCTGACATCAGCAGCAATGGAAACAACATCCCACTCACCTTTGCCATGTCTGGCAGAGGTTGCAGCTCTTTCTATTGCATCCCTCTCGCTTTCAAGTCAAGAGCTCCTGTGTCACACAAGGAAAAGCAATCTTTTACCTGCTTTGCCATGCTCATGGCAGCAGCAGTGCAGATGCCAGCAGCTGATGCCCACAAGGACAGCCAGCCTGGACTTATTTTCATTACATATCTTTGTTGTGATGTCCTTCTAGAAGCTGGAACATTTCTCCACCTTAGCAGAAGAGGGCAGGAGGGGTCCAAGGTGAGGGCACACTCTCCTATTTTTCTGGCACACAAAGAGAAAATGAAAACCAGATGTGTTTCCCAGCCCATGGCAAACACCAGACTTTGCATCCTTACAGTCCTCCTGACATCAGCAGCAACTGAGACAACATCCCACTCACCTTTGCCATGTCTGGCAGAGGTTGCAGCTCTTTGTATTGCATCCCTCTAGCTTTCAAGTCAAGAGCTCCTGTGTCACACAAGGAAAAGCAATCTTTTACCTGCTGTGCCATGCTCTTGGCAGCAGCAATGCAGATGCCAGCAGCTGATGCTCACAAGGACAGCCAGCCTGGACTTATTTTCATTACATATCTTTGTCCTGATGTCCTTCTAGAAGCTGGAACATTTCTCCATCTCAGCAGAAGAGGGCAGGATGGGTCCAAGGTGAGGGCACACTCTCCCCTGTTTATCTGGCACTCAAAGAGAAAGAGAAAATGAAAACCAGATGTGTTTCCCTGCCCATGGCAAACACGATACTTTCCATCCTTACAGTCCTTCCTGACATTAGCAGCAACTGAAACAACATCCCACTCACCTTTGCCATGTCTGGCAGAGGTTGCAGCTCTTTCTATTGCATCCCTCTAGCTTTCAAGTCAAGAGCTCCTGGGTCACTCAAGGAAAAGCAATCTTTTACCTGCTGTGCCATGCTCATGGCAGCAGCAATGCAGTTGCCAGCAGCTGATGCCCACAAGGGCAGCCAGCCTGGACTTATTTTCATTACATATCTTTGTCCTGATGTCCTTCTACAAGCTAGAACATTTCACCATCTCAGCAGAAGAGGGCAGGAGGGTTCCAAGGTGAGGGCACACTCTGCTCTTTATCTGGCACTCAAAGAGAAAGAGAAAATGAAAACAAGATGTGTTTCCCTGCCCATGGCAAACACCAGCCTTTCCATCCTTACAGTCTTGCTGACATCAGCTCTAATTGAAACAACATCCCACTCACCTTTGCCATGTCTGGCAGAGGTTGCAGCTCTGTCTATTGCATCCCTCTAGCTTTCAAGTCAAGAGCTCCTGTGTCACACAAGGAAAAGCAATCTTTTACCTGCGGTGCCATGCTCTTGGCAGCAGCAATGCAGATGGCAGCAGCTGATGCCCACAAGGACAGCCAGCCTGGACTTATTTTCATTACATATCTTTGTCCTGATGTCCTTCTAGAAGCTGGAACATCTCTCCATCGCAGCAGAAGAGGGCAGGAGGGTTCCAAGGTGAGGGCACACTCTCCCCTGTTTATCTGGCACTCAAAGAGAAAGAGAAAATGAAAACCAGATGTGTTTCCCTGCCCATGGCAATCACCAGCCTTTCCATCCTTACAGTCCCTCCAGACATCATCAGCAATTGAAGCAACATCCCACTCACCTTTGCCATGTCTGGCAGAGGTTGCAGCTCTTTCTATTGCATCCCTCTAGCTTTCAAGTCAAGAGCTCCCGTGTCACACAAGGAAAAGCAATCTTTTACCTGCTGTGCCATGCTCTTGGCAGCAGCAATGCAGATGCCAGCAGCTGATGCCCACAAGGACAGCCAGCCTGGACTTATTTTCATTACATATCTTTGTCCTGATGTCCTTCTACAAGCTTGGCCATTCTCCCTCTGAGCAGCAGAGGGCAGGAGAGTTCCAAGGTGAGGGCACACTCTCCCCTGTTTATCTGGCACTCAAAGAGAAAGAGAAAATGAAAACAAGATGTGTTTCCCTGCCCATGGCAAACACCAGCCTTTCCATCCTTAAAGTCTTCCTGACATCAGCAGCAACTGAAACAACATCCCACTCACCTTTGCCATGTCTGGCAGTGGTTGCAGCTCTTTCTATTGCATCCCTCTAGCTTTCAAGTCAAGAGCTCCTGGGTCACACAAGGAAAAGCAACCTTTTACCTGCTGTGCCATGCTCTTGGCAGCAGCAATGCAGATGCCAGCAGCTGATGCACACAAGGGCAGCCAGCCTGGACTTATTTTCATTACATATCTTTGTCCTGACGTCCTTCTAGAAGCTTGGACATTTCTCCCTCTGAGCAGCAGAGGGCAGGAGAGATCCAAGGTGAGGGCACACTCTCCCCTGTTTATCTGGCACTCAAAGAGAAAGAGAAAATGAAAACAAGATGTGTTTCCCTGCCCATGGCAAACACCAGCCTTTCCATCCTTAAAGTCTTCCTGACATCAGCAGCAACTGAAACAACATCCCACTCACCTTTGCCATGTCAGGCAGAGGTTGCAGCTCTTTCTATTGCATCCCTCTAGCTTTCAAGTCAAGAGCTCCTGGGTCACACAAGGAAAAGCAACCTTTTACCTGCTTTGCCATGCTCATGGCAGCAGCAATGCAGATGCCTGCAGCTGATGCCCACAGGCACAGCGAGCCTGGACTTATTTTCATTACACATCTTTGTCCTGATGTCCTTCTACAAGCTGGAACATTTCTCCATCTCAGCAGAAGAGGGCAGGAGGGGTCCAAGGTGAGGGCACACTCTGCTCTTTATCTGGCACTCAAAGAGAAAGAGAAAATGAAAACCAGATGTGTTTCCCTGCCCATGGCAAACACCAGCCTTTCCATCCTTACAGTCCTTCCTGACATCAGCAGCAATGGAAACAACATCCCACTCACCTTTGCCATGTCTGGCAGAGGTTGCAGCTCTTTCTATTGCATCCCTCTAGCTTTCAAGTCAAGAGCTCCTGTGTCACACAAGGAAAAGCAATCTTTTACCTGCTGTGCCATGCTCTTGGCAGCAGCAATGCAGATGCCAGCAGCTGATGCCCACAAGGACAGCCAGCCTGGACTTATTTTCATTACATATCTTTGTCCTGATGTCCTTCTACAAGCTGGAACATTTCTCCGTCGCAGCAGAAGAGGGCAGGAGAGTTCCTAGGTGAGGGCACACTCTTTTCTATTTATCTAGCATTGAAGGATTAAGACAAAATGAAAAGCAAATGTTTTTCCCTGCCCATGGCAAACACCAGACTTTCCATCCTTACAGTCCTTCCTGCCATCAGCACTAATTGAAACAACATCCCACTCACCTTTTCCTAATCTGGCAGGGAGGTGATGCTCTTTCTAATATACCCCTCTTGCTTTGAATTCACCAGTGCTTGTGTCACACAAGGAAATGCAACATTCCAGCTGTTCTGCCATTCCCATAGCAACAACTATGCAGATGCGAGCAGCTGATGCACACAAGGACAGCCAGCCTGGACTTATTTTCATTACATATCTTTGTCCTGAATTCCTTCTAGAAGGTTGAACACTTCTCCATCTCTGCTGCAATGGTCAAAAAGGGTCCAAGTTTAGGGCACTCTCTCCTCATGGCCTCTTGCACTCAAAGACAAAGGGAACATGAAAACCAGAAGTGTTTCTTTTCCCATGCAGACACTAGCCTTTCCATCCTGACAGTCCTTCCTACAATCACCTGGAATTGAAACAACATCCCCCACATCTCTTTTTTGAACTTATTCATGCATGAATAATAATAATGAGAATTTTTCTGTAAATCTTATTTCTGCATGGAAACGATCTGATAACCAGAGCTTTTTTCTCTAAAACAATCCAGGAAATTTGCATTGCTTATCTATGTACGCAAAATGTTTTTGCCATTCGTCTCAAATATCAATACATCTGGCAAAATAAGATAGAAAAAGTATTTACAGACATTTTTGGACATTGATTACTTCTGGTCAAGTGGGAAAGAATCCCTAAGCTGCAATCATGAAATTCTTTTATCACTTTCTCTGATTTAGCCAGTGTTACTAAAAGGGAAATAAGACACAGGCTTTTGATAGCAGCTGCCAATTTAAGAATGATAATACGGTTTATTTTTCTTGGCTAAGATCAAAGTCCCGCATTTCAGGATTATCTCCAGCTCATCAAGTATAATTAACAGTTTTGGATAGCCACATTATTGTATAGCAATATTGTCTTCCTGCAAGGAATTTCATTGTTTTGACACGTGCCACAGGTTGTTAATAGATTGCCTGATTACCAATTATTTTTTTTATTGGCTTATGATGACTACAGAAAACTATACAGCAGCACCATAAAAACTTTAAATCCTATCCCATGTATCTGCACTCATACGAAAATAATATTGGAAAGCATTGGTGAAACTAAGATTACAAAATAAAGCAGAGGACAATTTCAGTGAAAGCCTGCAGGTTTTACAGCTCTGCCCATTTCAAACCCCTGAAGACATCCACGGGTTTCCTGCTGTGGGACACAGGTACTCACCTGCAGCTCAGCACTGCCTGCTCATGCCTGCGCACACCTTCAGGCTGGAACCAAGGAAATCCTCAGCAAAGACATCAGTACACTTTTGTTAGGATGACTTTCATAAAGAAGCATCAAATATTTCTTCACGAGAAATACTGCAAGTCCCTTTGACACTAGCCCTTATTTTAAATGTTTAGATTTGTGCTTCATTCAGGCGTGCTGTCACTCCCAAAAAGATTTTTATTCTTTTGCTTTTCATTCTGAGGAACACAGTGATTTCTGCCTTGTTTACTGACTGTAGGCACAGCAATACTCCTGCACCTTCAGGGAAACAGCAAATCCATCTCTTTCACACCCTACTTCTATCAAGCTCATTCACCTTACAAGGTATTTATTGCAAGCAGCTCTTCCAAAAATGGAGATTAACAGAACCTGCAACCCAGGACACCTCAGTAAGCCAGTACTTTTCATCTCCTGAAGGTGTAGGTAGACACAGAGCTGGAACATCTCTTCCAGAGCTCTGTGATGCTATCTCATCTGTGTTCCTTTACTGTTGACTCAGTTTCACTTCTTATCTAACCTGGTTGCATCCCAGGATTTCTGGTGCCAAAAGTAAACTGACAGCTTTCATCACTAGTTAAAAGGAAACTGCAATAGGAAAAGCAATTTTTCTGATTTCTCTGTTGATCAAAGATGCTTCCTGCAAGCCTGATGCGGTAGAAACAATATCAGCTTTAGAATGACAGTCATTAGAGCAGAATCCTTTCACTGATGAAATCCCACAGTCCTGATTCATACAACACTGACACTGGAGGACACAGTAGTTTAGATGAGAGCGCATTAAAAATGACTAAGTTAAGGTCTCAGCAAAGAGTGACAAGTATGAAAAAAAGAAGTTGCAGAAACTGCTTCAGTTTGGCACTCTGGCATAAAGTATGACAACACACAACCTGCCTGTGCAGTTCCAGAAGCAGAAGAAAGCCGTCAACCAAGACTTGTTCTCATCTGCTCTGAAAGTCCACTGGGACAAGGCCACTTTTCTCTGACGTGCTTCCAGAAGTATCACTTCTGAGCACTGTGCCAGGGAGTTACAAGATACTGTTTGTGTGTACAGAGGAGAAAAAGACGTCTGTCTGGAAACAGACTTGGTGAAGGAGAAGCAGCATTTTCCAGAGTACTTCAGAAAGAACTGAGCACTGCCCCAAGAGCTTCAGAGCGGCAGGCTGTCACAGTGTGCCAACCAGCTCAGCTGTGAGTTGGCACTGAAGCTGCACCACAGGGAGAACAAAGCCCCCTGTGCACCCTTGGAGAGCCAAGGGTTGGAGATTCATGAACCTTGAGCTCCTTTCCAACCCGGGCCATGCTGTGATTCTGGGATTCTCACCTTTGCCTCATCTGGCAGAGGGAGGCAGCTCTTTCTCTTGTCTCCCTATGGCTGTCAGGTCACCAGGGCCAGTGTCACACAGGGAACTGCAAACACTGTGTGTGCTGTGCCCTGCCCATGGCAGCACAGAGGCAGCTGCCAGCAGCTGATGCCCACAAGGACAGCCAGCCTGGACTTCCTTTGATTCCTTCCCTTTGGATCAGCGTCCTTCAGGAAGGTGGAACATCTCTCCAGCTGAGCAGCAGAGGACAGCAGGGCTTCGTTGTCTGGGCATGTTCTCTTCTGGCCCTCTGGCCCTCACAGACACAGGAGGAGGACACAGAGGCTGCTGTAACACAGCCAGCCCTGCCTCTCAGGTCAGCTCTCAGGCCATCCTCTCTCCCCTCAGCAGCAGCTCACTGTTCTGCACTCCTCTGGCCTGGGCTGGCAGAGGTGTGCAGCAGTTCTGCTGATCTCCCAGTGCTGGCCATGTCTGCAGTGCCTGTGTGAAAGACACAGGAAGCTGCCAGCATTGCACTGCTCTGCTGTGCCCCTGCCATCACCGAGTTTGCTGTCAGCAGCTGCTGCTACACGTCCATTCAGGCACAGGCCTTTCCTTCCTGGCCCTCTTTCCCCCCTCTCTCCTCTGCTCTCTCTCGTGCTCCCCTTTGGCCTGGGCTGGCTGAGCAGTGCAGGCCTTGTTGTTGCTCCCTGGGCCAACTACGTCACGGTTCCCCGTGACTCTGCCAGCTGCTCTGACACAGCGACTGCGTCCTCAGTGTGGATTCCAGAATGCGACAGACGTCCAGAGAAGACTTCCAGGGCTGATTGGAACATGCTGCCATCAAGAACTGCCATGGCTCAGGCCCCCTGGGAATCTGCTCACAGCGAAAGCTGCTGTCACTCTGTGTGGGCACAGCCTTGTCTGTGTAGGCCTGCTCACACTGCAGCCCCTGTCTGCACCAGAACCGTGCCGATCCACCTTCTCTTGGCCTCCTTGCCTGCATGGAAAAGGGCAGCTTGGGCTGAAGTCCCTCCACTTTCAGATGGCCGAGTGAAGTCTCTGAGCCCTGGTGACCCACGCAGCTCTTCAGCCTGCTGACCTGCTCTGCTGGGGCTGTCTTAACAGGCAGAGGGCACGTTATCCTAATGTCCCCACATCCATCCCTCTTAGCATACTGTAGGCCAGTTCCTAAAAGGACACCTGCACAATCTCTCTGAATGTTAATCAACATGTAGTTGGTCTGTGCACTGCAGAAATTGCATCTAGGTTTTCAGTGGTGATTAGCTATGTGTTTAGTCAGAGGTGCAATGGTTCTAATGGTGAGAGAAAGACATTCCCAGTTGTCATCAGGTGGAACACACTTCAGACTGGAATCCTCAAGCAGACTGCAGTCAAGCTTTCTTAATTACTTGCTGTTGTTATCAATTCAGACGCATCTCTTAATTCCTGCTTGAATGAACATTCTGTAATAATCTGCTGAGACAGTGCAAGGCTTGACAATGAGACTATAGTTTATTAAAGTAGCACTTTTTACTTAGGTGCACTTTTCATCTGTTGAACTTCCTGTCGTCTATTGGAAATCTCTGGCACCAATGCATAAGATTCACCTATTCTATAGAAGTCTGACTGAACCCCATACTGGGATTATTTTTGTTCAATCCAAGCACCTTGGACGTTACTATACATTTATTCAATCATGAGGTAAGTCTGCTTCAGAAGCAATATAGAAAGCATAAAGGGGGAAGAAGATAATGTATTAGTGAAGACTTAACTAGTATTCATAAACTGAAAACTGTGAAACACTATGATGATTACAGAATTTCCCGGAGAAATGTCAAGTTCTAATCTGAATGCTAAATGCAACATCAGTTCACTTCTCACTGGGTTGAATGTTTTAAATATTTGGTAATAATAATGGTTCCTTAATTCTGACATTTAATATGAAAATATTAAAATTCCTGTGTTAGAGTACTTTTTTGTTAGAATGCCAGATGCTAAAGGGATGAAGTGGCACAAGAAAGCAAAATATCTCTGCTGATGTCAGGAAGGACTGTAAGGATGGAAAGGCTGGTGTTTGCCATGGGCAGGGAAACACATCTGGTTTTCTTGTTCCCTTTGTCTTTGAGTTCCAGAAAAATAGAGGAGAGCGTGCCCTCACCTTGGACCCCTCCTGCCCTCTGCTGCTGAGATGGAGAAATGTCCCACCTCCTACAAGGACATCAGGACAAAGATAAGTAATCAAAATATTTCCAGGCTGGCTGTACTTGTGGGCATCTGTTGCTGGAAAATTTAATGGCATTAAACTGCCTAGATAAGGACAGAATGAGGGTGACAATAGAATGGTACGTAATCACAGTGCAATGAAAAAAGTATGCAGGGTGCAGGAAGGGAGGTGTGGACATTCTGAGTTGCAACTCTTTATTTGCTCCAGAAAGCTCTATCAGAATGGAAGACTGAAGGAAATACTTTGAGTGTTTTCTAATGTGACTGGATGAAAGATCCATGTGGCAAATTGAATAACTGAGTGGTAAAGGGACATAGATACCTCACTGTTTCATGGAACCTTTCAATTAAGCATCTGAGCACTGTGTACAGGACTTGGGAATATAAGTATTAGAGGATCATGGAATATCTGTATTTGGAAGGGACCTCGAGGATCATGTATTCCACCTCCTGGTTCCACACCGGACCTCCTATGGGTCAAGCCCTGTGTCTGAGAGCATTGTGCAAATGCTCTTTGGCCTTTGTCAGCTCAGTGCCAAACCACTGCCCTGGGGAGCCAGTGCCAAATTCCATGTATCTAGTTCATCCTACAGAATGATGCCAAGAACAGTTATAGAGATCGACTTACAAACAAAATTCCAATCTTGAATTAATGGTACACTCACCATTTAAAAAAAAAAAAGAAAAAAAAAAAAAAAGAAAAGAAAAAAGAGGAAAAAAAAAAGAAAAAAAATCAAAGCCACATTCTTACGCTGGCATTTTACAGTATTGTCAGATTTTTGTAATTCTGTTTTGTCATATAAGATTCTCTCATCATGAAATAATGACCAAATTCTCTCTTCAGATCTAAACATACAAATGTTAAAGGCAACGGTGCTGTTCAAGAGTACATTACCAGCTCAAACACTGCTTTGGCTGTAAAACTGAAGGTAGTAAAGAATTTTATCAAGGAGTTGGAAGAAAACATGTAAGTGTAGATTTAAAAGCAACCTGTATTGTTACTTAGAGTTTGATATAGTGTAATCCAATGCACAGTACTTGTAACGTGTGTTTTACAAAATGCTTTGCAATGTAGGCATCTATTAAGATAAATGCTGCAAGTTCTAATATGTCCATGACCTTTTCAAACTGTTCCTTACTCCTACACATCACTACGAGTAGTTCTTCTGTCAGGAAGGATCACATGAGTAATTAACCTGTGACCTTAAGTTGGACCTCTGGTTGGATGGGTGCCTGTGTGCACAGAGTTAAGGAGTGTTTGTGGGATGTTTTGCTGGCATCTAACGGCTGTAAGGGGAAGTCAACAGAGAAAACTTGTGAATGCATAGAAGGGATGTTAAAATCTGGAACAGACTGTTTGGATCAGTCACAGCTGAGTCCAGATTGCCACACTGTCAGAACCTGGGGCCTAGGATTTTCCTTTAAGAGTGCCAACTGCTCATTTTAAATGATAAAAAGTAACATTGATAGAAGCTTCCCTCCTTGCATTAGAATAAGGCATTGATATTTGATGTTTCTGTCTTTCCATTCCTTTAGCAGCCTGGGTGTTGATGCAGCTGTATGCATCTGCTGCCCTCTCCTTCTGTTTTGTGTAAAAGAACAGTAAAATATGCAATCAGTGTGAGATCTTTCTGAAGGATTTTACTTTATTTGCCCCTAGGCTGCAATGGCTGGGAAATGGCAGTGTCACCCAGGAGCCCACACGGCGACCTGATGTCTCATTGTTGGGGTCTATTGGAAACCACCACGATGACAAAAGAATGCCTGGGATTCCTCCGGCCCAAATGCCAAACCTTGCACTTGGCTGTGCTGAACCTCATGAGGTTCACCCAGGCCCACCTCTCAAGTCTGCTGAGCTCAAACAGATGTCATTTTTCTCGTGTCCTTCCATTCCGAGTCCATCTGTTCCCCAAAGCAAAAGAATTTGGAGGGAACCACCGACAGTTATGTGAGCGATTTCAGCGTCTATTTCTGATCATGGCAACAACTTCAGAGGTCACACTTAATTTACGGTGCCCGTTGTAATTCTGACCAAGGCTGCAGTTGCAGCTGACTTCCCAAGGCTGCAAGACGTGGTGGTGACACAGCCTTGTGCTTCTGCATTGGTGCTCATCCCACGTTTCCTTTCTCTGTCTCGCAGGTCAGCTCCTGCTGGAAGCAGATGGTATCCCAGTGTGAATGAAGGTCAGTGCAGGAGCAGCTGCTGATGGGAGGAAGGAAGTCCATGCTGAAGAGCTCTGAAGCATCTGCAGGTATGGTCGTGGAGGAGGCAGCAGTGATGCCGGAGGGCTCCCCAGCAGGAAGCTGTCTCATCCAAATGCTTGCTGAGTGGTTGGAAGGGAGCTTTCTGCATGACAGCACCACCAGTCACTTGGTTCACATGTTGCAAAGACAAGGATTAGCACGAGTTCCAGTATCTACAGTATCATCACGAATCACGATAGGATTACAATGTGTCCTCATACAAACGCAGCCATTTCTCCCTGAGTCCAAAGGCTGTCCGGAAAGCATCTTTGAGGTCTCTCACACCAAACCACTGCTGTCCGTGTGGGATCTGACTCATTAGGGTATAGGGGTTAGGAACCGCAGGCTGTCTTTTGAGAACGGGTTCAGTCATTTCCTTACATCTTGCACCAGCCGATACGTGCCGTCTGCCTTCCGAGCCGACAGGATTGGGGTGTTATAAGGCCACAGACAAGGTTCCAGAAGACCATCCTTAACCAGTGTCTGTGTTACAGCTTTTAGACCCACTCTCCCTTCTAAGGCTATGGGATATTGTTGCTGTTTCACAGCTCCACTCCCTCCTTGGGCAGTTATTTGTAAGGGAAAATTGTGAGTCCACCCCGATTTCCTTCCCCTGCCCACAGCTTTGGATTCATTTCTTCTTCATCACAGCTGTTAACACATTCATTGACCCCTGATATCTGTTTCACAGACTTGCAGCTGTAATCCTCATTTAACTGTTAAATCTCTCCCCCATAAATCGGTCCCTGCTTCAGGCACACAGAACAATTGCCCTGCAACTATTTTATCTTTCCATTTTAGTTCTGTGGTCTCCAAGAGTGGAGCTGTCACTTCTGATCCCTCAGCCCCAGTTATGCACAACAGCCACATCCAGATACACGTCTGGTACCTCTGAACTAGCTAATGCTGTAGAATGGAATGTTGTTTCTGCACTGGCTATCAAATGTGGGATTGCTCTGAAGCAGTACAGCACAATGTGTTTTGTAATTTGCCCTTAGAAACAGTTTGAAAAAGTAGAAAGACTTTATTAGTATTAGTATTAGTAAAAAGAAGTTATTTCATAACATATTTTAGAAATACAGTTGTTCAATCATGTGATCAATTCTCACTTACAGAACTGTAATAGTTACAAATTGCATGGGTATAGCATTAAGGACCAGAAAGCATGTTGTAAGGCCATGCTGTTTGGATAGGAGAAGCTCAGCAAAAGAAAAACAGACTCCAAAGAAGCCAGGGCCTCCACACAAGGCCGAAGTGACTCACTCTGTGGGCAGGTTGGGATGCAACAGGCAGGCATCAAGAGACTCCCCTCTGTCCTCCTTCCAAACTTCTCTCTCTTCAGGGATGAGCAGCTGTCCAGAAATAGTGGCCAAGTGTTGATAAGCAGCTGTCAGGCGTTCAATAATTAGCAGTATACCTGCTGAGCTAGCAACAATTGGTGTTTAGCCAGTCACACACACACACACAGAATGGCCCGGGATGGAAGGGACCTCAAGGATCACGAATCTCCAACCCCCTGCCACAGGCAGGACCACCAACATCTCTAGCACTGCACATATGCACACTGCTGGATAGAAACAGCAGTGTGGGAAAAAACTGTATGCTGTGGATGCAAAGGGTGAATCAGAATGGCTTAACAGCTGTCCAACAAGGAAAAGCAATCCCTTACCTGCTGTGACATGCTCATGGCAACACCAATGCAGAAGCCAGCAGCTGATGCCCACAAGGACAGCCAGCCTGGACATATTTTCACTACATATTTTTGTCCTGATGTCCTTGTAGAACCTGGGACATTTCTCCCTCTGAGCAGCAGAGGGCAGGATGGGTCCAAGGTAAGGGCACACTCTGCTCTTTATCTGGCACTCAAAGAGAAAGAGAAAATGAAAACCTGATGTGTTTCCCAGCCCACGGCAAACACCAGCCTTTCCATCCTTACAGTCATTCCTGCAATCATCAGCAATGGAAACAACATCCCACTCACCTTTGCCATGTCTGGCAGAGGTTGCAGCTCTTTCTATTGCATCCCTCTAGCTTTCAAGTCAAGAGCTCCTGTGTCACACAAGGAAAAGCAATCTTTTACCTGCTGTGCCATGCTCATGGCAGCAGCAATGCAGATGCCAGCAGCTGATGCCCACAAGGACAGCCAGCCTGGACTTATTTTCATTACATATCCTTGTCCTGATGTCCTTCTACAAGCTGGAACATTTCTCCATCTCAGCAGAAGAGGGCAGGATGGGTCCAAGGTGAGGGCACACTCTGCTCTTTTTCTGGCACTCAAAGAGAAAGAGAAAATGAAAACCAGCTGTGTTTCCTTGCCCATGGCAAACATCAGACTTTCCATCCTTACAGTCCTTCCTGCAATCATCAGCACTAATTGAAACAACATCCCACTCACCTTTGCCATGTCTGGCAGAGGTTGCAGCTCTTTCTATTGCATCCCTCTAGCTTTCAAGTCAAGAGCTCCTGTGTCACACAAGGAAAAGCAATCTTTTACCTGCTGTGCCATGCTCTTGGCAGCAGCAATGCAGATGCCAGCAGCTGATGCCCACAAGGACAGCCAGCCTGGACTTATTTTCATTACATATCTTTGTCCTGATGTCCTTCTACAAGCTGGAACATTTCTCCATCTCAGCAGAAGAGGCCAGGAGGGGTCCAAGGTGAGGGCACACTCTGCTCTTTATCTGGCACTCAAAGAGAAAGAGAAGATGAAAACCAGATGTGTTTCCCTGCCCATGGCAAACACCAGCCTTTCCATCCTTACAGTCTCCCTGACTTCAGCAATAATTGAAACAGCATCCCACTCACCTTTGCCATGTCTGGCAGAGGTTGCAGCTCTTTGTATTGCATCCCTCTAGCTTTCAAGTCAAGAGCTCCTGTGTCACACAAGGAAAAGCAATCTTTTACCTGCTGTGCCATGCTCATGGCAGCAGCAATGCAGATGCCAGCAGCTGATGCCCACAAGGACAGCCAGCCTGGACTTATTTTCATTACATATCTTTGTCCTGATTTCCTTCTAGAAGCTTGGACAATTCTCCCACTGAGCAGCAGAGGGCAGGATGGGTCCAGGGTGAGGGCACACTCTGCTCTTTATCTGGCACACAAAGACAAAGAGAAGATGAAAACCAGCTGTGTTTCCCTGCCCATGGCAAACACCAGCCTTTCCATCCTTACAGTCCTTCCTGCAATCATCAGCAATGTAAACAACATCCCACTCACCTTTGCCATGTCTGGCAGAGGTTGCAGCTCTTTCTATTGCATCCCTCTAGCTTTCAACTCAAGAGCTCCTGTGTCACACAAGGAAAAGCAATCTTTTACCTGCTGTGCCATGCTCATGGCAGCAGCAATGCAGATGCCAGCAGCTGATGCCCACAAGGACAGCCAGCCTGGACTTATTTTCATTACATATCTTTGTCCTGATGTCCTTCTAGAAGCTGGAACATTTTTCCATCTCAGCAGAAGAGGGCAGGAGGGGTCCAAGGTGAGGGCACACTCTGCTCTTTTTCTGGCACACAAAGAGACAATAAAAACAAGATGTGTTTCCCTGCCCATGGCAAACACCAGACTTTCCATCCTTACAATCTTCCTGACTTCAGGAATAATTGAAACAACATCCCACTCACCTTTGCCACGTCTGGTAGAGGTTGCAGCTCTTTCTATTGCATCCCTCTAGCTTTCAAGTCAAGAGCTCCTGTGTCACACAAGGAAACGCAATCTTTTAACTGCTGTGCCATGCTCATGGCAGCAGCAATGCAGATGCCAGCAGCTGATGCCCACAAGGACAGCCAGCCTGGACTTGTTTTCATTACATATCCTTGTCCTGATGTCCTTCTAGAAGCTGGGACATTTCACCATCTCAGCAGCAGAGGGCAGGAGGGGTCCAAGGTGAGGGCACACTCTGCTCTTTATCTGGCACTCAAAGAGAAAGAGAAAATGAAAACCAGCTGTGTTTCCCTGCCCATGGCAAACACCAGCCTTTCCATCCTTACAGTCCTTCCTGACATCAGCACTAATTGAAACAACATCCCACTCACCTTTGCAATGTCTGGCAGAGGTTGCAGCTCTTTCTATTGCATCCCTCTAGCTTTCAAGTCAAGAGCTCCTGTGTCACACAAGGAAAAGCAATCTTTTACCTGCTGTGCCATGCTCATGGCAGCAGCAATGCAGATGCCAGCAGCTGATGCCCACAAGGACAGCCAGCCTGGACTTATTTTCATTACATATCTTTGTCCTGATGTCCTTCTAGAAACTGGGAAATTTCTCCCTCTGAGCAGCAGAGGGCAGGAGAGTTCCAAGGTGAGGGCACACTCTCTCCTGTTTATCTGGCACTCAAAGAGAAAGGGAAAATGAAAACCAGATGTGTTTCCCAGCCCATGGCAAACACCAGCCTTTCCATCCTTACAGTCCTTCCTTACATCAGCAGCAACTGAAACAACATCCCACTCACCTTTGCCATGTCTGGCAGAGGTTGCAGCTCTTTCTATTGCATCCCTCTAGCTTTCAAGTCAAGAGCTCCTGTGTCACACAAGGAAAAGCAATCTTTTACCTGCTGTGCCATGCTCATGGCAGCAGAAGTCCAGATGCCAGCAGCTGATGCCCACAAGGACAGCCAGCCTGGACTTATTTTCATTACATATCCTTGTCCTGATGTCCTTCTAGAAGCTGGGACATTTCACCATCACAGCAGCAGAGGACAGGATGGGTCCAAGGTGAGGGCACACTCTGCTCTTTATCTGGCACTCAAAGAGAAAGAGAAAATGAAAACCAGATGTGTTTCCCTGACCATGGCAAACACCAGACTTTCCATCTTTACAGTCCTTCCTGACATCAGCACTAACTGAAACAACATCCCACTCACCTTTGCCATGTCTGGCAGAGGTTGCAGCTCTTTCTATTGCATCCCTCTAGCTTTCAAGTCAAGAGCTCCTGTGTCACACAAGGAAAAGCAATCTTTTACCTGCTGTGCCATGCTCATGGCAGCAGCAATGCAGATGCCAGCAGCTGATGCCCACAAGGACAGCCAGCCTGGACTTATTTTCATTACATATCCTTGTCCTGATGTCCTTCTACAAGCTGGAACATTTCTCCATCTCAGCAGAAGAGGGCAGGAGGGGTCCAAGGTGAGGGCACACTCTGCTCTTTTTCTGGCACAAAAAGAGAAAATGAAAACCAGATGTCTTTCCCTGCCCATGGCAAACACCAGACTTTCCATCCTTAAAGTCCTCCTGACATCAGCACTAATTGAAACAACATCCCACTCACCTTTGCCATGTCTGGCAGAGGTTGCAGCTCTTTCTATTGCATCCCTCTAGCTTTCAAGTCAAGAGCTCCTGTGTCACACAAGGAAAAGCAATCTTTTACCTGCTGTGCCATGCTCATGGCAGCAGCAATGCAGATGCCAGCAGCTGATGCCCACAAGGACAGCCAGCCTGGACTTATTTTCATAACATATCCTTCTCCTGATGTCCTTCTACAAGCTGGGACATTTCTCACTCTGAGCAGCAGAGGGCAGGAGAGTTAGAAGTTGCAGGCACACTCTCCTCTTTTTCTGCCACACAAAGAGAAAATGAAAACCAGATGTGTTTCCCTGCCCATTGCAAACACCAGACTTTGCATCCTTACAGTCCTCCTGACATCAGCAGCAACTGAGACAACATCCCACTCACCTTTGCCATGTCTGGCAGAGGTTGCAGCTCTTTCTATTGCATCCCTCTAGCTTTCAAGTCAAGAGCTCCTGTGTCACACAAGGAAAAGCAATCTTTTACCTGCTGTGCCATGCTCATGGAAGCAGCAATGCAGATGCCAGCAGCTGATGCCCACAAGGACAGCCAGCCTGGACTTATTTTCATTACATATCTTTGTCCTGATGTCCTTCTAGAAGCTGGAACATTTCTCCATCTCAGCAGAAGAGGGCAGGAGGGGTCCAAGGTGAGGGCACACTCTCCTCTTTATCTGGCACTCAAAGAGAAAGAGAAAATGAAAACAAGATGTGTTTCCCAGCCCATGGCAAACACCAGCCTTTCCATCCTTACAGTCTTCCTGACTTCAGCAATAATTGAAAAAACATCCCACTCACCTTTGCCATGTCTGGCAGAGGTTGCAGCTCTTTCTATTGCATCCCTCTAGCTTTCAAGTCAAGAGCTCCTGTGTCACACAAGGAAAAGCAACCTTTTACCTGCTTTGCCATGCTCATGGCAGCAGCAATGCAGATGCCAGCAGCTGATGCCCACAAGGACAGCCAGCCTGGACTTATGTTCATTTCACATCTTTGTCCTGATGTCCTTCTACAAGCTGGAACATTTCTCCATCTCAGCAGAAGAGGGCAGGAGGGGTCCAAGGTGAGGGCACACTCTGCTCTTTATCTGGCACTCAAAGAGAAAGAGAAAATGAAATCCAGATGTGTTTCCCTGCCCATGGCAAACACCAGCCTTTCCATCCTTACAGTTCTTCCTGACATCAGCACTAATTGAAACAACATCCCACTCACCTTTGCAATGTCTGGCAGAGGTTGCAGCTCTTTCTATTGCATCCCTCTAGCTGTCAAGTCAAGAGCTCCTGTGTCACACAAGGAAAAGCAATCTTTTACCTGCTGTGCCATGCTCATGGCAGCAGCAATGCAGATGCCAGCAGCTGATGCCCACAAGGACAGCCAGCCTGGACTTATTTTCATCACATATCCATGTCCTGATGTCCTTCTACAAGCTGGAACATTTCTCCATCTCAGCAGAAGAGGGCAGGAGGGGTCCAAGGTGAGGGCACACTCTGCTCTTTTTCTGGCACACAAAGGGAAAATGAAAACCAGATGTGTTTCCCAGCCCATGGCAAACACCAGCCTTTCCATCCTTACAGTCCTTCCTGACATCAGCAGCAATGGAAACAACATCCCACTCACCTTTGCCATGTCTGGCAGAGGTTGCAGCTCTTTGTATTGCATCCCTCTAGCTGTCAAGTCAAGAGCTCCTGTGTCACACAAGGAAAAGCAACCTTTTACCTGCTTTGCCATGCTCATGGCAGCAGCAATGCAGATGCCAGCAGCTGATGCCCACAAGGACAGCCAGCCTGGACTTATGTACATTACATATCTTTGTCCTGATGTCCTTCTACAAGCTGGAACATTTTTCCATCTCAGCAGAAGAGGGCAGGAGGGGTCCAAGGTGAGGGCACACTCTCCTCTTTTTCTGGAATACAAAGAGAAATAGAAAATGAAAACCAGATGTGTTTCCCAGCCCATGACAAACACCAGCCTTTCCAGCCTTACAGTCCTTCCTGACATCAGCACTAATTGAAACAACATCCCACTCACCTTTGCCATGTCTGGCAGAGGTTGCAGCTCTTTCTATTGCATCCCTCTAGCTTTCAAGTCAAGAGCTCCTGTGTCACACAAGGAAAAGCAATCTTTTACCTCCTGTGCCATGCTCATGGCAGCAGCAATGCAGATGCCAGCAGCTGATGCCCACAAGGACAGCCAGCCTCGACTTATTTTCATTACATATCTTTGTCCAGATGTCCTTATACAAGCTGGAACATTTCTCCATCTAAGCAGAAGAGGGCAGGAGGGGTCCAAGGTGAGGGCACACTCTGCCCTTTATCTGGCACTCAAAGAGAAATAGAAAATGAAATCCAGATGTGTTTCCCAGCCCATGGCAAATACCAGCCTTTCCATCCTTACAATCTTCCTTACTTCAGCAATAATTGAAACAACATCCCACTCACCTTTGCCATGTCTGGCAGAGGTTGCAGCTCTTTCTATTGCATCCCTCTAGCTTTCAAGTGAAGAGCTCCTGTCACACAAGGAAAAGCAATCTTTTACCTGCTTTGCCATGCTCATGGCAGCAGCAATGCAGATGCCAGCAGCTGATGCCCACAAGGACAGCCAGCCTGGACTTATTTTCATTACATATCTTTGTCCTGATGTCCTTCTACAAGCTGGAACATTTCTCCCTCTCAGCAGCAGAGGGAAGGAGAGTTCCAAGGTGAGGGCAAACTATCCCATGTTTATCTGGCAGTCAAAGAGAAAGAGAAAATGAAAACCAGATGTGTTTCCCAGCCCATGGCAAACACCAGCCTTTCCATCCTTACAGTCTTCCGGACTTCAGCACTAATTGAAACAACATCCCACTCACCTTTGCCATGTCTGGCAGAGGTTGCAGCTCTTTCTATTGCATCCCTCTAGCTTTCAAGTCAAGAGCTCCTGTGTCACACAAGGAAAAGCAATCTTTTACCTGCTGTGCCATGCTCATGGCAGCAGCAATGCAGATGCCAGCAGCTGATGCCCACAAGGAAAGCCAGCCTGGACTTATTTTCATTACATATCTTTGTCCTGATGTCCTTTTCGAAGCTTGGACATTTCACCCTCTGAGCAGCAGAGGGCAGGATGGGTCCAAGGTGAGGGCACACTCTGCTCTTTATCTGGCACTCAAAGAGAAAGAGAAAATGAAAACCAGATGAGTTTCCCTGCCCATGGCAAACACCAGCCTTTCCATCCTTACAGTCCTCCTGACATCAGCACTAATTGAAACAACATCCCACTCACCTTTGCCATGTCTGGCAGAGGTTGCAGCTCTTTCTATTGCATCCCTATAGCTTTCAATCAAGAGCTCCTGTGTCACACAAGGAAAAGCAATCTTTTACCTGCTGTGCCATGCTCATGGCAGCAGCAATGCAGATGCCAGCAGCTGATGCCCACAAGGACAGCCAGCCTGGACTTATTTTCATTACATATCCTTGTCCTGATGTCCTTCTACAAGCTGGAACATTTCTCCATCTCAGCAGAAGAGGGCAGGAGGGGTCCAAGGTGAGGGCACACTCTGCTCTTTATCTGGCACTCAAAGAGAAAGAGAAAATGAAAACCAGATGTGTTTCCCTCCCCATGGCAAACACCAGACTTTCCATCTTTACAGTCCTCCTTCCTGACATCAGCACTAATTGAAACAACATCCCACTCACCTTTGCCATGTCTGGCAGAGGTTGCAGCTCTTTCTATTGCATCCCTCTAGCTGTCAAGTCAAGAGCTCCTGTGTCACACAAGGAAAAGCAATATTTTACCTGCTGTGCCATGCTCATGGCAGCAGCAATGCAGATGCCAGCAGCTGATGCCCACAAGGACAGCCAGCCTGGACTTATTTTCATTACATATCTTTGTCCTGATGTCCTTCTAGAAGCTTGGACATTTCTCCCTCTGAGCAGCAGAGAGCTGGATTGGTCCAAGGTGAGGGCACACTCTGCTCTTTATCTGGCACTCAAAGAGAAAGAGAAAATGAAAATAAGATGTGTTTCCCAGCCCATGGCAAACACCAGATTTTCCATCCTTACAATCTTCCTGCCTTCAGGAATAATTGAAAAAACATCCCACTCACCTTTGCCACGTCTGGCAGAGGTTGCAGCTCTTTCTACTGCATCCCTCTAGCTTTCAAGACAAGAGCTCCTGTGTCACACAAGGAAAAGCAATCTTTTACCTGCTGTGCCATGCTCATGGCAGCAGAAGTCCAGATGCCAGCAGCTGATGCCCACAAGGACAGCCAGCCTGGACTTATTTTCATTACATATCCTTGTCCTGATGTCCTTCTACAAGGTGGAACATTTCTCCATCTCAGCAGAAGAGGGCAGGATGGGTCCAAGGTTAGGGCACACTCTGCTCTTTATCTGGCACTCAAAGAGAAAGAGAAAATGAAAACCAGATGTGTTTCCCTCCCCATGGCAAACACCAGACATTCCATCTTTACAGTCCTTCCTGACATCAGCACTAATTGAAACAACATCACACTCACCTTTGCCATGTCTGGCAGAGGTTGCAGCTCTTTCTATTGCATCCCTCTAGCTGTCAAGTCAAGAGCTCCTGTGTCACACAAGGAAATGCAATCTTTTACCTGCTTTGCCATGCTCATGGCAGCAGCAATGCAGATGCCAGCAGCTGATGCCCACAAGGACAGCCAGCCTGGACTTATTTTCATTACATATCTTTGTCCTGATGTCCTTCTACAAGCTGGAACATTTCTCCATCTCAGCAGAAGAGGGCAGGAGGGGTCCAAGGTGACGGCATACTCTGCTCTTTATCTGGCACTCAAAGAGAAAGAGAAAATGAAATCCAGATGTGTTTCCCTGCCCATGGCAAACACCAGTCTTTCCATCCTTCCAGTCCTTCCTGACATCAGCACTAATTGAAACAACATCCCACTCACCTTTGCCATGTCTGGCAGAGGTTGCAGCTCTTTCTATTGCATCCCTCTAGCTGTCAAGTCAAGAGCTCCTGTGTCACACAAGGAAAAGCAATCTTTTACCTCCTGTGCCATGCTCATGGCAGCAGCAATGCAGATGCCAGCAGCTGATGCCCACAAGGACAGCCAGCCTGGACTTATGTACATTACATATCTTTGTCCAGATATCCTTCTACAAGCTGGAACATTTCTCCCTCTCAGCAGCAGAGGGAAGGAGAGTTCCAAGGTCAGGGCAAACTATCCCATGTTTATCTGGCAGTCAAAGAGAAAGAGAAAATGAAAACCAGATGTGTTTCCCAGCCCATGGCAAACACCAGCCTTTCCATCCTTACAGTCTTCCGGACTTCAGCACTAATTGAAACAACATCCCACTCACCTTTGCCATGTCTGGCAGAGGTTGCAGCTCTTTCTATTGCATCCCTCTAGCTTTCAAGTCAAGAGCTCCTGTGTCACACAAGGAAAAGCAATCTTTTACCTGCTGTGCCATGCTCACGGCAGCAGCAATGCAGATGCCAGCAGCTGATGCCCACAAGGAAAGCCAGCCTGGACTTATTTTCATTACATATCTTTGTCCTGATGTCCTTTTCGAAGCTTGGACATTTCACCCTCTGAGCAGCAGAGGGCAGGATGGGTCCAAGGTGAGGGCACACTCTGCTCTTTATCTGGCACTCAAAGAGAAAGAGAAAATGAAAACCAGCTGTGTTTCCCTGCCCATGGCAAACACCAGCCTTTCCATCCTTCCACTCCTTCCTGACATCAGCACTAATTGAAACAACATCCCACTCACCTTTGCCATGTCTGGCAGAGGTTGCAGCTCTTTCTATTGCATCCCTCTAGCTGTCAAGTCAAGAGCTCCTGTGTCACACAAGGAAAAGCAATCTTTTACCTCCTGTGCCATGCTCATGGCAGCAGCAATGCAGATGCCAGCAGCTGATGCCCACAAGGACAGCCAGCCTGGACTTATTTTCATTACATATCTTTGTCCTGATGTCCTTCTACAAGCTGGAACATTTCTCCATCTCAGCAGAAGAGGGCAGGAGGGGTCCAAGGTGACGGCATACTCTGCTCTTTATCTGGCACTCAAAGAGAAAGAGAAAATGAAATCCAGATGTGTTTCCCTGCCCATGGCAAACACCAGACTTTCCATCTTTACAGTCCTTCCTGACATCAGCACTAATTGAAACAACATCCCACTCACCTTTGCCTTGTCTGGCAGAGGTTGCAGCTCTTTCTATTGCATCCCTCAAGCTGTCAAGTCAAGAGCTCCTGTGTCACACAAGGAAAAGCAATCTTTTACCTGCTGTGCCATGCTCATGGCAGCAGCAATGCAGATGCCAGCAGCTGATGCCCACAAGGACAGCCAGCCTGGACTTATTTTCATTACATATCCTTGTCCGGATGTCCTTCTACAAGCTGGAACATTTCTCCATCTCAGCAGAAGAGGGCAGGAGGGGTCCAAGGTGAGGGCACACTCTGCTCTTTATCTGGCACTCAAAGAGAAAGAGAAAATTAAAACTAGATGTGTTTCCCTCCCCATGGCAAACACCAGACTTTCCATCCTTCCAGTCCTTCCTGACATCAGCACTAATTGAAACAACATCCCACTCACCTTTGCCATGTCTGGCAGAGGTTGCAGCTCTTTCTATTGCATCCCTCTAGCTGTCAAGTCAAGAGCTCCTGTGTCACACAAGGAAAAGCAATCTTTTACCTCCTGTGCCATGCTCATGGCAGCAGAGGTCCAGATGCCAGCAGCTGATGCCCACAAGGACAGCCAGCCTGGACTTATTTTCATTACATATCTTTGTCCTGATGTCCTTCTAGAAGCTGGAACATTTCTCCATCTCAGCAGAAGAGGGCAGGAGGGGTCCAAGGTGAGGGCACACTCTCCTCTTTTTTCTGGAATACAAAGAGAAAATGAAAACCAGATGAGTTTCCCTGCCCATGGCAAACACCAGCCTTTCCATCCTTAAAGTCTTCCTGACATCAGCACTAATTGAAACAACATCACACTCACCTTTGCCATGTCTGGCAGAGGTTGCAGCTCTTTCTATTGCATCCCTCTAGCTGTCAAGTCAAGAGCTCCTGTGTCACACAAGGAAAAGCAATATTTTACCTGCTGTGCCATGCTCATGGCAGCAGCAATGCAGATGCCAGCAGCTGATGCCCACAAGGACAGCCAGCCTGGACTTATTTTCATTACATATCTTTGTCCTGATGTCCTTCTACAAGCTGGAACATTTCTCCATCTCAGCAGAAGAGGGCAGGAGGGGTCCAAGGTGAGGGCACACTCTCCTCTTTATCTGGCACTCAAAGAGAAATAGAAAATGAAAATAAGATGTGTTTCCCAGCCCATGGCAAACACCAGCCTTTCCATCCTTACAATCTTCCTGACTTCAGGAATAATTGAAAAAACATCCCACTCACCTTTGCCACGTCTGGCAGAGGTTGCAGCTCTTTCTACTGCATCCCTCTAGCTTTCAAGACAAGAGCTCCTGTGTCACACAAGGAAAAGCAATCTTTTACCTGCTGTGCCATGCTCATGGCAGCAGAAGTCCAGATGCCAGCAGCTGATGCCCACAAGGACAGCCAGCCTGGACTTATTTTCATTACATATCTTTGTCCTGATGTCCTTCTAGAATCTGGAACATTTCTCCATCTCAGCAGAAGAGGGCAAGAGGGGTCCAAGGTGAGGGCACACTCTGCTCTTTATCTGGCACTCAAAGAGAAAGAGAAAATGAAATCCAGATGTGTTTCCCTGCCCATGGCAAACACCAGCCTTTCCACCCTTACAGTCCTTCCTGACATCAGCACTAATTGAAACAACATCCCACTCACCTTTGCAATGTCTGGCAGAGGTTGCAGCTCTTTCTATTGCATCCCTCTAGCTGTCAAGTCAAGAGCTCCTGTGTCACACAAGGAAAAGCAATCTTTTACCTCCTGTGCCATGCTCATGGCAGCAGCAATGCAGATGCCAGCAGCTGATGCCCACAAGGACAGCCAGCCTGGACTTATTTTCATCACATATCCATGTCCTGATGTCCTTCTACAAGCTGGAACATTTCTCCATCTCAGCAGAAGAGGGCAGGAGGGGTCCAAGGTGAGGGCACACTCTGCTCTTTTTGTGGCACACAAAGGGAAAATGAAAACCAGATGTGTTTCCCAGCCCATGGCAAACACCAGCCTTTCCATCCTTACAGTCCTTCCTGACATCAGCAGCAATGGAAACAACATCCCACTCACCTTTGCCATGTCTGGCAGAGGTTGCAGCTCTTTCTATTGCATCCCTCTAGCTTTCAAGTCAAGAGCTCCTGTGTCACACAAGGAAAAGCAATCTTTTACCTGCTTTGCCATGCTCATGGCAGCAGCAATGCAGATGCCAGCAGCTGATGCCCCCAAGGACAGCCAGCCTGGACTTATGTACATTACATATCTTTGTCCTGATGTCCTTATAGAAGCTGGAACATTTTTCCATCTCAGCAGAAGAGGGCAGGAGGGGTCCAAGGTGCGGGCACACTCTCCTCTTTTTCTGGAATACAAAGAGAAAGAGAAAATGAAAACAAGATGTGTTTCCCAGCCCATGACAAACACCAGCCTTTCCATCCTTACAGTCCTTCCTGACACCAGCACTAATTGAAACAACATCCCACTCACCTTTGCCATGTCTGGCAGAGGTTGCAGCTCTTTCTATTGCATCCCTCTAGCTTTCAAGTCAAGAGCTCCTGTGTCACACAAGGAAAAGCAATCTTTTACCTCCTGTGCCATGCTCATGGCAGCAGCAATGCAGATGCCAGCAGCTGATGCCCACAAGGACAGCCAGCCTGGACTTATTTTCATTACATATCTTTGTCCTGATGTCCTTCTACAAGCTGGAACATTTCTCCCTCTCAGCAGCAGAGGGAAGGAGAGTTCCAAGGTGAGGGCAAACTATCCCATGTTTATCTGGCAGTCAAAGAGAAAGAGAAAATGAAAACAAGATGTGTTTCCCAGCCCATGGCAAACACCAGCCTTTCCATCCTTACAGTCTTCCGGACTTCAGCACTAATTGAAACAACATCCCACTCACCTTTGCCAAGTCTGGCAGAGGTTGCAGCTCTTTCTATTGCATCCCTCTAGCTTTCAAGTCAAGAGCTCCTGTGTCACACAAGGAAAAGCAATATTTTACCTGCTGTGCCATGCTCACGGCAGCAGCAATGCAGATGCCAGCAGCTGATGCCCACAAGGAAAGCCAGCCTGGACTTATTTTCATTACATATCTTTGTCCTGATGTCCTTTTCGAAGCTTGGACATTTCACCCTCTGAGCAGCAGAGGGCAGGATGGGTCCAAGGTGAGGGCACACTCTGCTCTTTATCTGGCACTCAAAGAGAAAGAGAAAATGAAAACCAGATGTATTTCCCTGCCCATGACAAACACCAGCCTTTCCATCCTTACAGTCCTTCCTGACATCAGCACTAATTGAAACAACATCCCACTCACCTTTGCCATGTCTGGCAGAGGTTGCAGCTCTTTCTATTGCATCCCTCTAGCTTTCAAGTCAAGAGCTTCTGTGACACAAGGAAAAGCAATCTTTTACCTGCTTTGCCATGCTCATGGCAGCAGCAATGCAGATGCCAGCAGCTGATGCCCACAAGGAAAGCCAGCCTGGACTTATGTTCATTTCACATCTTTGTCCTGATGTCCTTCTACAAGCTGGAACATTTCTCCATCTCAGCAGAAGAGGGCAGGAGGGGTCCAAGGTGAGGGCACACTCTGCTCTTTATCTGGCACTCAAAGAGAAAGAGAAAATGAAAACCAGCTGTGTTTCCCTGCCCATGGCAAACACCAGCCTTTCCATCCTTACAGTCCTTCCTGACATCAGCACTAATTGAAACAACATCCCACTCACCTTTGCCATGTCTGGCAGAGGTTGCAGCTCTTTCTATTGCATCCCTCTAGCTGTCAAGTCAAGAGCTCCTGTGTCACACAAGGAAAAGCAATCTTTTACCTGCTGTGCCATGCTCATGGCAGCAGCAATGCAGATGCCAGCAGCTGATGCCCACAAGGACAGCCAGCCTGGACTTATTTTCATTACATATCCTTGTCCTGATGTCCTTCTATAAGCTGGAACATTTCTCCATCTCAGCAGAAGAGGGCAGGAGGGGTCCAAGGTGAGGGCACACTCTGCTCTTTATCTGGCACTCAAAGAGAAAGAGAAAATTAAAACTAGATGTGTTTCCCTCCCCATGGCAAACACCAGACTTTCCATCCTTCCAGTCCTTCCTGACATCAGCACTAATTGAAACAACATCCCACTCACCTTTGCCATGTCTGGCAGAGGTTGCAGCTCTTTCTATTGCATCCCTCTAGCTGTCAAGTCAAGAGCTCCTGTGTCACACAAGGAAAAGCAATCTTTTACCTCCTGTGCCATGCTCATGGCAGCAGAGGTCCAGATGCCAGCAGCTGATGCCCACAAGGACAGCCAGCCTGGACTTATTTTCATTACATATCTTTGTCCTGATGTCCTTCTAGAAGCTGGAACATTTCTCCATCTCAGCAGAAGAGGGCAGGAGGGGTCCAAGGTGAGGGCACACTCTCCTCTTTTTTCTGGAATACAAAGAGAAAATGAAAACCAGATGAGTTTCCCTGCCCATGGCAAACACCAGCCTTTCCATCCTTAAAGTCCTCCTGACATCAGCACTAATTGAAACAACATCACACTCACCTTTGCCATGTCTGGCAGAGGTTGCAGCTCTTTCTATTGCATCCCTCTAGCTTTCAATCAAGAGCTCCTGTGTCACACAAGGAAAAGCAATCTTTTACCTGCTGTGCCATGCTCATGGCAGCAGCAATGCAGATGCCAGCAGCTGATGCCCACAAGGAAAGCCAGCCTGGACTTATTTTCATTACATATTCTTGTCCTGATGTCCTTCGACAAGCTGGAACATTTCTCCATCTCAGCAGAAGAGGGCAGGAGGGGTCCAAGGTGAGGGCACACTCTGCTCTTTATCTGGCACTCAAAGAGAAAGAGAAAATGAAAACCAGATGTGTTTCCCTCCCCATGGCAAACACCAGACTTTCCATCTTTACAGTCCTCCTTCCTGACATCAGCACTAATTGAAACAACATCCCACTCACCTTTGCCATGTCTGGCAGAGGTTGCAGCTCTTTCTATTGCATCCCTCTAGCTGTCAAGTCAAGAGCTCCTGTGTCACACAAGGAAAAGCAATATTTTACCTGCTGTGCCATGCTCATGGCAGCAGCAATGCAGATGCCAGCAGCTGATGCCCACAAGGACAGCCAGCCTGGACTTATTTTCATTACATATCTTTGTCCTGATGTCCTTCTAGAAGCTGGAACATTTCTCCATCTCAGCAGAAGAGGGCAGGAGGGGTCCAAGGTGAGGGCACACTCTCCTCTTTATCTGGCACTCAATGAGAAATAGAAAATGAAAATAAGATGTGTTTCCCAGCCCATGGCAAACACCAGCCTTTCCATCCTTACAATCTTCCTGACTTCAGGAATAATTGAAAAAACATCCCACTCACCTTTGCCACGTCTGGCAGAGGTTGCAGCTCTTTCTACTGCATCCCTCTAGCTTTCAAGACAAGAGCTCCTGTGTCACACAAGGAAAAGCAATCTTTTACCTGCTGTGCCATGCTCATGGCAGCAGAAGTCCAGATGCCAGCAGCTGATGCCCACAAGGACAGCCAGCCTGGACTTATTTTCATTACATATCTTTGTCCTGATGTCCTTCTAGAATCTGGAACATTTCTCCATCTCAGCAGAAGACGGCAAGAGGGGTCCAAGGTGAGGGCACACTCTGCTCTTTATCTGGCACTCAAAGAGAAAGAGAAAATGAAATCCAGATGTGTTTCCCAGCCCATGGCAAACACCAGCCTTTCCACCCTTACAGTCCTTCCTGACATCAGCACTAATTGAAACAACATCCCACTCACCTTTGCAATGTCTGGCAGAGGTTGCAGCTCTTTCTATTGCATCCCTCTAGCTGTCAAGTCAAGAGCTCCTGTGTCACACAAGGAAAAGCAATCTTTTACCTCCTGTGCCATGCTCATGGCAGCAGCAATGCAGATGCCAGCAGCTGATGCCCACAAGGACAGCCAGCCTGGACTTATTTTCATCACATATCCATGTCCTGATGTCCTTCTACAAGCTGGAACATTTCTCCATCTCAGCAGAAGAGGGCAGGAGGGGTCCAAGGTGAGGGCACACTCTGCTCTTTTTGTGGCACACAAAGGGAAAATGAAAACCAGATGTGTTTCCCAGCCCATGGCAAACACCAGCCTTTCCATCCTTACAGTCCTTCCTGACATCAGCAGCAATGGAAACAACATCCCACTCACCTTTGCCATGTCTGGCAGAGGTTGCAGCTCTTTCTATTGCATCCCTCTAGCTTTCAAGTCAAGAGCTCCTGTGTCACACAAGGAAAAGCAATCTTTTACCTGCTTTGCCATGCTCATGGCAGCAGCAATGCAGATGCCAGCAGCTGATGCCCCCAAGGACAGCCAGCCTGGACTTATGTACATTACATATCTTTGTCCTGATGTCCTTATAGAAGCTGGAACATTTTTCCATCTCAGCAGAAGAGGGCAGGAGGGGTCCAAGGTGCGGGCACACTCTCCTCTTTTTCTGGAATACAAAGAGAAAGAGAAAATGAAAACAAGATGTGTTTCCCAGCCCATGACAAACACCAGCCTTTCCATCCTTACAGTCCTTCCTGACACCAGCACTAATTGAAACAACATCCCACTCACCTTTGCCATGTCTGGCAGAGGTTGCAGCTCTTTCTATTGCATCCCTCTAGCTTTCAAGTCAAGAGCTCCTGTGTCACACAAGGAAAAGCAATCTTTTACCTCCTGTGCCATGCTCATGGCAGCAGCAATGCAGATGCCAGCAGCTGATGCCCACAAGGACAGCCAGCCTGGACTTATTTTCATTACATATCTTTGTCCTGATGTCCTTCTACAAGCTGGAACATTTCTCCCTCTCAGCAGCAGAGGGAAGGAGAGTTCCAAGGTGAGGGCAAACTATCCCATGTTTATCTGGCAGTCAAAGAGAAAGAGAAAATGAAAACAAGATGTGTTTCCCAGCCCATGGCAAACACCAGCCTTTCCATCCTTACAGTCTTCCTGACATCAGCACTAATTGAAACAACATCCCACTCACCTTTGCCATGTCTGGCAGAGGTTGCAGCTCTTTCTATTGCATCCCTCTAGCTTTCAAGTCAAGAGCTCCTGTGTCACACAAGGAAAAGCAATATTTTACCTGCTGTGCCATGCTCACGGCAGCAGCAATGCAGATGCCAGCAGCTGATGCCCACAAGGAAAGCCAGCCTGGACTTATTTTCATTACATATCTTTGTCCTGATGTCCTTTTCGAAGCTTGGACATTTCACCCTCTGAGCAGCAGAGGGCAGGATGGGTCCAAGGTGAGGGCACACTCTGCTCTTTATCTGGCACTCAAAGAGAAAGAGAAAATGAAAACCAGATGTATTTCCCTGCCCATGACAAACACCAGCCTTTCCATCCTTACAGTCCTTCCTGACATCAGCACTAATTGAAACAACATCCCACTCACCTTTGCCATGTCTGGCAGAGGTTGCAGCTCTTTCTATTGCATCCCTCTAGCTTTCAAGTCAAGAGCTTCTGTGACACAAGGAAAAGCAATCTTTTACCTGCTTTGCCATGCTCATGGCAGCAGCAATGCAGATGCCAGCAGCTTATGCCCACAAGGAAAGCCAGCCTGGACTTATGTTCATTTCACATCTTTGTCCTGATGTCCTTCTACAAGCTGGAACATTTCTCCATCTCAGCAGAAGAGGGCAGGAGGGGTCCAAGGTGAGGGCACACTCTGCTCTTTATCTGGCACTCAAAGAGAAAGAGAAAATGAAAACCAGATGTGTTTCCCTGCCCATGGCAAACACCAGCCTTTCCATCCTTCCAGTCCTTCCTGACATCAGCAATAATTGAAACAACATCCCACTCACCTTTGCCATGTCTGGCAGAGGTTGCAGCTCTTTCTATTGCATCCCTCTAGCTTTCAAGTCAAGAGCTCCTGTGTCACACAAGGAAAAGCAATCTTTTACCTGCTGTGCCATGCTCATGGCAGCAGCAGTGCAGATGCCAGCAGCTGATGCCCCCAAGGACAGCCAGCCTGGACTTATTTACATTACATATCTTTGTCCTGATGTCCTTCTAGAAGCTGGAACATTTCTCCACCTCAGCAGAAGAGGGCAGGAGGGGTCAAAGGTGAGGGCACATTCTGCTGTTTATCTGGCACGCAAAGAGAAAGAGAAAATGAAAACCAGATGTGTTTCCCTGCCCATGGCAAACACCAGCCTTTCCATCCTTACTGTCCTCCTAACATCAGCACTAATTGAAACAACATCCCACTCACCTTTGCCATGTCTGGCAGAGGTTGCAGCTCTTTCTATTGCATCCCTCTAGCTTTCAAGTCAAGAGCTCCTGTGTCACTCAAAGAAAAGCAATCTTTTACCTGCTGTGCCATGCTCATGGCAGCAGCAATGCAGATGCCAGCAGCTGATGCCCACAAGGACAGCCAGCCTGGACTTATTTTCATTACATATCTTTGTCCTGATGTCCTTCTACAAGCTGGAACATTTCTCCATCTCAGCAGAAGAGGGCAGGAGGGGTCCAAGGTGAGGGCACACTCTGCCCTTTATCTGGCACTCAAAGAGAAAGAGAAAATGAAAACAAGATGTGTTTCCCTGCCCATGGCAAACACCAGCCTTTCCATCCTTACAGTCTTCCTGCCATCAGCACTAATTGAAACAACATCCCACTCACCTTTGCCTAATCTGGAAGGGAGGTGATGGTCTTTCTATTATACCCCTCTGGCTTTGAATTCACCAGTGCTTGTGTCACACAAGGAAATGCAACATTCCAGCTGTTCTGCCATTCCCATAGCAACAACTATGCAGATGTCAGCAGCTGATGCCCACAAGGACAGCCAACCTGGACTTATTTTCATTACATATCTTTGTCCTGAAGTCCTTCTAGAAGGTTGAACACTTCTCCATCTCTGCTGCAATGGTCAAAAAGGGTCCAAGTTTAGGGCACACTCTCCTCATGGCCTCTTGCACTCAAAGGCAAAGGGAACATGAAAACCAGAAGTGTTTCTTTTCCCATGGCAGACACTAGCCTTTCCATCCCGACAGTCCTTCCTACAATCACCTGGAATTGAAACAACATCCCCCACATCTCTTTTTTGAACTTATTCATGCATGAATAATAATAATGAGAATTTTTCTGTAAATCTTATTTCTGCATGGAAACGGTCTGATAACCGGAGCTTTTTTCTCTAAAACAATCCTGCAAATTTGCACTGCTTATCTATGTACGCAAAATGTTTTTGCCATTCATCTCAAATATCAATACATCTGGCAAAATAAGATAGAAAAAGTATTTACAGACATTTTTGGACATTGATTACTTCTGGTCAAGTGGGAAAGAATCCCTAAGCTGCAATCATGAAATTCTTTTATCACTTTCTCTGATTTAGCCAGTGTTACTAAAAGGGAAATAAGACACAGGCTTTTGATAGCAGCTGCCAATTTAAGAATGATAATAAGTTTTATTATTCTTGGCTAAGATCAAAGTCCTGCATTTCAGGTTTATCTCCAGCTCATCAAGTATAATTAACAGTTTTGGATAGCCACATTATTATATGGCAATATTGTCTTCCTGCAAGGAATTTCATTGTTTTACACGTGCCACAGGTTGTTAATAGATTGCCTGATTACCATTTATTTTTTTTATTGGCTTATGATGACCTCAGAAAACTATACAGCAGCACCATAAAAACTTTAAATCCTATCCCATGTATCTGCATTCATACGAAAATTATATTGGAAAGCATTGGTGAAACTAAGATTACAAAATAAAGCAGGGGACAATTTCAGTGAAAGCCTGCAGGTTTCACAGCTCTGCCCATTTCAACCCCCTGAAGACATCCACGGGTTTCCTGCTGTGGGACACAGGCACTCACCTGCAGCTCAGCACTGCCTGCTCATGCCTGCGCACACCTTCAGGCTGGAACCAAGGAAATCCTCAGCAAAGACATCAGTACACTTTTGTTATGATGACTTTCGTGAAGAAGCATCAAATATTTCTTCACGAGAAATACTGCAAGTCCCTTTGACACTAGCCCTTATTTTAAATGTTTAGATTTATGCTTCATTCAGGCGTGCTGTCACTCCCAAAAAGATTTTTATTCTTTTGTTTTTCATTCTGAGGAACACAGTGATTTCTGCCTTGTTTACTGACTGTAGGCACAGCAATACTCCTGCACCTTCAGGGAAACAGCAAATCCATCTCTTTCACACCCTACTTCTATCAAGCTCATTCACCTTACAAGGTATTTATTGCAAGCAGCTCTTCCAAAAATGGAGATTAACAGAACCTGCAACCCAGGACACCTCAGTAAGCCAGTACTTTTCATCTCCTGAAGGTGTAGGTAGACACAGAGCTGGAACATCTTTTCCACAGCTGTCTGATGCTATCTCATCTATGTTCCTTTACTGTGCACTCAGTTTCACTTCTTATCTAACCTGGTTGCATCCCAGGATTTCTGGTGCCAAAAATAAACTGACAGCATTCATCACTAGTTAAAAGGAAACTGCAATAGGAACAGCAATTTTTCTGATTTCTGTCTTGATCAGAGATGCTTCATGCAAGCCTGATGCGGTAGAAACAATATCAGCTTTAGAATGACAGTCATGACAGCAGCATTTTCCAGAGTACTTCAGAAAGAACTGAGCACTGCCCCAAGAGCTTCAGAGCGGCAGGCTGTCACAGTGTGCCAACCAGCTCAGCTGTGAGTTGGCACTGAAGCTGCACCACAGGGAGAACAAAGCCCCCTGTGCACCCTTGGAGAGCCAAGGGTTGGAGATTCATGAACCTTGAGCTCCTTTCCAACCCGGGCCATGCTGTGATTCTGGGATTCTCACCTTTGCCTCATCTGGCAGAGGGAGGCAGCTCTTTCTCTTGTCTCCCTATGGCTGTCAGGTCACCAGGGCCAGTGTCACACAGGGAACTGCAAACACTGTGTGTGCTGTGCCCTGCCCATGGCAGCACAGAGGCAGCTGCCAGCAGCTGATGCCCACAAGGACAGCCAGCCTGGACTTCCTTTGATTCCTTCCCTTTGGATCAGCGTCCTTCAGGAAGGCGGAACATCTCTCCAGCTGAGCAGCAGAGGACAGCAGGGCTTCGTTGTCTGGGCATGTTCTCTTCTGGCCCTCTGGCCCTCACAGACACAGGAGGAGGACACAGAGGCTGCTGTAACACAGCCAGCCCTGCCTCTCAGGTCAGCTCTCAGGCCATCCTCTCTCCCCTCAGCAGCAGCTCACTGTTCTGCACTCCTCTGGCCTGGGCTGGCAGAGGTGTGCAGCAGTTCTGCTGATCTCCCAGTGCTGGCCATGTCTGCAGTGCCTGTGTGAAAGACACAGGAAGCTGCCAGCATTGCACTGCTCTGCTGTGCCCCTGCCATCACCGAGTTTGCTGTCAGCAGCTGCTGCTACACGTCCATTCAGGCACAGGCCTTTCCTTCCTGGCCCTCTTTCCCCCCCTCTCTCCTCTGCTCTCTCTCGTGCTCCCCTTTGGCCTGGGCTGGCTGAGCAGTGCAGGCCTTGTTGTTGCTCCCTGGGCCAACTACGTCACGGTTCCCCGTGACTCTGCCAGCTGCTCTGACACAGCGACTGCGTCCTCAGTGTGGATTCCAGAATGCGACAGACGTCCAGAGAAGACTTCCAGGGCTGATTGGAACATGCTGCCATCAAGAACTGCCATGGCTCAGGCCCCCTGGGAATCTGCTCACAGCGAAAGCTGCTGTCACTCTGTGTGGGCACAGCCTTGTCTGTGTAGGCCTGCTCACACTGCAGCCCCTGTCTGCACCAGAACCGTGCCGATCCACCTTCTCTTGGCCTCCTTGCCTGCATGGAAAAGGGCAGCTTGGGCTGAAGTCCCTCAACTTGCAGATGGCCGAGTGAAGTCTCTGAGCCCTGGTGACCCACGCAGCTCTTCAGCCTGCTGACCTGCTCTGCTGGGGCTGTCTTAACAGGCAGAGGGCACGTTATCCTAATGTCCCCACATCCATCCCTCTTAGCATACTGTAGGCCAGTTCCTAAAAGGACACCTGCACAATCTCTCTGAATGTTAATCAACATGTAGTTGGTCTGTGCACTGCAGAAATTGCATCTAGGTTTTCAGTGGTGATTAGCTATGTGTTTAGCCAGAGGTGCAATGGTTCTAATGGTGAGAGAAAGACATTCCCAGTTGTCATCAGGTGGAACACACTTCAGACTGGAATCCTCAAGCAGACTGCAGTCAAGCTTTCTTAATTACTTGCTGTTGTTATCAATTCAGACGCATCTCTTAATTCCTGCTTGAATGAACATTCTGTAATAATCTGCTGAGACAGTGCAAGGCTTGACAATGAGACTATAGTTTATTAAAGTAGCACTTTTTACTTAGGTGCACTTTTCATCTGTTGAACTTCCTGTCGTCTATTGGAAATCTCTGGCACCAATGCATAAGATTCACCTATTCTATAGAAGTCTGACTGAACCCCATACTGGGATTATTTTTGTTCAATCCAAGCACCTTGGACGTTACTATACATTTATTCAATCATGAGGTAAGTCTGCTTCAGAAGCAATATAGAAAGCATAAAGGGGGAAGAAGATAATGTATTAGTGAAGACTTAACTAGTATTCATAAACTGAAAACTGTGAAACACTATGATGATTACAGAATTTCCCGGAGAAATGTCAAGTTCTAATCTGAATGCTAAATGCAACATCAGTTCACTTCTCACTGGGTTGAATGTTTTAAATATTTGGTAATAATAATGGTTCCTTAATTCTGACATTTAATATGAAAATATTAAAATTCCTGTGTTAGAGTACTTTTTTGTTAGAATGCCAGATGCTAAAGGGATGAAGTGGCACAAGAAAGCAAAATATCTCTGCTGATGGCAGGAAGGACTGTAAGGATGGAAAGGCTGGTGTTTGCCATGGGCAGGGAAACACATCTGGTTTTCTTGTTCCCTTTGTCTTTGAGTTCCAGAAAAATAGAGGAGAGCATGCCCTCACCTTGGACCCCTCCTGCCCTCTGCTGCTGAGATGGAGAAATGTCCCACCTCCTACAAGGACATCAGGACAAAGATAAGTAATCAAAATATTTCCAGGCTGGCTGTACTTGTGGGCATCTGTTGCTGGAAAATTTAATGGCATTAAACTGCCTAGATAAGGACAGAATGAGGGTGACAATAGAATGGTACGTAATCACAGTACAATGAAAAAAGTATGCAGGGTGCAGGAAGGGAGGTGTGGACATTCTGAGTTGCAACTCTTTATTTGCTCCAGAAAGCTCTATCAGAATGGAAGACTGAAGGAAATACTTTGAGTGTTTTCTAATGTGACTGGATGAAAGATCCATGTGGCAAATTGAATAACTGAGTGGTAAAGGGACATAGATACCTCACTGTTTCATGGAACCTTTCAATTAAGCATCTGAGCACTGTGTACAGGACTTGGGAATATAAGTATTAGAGGATCATGGAATATCTTTATTTGGAAGGGACCTCGAGGATCATGTATTCCACCTCCTGGTTCCACACCGGACCTCCTATGGGTCAAGCCCTGTGTCTGAGAGCATTGTGCAAATGCTCTTTGGCCTTTGTCAGCTCAGTGCCAAACCACTGCCCTGGGGAGCCAGTGCCAAATTCCATGTATCTAGTTCATCCTACAGAATGATGCCAAGAACAGTTATAGAGATCGACTTACAAACAAAATTCCAATCTTGAATTAATGGTACACTCACCATTTAAAAAAAAAAAAGAAAAAAAAAAAAAGAAAAGAAAAAAGAGGAAAAAAAAAAGAAAAAAAATCAAAGCCACATTCTTACGCTGGCATTTTACAGTATTGTCAGATTTTTGTAATTCTGTTTTGTCATATAAGATTCTCTCATCATGAAATAATGACCAAATTCTCTCTTCAGATCTAAACATACAAATGTTAAAGGCAACAGTGCTGTTCAAGAGTACATTACCAGCTCAAACACTGCTTTGGCTGTAAAACTGAAGGTAGTAAAGAATTTTATCAAGGAGTTGGAAGAAAACATGTAAGTGTAGATTTAAAAGCAACCTGTATTGTTACTTAGAGTTTGATATAGTGTAATCCAATGCACAGTACTTGTAACGTGTGTTTTACAAAATGCTTTGCAATGTAGGCATCTATTAAGATAAATGCTGCAAGTTCTAATATGTCCATGACCTTTTCAAACAGTTCCTTACTCCTACACATCACTACGAGTAGTTCTTCTGTCAGGAAGGATCACATGAGTAATTAACCTGTGACCTTAATTTGGAATTAAATGCATACAGTGGAAGTAAGAGCTGTGGGTTATTTTGCTCTTTCAGTGTTGAACAGCCGAGGTGTTTTGTTTTGGAGGGTGGACAGTGATGGGACAAGTGGGGAATGGCTTTAAACTGAGACGGGGGGTGTTTAGGTTTAGGTTGGATGTGAGGAGGAAGTTTTTCAGCCAGAGGGTGGTGAGGCACTGGAACAGGTTGCCCAGGGAGGCTGTGGATGCCCCATCCCTGCAGGCATCCAAGGCCAGGCTGGATGTGGCTCTGGGCAGCCTGGGCTGCTGGTGGGCAGGTTAGAAACCCAACAGGACTTTATTGCAGCCCTGGGTGCAGGGGGATCACTGCTCCTAGCATGCACACAGAAGAGCTGGAGCACACAGGTGATGTACATTCCACTTGTGAACATTCCTGCAATTGCAGAGAGCGTGCGCCTGTTCCAATCACTGCTGCACAGATTAAAAACTGATTGCAGATGAGCTGTTTTGGTATGGGGTTCTTGCCAACGGTCTGCAGTGGCTGTGTGATTCCTCGGGGAGTTGCTCTCCAGCCCAAAGGTCATGTCCTAAGTCGACCAGATCCCGTTTGTGTCCAGAAATGGCTGACAACAGATCAGCTGCTGGTCAAGTTTCTAACATCACACTGGCCTTGCTCCAGTGTCTGTGTCATCAGCCCCAGCACATACGGTGCACCTCTTCAAGGCTTTGCAACACTGAGACTCTGCACTTGGGCTCCAGACATCCTGCTGCACCAAGAGGTTATTCTAGCTTTGGTATCTTGCAACTTTGTATATAACTACATCACTGTAATCATAAATGTCTAGGAGCATGGAGATGGAGAAATTAATCTTCCTGTACTTCTCTGTACTGCAGCCCCGTGGTTGTCAACACCTAATGCAATATTGAAATTTCAGTTGAGAAATTGAAAGCTGTCTCTAGCAAAAAAACATCTGCATTTGTTATTGAAATCACACTGAGGATCAAGAAATCCAAATGCTTCTAGCATAACCACGATTATAGGCAGTGTTTAGACAAGCTCTTACAGGAAAACCATGAACACAAGGCTAAAGAGAGACTAAGTGATGCACTCTGCAGGAATACTCATGGAAGTCTTCACAGTGCAGGAGTCTGATCTGATTACAGATGCTGTGCTTTAAGTACCCCTTATCATATCTTTTTTTTCACTGTTGTGCAGGGGTTGGACTCAGTGATCTCTGGAGGCTGGAGATGCTGTTTGCTAATGGCAGATGGAGAGAGGAAAAGCAAGTCCAAGGCATGCTGTGCATAGCCACCACATGGCATCTGCACCATTTCCCCCTGCACCAAGGAGGAGCAGCTCACAAGCTTGGCCTGGGCCAGGGAAGGGAGCAGACAAACATCTGGACCGACCCCAAACGAGCTGGTTCTGCAGGTTGGGTGTCTTCTGCTGCTTGTCTCACATCCTGCTGCTCAGCGGTAGATTTGTTCCTGCTCAGTGCTAACAGGAAACTCACACAGCATTTCTGTTTCAGCTGTGCCAACGCTTTGATCCCTTGCTGCTTGGATGGGGCGTTTGAAGAATGATGCCTGTGCTGATGTCCAGCCAGGCTTTGGGGATGAGTCTCCACACCAGGGTCCGTCTGACAGGACTGAGGGTTGGGGATCCAGCCAGGTCGAGTCCAGTGTGCTTTGCTCTTGTTCTTAGTGCTTGTTTTTGCTCAGGAGGGCAGGAGGTGAACCTCGTGAACCAATGCCTGCAGACGGGGTTTGCAGAGAAAGAGGTCCTGCAGGCCTTGTGTGACAGCCACGGAGCTGCAGCGAGGCTGCATCAGTGTAAAACACCAGAGATCCACGGAGGTGTGAAGGGGAGCTGTGGGCTTCAGAAACGCAGGAAGGGATGTGCATGCTCGGGGTTTGGTTGTTGTGTGTGTGTTAAGTGACTGTGATACCACTGCTGGGTCAGTGTGAGTGTACGGAACAAGTGTGACAGCCTTTTTGATGGAGTCCTGTGAAAGGAGTCCTATGGACTTGAGATCCAACTGTCAGCCCGTGGGCATCATCCAGGAGTTGGGGTAGGGGATGAGGCAAGGGAAGTTGGGCTAAGAAAGGGATAAAGCAGTCTGGCAGCAGTTCTGTGTTTCTCCCATCTCCTGCTTTATTTCCTTCCAGGTGAAATAGATGGGTGCTGCAACATGCCCTTGAATGTAACAAAACCCACTCTAGTGTGGATTTGACATGGGCCCAGCACTGCAAGGTACGCTGCTGGGAGGAAGCGTCCATCTGGCTGAGGGCAGGAAGGCCCTCCAGAGGGATGCACTGAGGCCAGTTGTGCGAGGCTCAACAAGAGCAAGCGCCAGGTCCTGCGCTTTGGTCATGACGACCCCGTGCCAGCTTCTCCAGGATTTGGCTGGGGTAGAATTCCAAGCAGCCCCTGATTCCAGAACGTTGGGCTGGGCTGTTGGAATCTTCTGCCCTTGTGACTGGTCTTGCCTCCCCACCCTGTCCGTCGTGGTGGAGCAGCCTGGTGGCCCTCAGTGATGTCATAAGGGCTAGAATGAGGGGAGGAGCAGTGCGTGCTGCGTCCCTTCATTGGAGCGCTGGAGCTCTGACTGAGCAGCTCGCTTGTTGCACTTGTGCACCGACTGCGTCCCTTTGTCTTCACACCGTCCTGTGCAGCACCTTGTAGGTAAGCTGAGACAGTGTGGGAGAGACGGGGGGACAGTGAGTGCTGAGAACTGCTGGCTGGCGGAGCTCATAGGATCACATTATCTCCATCAGCAGAGGGGTGGCCATGAGGGACAGGGAGGTGATCGTCCCCCCCTGCTCTGCTCTTGTGAGGCCCCAGCTGCAGTACAGTGTCCAGAAAGACAGGGAGCTGCTGGAGAGGGTCCAGAGGCGAGCCACAGAGATGGTCAGGGGACTGGAGCACCTCCCCTGCAGAGACAGGCTGAGGGAGCTGGGCTTGTTCAGCGTGGAGAAATGAAGGCTGTGGGGTGACCTCATGGCAGCCTTCAGTACCTAAAGGGAGCCTAAAAAGAGGAGGGGAATCAACTCTTTGAAAGGGTAGATAACAGCAGAACAAGGGGAAATGGTTTTAAGTTGAAAACTTAAGTTTTTAAGTTGAGGGAGGGCAGATTTTGGTTTTTCCCTTGTAGTCTTTGCTAAACCGTGGAAGCAAACTGACCTGCTCTTTCTCTCTCCTCTCTCCACCCTCTGCCTGCTTCCCTGCTGCAGCTTTTGCTCGTGGAAGATCAGAGCAAAGTGACAAGGAACGGCTGCGGATTCGTGAGATTTGTCTCCCTCGTTCTGATCTCTTGCCAGGTACCTGCCATGGTTTGTCCCCCCACATGCTTTAGCAGCCCGTGACGCCCCGTGTTTAGTAACACAGCCTCATCCAGCTTTGATGGGACGCTGGTCACGTGTGGGTTTTCTCCACATGCTCTGCAGCTCAGCCCTCAGAAGGATGCTGTCTGTGGTGCTGTGACCAGCTGGTTTTATGGAAAGCAATCCCTTAGGCAAAGAGTCCCAGCCCCAGCTTGTGCAGAGCTGCACAGCATCACCAGGGACACCAGCAGGCGTGCTTGGGCTGTGTGAGTGTGCCCGACAGCTGTAGGGAGCACAGCAGAGATGTGAACAGAGAAAATAAAAGTGTGTTTCTTTTCAGTTCCAGCTTGTCACACCTACGCTGATGGCTGTGGCGTGCAGCGAGATCAGCTGTGGGCCTGACCTGGCATGGACAGAGGTAGAGTATGAAGCTCTGATTGGTCTTTGTTCCCTGACTGCAGCCTGCAGAGTGAGCCGCAGATGTGCTCTCCTGCTTTCCAAGAGAGCTCCTCTTTGGCAAGACAGTAGTGCAAGAGTGGCAAGTTTATAAAAGTACCAGAGCCATCTCGGGTGTTGTGTTTGTCCTCTACTGACTTTTCCCTTGAAATGGCTGCAGAAACAACAATCATTCTCTGCTCTGTTTGGCCTCGCTGTTGGTTGGACTGCTCAAGAGAGCTGCTTGGTGCTTGCAATGGCACTGTTTGCACCTTGTAACTGCAGCCGTAGCTTTGGTTTCCCTCTTCACGGTCTCCTAGCATCTGAAACAGTCAGCCTTCCTGCACAAAGAGCGCAGGAAAGGATGTGGCAAAATGGACAAGGCCACCTGTCTGCGTCAGTGCCATTGCTGATTAGTCTGGATGGGGAGAGATGCATCTTTGCTGGCGTGTGCTTGCTGCACACCAGGGAGAGAAACAGCCGTTATTAGACTTGCAGTTCCTTCTGAAGTGCCCATGATAAGGACCGAGTGCATTTCCTGCAGCTTTCTCTGCAGATGTGCTCCTCACCTTGAAATCCTCCTTGTTGGTTCCCAGCTCCTCACCGTGGCCTGTGCTCTCTGTTTCAGGCTGAGAACAAGGGGAAGCCCCTGCTAGACCATGAGGTGGCACCTGTGAATGTTCCAGCTATTGCTGCTGCCCATGCTATTAAGAGATACGTTGCCCAGGCAGCGGATGAACTCTCCTTTGAGGTAAGCAGTTCAAGGCGTTCCTTGTTGCTCAATTTTACAATGGCAAATGTCTTCAGAGCTGCACTGGTACAAGTGCTTTAATGCTCGGCGATGTTTGGCAGTGCAGAAGAATGCAGACATTTGAGCTGTGCTTTCCTCCCAGCTGTGCTGAAGCTGGGATTGACGTTGCAATCTCTTGCAGGTCGGAGACATCGTGTGTGTCATCGACATGCCACCAAAGGAGCTGACCCCCTGGTGGAGAGGCAAGCTCGGCTTCCAGGTAGGCACAAGCTTCAGACTGGAGAGTGCAACTGCAGTAAAGGCAGGAATCTTAGCTTAGAGCTGCTCTGCATGCACAGGATGCCTAATGGACGTAAACAATTTCCCTGTGTCGGTGTCAGGGGACCTTGCCGTTGGCTGCAAATGTTGAAAAATTATTACCTTTATGCTTTGAACTATGGCCATTTTCTGCTGGATAGTCTCATGGAACGTCAGGCAAGCACGTTCCGAGGGAAATGTTATGTGGCTTTTGGTTTAACAGTTCAGATCTGAGAAGTGCTGCATGCAATAGTTGGCCTCTCTTCTTGTTACAGGTTGGATTTTTCCCAGGGGAGTGTGTGGAACTCATTAATAAGAACATTCCTGAGGCACTCATCAACTCAGTGCCAAAGCCAGGTAGGGATGTTACATTTGATGGTGTGGGGAAGCAAAATGAAGTCTTTTTTGGGGTGTGTTCCATGTTTAGTACCTCCTTTATCCATGCCACATTGTCCTCTGGGTTGATGATTCTTCATGCACACCATGGGGCAGAGATTTGGCCCAATCCTCCTGTGTTTATGATTGGACTTGGGGAAAGTATAGAATCTTCATAGAATGGCTTGGGATGGAAGGAACCTCAGGGATCATCATGCTCCAACCCTCCTCAGGATGGTCTCCCAGCCCCCACATTTAATGTGAGACTAGATCAGGCTGCCCAGGGCCCCATCCAACCTGGCCTTGGGCTCCTCCAGAGATGGGGAAAATCCCTTTTTGTATGTACTGGTTGGTAATGTTCTTCCCGTTCTGACGTGCTCTGTAGAATGTGCTGTGCTCGGCCTCGTCCAACGGAGCCAGACCTGAAATGACCTGGTTTCTTCCTTTTGTTGTGCAGTGCCCAAGAAACGCAGCAAGATCCTCACCTTCCTTCGTTCCTTGGTGAAGGCCCGCCCAAAGAAACCGACCGAGCGGGAGGTGGAGAAGGAAAGGGTGTTTGGCTGTGACCTGGGAGAGCATCTTCTCCACTCCGGTCGTGATGGTAAGGAGCTGCCCATTCCTGAGATCTTCCTCTGCTGGGCATCTAAAGAAGATGAAAGGGAGCTCATATCTAGCAGGGGGCAGGCTGATAGCCGTGGAGACACGTGTAATGGGAGTTGATGGCTGAAGGATAAAGTGAGGCGGATGCTCCTAAGAGACAAGCACATCTGTATTTGCTTCAGCCAAGCCTGGCTGGGCTTAGTGGATGGGATGTGAAGCACAGCCTGCAGCACGATTGAATCAGGAGCTCCACTGACGGCTGGCACGTGTTCTTCAGTCCCCCAGGTCCTCCAGAGCTGCGCTGAGTTCATTGAGCAGCACGGCGTGGTGCAGGGGATATACCGCCTGTCCGGCGTCGCGTCCAACATCCAGAGGCTGCGGTAAGAGTGCTGCGACTGACACAGCCTGAGTGCATCTGGTGTGGCTTTGGGCTTGCCTTCCTCTCGCTCAACCGGGTTTGCGTCCCTCTCTCCAGGCAGGAATTTGAGTCGGAGCAGATTCCTGAGCTCACCGTCCGTGACATTCACAGCGTGAGCTCCCTCTGCAAGATGTACTTCAGGGAGCTCCCGAACCCTCTGCTCACCCACCAGCTGTACGGCAAGTTCTCGGTAAGCACAAGGCCACGTCTTTCATTTCCCTCTTCCTGGGCCTCTTGGCAGATGGCTGCAGCAGTGCCCCAGCTCGGAGGCCCTTTTGCTGTCAGCCCCACGAGGTTTACTCGCAGTGCTGTACTAGCCTGATTGGTGTCTCGCTCCCTTTCTGCACTACTCCAGGATGCTGTTGGTGCCGCTACAGAGGAGGAGCGGCTGCTCAGAATGCAGGACGTCATCCAGCAGCTGCCCGCTCCTCACTACAGGTCAGTGCTGCCCTCAGCCTGCTGAGCTCAGCCCTGCTGCATTGCAGAGGGCAACGATGCGGTTCCAGGCTCTGTCTCACGCCGGCAACACGATGCCTGTGTATGCTGAAGGGTTGAAGGCTCCATGGGCTTACTTTATGGGGTCAGTTCCTGGGCACGGGGGCACGCTTGGTGCAGCTGATGGCTGCGGCTGTGCTGTGCTGGGGCTTGGTGCTGCAGCGTGGCACTCAGTCAGGTTGGATCTACTTCATCTTCGGTGACAGTAGCAATCACAAGAAGTAGCATGAATGGAGGTTTGCTTTCTGAATTGCAGCACGGCATGCTCGTTGGTGCTGAACGTTTGCCTCTCTTGTTTTCCAGGACACTGGAGTTCCTGATGAGACACTTGGCGTGTCTGGCTGGGAGGTCCACGATAACAAACATGCATGCCAAGAACCTAGCCATTGTGTGGGCTCCAAACCTCTTAAGGTAAACTGCTGGTTCTGTTTCAACACAACGCTTACATCTGTTCTCCATTAAAAAAAAAAACAGTGCTCCCTTTTTCTCCATCAAATGTGCTCTTCTCCTGTAAAATCTGTGGCTGACAGAAGAGCAGGAGCCTGAGCTGTTCTCCATCCCCACGGGCACAATGTCTAGGTGACAATTTCTGCAGTCTTGTTGAGATGGGACTGACGTGTCCTTGATCATCCAGGGGAATTTCTGCAGTGGCATCACTGATTGCCCACTGCGGAAGTCTCCAGAGCCTCAGCTGACAGCTTTTGGCTGCAACAATTCAGACTCGGGGAAACGGTCTTGGAGAAATGACTTCTAAAATCTGCCTTTTCTACAGATCACAGCAGAACGAGTCTGCCTGCGCCAGCGGAAGAGCTGCCTGCATGGAGCTGCAGACGCAGTCGGATGTGGTGGAATTCATCATCAACCACACAGACGTCCTCTTCGGCTCCAAATCCAGAGCAGACATTGCAGATGCAGCAGGTGAGTGTCTTCCTCCATTAGCTTTATCTTGACCTGACACCTTGATCAAATGCAGGCCTTCTCCAGGATGTTTGAGATACTCTTTTACCATCAAGGGGACAGCAGACCTCTGGACTTCCATTAGGGTATGGCATCCTGTTGCTGGATGCTGAGAATGTCCAAGCCCAAACTTCACAAGGAGGAAACCGTCATTATTATGGTTTGCACGCAGGAAAAGCTTGATGCAAGTGTGGCAGCGAAGCTTTCTCAGTTCCCTGCCCCTTTTATCTAGGGGTGAGCTCTCTTAATGATGACCGTGTCCTTTGCCATAAACACACCTCTGCCCACATGGTTATTTTGAGCTCCTCTTCTTCCAGTGGCTCGGATAAGCAAGCCTGAGAAAAATACAGCACCTCCCCCAGAACTGTGGTGGCTGTGCTGCTGCTTTCTGATCCTCGCTCTTACCTGTGGTTTTCCCTGACAGGGCACAATTCTCTCCCAGGGCCCAAGTCTGTGGGGGTCTCTTCTGCTGCCACAAAGCTGCTCAGCCTGGAGGAGGCACAGGCACAGAGGCGAGGCCACAGCACCTCTTCTGTGGTAACAGAGAGCAGCCGGGACATTGAAGTGGAAGAAAGCCCTGCAGCTGGGCAGGGCAAATTCCACACCGTCATCGACTTTCCATCTGACAGGTAAAGAGGACTTTCTTTCCCAGCACCCAGCATCATTGTTTGGGTGGGTTTTTGTGTTTTCCTGCAGAAACCAGGCAGTGCTAGGAACAAGCAACTGCTGCCAAGAGCTCAGTGCAGCTCTTCCCTCACCCTGCACCACGCACGACTCACAGCGTTGGCTGTTTTCTCTCTCCAGGCAAAATCCACCCAGCAAGAGTGAGGAATCGCCAGCTAGCAGTTGGTGTTGCTGCTTCAGCCTCAGGAAGCCATCCTCTGGCAGCAAACGCCAACTGCAGCGCAATGCCAGGCAGCCCTCAGAAACAGCAGTGGTAGTCCTGGCAGGTAAGGGTGCAAATGCAGCTTCCAAATCCCTGCTTTTCAGGAACATAGAATTCAAGCTTGCTCTGCACTTCTATCTCCTTCTGGCATTCCAGCCCCTGCCTAGCATCTTCAGTTCACCCCTGATCAAGAACCACTGTCGTAATTCAGCTTGTGAAAGTTTGACACTAACCCCTGTGTATCCTTTCTAGGTGAATCGAGCCCTTGCCAAGCCATAAGATCCAGGGCAAGTAGCAATGATGCTCTCTCTGCTTCCATCAGTGGAGAGCTCATAGGAAGCACGAATCGCTGCAGTTCCAACAGCAGCCTTACACACGACAACAGTGATGGAGAGAAGGAGCTCATCGAAGTTCATGCTCTCATTACACCTGGCTCTGCTGAAAATGCTGACCTGGGCCTGCCAGACACCACAGTCACAAGTGTGGTCTGTCACCCAGTGTCTCTGCAGTGCAGCCCATCCCAAGAGCAGTGTGAGTGCCCTGACAGCAGCACCTCCATGCAGGAGCAGGTCAGTGTCAGTGAAGAGGAGCAGAGCCTCTTGCAGGGGGACTGTCAATCAGGCCTCCAGTCCCAGGTACCAGACAGCAGCACTGAGAGCTCTGAGCCACTCTCTCCATGACAAGACAGGATGAGTCCCATCTTCACCGTGGACCTCTCCCACCCTCCTGTCTTTTATACAATAATAAAAGCACACTTGTGCTCAATCAACGCCTTGACTGCCTCCAGAGTCTTCATTCACACGGACTGGGATGAATGCAGCACACAGCAAGGCACCCCAGCTTGCAATGCTGTGGATGTGGGGTGCGTGCAGCACAGCTCCGGGTTTGTTCCTGTTTTGTCTGGCTTTGGGATGTCTGCAGGGGGAGCTCTGCTACCATTTGGCATGGTAGCAAATAATCTCTCGCATCCTGGATGCTGCTCATGATACTCCCAAGCTTCCTGGCTGTGGCTTTGTGATGCTTTTCAGGGCCTTCTGATGCATTTTGATGCCTTGGCTGTTCCTTAACACCTCTCTCCTCCCATCATGTCCTTTCCTGGCTCCCACCTACGAACTGGCCCTGCAGATCATCTCCAGACCTGTCATCAGCACACTGCGGCAGGAGAAGCTCCCCCTGGCCAACGTCAGGCAGTACTGCTTGGTCTGCAGCTCAGTGGCCATTTCCCTTTTAGGCGGCTCCTGCAGAAGAATCAAGCAGCAGAACCTTTTGCTGACCCTGCACCACACAAATGCTACGAAAGCAGAAACAACCTGGGAATCTCTGGGTCTGCAAGACTGCATGGACACTCACCGACTGTGTTGATGGCTCCCTCCCATCCTTGATTTCCTTCTCCCCTTCTCCACGTCGGATCCCACTGCTGAGCCATGATCAAGCTGCCCAGTGTGGCAGAGCATCGTGCAGAGCCGTGCTGGCACCTCCTCCCCTTCCTCTCCTGCAGCTCAGCGTGCAACCTGAGCAAGTTTTTTTCTGAGAAAGTGACCAGCTCTTTGCCATCCCTTTGTCCCTACAAACAGTTGTCCAGAGGATCTCGTCCAAGAATTCCTGGAACAGCCTGCAGCTGGCTCTCCTGAAGTTCAGGCTCCTGCCTTTGCTTCCTGCCAGGCCCGCATTCCTTGAGATCACCAACTCAAGGAGGGCATGGTCACTGCAGCCCTGACCGCCTCCTGTCGTAACCCCTGGTGTGCACCATGTCCAGCAATGCTTCCCTTCTGCTTGCTGTGCCCAATGCCTGCACCACAGAGCGATTCTCACTGCACTCCAGGAGTCTGTCAGATTGCTTGCAGCCAGCCATGCTGATTTCCCAGACTGACTGGAATCCCCCATCAGGATGAGAGTCAGTGAGTGCGATGCTTCTGCTGGCTGCAGTAAGCAGCTCCCACCAACAGGCTCTCTTTCCAGGCGGCTGTAGCAGACCCTCACCTCCAGAAGCCCTGCACTGCTGCACTTCCTAATTTTACCCACAAGTTCACAACCTGCTCATGGCTCTTCTTAGTTCTTTGCAGTCAACTTCTCATCATAGAGGGCAAATCCCTTGCCTTCCAGAATTCCATAGTATCAATTGTGTCTGCTTTATGTCAGGATTTTTTTTTTTTCTTTTCTTTTCCCATTTTCTAGGTAGGAAAATGAATTTCTGAGCCAGGAGAAGCAGAAGTGAAACAGTCTTCCTGGCACTGCTCAGGTTGCAGGAGTTGCCAAGTGCTCCTCAGGTAATGTGTGCTGAAGAGCTGACCTTGGTGGCAGGGGCTGTGGCTGCATTTTGTGCCTGTCATGCGGGAATCCAAGAAAGCCTATTCAGAGCAGGAGCTGCAGAGCGAGATAAACATCACGAGAAGGGAAGGCTGAGAAGCAAGGACACCTCCAGAAAGAAGAGAAAAACTGAGTCAAGTGAGCTGCGTGACGGCCGTGTGATGCTGACCATGATTGGAGGAAGAGCGCATGGCTGGGAATGACTGATGGCTCTGGTTGGATGGGTGCCTGTGTGCACAGAGGTAAGGAGTGTTTGTGGGATGTTTTGCTGGCATCTAACGGCTGTAAGGGGAAGTCAAGAGAGAAAACTTGTGAATGCATAGAAGGGATGTTAAAATCTGGAACAGACTGTTTGGATCAGTCACAGCTGAGTCCGTGCCAGATTGCTACACTGCTAGAACCTGGGGCCCAGGATTTTCCTTAGAGTGCCAACTGCTTATTTTAAATGATAAAAAGTAACATTGAAAAAAGCTTCCCTCCTTGCATTAGAATAAGGCATTGATATTTGCTGTTTCTGTCTTTCCATTCCTTTAGCAGCCTGGGTGTTGATGCAGCTGCATGCATCTGCTGCCCTCCCCTTCTGTTTTGTGTAAAAGAACAGTAAAATATGCAATCAGTGTGAGATCTTTCTGAAGTATTTTACTTTATTTGCCCCTAGGCTGCAATGGCTGGGAAATGGCAGTGTCACCCAGGAGCCCACACGGCGACCTGATGTCTCATTGTTGGGGTCTATTGGAAACCACCACGATGACAAAAGAATGCCTGGGATTCCTCCGGCCCAAATGCCAAACCTTGCACTTGGCTGTGCTGAACCTCATGAGGTTCACCCAGGCCCACCTCTCAAGTCTGCTGAGCTCAAACAGATGTCATTTTTCTCGTGTCCTTCCATTCCGAGTCCATCTGTTCCCCAAAGCAAAAGAATTTGGAGGGAACCACCGACAGTTATGTGAGCGATTTCAGCGTCTATTTCTGATCATGGCAACAACTTCAGAGGTCACACTTAATTTACGGTGCCCGTTGTAATTCTGACCAAGGCTGCAGTTGCAGCTGACTTCCCAAGGCTGCAAGACGTGGTGGTGACACAGCCTTGTGCTTCTGCATTGGTGCTCATCCCACGTTTCCTTTCTCTGTCTCGCAGGTCAGCTCCTGCTGGAAGCAGATGGTATCCCAGTGTGAATGAAGGTCAGTGCAGGAGCAGCTGCTGATGGGAGGAAGGAAGTCCATGCTGAAGAGCTCTGAAGCATCTGCAGGTATGGTTCTGGAGGAGGCAGCAGTGATGTCGGAGGGCTCCCCAGCAGGAAGCTGTCTCATCCAAATGCTTGCTGAGTGGTTGGAAGGGAGCTTTCTGCATGACAGCAGCATCAGCTGCTTGCTTCAAATGCTGCAAAGACAAGGATTAGCACGAGTTCCAGTATCTACAGTATCATCACGAATCACGATAGGATTACAATGTGTCCTCATACAAACGCAGCCATTTCTCTCTGAGTCCAGAGGCTGTCCGGAAAGCATCTTTGAGGTCTCTCACACCAAACCACTGATGTCCGTGTGGGATCTGACTCATTAGGGTATAGGGGTTAGGAACCACAGGCTGTCTTTTGAGAACGGGTTCAGTCATTTCCTTACATCTTGCACCAGCCGATACGTGCCGTCTGCCTTCCGTGCCGACAGGATTGGGGTGTTATAAGGCCACAGACAAGGTTCCAGAAGACCATCCTTAACCACTGTCTGTGTTACAGCTTTTAGACCCACTCTCCCTTCTAAGGCTATGGGATATTGTTGCTGTTTCACAGCTCCACTCCCTCCTTGGGCAGTTCTTTGTAAGGGAAAATTGTGAGTCCACCCCGATTTCCTTCCCCTGCCCACACCTTTGGATTCATTTCTTCTCATCACAGCTGATAACACATTCATTGACCCCTGATATCTGTTTCACAGACTTGCAGCTGTAATCCTCATTTAACTGTTAAATCTCTCCCCCATAAATCGGTCCCTGCTTCAGGCACAGAGAACAATTGCCCTGCAACTATTTTATCTTTCCATTTTAGTTCTGTGGTCTCCAAGAGTGGAGCTGTCATTTCTGATCCCTCAGCCCCAGTTATGCACAACAGCCACATCCAGATACACGTCTGGTACCTCTGAACTAGCTAATGCTGTAGGATGGAATGTTGTTTCTCCACTGGCTATCAAATGTGGGATTGCTCTGAAGTAGTACAGAACCATGTGTTTTGTAATTTGCCCTTAGAAACAGTTTGAAAAAGTAGAAAGACTTTATTAGTATTAGTAAAAAGAAGTTATTTCATAACATATTTTAGAAACACAGTTGTTCAATCATGTGATCAATACTCACTTACAGAACTGTAATAGTTACAAATTGCATGGGTTTAGTATTAAGGACCAGAAAGCATGTTGTAAGGCCATTCTGTTTGGATAGGAGAAGCTCAGCAAAAGAAAAACAGACTCCAAAGAAGCCAGGGCCTCCACACAAGGCCGAATTGACTCACTCTGTGGGCAGGTTGGGATGCAACAGGCAGGCATCAAGAGACTCCCCTCTGTCCTCCTTCCAAACTTCTCTCTCTTCAGGGATGAGCAGGTGTCCAGAAATAGTGGCCAAGTGTTGATAAGCAGCTGTCAGGCGTTCAATAATTAGCAGTATACCTGCTGAGCTAGCAACAATTGGTGTTTAGCCAGGCACACACACATACACAGAATGGCCCGGGTTGGAGGGACCTCAAGGATCAGGTATCTCCAACCCCCTGCCACAGGCAGGACCACCAACCTCTGTACCACTGCACATATGCACATTGCTGGATAGAAACAGCAGTGTGGGAAAAAAACTATATGCTGTGGATGCAAAGGGTGAATCAGAATGGCTTAACAGCTGTCATACAAGAAAAAGCAATCCCTTACCAGCTGTGCCATGCTCATGGCAACACCAATGCAGATGCCAGCAGCTGATGCCCACGAGGATAGCCAGCCTGGACTTATTTTCATTACATATCTCTGTCCTGATGTTCTTCTAGAACCTGGGACATTTATCCCTCTTAGCAGCAGAGGGCAGGAGAGTTCCAAGTTGCAGGCATACTCTCCTCTTTTTGTGGCACACAAAGAGAAGATGAAAACCAGATGTGTTTCCCTGCCCATGGCAAACACCAGCCTTTCCATCCTTACAGTCCTTCCTGCCATCAGCACTAATTGAAACAACATCCCACAAACCGTTGCCATGTCTGGCAGAGGTTGCAGCTCTTTCTGTTGCATCCCTCTTACTTTCAACTCATCAGAGACTGTGTCACACAAGGAAAAGCAATCTTTTACCTACTGTGCCATGCTCATGGCAGCAGCAATGCAGATGCCAGCAGCTGATGCCCACAAGGACAGCCAGCCTGGACTTATTTTCATTACATATCTTTGTCCTGATGTCCTTCCAGAAGCTGGGACATTTCTCCCTCTCAGCAGCAGAGGGCAGGAGAGTTGCAAGGTGAGGGCACACTCTCCCCTGTTTATCTGGCACTCAAAGAGAAAGAGAAAATGAAAACCAGATGTGTTTCCCTGCCCATGGCAAACACCAGCCTTTCCATCCTTACAGTCCTTCCTGACATCAGCACTAATTGAAACAACATCCCACTCACCTTTGCCATGTCTGGCAGAGGTTGCAGCTCTGTCTATTGCATCCCTCTAGCTTTCAACTCAAGAGCTCCTGTGTCACTCAAGGAAAAGCAATCTGTTACCTGCTTTGCCATGCTCATGGCAACACCAATGCAGATGCCAGCAGCTGATGCCCACAATGACAGCCAGCCTGGACTTATTTTCATTACATATCTTTGTCCTGATGTCCTTCCAGAAGCTGGGACATTTCACCATCTCAGCAGAAGAGGGAAGGTGAGTTACAGGGTGAGGGCACACTCTCCCCTGTTTATCTGGCACTCAAAGAGAAAGAGAAAATGAAAACCAGATGTGTTTCCCTGCCCATGGCAAACACCAGCCTTTCCATCCTTACAGTCATTCCTGACATCAGCACTAATTGAAACAACATCCCACTCACCTTTGCCATGTCTGGCAGAGGTTGCAGCTCTTTCTATTGCATCCCTCTAGCTTTCAAGTCAAGAGCTCCTGTGTCACACAAGGAAAAGCAATCTTTTACCTGCTGTGCCATGCTCATGGCAGCAGCAATGCAGATGCCAGCAGCTGATGCCCACAAGGACAGCCAGCCTGGACTTATTTTCATTACATACCTTTGTCCTGATGTCCTTCCAGAAGCTGGGACATTTCTCCCTCTCAGCAGCAGAGGGCAGGAGAGTTGCAAGGTGAGGGCACACTCTGCTCTGTTTATCTGGCACTCAAAGAGAAAGAGAAAATGAAAACCAGATGTGTTTCCCTGCCCATGGCAAACACCAGCCTTTCCATCCTTACAGTCCTTCCTGACATCAGCACTAATTGAAACAACATCCCACTCACCTTTGCCATGTCTGGCAGAGGTTGCAGCTCTTTCTATTGCATCCCTCTAGCTTTCAAGTCAAGAGCTCCTGTGTCACACAAGGAAAAGCAATCTGTTACCTGCTGTGCCATGCTCATGTCAGCAGCAATGCAGATGCCAGCAGCTGATGCCCACAAGGACTGCCAGCCTGGACTTATTTTCATTACATACCTTTGTCCTGATGTCCTTCCAGAAGCTGGGACATTTCTCCCTCTCAGCAGCAGAGGGCAGGTGAGTTACAGGGTGGGGGCACACTCTCCCCTGTTTATCTGGCACTCAAAGAGAAAGAGAAAATGAAAACCAGATGTGTTTCCTTGCCCATGGCAAACACCAGCCTTTCCATCCTTACAGTCCTTCCTGACATCAGCACTAATTGAAACAACATCCCACTCACCTTTGCCATGTCTGGCAGAGGTTGCAGCTCTTGCTATTGCATCCCTCTAGCTTTCAACTCATGAGCTCCTGTGTCACACAAGGAAAAGCAATCTGTTACATGCTGTGCCATGCTCATGTCAGCAGCAATGCAGATGCCAGCAGCTGATGCCCACAAGGACAGCCAGCCTGGACTTATTTTCATTACATACCTTTGTCCTGATGTCCTTCCAGAAGCTGGGACATTTCTCCCTCTCAGCAGCAGAGGGCAGGTGAGTTACAGGGTGAGGGCACACTCTCCCCTGTTTATCTGGCACTCAAAGAGAAAGAGAAAATGAAAACCAGATGTGTTTCCCTGCCCATGGCAAACACCAGCCTTTCCATCCTTACAGTCCTTCCTGACATCAGCACTAATTGAAACAACATCCCACTCACCTTTGCCATGTCTGGCAGAGGTTGCAGCTCTGTCTATTGCATCCCTCTAGCTGTCAACTCAAGAGCTCCTGTGTCACACAAGGAAAAGCAATCTGTTACCTGCTGTGCCATGCTCATGTCAGCAGCAATGCAGATGCCAGCAGCTGATGCCCACAAGGACAGCCAGCCTGGACTTATTTTCATTACATATCTTTGTCCTGATGTCCTTCCAGAAGCTGGGACATTTCTCCCTCTCAGCAGCAGAGGGCAGGAGAGTTGCAGGGTGAGGGCACACTCTCCCCTGTTTATCTGGCACTCAAAGAGAAAGAGAAAATGAAAACCAGATGTGTTTCCCTGCCCATGGCAAACACCAGCCTTTCCATCCTTACAGTCCTTCCTGACATCAGCACTAATTGAAACAACATCCCACTCACCTTTGCCATGTCTGGCAGAGGTTGCAGCTCTGTCTATTGCATCCCTCTAGCTGTCAACTCAAGAGCTCCTGTGTCACACAAGGAAAAGCAATCTGTTACCTGCTGTGCCATGCTCATGTCAGCAGCAATGCAGATGCCAGCAGCTGATGCCCACAAGGACAGCCAGCCTGGACTTATTTTCATTACATACCTTTGTCCTGATGTCCTTCCAGAAGCTGGGATATTTCTCCCTCTCAGCAGCAGAGGGCAGGAGAGTTGCAAGGTGAGGGCACACTCTGCCCTGTTTATCTGGCACTCAAAGAGAAAGAGAAAATGAAAACCAGATGTGTTTCCCTGCCCATGGCAAACACCAGCCTTTCCATCCTTACAGTCCTTCCTGACATCAGCACTAATTGAAACAACATCCCACTCACCTTTGCCATGTCTGGCAGAGGATGCAGCTCTGTCTATTGCATCCCTCTAGCTTTCAACTCAAGAGCTCCTGTGTCACACAAGGAAAAGCAATCTGTTACCTGCTTTGCCATGCTCATGGCAACACCAATGCAGATGCCAGCAGCTGATGCCCACAAGGACAGCCAGCCTGGACTTATTTTCATTACATATCTTTGTCCTGATGTCCTTCCAGAAGCTGGGACATTTCACCATCTCAGCAGAAGAGGGAAGGTGAGTTACAGGGTGAGGGCACACTCTCCCCTGTTTATCTGGCACTCAAAGAGAAAGAGAAAATGAAAACCAGATGTGTTTCCCTGCCCATGGCAAACACCAGCCTTTCCATCCTTACAGTCCTTCCTGACATCAGCACTAATTGAAACAACATCCCACTCACCTTTGCCATGTCTGGCAGAGGTTGCAGCTCTGTCTATTGCATCCCTCTAGCTGTCAACTCAAGAGCTCCTGTGTCACACAAGGAAAAGCAATCTGTTACCTGCTGTGCCATGCTCATGTCAGCAGCAATGCAGATGCCAGCAGCTGATGCCCACAAGGACAGCCAGCCTGGACTTATTTTCATTACATACCTTTGTCCTGATGTCCTTCCAGAAGCTGGGACATTTCTCCCTCTCAGCAGAAGAGGGCAGGAGAGTTGCAAGGTGAGGGCACACTCTCCCCTGTTTATCTGGCACTCAAAGAGAAAGAGAAAATGAAAACCAGATGTGTTTCCCTGCCCATGGCAAACACCAGCCTTTCCATCCTTACAGTCCTTCCTGACATCAGCACTAATTGAAACAACATCCCACTCACCTTTGCCATGTCTGGCAGAGGTTGCAGCTCTTTCTATTGCATCCCTCTAGCTTTCAAGTCAAGAGCTCCTGTGTCACACAAGGAAAAGCAATCTGTTACCTGCTGTGCCATGCTCATGTCAGCAGCAATGCAGATGCCAGCAGCTGATGCCCACAAGGACAGCGAGCCTGGACTTATTTTCATTACATACCTTTGTCCTGATGTCCTTCCAGAAGCTGGGACATTTCTCCCTCTGAGCAGCAGAGGGCAGGAGAGTTGCAAGGTGAGGGCACACTCTCCCCTGTTTATCTGGCACTCAAAGAGAAAGAGAAAATGAAAACCAGATGTGTTTCCCTGCCCATGGCAAACACCAGCCTTTCCATCCTTACAGTCCTTCCTGACATCAGCACTAATTGAAACAACATCCCACTCACCTTTGCCATGTCTGGCAGAGGTTGCAGCTCTTGCTATTGCATCCCTGTAGCTTTCAACTCAAGAGCTCCTGTGTCACTCAAGGAAAAGCAATCTGTTACCTGCTTTGCCATGCTCATGGCAACACCAATGCAGATGCCAGCAGCTGATGCCCACAATGACAGCCAGCCTGGACTTATTTTCATTACATATCTTTGTCCTGATGTCCTTCCAGAAGCTGGGACATTTCACCATCTCAGCAGAAGAGGGAAGGTGAGTTACAGGGTGAGGGCACACTCTCCCCTGTTTATCTGGCACTCAAAGAGAAAGAGAAAATGAAAACCAGATGTGTTTCCCTGCCCATGGCAAACACCAGCCTTTCCATCCTTACAGTCCTTCCTGACATCAGCAGCAACTGAAACAACATCCCACTCCCCTTTGCCATGTCTGGCAGAGGTTGCAGCTCTGTCTATTGCATCCCTCTAGCTGTCAACTCAAGAGCTCCTGTGTCACACAAGGAAAAGCAATCTGTTACCTGCTGTGCCATGCTCATGTCAGCAGCAATGCAGATGCCAGCAGCTGATGCCCACAAGGACAGCCAGCCTGGACTTATTTTCATTACATACCTTTGTCCTGATGTCCTTCTAGAAGCTGGGACATTTCTCCATCTCAGCAGCAGAGGGCAGGAGAGTTGCAAGGTGAGGGCACACTCTCCCCTGTTTATCTGGCACTCAAAGAGAAAGAGAAAATGAAAACCAGATGTGTTTCCCTGCCCATGGCAAACACCAGCCTTTCCATCCTTACAGTCCTTCCTGACATCAGCACTAATTGAAACAACATCCCACTCACCTTTGCCATGTCTGGCAGAGGTAGCAGCTCTTTCTATTGCATCCCTCTAGCTTTCAAGTCAAGAGCTCCTGTGTCACACAAGGAAAAGCAATCTGTTACCTGCTGTGCCATGCTCATGTCAGCAGCAATGCAGATGCCAGCAGCTGATGCCCACAAGGACAGCGAGCCTGGACTTATTTTCATTACATACCCTTGTCCTGATGTCCTTCCAGAAGCTGGGACATTTCTCCCTCTCAGCAGCAGAGGGCAGGAGAGTTGCAAGGTGAGGGCACACTCTCCCCTGTTTATCTGCCACTCAAAGAGAAAGAGAAAATGAAAACCAGATGTGTTTCCCTGCCCATGGCAAACACCAGCCTTTCCATCCTTACAGTCCTTCCTGACATCAGCACTAATTGAAACAACATCCCACTCACCTTTGCCATGTCTGGCAGAGGTTGCAGCTCTTTCTATTGTAACCCTCTAGCTTTCAAGTCAAGAGCTCCTGTGTCACACAAGGAAAAGCAATCTTTTACCTGCTGTGCCATGCTCATGGCAGCAGCAATGCAGATGCCAGCAGCTGATGCCCACAAGGACAGCCAGCCTGGACTTATTTTCATTACATACCTTTGTCCTGATGTCCTTCCAGAAGCTGGGACATTTCTCCCTCTCAGCAGCAGAGGGCAGGAGAGTTGCAAGGTGAGGGCACACTCTCCCCTGTTTATCTGGCACTCAAAGAGAAAGAGAAAATGAAAACCAGATGTGTTTCCCTGCCCATGGCAAACACCAGCCTTTCCATCCTTACAGTCCTTCCTGACATCAGCACTAATTGAAACAACATCCCACTCACCTTTGCCATGTCTGGCAGAGGTTGCAGCTCTTTCTATTGTAACCCTCTAGCTTTCAAGTCAAGAGCTCCTGTGTCACACAAGGAAAAGCAATCTTTTACCTGCTGTGCCATGCTCATGGCAGCAGCAATGCAGATGCCAGCAGCTGATGCCCACAAGGACTGCCAGCCTGGACTTATTTTCATTACATACCTTTGTCCTGATGTCCTTCCAGAAGCTGGGACATTTCTCCCTCTCAGCAGCAGAGGGCAGGTGAGTTACAGGGTGGGGGCACACTCTCCCCTGTTTATCTGGCACTCAAAGAGAAAGAGAAAATGAAAACCAGATGTGTTTCCTTGCCCATGGCAAACACCAGCCTTTCCATCCTTACAGTCCTTCCTGACATCAGCACTAATTGAAACAACATCCCACTCACCTTTGCCATGTCTGGCAGAGGTTGCAGCTCTGTCTATTGCATCCCTCTAGCTGTCAACTCAAGAGCTCCTGTGTCACACAAGGAAAAGCAATCTGTTACCTGCTGTGCCATGCTCATGGCAGCAGCAATGCAGATGCCAGCAGCTGATGCCCACAAGGACAGCCAGCCTGGACTTATTTTCATTACATACCTTTGTCCTGATGTCCTTCCAGAAGCTGGGACATTTCTCCCTCTCAGCAGCAGAGGACAGGAGAGTTGCAAGGTGAGGGCACACTCTCCCCTGTTTATCTGGCACTCAAAGAGAAAGAGAAAATGAAAACCAGATGTGTTTCCCTGCCCATGGCAAACACCAGCCTTTCCATCCTTACAGTCCTTCCTGACATCAGCACTAATTGAAACAACATCCCACTCACCTTTGCCATGTCTGGCAGAGGTTGCAGCTCTGTCTATTGCATCCCTCTAGCTGTCAACTCAAGAGCTCCTGTGTCACACAAGGAAAAGCAATCTGTTACCTGCTGTGCCATGCTCATGTCAGCAGCAATGCAGATGCCAGCAGCTGATGCCCACAAGGACAGCCAGCCTGGACTTATTTTCATTACATATCTTTGTCCTGATGTCCTTCAAGAAGCTGGGACATTTCTCCCTCTCAGCAGCAGAGGGCAGGAGAGTTGCAGGGTGAGGGCACACTCTCCCCTGTTTATCTGGCACTCAAAGAGAAAGAGAAAATGAAAACCAGATGTGTTTCCCTGCCCATGGCAAACACCAGCCTTTCCATCCTTACAGTCCTTCCTGACATCAGCAGCAACTGAAACAACATCCCACTCACCTTTGCCATGTCTGGCAGAGGTTGCAGCTCTGTCTATTGCATCCCTCTAGCTGTCAACTCAAGAGCTCCTGTGTCACACAAGGAAAAGCAACCTTTTACCTACTTTGCCATGCTCATGTCAGCAGCAATGCAGATGCCAGCAGCTGATGCCCACAAGGACAGCCAGCCTGGACTTATTTTCATTACATACCTTTGTCCTGATGTCCTTCCAGAAGCTGGGACATTTCTCCCTCTCAGCAGCAGAGGGCAGGAGAGTTGCAAGGTGAGGGCACACTCTCCCCTGTTTATCTGGCACTCAAAGAGAAAGAGAAAATGAAAACCAGATGTGTTTCCCTGCCCATGGCAAACACCAGCCTTTCCATCCTTACAGTCATTCCTGACATCAGCACTAATTGAAACAACATCCCACTCACCTTTGCCATGTCTGGCAGAGGTTGCAGCTCTTTCTATTGCATCCCTCTAGCTTTCAAGTCAAGAGCTCCTGTGTAACACAAGGAAAAGCAATCTTTTACCTGCTGTGCCATGCTCATGGCAGCAGCAATGCAGATGCCAGCAGCTGATGCCCACAAGGACTGCCAGCCTGGACTTATTTTCATTACATACCTTTGTCCTGATGTCCTTCCAGAAGCTGGGACATTTCTCCCTCTCAGCAGCAGAGGGCAGGTGAGTTACAGGGTGGGGGCACACTCTCCCCTGTTTATCTGGCACTCAAAGAGAAAGAGAAAATGAAAACCAGATGTGTTTCCTTGCCCATGGCAAACACCAGCCTTTCCATCCTTACAGTCCTTCCTGACATCAGCACTAATTGAAACAACATCCCACTCACCTTTGCCATGTCTGGCAGAGGTTGCAGCTCTGTCTATTGCATCCCTCTAGCTGTCAACTCAAGAGCTCCTGTGTCACACAAGGAAAAGCAATCTGTTACCTGCTTTGCCATGCTCATGGCAGCAGCAATGCAGATGCCAGCAGCTGATGCCCACAAGGACAGCCAGCCTGGACTTATTTCATTACATACCTTTGTCCTGATGTCCTTCCAGAAGCTGGGACATTTCTCCCTCTCAGCAGCAGAGGGCAGGAGAGTTGCAAGGTGAGGGCACACTCTCCCCTGTTTATCTGGCACTCAAAGAGAAAGAGAAAATGAAAACCAGATGTGTTTCCTTGCCCATGGCAAACACCAGCCTTTCCATCCTTACAGTCCTTCCTGACATCAGCACTAATTGAAACAACATCCCACTCACCTTTGCCATGTCTGGCAGAGGTTGCAGCTCTTGCTATTGCATCCCTCTAGCTTTCAACTCATGAGCTCCTGTGTCACACAAGGAAAAGCAATCTGTTACATGCTGTGCCATGCTCATGTCAGCAGCAATGCAGATGCCAGCAGCTGATGCCCACAAGGACAGCCAGCCTGGACTTATTTTCATTACATACCTTTGTCCTGATGTCCTTCCAGAAGCTGGGACATTTCTCCCTCTCAGCAGCAGAGGGCAGGAGAGTTGCAAGGTGAGGGCACACTCTCCCCTGTTTATCTGGCACTCAAAGAGAAAGAGAAAATGAAAACCAGATCTGTTTCCCTGCCCATGGCAAACACCAGCCTTTCCATCCTTACAGTCCTTCCTGACATCAGCACTAATTGAAACAACATCCCACTCACCTTTGCCATGTCTGGCAGAGGTTGCAGCTCTGTCTATTGCATCCCTCTAGCTGTCAACTCAAGAGCTCCTGTGTCACACAAGGAAAAGCAACCTTTTACCTGCTTTGCCATGCTCATGTCAGCAGCAATGCAGATGCCAGCAGCTGATGCCCACAAGGACAGCCAGCCTGGACTTATTTTCATTACATACCTTTGTCCTGATGTCCTTCCAGAAGCTGGGACATTTCTCCCTCTCAGCAGCAGAGGGCAGGAGAGTTGCAAGGTGAGGGCACACTCTGCCCTGTTTATCTGGCACTCAAAGAGAAAGAGAAAATGAAAACCAGATGTGTTTCCCTGCCCATGGCAAACACCAGCCTTTCCATCCTTACAGTCCTTCCTGACATCAGCACTAATTGAAACAACATCCCACTCACCTTTGCCATGTCTGGCAGAGGTTGCAGCTCTTGCTATTGCATCCCTGTAGCTTTCAACTCAAGAGCTCCTGTGTCACTCAAGGAAAAGCAATCTGTTACCTGCTGTGCCATGCTCATGTCAGCAGCAATGCAGATGCCAGCAGCTGATGCCCACAATGACAGCCAGCCTGGACTTATTTTCATTACATATCTTTGTCCTGATGTCCTTCCAGAAGCTGGGACATTTCACCATCTCAGCAGAAGAGGGAAGGTGAGTTACAAGGTGAGGGCACACTCTCCCCTGTTTATCTGGCACTCAAAGAGAAAGAGAAAATGAAAACCAGATGTGTTTCCCTGCCCATGGCAAACACCAGCCTTTCCATCCTTACAGTCATTCCTGACATCAGCACTAATTGAAACAACATCCCACTCACCTTTGCCATGTCTGGCAGAGGTTGCAGCTCTTTCTATTGCATCCCTCTAGCTTTCAAGTCAAGAGCTCCTGTGTAACACAAGGAAAAGCAATCTTTTACCTGCTGTGCCATGCTCATGGCAGCAGCAATGCAGATGCCAGCAGCTGATGCCCACAAGGACTGCCAGCCTGGACTTATTTTCATTACATACCTTTGTCCTGATGTCCTTCCAGAAGCTGGGACATTTCTCCCTCTCAGCAGCAGAGGGCAGGTGAGTTACAGGGTGGGGGCACACTCTCCCCTGTTTATCTGGCACTCAAAGAGAAAGAGAAAATGAAAACCAGATGTGTTTCCTTGCCCATGGCAAACACCAGCCTTTCCATCCTTACAGTCCTTCCTGACATCAGCACTAATTGAAACAACATCCCACTCACCTTTGCCATGTCTGGCAGAGGTTGCAGCTCTGTCTATTGCATCCCTCTAGCTGTCAACTCAAGAGCTCCTCTGTCACACAAGGAAAAGCAATCTGTTACCTGCTGTGCCATGCTCATGGCAGCAGCAATGCAGATGCCAGCAGCTGATGCCCGCAAGGACAGCCAGCCTGGACTTATTTCATTACATACCTTTGTCCTGATGTCCTTCCAGAAGCTGGGACATTTCTCCCTCTCAGCAGCAGAGGGCAGGAGAGTTGCAAGGTGAGGGCACACTCTGCCCTGTTTATCTGGCACTCAAAGAGAAAGAGAAAATGAAAACCAGATGTGTTTCCCTGCCCATGGCAAACACCAGCCTTTCCATCCTTACAGTCCTTCCTGACATCAGCACTAATTGAAACAACATCCCACTCACCTTTGCCATGTCTGGCAGAGGTTGCAGCTCTTGCTATTGCATCCCTCTAGCTTTCAACTCATGAGCTCCTGTGTCACACAAGGAAAAGCAATCTGTTACATGCTGTGCCATGCTCATGTCAGCAGCAATGCAGATGCCAGCAGCTGATGCCCACAAGGACAGCCAGCCTGGACTTATTTTCATTACATACCTTTGTCCTGATGTCCTTCCAGAAGCTGGGACATTTCTCCCTCTCAGCAGCAGAGGGCAGGAGAGTTGCAAGGTGAGGGCACACTCTCCCCTGTTTATCTGGCACTCAAAGAGAAAGAGAAAATGAAAACCAGATGTGTTTCCCTGCCCATGGCAAACACCAGCCTTTCCATCCTTACAGTCCTTCCTGACATCAGCACTAATTGAAACAACATCCCACTCACCTTTGCCATGTCTGGCAGAGGTTGCAGCTCTGTCTATTGCATCCCTCTAGCTGTCAACTCAAGAGCTCCTGTGTCACACAAGGAAAAGCAATCTGTTACCTGCTGTGCCATGCTCATGTCAGCAGCAATGCAGATGCCAGCAGCTGATGCCCACAAGGACAGCCAGCCTGGACTTATTTTCATTACATACCTTTGTCCTGATGTCCTTCCAGAAGCTGGGACATTTCTCCCTCTCAGCAGCAGAGGGCAGGAGAGTTGCAAGGTGAGGGCACACTCTGCCCTGTTTATCTGGCACTCAAAGAGAAAGAGAAAATGAAAACCAGATGTGTTTCCCTGCCCATGGCAAACACCAGCCTTTCCATCCTTACAGTCCTTCCTGACATCAGCACTAATTGAAACAACATCCCACTCACCTTTGCCATGTCTGGCAGAGGTTGCAGCTCTGTCTATTGCATCCCTCTAGCTGTCAACTCAAGAGCTCCTGTGTCACACAAGGAAAAGCAATCTGTTACCTGCTTTGCCATGCTCATGGCAACACCAATGCAGATGCCAGCAGCTGATGCCCACAAGGACAGCCAGCCTGGACTTATTTTCATTACATACCTTTGTCCTGATGTCCTTCCAGAAGCTGGGACATTTCACCATCTCAGCAGAAGAGGGAAGGTGAGTTACAGGGTGAGGGCACACTCTCCCCTGTTTATCTGGCACTCAAAGAGAAAGAGAAAATGAAAACCAGATGTGTTTCCCTGCCCATGGCAAACACCAGCCTTTCCATCCTTACAGTCCTTCCTGACATCAGCAGCAACTGAAACAACATCCCACTCACCTTTGCCATGTCTGGCAGAGGTTGCAGCTCTGTCTATTGCATCCCTCTAGCTGTCAACTCAAGAGCTCCTGTGTCACACAAGGAAAAGCAATCTGTTACCTGCTGTGCCATGCTCATGTCAGCAGCAATGCAGATGCCAGCAGCTGATGCCCACAAGGACAGCCAGCCTGGACTTATTTTCATTACATACCTTTGTCCTGATGTCCTTCCAGAAGCTGGGACATTTCTCCCTCTCAGCAGCAGAGGGCAGGAGAGTTGCAAGGTGAGGGCACACTCTCCCCTGTTTATCTGGCACTCAAAGAGAAAGAGAAAATGAAAACCAGATGTGTTTCCCTGCCCATGGCAAACACCAGCCTTTCCATCCTTACAGTCCTTCCTGACATCAGCACTAATTGAAACAACATCCCACTCACCTTTGCCATGTCTGGCAGAGGTTGCAGCTCTGTCTATTGCATCCCTCTAGCTGTCAACTCAAGAGCTCCTGTGTCACACAAGGAAAAGCAATCTGTTACCTGCTGTGCCATGCTCATGTCAGCAGCAATGCAGATGCCAGCAGCTGATGCCCACAAGGACAGCCAGCCTGGACTTATTTTCATTACATACCTTTGTCCTGATGTCCTTCCAGAAGCTGGGACATTTCTCCCTCTCAGCAGCAGAGGGCAGGAGAGTTGCAAGGTGAGGGCACACTCTGCCCTGTTTATCTGGCACTCAAAGAGAAAGAGAAAATGAAAACCAGATGTGTTTCCCTGCCCATGGCAAACACCAGCCTTTCCATCCTTACAGTCCTTCCTGACATCAGCACTAATTGAAACAACATCCCACTCACCTTTGCCATGTCTGGCAGAGGTTGCAGCTCTGTCTATTGCATCCCTCTAGCTGTCAACTCAAGAGCTCCTGTGTCACACAAGGAAAAGCAATCTGTTACCTGCTTTGCCATGCTCATGGCAACACCAATGCAGATGCCAGCAGCTGATGCCCACAAGGACAGCCAGCCTGGACTTATTTTCATTACATACCTTTGTCCTGATGTCCTTCCAGAAGCTGGGACATTTCACCATCTCAGCAGAAGAGGGAAGGTGAGTTACAGGGTGAGGGCACACTCTCCCCTGTTTATCTGGCACTCAAAGAGAAAGAGAAAATGAAAACCAGATGTGTTTCCCTGCCCATGGCAAACACCAGCCTTTCCATCCTTACAGTCCTTCCTGACATCAGCAGCAACTGAAACAACATCCCACTCACCTTTGCCATGTCTGGCAGAGGTTGCAGCTCTGTCTATTGCATCCCTCTAGCTGTCAACTCAAGAGCTCCTGTGTCACACAAGGAAAAGCAATCTTTTACCTGCTGTGCCATGCTCATGGCAGCAGCAATGCAGATGCCAGCAGCTGATGCCCACAAGGACTGCCAGCCTGGACTTATTTTCATTACATACCTTTGTCCTGATGTCCTTCCAGAAGCTGGGACATTTCTCCCTCTCAGCAGCAGAGGGCAGGAGAGTTGCAAGGTGAGGGCACACTCTCCCCTGTTTATCTGGCACTCAAAGAGAAAGAGAAAATGAAAACCAGATGTGTTTCCCTGCCCATGGCAAACACCAGCCTTTCCATCCTTACAGTCCTTCCTGACATCAGCACTAATTGAAACAACATCCCACTCACCTTTGCCATGTCTGGCAGAGGTTGCAGCTCTTGCTATTGCATCCCTCTAGCTTTCAACTCATGAGCTCCTGTGTCACACAAGGAAAAGCAATCTGTTACATGCTGTGCCATGCTCATGTCAGCAGCAATGCAGATGCCAGCAGCTGATGCCCACAAGGACAGCCAGCCTGGACTTATTTTCATTACATACCTTTGTCCTGATGTCCTTCCAGAAGCTGGGACATTTCTCCCTCTGAGCAGCAGAGGGCAGGAGAGTTGCAAGGTGAGGGCACACTCTCCCCTGTTTATCTGGCACTCAAAGAGAAAGAGAAAATGAAAACCAGATGTGTTTCCCTGCCCATGGCAAACACCAGCCTTTCCATCCTTACAGTCCTTCCTGACATCAGCAGCAACTGAAACAACATCCCACTCACCTTTGCCATGTCTGGCAGAGGTTGCAGCTCTGTCTATTGCATCCCTCTAGCTGTCAACTCAAGAGCTCCTGTGTCACACAAGGAAAAGCAATCTGTTACCTGCTGTGCCATGCTCATGTCAGCAGCAATGCAGATGCCAGCAGCTGATGCCCACAAGGACAGCCAGCCTGGACTTATTTTCATTACATACCTTTGTCCTGATGTCCTTCCAGAAGCTGGGACATTTCTCCCTCTCAGCAGCAGAGGGCAGGAGAGTTGCAAGGTGAGGGCACACTCTCCCCTGTTTATCTGGCACTCAAAGAGAAAGAGAAAATGAAAACCAGATGTGTTTCCCTGCCCATGGCAAACACCAGCCTTTCCATCCTTACAGTCCTTCCTGACATCAGCACTAATTGAAACAACATCCCACTCACCTTTGCCATGTCTGGCAGAGGTTGCAGCTCTTGCTATTGCATCCCTCTAGCTTTCAACTCATGAGCTCCTGTGTCACACAAGGAAAAGCAATCTGTTACATGCTGTGCCATGCTCATGTCAGCAGCAATGCAGATGCCAGCAGCTGATGCCCACAAGGACAGCCAGCCTGGACTTATTTTCATTACATACCTTTGTCCTGATGTCCTTCCAGAAGCTGGGACATTTCTCCCTCTGAGCAGCAGAGGGCAGGAGAGTTGCAAGGTGAGGGCACACTCTCCCCTGTTTATCTGGCACTCAAAGAGAAAGAGAAAATGAAAACCAGATGTGTTTCCCTGCCCATGGCAAACACCAGCCTTTCCATCCTTACAGTCCTTCCTGACATCAGCACTAATTGAAACAACATCCCACTCACCTTTGCCATGTCTGGCAGAGGTTGCAGCTCTGTCTATTGCATCCCTCTAGCTGTCAACTCAAGAGCTCCTGTGTCACACAAGGAAAAGCAACCTTTTACCTACTTTGCCATGCTCATGTCAGCAGCAATGCAGATGCCAGCAGCTGATGCCCACAAGGACAGCCAGCCTGGACTTATTTTCATTACATACCTTTGTCCTGATGTCCTTCCAGAAGCTGGGACATTTCTCCCTCTCAGCAGCAGAGGGCAGGAGAGTTGCAAGGTGAGGGCACACTCTGCCCTGTTTATCTGGCACTCAAAGAGAAAGAGAAAATGAAAACCAGATGTGTTTCCCTGCCCATGGCAAACACCAGCCTTTCCATCCTTACAGTCCTTCCTGACATCAGCACTAATTGAAACAACATCCCACTCACCTTTGCCATGTCTGGCAGAGGTTGCAGCTCTTGCTATTGCATCCCTGTAGCTTTCAACTCAAGAGCTCCTGTGTCACTCAAGGAAAAGCAATCTGTTACCTGCTTTGCCATGCTCATGGCAACACCAATGCAGATGCCAGCAGCTGATGCCCACAATGACAGCCAGCCTGGACTTATTTTCATTACATACCTTTGCCCTGATGTCCTTCCAGAAGCTGGGACATTTCACCATCTCAGCAGAAGAGGGAAGGTGAGTTACAAGGTGAGGGCACACTCTCCCCTGTTTATCTGGCACTCAAAGAGAAAGAGAAAATGAAAACCAGATGTGTTTCCCTGCCCATGGCAAACACCAGCCTTTCCATCCTTACAGTCCTTCCTGACATCAGCACTAATTGAAACAACATCCCACTCAAGTTAGCCATGTCTGGCAGAGGTTGCAGCTCTGTCTATTGCATCCCTCTAGCTGTCAACTCAAGAGCTCCTGTGTCACACAAGGAAAAGCAATCTTTTACCTGCTGTGCCATGCTCATGGCAGCAGCAATGCAGATGCCAGCAGCTGATGCCCACAAGGACTGCCAGCCTGGACTTATTTTCATTACATACCTTTGTCCTGATGTCCTTCCAGAAGCTGGGACATTTCTCCCTCTCAGCAGCAGAGGGCAGGTGAGTTACAGGGTGGGGGCACACTCTCCCATGTTTATCTGGCACTCAAAGAGAAAGAGAAAATGAAAACCAGATGTGTTTCCTTGCCCATGGCAAACACCAGCCTTTCCATCCTTACAGTCCTTCCTGACATCAGCACTAATTGAAACAACATCCCACTCACCTTTGCCATGTCTGGCAGAGGTTGCAGCTCTGTCTATTGCATCCCTCTAGCTGTCAACTCAAGAGCTCCTGTGTCACACAAGGAAAAGCAATCTGTTACCTGCTGTGCCATGCTCATGGCAGCAGCAATGCAGATGCCAGCAGCTGATGCCCACAAGGACAGCCAGCCTGGACTTATTTCATTACATACCTTTGTCCTGATGTCCTTCCAGAAGCTGGGACATTTCTCCCTCTCAGCAGCAGAGGGCAGGAGAGTTGCAAGGTGAGGGCACACTCTGCCCTGTTTATCTGGCACTCAAAGAGAAAGAGAAAATGAAAACCAGATGTGTTTCCCTGCCCATGGCAAACACCAGCCTTTCCATCCTTACAGTCCTTCCTGACATCAGCACTAATTGAAACAACATCCCACTCACCTTTGCCATGTCTGGCAGAGGTTGCAGCTCTTGCTATTGCATCCCTCTAGCTTTCAACTCATGAGCTCCTGTGTCACACAAGGAAAAGCAATCTGTTACATGCTGTGCCATGCTCATGTCAGCAGAAATGCAGATGCCAGCAGCTGATGCCCACAAGGACAGCCAGCCTGGACTTATTTTCATTACATACCTTTGTCCTGATGTCCTTCCAGAAGCTGGGACATTTCTCCCTCTCAGCAGCAGAGGGCAGGAGAGTTGCAAGGTGAGGGCACACTCTCCCCTGTTTATCTGGCACTCAAAGAGAAAGAGAAAATGAAAACCAGATGTGTTTCCCTGCCCATGGCAAACACCAGCCTTTCCATCCTTACAGTCCTTCCTGACATCAGCAGCAACTGAAACAACATCCCACTCACCTTTGCCATGTCTGGCAGAGGTTGCAGCTCTGTCTATTGCATCCCTCTAGCTGTCAACTCAAGAGCTCCTGTGTCACACAAGGAAAAGCAATCTGTTACCTGCTGTGCCATGCTCATGTCAGCAGCAATGCAGATGCCAACAGCTGATGCCCACAAGGACAGCCAGCCTGGACTTATTTTCATTACATACCTTTGTCCTGATGTCCTTCCAGAAGCTGGGACATTTCTCCCTCTCAGCAGCAGAGGGCAGGAGAGTTGCAAGGTGAGGGCACACTCTCCCCTGTTTATCTGGCACTCAAAGAGAAAGAGAAAATGAAAACCAGATGTGTTTCCCTGCCCATGGCAAACACCAGCCTTTCCATCCTTACAGTCCTTCCTGACATCAGCACTAATTGAAACAACATCCCACTCACCTTTGCCATGTCTGGCAGAGGTTGCAGCTCTGTCTATTGCATCCCTCTAGCTGTCAACTCAAGAGCTCCTGTGTCACACAAGGAAAAGCAATCTGTTACCTGCTGTGCCATGCTCATGGCAGCAGCAATGCAGATGCCAGCAGCTGATGCCCACAAGGACAGCCAGCCTGGACTTATTTTCATTACATACCTTTGTCCTGATGTCCTTCCAGAAGCTGGGACATTTCTCCCTCTCAGCAGCAGAGGGCAGGAGAGTTGCAAGGTGAGGGCACACTCTCCCCTGTTTATCTGGCACTCAAAGAGAAAGAGAAAATGAAAACCAGATGTGTTTCCCTGCCCATGGCAAACACCAGCCTTTCCATCCTTACAGTCCTTCCTGACATCAGCACTAATTGAAACAACATCCCACTCACCTTTGCCATGTCTGGCAGAGGTTGCAGCTCTGTCTATTGCATCCCTCTAGCTGTCAACTCAAGAGCTCCTGTGTCACACAAGGAAAAGCAATCTGTTACCTGCTGTGCCATGCTCATGTCAGCAGCAATGCAGATGCCAGCAGCTGATGCCCACAAGGACAGCCAGCCTGGACTTATTTTCATTACATACCTTTGTCCTGATGTCCTTCCAGAAGCTGGGACATTTCTCCCTCTCAGCAGCAGAGGGCAGGAGAGTTGCAAGGTGAGGGCACACTCTCCCCTGTTTATCTGGCACTCAAAGAGAAAGAGAAAATGAAAACCAGATGTGTTTCCCTGCCCATGGCAAACACCAGCCTTTCCATCCTTACAGTCCTTCCTGACATCAGCACTAATTGAAACAACATCCCACTCACCTTTGCCATGTCTGGCAGAGGTTGCAGCTCTGTCTATTGCATCCCTCTAGCTGTCAACTCAAGAGCTCCTGTGTCACACAAGGAAAAGCAATCTGTTACCTGCTGTGCCATGCTCATGTCAGCAGCAATGCAGATGCCAGCAGCTGATGCCCACAAGCACAGCCAGCCTGGACTTATTTTCATTACATATCTTTGTCCTGATGTCCTTCCAGAAGCTTGGACATTTCTCCCTCTCAGCAGCAGAGGGCAGGAGAGTTGCAAGGTGAGGGCACACTCTGCCCTGTTTATCTGGCACTCAAAGAGAAAGAGAAAATGAAAACCAGATGTGTTTCCCTGCCCATGGCAAACACCAGCCTTTCCATCCTTACAGTCCTTCCTGACATCAGCACTAATTGAAACAACATCCCACTCACCTTTGCCATGTCTGGCAGAGGTTGCAGCTCTGTCTATTGCATCCCTCTAGCTGTCAACTCAAGAGCTCCTGTGTCACACAAGGAAAAGCAATCTGTTACCTGCTGTGCCATGCTCATGGCAGCAGCAATGCAGATGCCAGCAGCTGATGCCCACAAGGACAGCCAGCCTGGACTTATTTCATTACATACCTTTGTCCTGATGTCCTTCCAGAAGCTGGGACATTTCTCCCTCTCAGCAGCAGAGGGCAGGAGAGTTGCAAGGTGAGGGCACACTCTGCCCTGTTTATCTGGCACTCAAAGAGAAAGAGAAAATGAAAACCAGATGTGTTTCCCTGCCCATGGCAAACACCAGCCTTTCCATCCTTACAGTCCTTCCTGACATCAGCACTAATTGAAACAACATCCCACTCACCTTTGCCATGTCTGGCAGAGGTTGCAGCTCTTGCTATTGCATCCCTCTAGCTTTCAACTCATGAGCTCCTGTGTCACACAAGGAAAAGCAATCTGTTACATGCTGTGCCATGCTCATGTCAGCAGAAATGCAGATGCCAGCAGCTGATGCCCACAAGGACAGCCAGCCTGGACTTATTTTCATTACATACCTTTGTCCTGATGTCCTTCCAGAAGCTGGGACATTTCTCCCTCTCAGCAGCAGAGGGCAGGAGAGTTGCAAGGTGAGGGCACACTCTCCCCTGTTTATCTGGCACTCAAAGAGAAAGAGAAAATGAAAACCAGATGTGTTTCCCTGCCCATGGCAAACACCAGCCTTTCCATCCTTACAGTCCTTCCTGACATCAGCAGCAACTGAAACAACATCCCACTCACCTTTGCCATGTCTGGCAGAGGTTGCAGCTCTGTCTATTGCATCCCTCTAGCTGTCAACTCAAGAGCTCCTGTGTCACACAAGGAAAAGCAATCTGTTACCTGCTGTGCCATGCTCATGTCAGCAGCAATGCAGATGCCAGCAGCTGATGCCCACAAGGACAGCCAGCCTGGACTTATTTTCATTACATATCTTTGTCCTGATGTCCTTCCAGAAGCTGGGACATTTCTCCCTCTCAGCAGCAGAGGGCAGGAGAGTTGCAAGGTGAGGGCACACTCTCCCCTGTTTATCTGGCACTCAAAGAGAAAGAGAAAATGAAAACCAGATGTGTTTCCCTGCCCATGGCAAACACCAGCCTTTCCATCCTTACAGTCCTTCCTGACATCAGCACTAATTGAAACAACATCCCACTCACCTTTGCCATGTCTGGCAGAGGTTGCAGCTCTGTCTATTGCATCCCTCTAGCTGTCAACTCAAGAGCTCCTGTGTCACACAAGGAAAAGCAATCTGTTACCTGCTGTGCCATGCTCATGTCAGCAGCAATGCAGATGCCAGCAGCTGATGCCCACAAGGACAGCCAGCCTGGACTTATTTTCATTACATACCTTTGTCCTGATGTCCTTCCAGAAGCTGGGACATTTCTCCCTCTCAGCAGCAGAGGGCAGGAGAGTTGCAAGGTGAGGGCACACTCTCCCCTGTTTATCTGGCACTCAAAGAGAAAGAGAAAATGAAAACCAGATGTGTTTCCCTGCCCATGGCAAACACCAGCCTTTCCATCCTTACAGTCCTTCCTGACATCAGCACTAATTGAAACAACATCCCACTCACCTTTGCCATGTCTGGCAGAGGTTGCAGCTCTGTCTATTGCATCCCTCTAGCTGTCAACTCAAGAGCTCCTGTGTCACACAAGGAAAAGCAATCTGTTACCTGCTGTGCCATGCTCATGGCAGCAGCAATGCAGATGCCAGCAGCTGATGCCCACAAGGACAGCCAGCCTGGACTTATTTCATTACATACCTTTGTCCTGATGTCCTTCTAGAAGCTGGGACATTTCTCCATCTCAGCAGCAGAGGGCAGGAGAGTTGCAAGGTGAGGGCACACTCTCCCCTGTTTATCTGGCACTCAAAGAGAAAGCGAAGATGAAAACCAGATGTGTTTCCCTGCCCATGGCAAACACCAGCCTTTCCATCCTTACAGTCCTTCCTGACATCAGCACTAATTGAAACAACATCCCACTCACCTTTGCCATGTCTGGCAGAGGTAGCAGCTCTTTCTATTGCATCCCTCTAGCTTTCAAGTCAAGAGCTCCTGTGTCACACAAGGAAAAGCAATCTGTTACCTGCTGTGCCATGCTCATGTCAGCAGCAATGCAGATGCCAGCAGCTGATGCCCACAAGGACAGCGAGCCTGGACTTATTTTCATTACATACCTTTGTCCTGATGTCCTTCCAGAAGCTGGGACATTTCTCCCTCTCAGCAGCAGAGGGCAGGAGAGTTGCAAGGTGAGGGCACACTCTGCCCTGTTTATCTGGCACTCAAAGAGAAAGAGAAAATGAAAACCAGATGTGTTTCCCTGCCCATGGCAAACACCAGCCTTTCCATCCTTACAGTCCTTCCTGACATCAGCACTAATTGAAACAACATCCCACTCACCTTTGCCATGTCTGGCAGAGGTTGCAGCTCTTTCTATTGTAACCCTCTAGCTTTCAAGTCAAGAGCTCCTGTGTCACACAAGGAAAAGCAATCTTTTACCTGCTGTGCCATGCTCATGGCAGCAGCAATGCAGATGCCAGCAGCTGATGCCCACAAGGACTGCCAGCCTGGACTTATTTTCATTACATACCTTTGTCCTGATGTCCTTCCAGAAGCTGGGACATTTCTCCCTCTCAGCAGCAGAGGGCAGGTGAGTTACAGGGTGGGGGCACACTCTCCCCTGTTTATCTGGCACTCAAAGAGAAAGAGAAAATGAAAACCAGATGTGTTTCCTTGCCCATGGCAAACACCAGCCTTTCCATCCTTACAGTCCTTCCTGACATCAGCACTAATTGAAACAACATCCCACTCACCTTTGCCATGTCTGGCAGAGGTTGCAGCTCTGTCTATTGCATCCCTCTAGCTTTCAACTCATGAGCTCCTGTGTCACACAAGGAAAAGCAATCTGTTACATGCTGTGCCATGCTCATGTCAGCAGCAATGCAGATGCCAGCAGCTGATGCCCACAAGGACAGCCAGCCTGGACTTATTTTCATTACATACCTTTGTCCTGATGTCCTTCCAGAAGCTGGGACATTTCTCCCTCTCAGCAGCAGAGGGCAGGAGAGTTGCAAGGTGAGGGCACACTCTCCCCTGTTTATCTGGCACTCAAAGAGAAAGAGAAAATGAAAACCAGATGTGTTTCCCTGCCCATGGCAAACACCAGCCTTTCCATCCTTACAGTCCTTCCTGACATCAGCACTAATTGAAACAACATCCCACTCACCTTTGCCATGTCTGGCAGAGGTAGCAGCTCTGTCTATTGCATCCCTCTAGCTGTCAACTCAAGAGCTCCTGTGTCACACAAGGAAAAGCAATCTTTTACCTGCTGTGCCATGCTCATGGCAGCAGCAATGCAGATGCCAGCAGCTGATGCCCACAAGGACAGCCAGCCTGGACTTATTTTCATTACATATCTTTGTCCTGATGTCCTTCCAGAAGCTGGGACATTTCTCCCTCTCAGCAGCAGAGGGCAGGAGAGTTGCAGGGTGAGGGCACACTCTCCCCTGTTTATCTGGCACTCAAAGAGAAAGAGAAAATGAAAACCAGATGTGTTTCCCTGCCCATGGCAAACACCAGCCTTTCCATCCTTACAGTCCTTCCTGACATCAGCACTAATTGAAACAACATCCCACTCACCTTTGCCATGTCTGGCAGAGGTTGCAGCTCTGTCTATTGCATCCCTCTAGCTGTCAACTCAAGAGCTCCTGTGTCACACAAGGAAAAGCAACCTTTTACCTACTTTGCCATGCTCATGTCAGCAGCAATGCAGATGCCAGCAGCTGATGCCCACAAGGACAGCCAGCCTGGACTTATTTTCATTACATATCTTTGTCCTGATGTCCTTCCAGAAGCTGGGACATTTCACCATCTCTGCAGAAGAGGGCAGGAGAGTTACAAGGTGAGGGCACACTCTCCCCTGTTTATCTGGCACTCAAAGAGAAAGAGAAAATGAAAACCAGATGTGTTTCCCTGCCCATGGCAAACACCAGCCTTTCCATCCTTACAGTCCTTCCTGACATCAGCAGCAACTGAAACAACATCCCACTCACCTTTGCCATGTCTGGCAGAGGTTGCAGCTCTGTCTATTGCATCCCTCTAGCTGTCAACTCAAGAGCTCCTCTGTCACACAAGGAAAAGCAATCTGTTACCTGCTGTGCCATGCTCATGGCAGCAGCAATGCAGATGCCAGCAGCTGATGCCCACAAGGACAGCCAGCCTGGACTTATTTTCATTACATACCTTTGTCCTGATGTCCTTCCAGAAGCTGGGACATTTCTCCCTCTCAGCAGCAGAGGGCAGGAGAGTTGCAAGGTGAGGGCACACTCTGCCCTGTTTATCTGGCACTCAAAGAGAAAGAGAAAATGAAAACCAGATGTGTTTCCCTGCCCATGGCAAACACCAGCCTTTCCATCCTTACAGTCCTTCCTGACATCAGCACTAATTGAAACAACATCCCACTCACCTTTGCCATGTCTGGCAGAGGTTGCAGCTCTGTCTATTGCATCCCTCTAGCTGTCAACTCAAGAGCTCCTCTGTCACACAAGGAAAAGCAATCTGTTACCTGCTGTGCCATGCTCATGGCAGCAGCAATGCAGATGCCAGCAGCTGATGCCCACAAGGACAGCCAGCCTGGACTTATTTTCATTACATATCTTTGTCCTGATGTCCTTCCAGAAGCTGGGACATTTCTCCCTCTCAGCAGCAGAGGGCAGGAGAGTTGCAAGGTGAGGGCACACTCTCCCCTGTTTATCTGGCACTCAAAGAGAAAGAGAAAATGAAAACCAGATGTGTTTCCCTGCCCATGGCAAACACCAGCCTTTCCATCCTTAGAGTCCTTCCTGACATCAGCAGCAACTGAAACAACATCCCACTCACCTTTGCCATGTCTGGCAGAGGTTGCAGCTCTGTCTATTGCATCCCTCTAGCTGTCAACTCAAGAGCTCCTGTGTCACACAAGGAAAAGCAATCTGTTACCTGCTGTGCCATGCTCATGTCAGCAGCAATGCAGATGCCAGCAGCTGATGCCCACAAGGACAGCCAGCCTGGACTTATTTTCATTACATACCTTTGTCCTGATGTCCTTCCAGAAGCTGGGACATTTCTCCCTCTCAGCAGCAGAGGGCAGGAGAGTTGCAAGGTGAGGGCACACTCTCCCCTGTTTATCTGGCACTCAAAGAGAAAGAGAAAATGAAAACCAGATGTGTTTCCCTGCCCATGGCAAACACCAGCCTTTCCATCCTTACAGTCCTTCCTGACATCAGCACTAATTGAAACAACATCCCACTCACCTTTGCCATGTCTGGCAGAGGTTGCAGCTCTGTCTATTGCATCCCTCTAGCTGTCAACTCAAGAGCTCCTCTGTCACACAAGGAAAAGCAATCTGTTACCTGCTGTGCCATGCTCATGGCAGCAGCAATGCAGATGCCAGCAGCTGATGCCCACAAGGACAGCCAGCCTGGACTTATTTTCATTACATACCTTTGTCCTGATGTCCTTCCAGAAGCTGGGACATTTCTCCCTCTCAGCAGCAGAGGGCAGGAGAGTTGCAAGGTGAGGGCACACTCTCCCCTGTTTATCTGGCACTCAAAGAGAAAGAGAAAATGAAAAGCAGATGTGTTTCCCTGCCCATGGCAAACACCAGCCTTTCCATCCTTACAGTCCTTCCTGACATCAGCAGCAACTGATACAACATCCCACTCACCTTTGCCATGTCTGGCAGAGGTTGCAGCTCTGTCTATTGCATCCCTCTAGCTGTCAACTCAAGAGCTCCTGTGTCACACAAGGAAAAGCAACCGTTTACCTACTTTGCCATGCTCATGTCAGCAGCAATGCAGATGCCAGCAGCTGATGCCCACAAGGACAGCCAGCCTGGACTTATTTTCATTACATACTTTTGTCCTGATGTCCTTCCAGAAGCTGGGACATTTCTCCCTCTCAGCAGCAGAGGGCAGGAGAGTTGCAAGGTGAGGGCACACTCTCCCCTGTTTATCTGGCACTCAAAGAGAAAGAGAAAATGAAAACCAGATGTGTTTCCCTGCCCATGGCAAACACCAGCCTTTCCATCCTTACAGTCCTTCCTGACATCAGCACTAATTGAAACAACATCCCACTCACCTTTGCCATGTCTGGCAGAGGTTGCAGCTCTGTCTATTGCATCCCTCTAGCTGTCAACTCAAGAGCTCCTCTGTCACACAAGGAAAAGCAATCTGTTACCTGCTGTGCCATGCTCATGGCAGCAGCAATGCAGATGCCAGCAGCTGATGCCCACAAGGACAGCCAGCCTGGACTTATTTTCATTACATACCTTTGTCCTGATGTCCTTCCAGAAGCTGGGACATTTCTCCCTCTCAGCAGCAGAGGGCAGGAGAGTTGCAAGGTGAGGGCACACTCTCCCCTGTTTATCTGGCACTCAAAGAGAAAGAGAAAATGAAAACCAGATGTGTTTCCCTGCCCATGGCAAACACCAGCCTTTCCATCCTTACAGTCCTTCCTGACATCAGCAGCAACTGAAACAACATCCCACTCACCTTTGCCATGTCTGGCAGAGGTTGCAGCTCTGTCTATTGCATCCCTCTAGCTGTCAACTCAAGAGCTCCTGTGTCACACAAGGAAAAGCAATCTGTTACCTGCTGTGCCATGCTCATGTCAGCAGCAATGCAGATGCCAGCAGCTGATGCCCACAAGGACAGCCAGCCTGGACTTATTTTCATTACATACCTTTGTCCTGATGTCCTTCCAGAAGCTGGGACATTTCTCCCTCTCAGCAGCAGAGGGCAGGAGAGTTGCAAGGTGAGGGCACACTCTCCCCTGTTTATCTGGCACTCAAAGAGAAAGAGAAAATGAAAACCAGATGTGTTTCCCTGCCCATGGCAAACACCAGCCTTTCCATCCTTACAGTCCTTCCTGACATCAGCACTAATTGAAACAACATCCCACTCACCTTTGCCATGTCTGGCAGAGGTTGCAGCTCTGTCTATTGCATCCCTCTAGCTGTCAACTCAAGAGCTCCTCTGTCACACAAGGAAAAGCAATCTGTTACCTGCTGTGCCATGCTCATGGCAGCAGCAATGCAGATGCCAGCAGCTGATGCCCACAAGGACAGCCAGCCTGGACTTATTTTCATTACATACCTTTGTCCTGATGTCCTTCCAGAAGCTGGGACATTTCTCCCTCTCAGCAGCAGAGGGCAGGAGAGTTGCAAGGTGAGGGCACACTCTCCCCTGTTTATCTGGCACTCAAAGAGAAAGAGAAAATGAAAACCAGATGTGTTTCCCTGCCCATGGCAAACACCAGCCTTTCCATCCTTACAGTCCTTCCTGACATCAGCAGCAACTGAAACAACATCCCACTCACCTTTGCCATGTCTGGCAGAGGTTGCAGCTCTGTCTATTGCATCCCTCTAGCTGTCAACTCAAGAGCTCCTCTGTCACACAAGGAAAAGCAATCTGTTACCTACTTTGCCATGCTCATGTCAGCAGCAATGCAGATGCCAGCAGCTGATGCCCACAAGGACAGCCAGCCTGGACTTATTTTCATTACATACCTTTGTCCTGATGTCCTTCCAGAAGCTGGGACATTTCTCCCTCTCAGCAGCAGAGGGCAGGAGAGTTGCAAGGTGAGGGCACACTCTCCCCTGTTTATCTGGCACTCAAAGAGAAAGAGAAAATGAAAACCAGATGTGTTTCCCTGCCCATGGCAAACACCAGCCTTTCCATCCTTACAGTCCTTCCTGACATCAGCACTAATTGAAACAACATCCCACTCACCTTTGCCATGTCTGGCAGAGGTTGCAGCTCTGTCTATTGCATCCCTCTAGCTGTCAACTCAAGAGCTCCTGTGTCACACAAGGAAAAGCAACATTTTACCTACTTTGCCATGCTCATGTCAGCAGCAATGCAGATGCCAGCAGCTGATGCCCACAAGGACAGCCAGCCTGGACTTATTTTCATTACATACCTTTGTCCTGATGTCCTTCCAGAAGCTGGGACATTTCTCCCTCTCAGCAGCAGAGGGCAGGAGAGTTGCAAGGTGAGGGCACACTCTCCCCTGTTTATCTGGCACTCAAAGAGAAAGAGAAAATGAAAACCAGATGTGTTTCCCTGCCCATGGCAAACACCAGCCTTTCCATCCTTACAGTCCTTCCTGACATCAGCACTAATTGAAACAACATCCCACTCACCTTTGCCATGCCTGGCAGAGGTTGCAGCTCTGTCTATTGCATCCCTCTAGCTGTCAACTCAAGAGCTCCTCTGTCACACAAGGAAAAGCAATCTGTTACCTGCTGTGCCATGCTCATGGCAGCAGCAATGCAGATGCCAGCAGCTGATGCCCACAAGGACAGCCAGCCTGGACTTATTTTCATTACATACCTTTGTCCTGATGTCCTTCCAGAAGCTGGGACATTTCTCCCTCTCAGCAGCAGAGGGCAGGAGAGTTGCAAGGTGAGGGCACACTCTCCCCTGTTTATCTGGCACTCAAAGAGAAAGAGAAAATGAAAACCAGATGTGTTTCCCTGCCCATGGCAAACACCAGCCTTTCCATCCTTACAGTCCTTCCTGACATCAGCAGCAACTGAAACAACATCCCACTCACCTTTGCCATGTCTGGCAGAGGTTGCAGCTCTGTCTATTGCATCCCTCTAGCTGTCAACTCAAGAGCTCCTGTGTCACACAAGGAAAAGCAACATTTTACCTACTTTGCCATGCTCATGTCAGCAGCAATGCAGATGCCAGCAGCTGATGCCCACAAGGACAGCCAGCCTGGACTTATTTTCATTACATACCTTTGTCCTGATGTCCTTCCAGAAGCTGGGACATTTCTCCCTCTCAGCAGCAGAGGGCAGGAGAGTTGCAAGGTGAGGGCACACTCTGCCCTGTTTATCTGGCACTCAAAGAGAAAGAGAAAATGAAAACCAGATGTGTTTCCCTGCCCATGGCAAACACCAGCCTTTCCATCCTTACAGTCCTTCCTGACATCAGCACTAATTGAAACAACATCCCACTCACCTTTGCCATGTCTGGCAGAGGTTGCAGCTCTTGCTATTGCATCCCTGTAGCTTTCAACTCAAGAGCTCCTGTGTCACTCAAGGAAAAGCAATCTGTTACCTGCTTTGCCATGCTCATGGCAACACCAATGCAGATGCCAGCAGCTGATGCCCACAATGACAGCCAGCCTGGACTTATTTTCATTACATATCTTTGTCCTGATGTCCTTCCAGAAGCTGGGACATTTCACCATCTCAGCAGAAGAGGGAAGGTGAGTTACAAGGTGAGGGCACACTCTCCCCTGTTTATCTGGCACTCAAAGAGAAAGAGAAAATGAAAACCAGATGTGTTTCCCTGCCCATGGCAAACACCAGCCTTTCCATCCTTACAGTCCTTCCTGACATCAGCAGCAACTGAAACAACATCCCACTCACCTTTGCCATGTCTGGCAGAGGTTGCAGCTCTGTCTATTGCATCCCTCTAGCTGTCAACTCAAGAGCTCCTCTGTCACACAAGGAAAAGCAATCTGTTACCTGCTGTGCCATGCTCATGGCAGCAGCAATGCAGATGCCAGCAGCTGATGCCCACAAGGACAGCCAGCCTGGACTTATTTTCATTACATACCTTTGTCCTGATGTCCTTCCAGAAGCTGGGACATTTCTCCCTCTCAGCAGCAGAGGGCAGGAGAGTTGCAAGGTGAGGGCACACTCTCCCCTGTTTATCTGGCACTCAAAGAGAAAGAGAAAATGAAAACCAGATGTGTTTCCCTGCCCATGGCAAACACCAGCCTTTCCATCCTTACAGTCCTTCCTGACATCAGCACTAATTGAAACAACATCCCACTCACCTTTGCCATGTCTGGCAGAGGTTGCAGCTCTGTCTATTGCATCCCTCTAGCTGTCAACTCAAGAGCTCCTCTGTCACACAAGGAAAAGCAATCTGTTACCTGTTGTGCCATGCTCATGGCAGCAGCAATGCAGATGCCAGCAGCTGATGCCCACAAGGACAGCCAGCCTGGACTTATTTTCATTACATACCTTTGTCCTGATGTCCTTCCAGAAGCTGGGACATTTCTCCCTCTCAGCAGCAGAGGGCAGGAGAGTTGCAAGGTGAGGGCACACTCTCCCCTGTTTATCTGGCACTCAAAGAGAAAGAGAAAATGAAAACCAGATGTGTTTCCCTGCCCATGGCAAACACCAGCCTTTCCATCCTTACAGTCCTTCCTGACATCAGCAGCAACTGAAACAACATCCCACTCACCTTTGCCATGTCTGGCAGAGGTTGCAGCTCTGTCTATTGCATCCCTCTAGCTGTCAACTCAAGAGCTCCTGTGTCACACAAGGAAAAGCAACGTTTTACCTACTTTGCCATGCTCATGTCAGCAGCAATGCAGATGCCAGCAGCTGATGCCCACAAGGACAGCCAGCCTGGACTTATTTTCATTACATACTTTTGTCCTGATGTCCTTCCAGAAGCTGGGACATTTCTCCCTCTCAGCAGCAGAGGGCAGGAGAGTTGCAAGGTGAGGGCACACTCTCCCCTGTTTATCTGGCACTCAAAGAGAAAGAGAAAATGAAAACCAGATGTGTTTCCCTGCCCATGGCAAACACCAGCCTTTCCATCCTTACAGTCCTTCCTGACATCAGCACTAATTGAAACAACATCCCACTCACCTTTGCCATGTCTGGCAGAGGTTGCAGCTCTGTCTATTGCATCCCTCTAGCTGTCAACTCAAGAGCTCCTGTGTCACACAAGGAAAAGCAATCTGTTACCTGCTGTGCCATGCTCATGTCAGCAGCAATGCAGATGCCAGCAGCTGATGCCCACAAGCACAGCCAGCCTGGACTTATTTTCATTACATATCTTTGTCCTGATGTCCTTCCAGAAGCTGGGACATTTCTCCCTCTCAGCAGCAGAGGGCAGGAGAGTTGCAGGGTGAGGGCACACTCTCCCCTGTTTATCTGGCACTCAAAGAGAAAGAGAAAATGAAAACCAGATGTGTTTCCCTGCCCATGGCAAACACCAGCCTTTCCATCCTTACAGTCCTTCCTGACATCAGCAGCAACTGAAACAACATCCCACTCACCTTTGCCATGTCTGGCAGAGGTTGCAGCTCTGTCTATTGCATCCCTCTTGCTTTCAACTCAAGAGCTCCTGTGTCACACAAGGAAAAGCAACCTTTTACCTACTTTGCCATGCTCATGTCAGCAGCAATGCAGATGCCAGCAGCTGATGCCCACAAGCACAGCCAGCCTGGACTTATTTTCATTACGTATCTTTGTCCTGATGTCCTTCCAGAAGCTGGGACATTTCTCCCTCTCAGCAGCAGAGGGCAGGAGAGTTGCAGGGTGAGGGCACACTCTCCCCTGTTTATCTGGCACTCAAAGAGAAAGAGAAAATGAAAACCAGATGTGTTTCCCTGCCCATGGCAAACACCAGCCTTTCCATCCTTACAGTCCTTCCTGACATCAGCAGCAACTGAAACAACATCCCACTCACCTTTGCCATGTCTGGCAGAGGTTGCAGCTCTGTCTATTGCATCCCTCTTGCTTTCAACTCAAGAGCTCCTGTGTCACACAAGGAAAAGCAACCTTTTACCTACTTTGCCATGCTCATGTCAGCAGCAATGCAGATGCCAGCAGCTGATGCCCACAAGGACAGCCAGCCTGTACTTATTTTCATTACATACCTTTGTCCTGATGTCCTTCCAGAAGCTGGGACATTTCTCCCTCTCAGCAGCAGAGGGCAGGAGAGTTGCAAGGTGAGGGCACACTCTCCCCTGTTTATCTGGCACTCAAAGAGAAAGAGAAAATGAAAACCAGATGTGTTTCCCTGCCCATGGCAAACACCAGCCTTTCCATCCTTACAGTCCTTCCTGACATCAGCACTAATTGAAACAACATCCCACTCACCTTTGCCATGTCTGGCAGAGGTTGCAGCTCTTGCTATTGCATCCCTCTAGCTTTCAACTCATGAGCTCCTGTGTCACACAAGGAAAAGCAATCTGTTACCTGCTTTGCCATGCTCATGTCAGCAGCAATGCAGATGCCAGCAGCTGATGCCCACAAGGACTGCCAGCCTGGACTTATTTTCATTACATATCTTTGTCCTGAAGTCCTTCTAGAAGCTGGGACATTTCACCATCTCAGCAGAAGAGGGCAGGAGGGGTCCAATTTGTAGTCATACTCTCCTCTTTTTCTGGCACACAATGAGAAAGAGAAGATGAAAAGCAGATGTGTTTCCCTGCCCATGGCAAACACCAGCCTTTCCATCCTTACAGTCCTTCCTGACATCAGCAGCAACTGAAACAACATCCCACTCACCTTTGCCATGTCTGGCAGAAGTTCCAGCACTTTCTATTGCATCCCTCTAGCTTTGAAGTCAACAGAACCTGTGTCAGTCAAGGAAAAGGAATCTTTTACCTGCTTTGCCATGCTCATGGCAGCAGCAATGCAGATGCCAGCAACTGGTGCCCAGAAGGACAGCCAGCCTGGACTTATTTTCATTACATATCTTTGTCTTGATGTCCTTCTAGAAGCTGGAACATTTCTCCATCTCAGCAGAAGAGGGCAGGAGGGGTCCAAGGTGAGGGCACACTCTCCCCTGTTTATCTGGCAGTGAAAGAGAAAGAGAAGATGAAAACCAGATGTGTTTCCCTGCCCATGGAACACCAGCCTTTCTATCCTTACAGTCCTTCCTGACATCAGCACCAACTGAAACAAAATCCCACTCACCCTTGCCATGTCTGGCAGAGGTTGCAGCTCTTTCTATTGCATCCCTCTAGCTTTCAAGTCAAGAGCTCCTGTGTCACACAAGGAAAAGCAATCTTTTACCTGCTGTGCCATGCTCATGGCAACACCAATGCAGATGCCAGCAGCTGATGCCCACAAGGACAACCAGCCTGGACTTACTTTCATTACATATCTTTGTCCTGATGTCCTTCTAGAAGCTGGAACATTTCTCCATCTCAGCAAGGAGGGCAGGAGGAGTCCAAGGTGAGGGCACACTCTCCCCTGTTTATCTGGCAGTGAATGAGAAATAGAAGATGAAAACCAGATGTGTTTCCCTGCCCATGGCAAACACCAGCACTTCCATCCTTACAGTCCTTCCTGACATCAGCACTAATTGAAACAACATCCCACTCACCTTTCCCATGTCTGGCAGAGGTTGCAGCTCTTTCTATTTCATCCCTCTAGCTTTCAAGTCAAGAGCTCCTGTGTCAGTCAAGGAAAAGCAATCTTTTACCTGCTTTGCCATGCTCATGGCAGTAGCAGTGCAGATGCCAGCAGCTGATGCCCACAAGGACAGCCAGCCTGGACTTACTTTCATTACATATCCTTATCCTGATGTCCTTCTAGAAGCTGGAACATTTCTCCCTCTCAGCAGAAGAGGGCAGTAGGGGTCCAAGGTGAGGGCACACTCTCCTCTTTTTCTGGCACACAAAGAGAAAGAGAAGACGAAAACCAGATGTGTTTCCCTGCCCATGGCAAACACCAGCCTTTCCATCCTTACAGTCCTTCCTGACATCAGCACTAATTGAAACAACATCCCACTCACCTTTGCCATGTCTGGCAGAGGTTGCAGCTCTTTCTATTGCATCCCTCTAGCTTTCAACTCATGAGCTCCTGTGTCACACAAGGAAAAGCAATCTGTTACCTGCTTTGCCATGCTCATGGCAGCAGCAATGCAGATGCCAGCAGCTGATGCCCACAAGGACAGCCAGCCTGGACTTATTTTCATTACATATCTTTGTCCTGATGTCCTTCTAGAAGCTGGAACATTTCTCCATTTCAGCAGAAGAGGGCAGGAGGTGTCCAAGGTGAGGGCACACTCTCCTCTTTTTCTGGCACACAAAGAGAATATGAAAACCAGATGTGTTTCCCTGCCCATGGCAAACACCAGCCTTTCCATCCTTACAGTCCTTCCTGACATCAGCACTAATTGAAACAACATCCCACTCACCCTTGCCATGTCAGCAGAAATTGCAGCTCTTTCTATTGCATCCCTCTAGCTTTCAACTCAAGAGCTCCTGTGTCACACAAGGAAAAGCAATCTTTTACCTGCTGTGCCATGCTCATGGCAGCAGAAATGCAGATGCCAGCAGCTGATGCCCACAAGGACAGCCAGCCTGGACTTCTTTTCATTACATATCTTTGTCCTGATGTCCTTCCAGAAGCTTGGACATTTCTCCCTCTCAGCAGAAGAGGGCAGGAGAGTTCCAAGGTGAGGGCACACTCTCCCCTGTTTATCTGGCACTCAAAGAGAAAGAGAAGATGAAAACCAGATGTGTTTCCCTGCCCATGGCAAACACCAGCCTTTCCATCCTTACAGTCCTTCCTGACATCAGCACTAATTGAAACAACATCCCACTCACCTTTCCCATGTCTGGCAGAGGTTGCAGCTCTTTCTATTTCATCCCTCTAGCTTTCAAGTCAAGAGCTCCTGTGTCACACAAGGAAAAGGAATCTTTTACCTGCTTTGCCATGCTCATGGCAGCAGCAGTGCAGATGCCAGCAGCTGATGCCCACAAGGACAGCCAGCCTGGACTTATTTTCATTACATATCTTTCACCTGATGTCCTTCTAGAAGCTGGAACATTTCTCCATCTCAGCACAAGAAGGCAGGATGGGTCCAAGGTGAGGGCACACTCTCCCCTGTTTATCTGGCACTCAAAGAGAAAGAGAAAATGAAAACCAGATGTCTTTCCCTGCCCATGGCAAACACCAGCCTTTCCATCCTTACAGTCCTTCCTGACATCAGCACTAATTGAAACAACATCCCACTCACCTTTGCCTAATCTGGCAGGGAGGTGATGCTCTTTCTATTATACCCCTCTGGCTTTGAATTCACCAGTGCTTGTGTCACACAAGGATATACAAGATTCCACCTGTTCTGCCATTCCCATAGCAACAACTATGCAGTTGTCAGCAGCTGATGCCCACAAGGACAGCCAACCTGGACTTATTTTCATTACATATCTTTATCTGAAGTCCTTCTAGAAGGTTGAACACTTCTCCATCTCTGCTGCAATGGTCAAAAAAAGTCCAAGTTTAGGGCACACTCTCCTCATGGCCTCTTGCACTCAAAGACAAAGGGAACATGAAAACCAGAAGTGTTTCTTTGCCCATGGCAGACACTAGCCTTTCCATCCTGACAGTCCTTCCTACAATCAGCTGGAATTGAAACAACATCCCCCACATCTCTTTTTTGAACTTATTCATGCATGAATAATAATAATGAGAATTTTTCTGTAAATCTTATTTCTGCATGGAAACGATCTGATAACCGGAGCTTTTTTCTCTAAAACAATCCAGGAAATTTGCATTGCTTATCTATGTATGCAAAATGTTTTTGCCATTCATCTCAAATATCAATACATCTGGCCAAATACGATAGAAAAAGTATTTACAAACATTTTTGGACATAGATTACTTCTGGTCAAGTGGGAAAGAATCCCTAAGCTGCAATCATGAAATTCTTTTATCAGTTTCTCTGATTTAGCCAGTGTTACTAAAAGGGAAATAAGACACAGGCTTTTTAAAGCAGCTGCCAATTTAAGAATGATAATAACTTTTATTATTCTTGGCTAAGGTCAAAGTCCCGCATTTCAGGATTATCTCCAGCTCATCAAGTATAATTAACAGTTTTGGATAGCCACATTTTTATATAGCAATATTGTCTTCCTGCAAGGAATTTCCTTGTTTTGACACGTGCCACAGTTTGTGAATAGATTTCCTGATCACCATTTATTTTTTTTATTGGCTTATGATGACCACAGAAAATTATACAGCAGCACCATAAAAACTTTAAATCCTTTCCCATGTATCTGCATTCATACGAAAATCATATTGGAAAGCATTGGTGAAACTAAGATTACAAAATAAAGCAGAGGACAATTTCAGTGAAAGCCTGCAGGTTTCACAGCTCTGCCCATTTCAAACCCCTGAAGACATCCACGGGTTTCCTGCTGTGGGACACAGGCACTCACCTGCAGCTCAGCACTGCCTGCTCATGCCTGCGCACACCTTCAGGCTGGAACCAAGGAAATCCTCAGCAAAGACATCAGTACACTTTTGTTATGATGACTTTCATGAAGAAGCATCAAATATTTCTTCACGAGAAATACTGCCAGTCCCTTTGACACCAATCCTTGTTTTAAATGTTTAGATTTGTGCTTCATTCAGGCGTGCTGTCACTCACAAAAAGATTTTTATTCTTTTGTTTTTTATTCTGAGGAACACAGTGATTTCTGCCTTGTTTACTGACTGTAGGCACAGCAATACTCCTGCACCTTCAGGGAAAAGGCAAATCCATCTCTTTCACAGCCTACTTCTATCAAGCTCATTCACCTTACAAGGTATTTATTGCAAGCAGCTCTTCCAAAAATGGAGATTAGCAGAACCTGCAACCCAGGACACCTCAGTAAGCCAGTACTTTTCATCTCCTGAAGGTGTAGGTAGACACAGAGCTGGAACATCTTTTCCAGAGCTGTGTGATGCTATCTCATCTGTGTTCCCTTACTGTTGACTCAGTTTCACTTCTTATCTAACCTGGTTGCATCCCAGGATTTCTGGTGCCAAAAATAAACTGACAGCTTTCATCACTAGTTAAAAGGAAACTGCAATAGGAAAAGCCATTTTTCTGATTTCTCTGTTGATCAGAGATGCTTCATGCAAGCCTGATGCGGTAGAAACAATATCAGCTTTAGAATGACAGTCATTAGAGCAGAATCCTTTCACTGATGAAATCCCACAGTCCTGATTCATACAACACTGACACTGGAGGACACAGTAGTTTAGATGAGAGCGCATTAAAAATGACTAAGTTAAGGTCTCAGAAATAGCAAAGAGTGACAAGTATGAAAAAAAGAAGTTGCAGAAGCTGCTTCAGTTTGGCACTCTGGCATAAAGTATGACAACACACAACCTGCCTGTGCAGTTCCAGAAGCAGAAGAAAGCCGTCAACCAAGACTTGTTCTCATCTGCTCTGAAAGTCCACTGGGACAAGGCCACTTTTCTCTGACGTGCTTCCAGAAGTATCACTTCTGAGCACTGTGCCAGGGAGTTACAAGATACTGTTTGTGTGTACAGAGGAGAAAAAGACGTCTGTCTGGAAACAGACTTGGTGAAGGAGAAGCAGCATTTTCCATAGTACTTCAGAAAGAACTGAGCACTGCCCCAAGAGCTTCAGAGCGGCAGGCTGTCACAGTGTGCCAACCAGCTCAGCTGTGAGTTGGCACTGAAGCTGCACCACAGGGAGAACAAAGCCCCCTGTGCACCCTTGGAGAGCCAAGGGTTGGAGATTCATGAACCTTGAGCTCCTTTCCAAGCCGGGCCATGCTGTGATTCTGGGATTCTCACCTTTGCCTCATCTGGCAGAGGGAGGCAGCTCTTTCTCTTGTCTCCCTATGGCTGTCAGGTCACCAGGGCCAGTGTCACACAGGGAACTGCAAACACTGTGTGTGCTGTGCCCTGCCCATGGCAGCACAGAGGCAGCTGCCAGCAGCTGATGCCCACAAGGACAGCCAGCCTGGACTTCCTTTGATTCCTTCCCTTTGGATCAGCGTCCTTCAGGAAGGCGGAACATCTCTCCAGCTGAGCAGCAGAGGACAGCAGGGCTTCGTTGTCTGGGCATGTTCTCTTCTGGCCCTCTGGCCCTCACAGACACAGGAGGAGGACACAGAGGCTGCTGTCACACAGCCAGCCCTGCCTCTCAGGTCAGCTCTCAGGCCATCCTCTCTCCCCTCAGCAGCAGCTCACTGTTCTGCACTCCTCTGGCCTGGGCTGGCAGAGGTGTGCAGCAGTTCTGCTGATCTCCCAGTGCTGCCCATGTCTGCAGTGCCTGTGTGAAAGACACAGGAAGCTGCCAGCATTGCACTGCTCTGCTGTGCCCCTGCCATCACCGAGTTTGCTGTCAGCAGCTGCTGCTACACGTCCATTCAGGCACAGGCCTTTCCTTCCTGGCCCTCTTTCCCCCCCTCTCTCCTCTGCTCTCTCTCGTGCTCCCCTTTGGCCTGGGCTGGCTGAGCAGTGCAGGCCTTGTTGTTGCTCCCTGGGCCAACTACGTCACGGTTCCCCGTGACTCTGCCAGCTGCTCTGACACAGCGACTGCGTCCTCAGTGTGGATTCCAGAATGCGACAGACGTCCAGAGAAGACTTCCAGGGCTGATTGGAACATGCTGCCATCAAGAACTGCCATGGCTCAGGCCCCCTGGGAATCTGCTCACAGCGAAAGCTGCTGTCACTCTGTGTGGGCACAGCCTTGTCTGTGTAGGCCTGCTCACACTGCAGCCCCTGTCTGCACCAGAACCGTGCCGATCCACCTTCTCTTGGCCTCCTTGCCTGCATGGAAAAGGGCAGCTTGGGCTGAAGTCCCTCAACTTGCAGATGGCCGAGTGAAGTCTCTGAGCCCTGGTGACCCACGCAGCTCTTCAGCCTGCTGACCTGCTCTGCTGGGGCTGTCTTAACAGGCAGAGGGCACGTTATCCTAATGTCCCCACATCCATCCCTCTTAGCATACTGTAGGCCAGTTCCTAAAAGGACACCTGCACAATCTCTCTGAATGTTAATCAGCACGTAGTTGGTCTGTGCACTGCAGAAATTGCATCTAGGTTTTCAGTGGTGATTAGCTATGTGTTTAGTCAGAGGTGCAATGGTTCTAATGGTGAGAGAAAGACATTCCCAGTTGTCATCAGGTGGAACACACTTCAGACTGGAATCCTCAAGCAGACTGCAGTCAAGCTTTCTTAATTACTTGCTGTTGTTATCAATTCAGACGCATCTCTTAATTCCTGCTTGAATGAACATTCTGTAATAATCTGCTGAGACAGTGCAAGGCTTGACAATGAGACTATAGTTTATTAAAGTAGCACTTTTTACTTAGGTGCACTTTTCATCTGTTGAACTTCCTGTCGTCTATTGGAAATCTCTGGCACCAATGCATAAGATTCACCTATTCTATAGAAGTCTGACTGAACCCCATACTGGGATTATTTTTGTTCAATCCAAGCACCTTGGACGTTACTATACATTTATTCAATCATGAGGTAAGTCTGCTTCAGAAGCAATATAGAAAGCATAAAGGGGGAAGAAGATAATGTATTAGTGAAGACTTAACTAGTATTCATAAACTGAAAACTGTGAAACACTATGATGATTACAGAATTTCCCGGAGAAATGTCAAGTTCTAATCTGAATGCTAAATGCAACATCAGTTCACTTCTCACTGGGTTGAATGTTTTAAATATTTGGTAATAATAATGGTTCCTTAATTCTGACATTTAATATGAAAATATTAAAATTCCTGTGTTAGAGTACTTTTTTGTTAGAATGCCAGATGCTAAAGGGATGAAGTGGCACAAGAAAGCAAAATATCTCTGCTGATGTCAGGAAGGACTGTAAGGATGGAAAGGCTGGTGTTTGCCATGGGCAGGGAAACACATCTGGTTTTCTTGTTCCCTTTGTCTTTGAGTTCCAGAAAAATAGAGGAGAGCATGCCCTCACCTTGGACCCCTCCTGCCCTCTGCTGCTGAGATGGAGAAATGTCCCACCTCCTACAAGGACATCAGGACAAAGATAAGTAATCAAAATATTTCCAGGCTGGCTGTACTTGTGGGCATCTGTTGCTGGAAAATTTAATGGCATTAAACTGCCTAGATAAGGACAGAATGAGGGTGACAATAGAATGGTACGTAATCACAGTACAATGAAAAAAGTATGCAGGGTGCAGGAAGGGAGGTGTGGACATTCTGAGTTGCAACTCTTTATTTGCTCCAGAAAGCTCTATCAGAATGGAAGACTGAAGGAAATACTTTGAGTGTTTTCTAATGTGACTGGATGAAAGATCCATGTGGCAAATTGAATAACTGAGTGGTAAAGGGACATAGATACCTCACTGTTTCATGGAACCTTTCAATTAAGCATCTGAGCACTGTGTACAGGACTTGGGAATATAAGTATTAGAGGATCATGGAATATCTGTATTTGGAAGGGACCTCGAGGATCATGTATTCCACCTCCTGGTTCCACACCGGACCTCCTATGGGTAAAGCCCTGTGTCTGAGAGCATTGTGCAAATGCTCTTTGGCCTTTGTCAGCTCAGTGCCAAACCACTGCCCTGGGGAGCCAGTGCCAAATTCCATGTATCTAGTTCATCCTACAGAATGATGCCAAGAACAGTTATAGAGATCGACTTACAAACAAAATTCGTGTCTTGAATTAATGGTACACTCACCATTTAAAAAAAAAAAACAAAAAAAAAATATCAAAGCCACATTCTTACGCTGGCATTTTACAGTATTGTCAGATTTTTGTAATTCTGTTTTGTCATATAGGATTCTCTCATTGTGAAATAATGACCAAGTTCTCTTTTCAGATCTAAACATACAAATGCTGAAGGCAGCAGTGCTGTTCAAGAGTACATTACCAGCTCAAACACTGCTTTGGCTATAAAACTGAAGGCAGTCAGGAATTTTATCAAGGAGTTAGCATGTAAGTGTAGATTTAAAAGCAACCTGTATTGTTACTTAGAGTTTGATATAGTGTAATCCAATGCACAGTACTTGTAACGTGTGTTTTACAAAATGCTTTGCAATGTAGGCATCTATTAAGATAAATGCTGCAAGTTCTAATATGTCCATGACCTTTTCAAACAGTTCCTTACTCCTACACATCACTACGAGTAGTTCTTCTGTCAGGAAGGATCACATGAGTAATTAACCTGTGACCTTAAGTTTGGAATTAAATGCATACAGTGGAAGTAAGAGCTGTGGGTTATTTTGCTCTTTCAGTGTTGAACAGCCGAGGTGTTTTGTTTTGGAGGGTGGACAGTGATGGGACACGTGGGGAATGGCTTTAAACTGAGACGAGGGGTGTTGAGGTTTAGGTTGGATGTGAGGAGGAAGTTTTTCAGCCAGAGGGTGGTGAGGCACTGGAACAGGTTGCCCAGGGAGGCAGTGGATGCCCCATCCCTGCAGGCATCCACGGCCAGGCTGGATGTGGCTCTGGGCAGCCTGGGCTGCTGGTGGGCAGGTTAGAAAGCCCACAGGACTTTATTGCAGCCCTGGGTGCAGGGGGATCACTGCACCTAGCATGCACACAGAAGAGCTGGAGCACACAGGTGATGTACATTCCACTTGTGAACATTCCTGCAATTGCAGAGAGCGTGCGCCTGTTCCAATCACTGCTGCACAGATTAAAAACTGATTGCAGATGAGCTGTTTTGGTATGGGGTTCTTGCCAACGGTCTGCAGTGGCTGTGTGATTCCTCGGGGAGTTGCTCTCCAGCCCAAAGGTCATGTCCTAAGTCGACCAGATCCCGTTTGTGTCCAGAAATGGCTGACAACAGATCAGCTGCTGGTCAAGTTTCTAACATCACACTGGCCTTGCTCCAGTGTCTGTGTCATCAGCCCCAGCACATACGGTGCACCTCTTCAAGGCTTTGCAACACTGAGACTCTGCACTTGGGCTCCAGACATCCTGCTGCACCAAGAGGTTATTCTAGCTTTGGTATCTTGCAACTTTGTATATAACTACATCACTGTAATCATAAATGTCTAGGAGCATGGAGATGGAGAAATTAATCTCCCTGTAATTCTCTGTACTGCAGCCCCGTGGTTGTCAACACCTAATGCAATATTGAAATTTCAGTTGAGAAATTGAAAGCTGCCCTTAACAAAAAAGCATCTGGATTTGTTACTGAAATCACACTGAGGATCAACAAATCCAAATGCTTCTAGCATAACCACGATTATAGGCAGTGTTTAGACAAGCTCTTACAGGAAAACCATGAACACAAGGCTAAAGAGAGACTAAGTGATGCACTCTGCAGGAATACTCATGGAAGTCTTCACAGTGCAGGAGTCTGATCTGATTACAGATGCTGTGCTTTAAGTACCCCTTATCATATCTTTTTTTTCACTGTTGTGCAGGGGTTGGACTCAGTGATCTCTGGAGGCTGGAGATGCTGTTTGCTAATGGAAGATGGAGAGAGGAAAAGCAAGTAAAAGGCATGCTGTGCATAGCCACCACATGGCATCTGCACCATTTCCCCCTGCACCAAGGAGGAGCAGCTCACAAGCTTGGCCTGGGCCAGGGAAGGGAGCAGACAAACATCTGGACCGACCCCAAACGAGCTGGTTCTGCAGGTTGGGTGTCTTCTGCTGCTTGTCTCACATCCTGCTGCTCAGCGGTAGATTTGTTCCTGCTCAGTGCTAACAGGAAACTCACACAGCATTTCTGTTTCAGCTGTGCCAACGCTTTGATCCCTTGCTGCTTGGATGGGGCGTTTGAAGAATGATGCCTGTGCTGATGTCCAGCCAGGCTTTGGGGATGAGTCTCCACACCAGGGTACGACTGACAGGACTGAGGGTTGGGGATCCAGCCAGGTCGAGTCCAGCGTGCTTTGCTCTTGTTCTTAGTGCTTGTTTTTGCTCAGGAGGGCAGGAGGTGAACCTCGTGAACCAATGCCTGCAGACGGGGTTTGCAGAGAAAGAGGTCCTGCAGGCCTTGTGTGACAGCCACGGAGCTGCAGCGAGGCTGCATCCGTGTAAAACACCAGAGATCCACGGAGGTGTGAAGGGGAGCTGTGGGTTGCAGTCACGCAGGAAGGGATGTGCATGCTCGGGGTTTGGTTGTTGTGTGTGTGTTAAGTGACTGTGATACCACTGCTGGGTCAGTGTGAGTGTACGGAACAAGTGTGACAGCCTTTTTGATGGAGCCCTGTGAAAGGAGTCCTATGGACTTGAGATCCAACTGTCAGCCCGTGGGCATCATCCAGGAGTTGGGGTAGGGGATGAGGCAAGGGAAGTTGGGCTGAGAAAGGGATAAAGCAGTCTGGCAGTAGTTCTGTGTTTCTCCCATCTCCTGCTTTATTTCCTTCCAGGTGAAATAGATGGGTGCTGCAACATGCCCTTGAATGTAACAAAACCCACTCTAGTGTGGACTTGACATGGGCCCAGCACTGCAAGGTACGCTGCTGGGAGGAAGCGTCCATCTGGCTGAGGGCAGGAAGGCCCTCCAGAGGGATGCACTGAGGCCAGTTGTGCGAGGCTCAACAAGAGCAAGCGCCAGGTCCTGTGCTTTGGTCATGACGACCCCGTGCCAGCTTCTCCAGGATTTGGCTGGGGTAGAATTCCAAGCAGCCCCTGATTCCAGAACGTTGGGCTGGGCTGTTGGAATCTTCTGCCCTTGTGACTGGTCTTGCCTCCCCACCCTGTCCGTCGTGGTGGAGCAGCCTGGTGGCCCTCAGTGATGTCATAAGGGCTAGAATGAGGGGAGGAGCAGTGCGTGCTGCGTCCCTTCATTGGAGCGCTGGAGCTCTGACTGAGCAGCTCGCTTGTTGCACTTGTGCACCGACTGCGTCCCTTTGTCTTCACACCGTCCTGTGCAGCACCTTGTAGGTAAGCTGAGACAGTGTGGGAGAGACGGGGGGACAGTGAGTGCTGAGAACTGCTGGCTGGCGGAGCTCATAGGATCACATTATCTCCATCAGCAGAGGGGTGGCCATGAGGGACAGGGAGGTGATCGTCCCCCCCTGCTCTGCTCTTGTGAGGCCCCAGCTGCAGTACAGTGTCCAGAAAGACAGGGAGCTGCTGGAGAGGGTCCAGAGGCGAGCCACAGAGATGATCAGGGGACAGGAGCACCTCCCCTGCAAAGACAGGCTGAGGGAGCTGGGCTTGTTCAGCCTGGAGAAATGGAGGCTGTGGGGTGACCTCATGGCAGCCTGCAGTACCTAAAGGGAGCCTAAAAAGAGAAGGGGAATCAACTCTTTGAAAGGGTAGATAACTGCAGGACAAGGGGAAATGGTTTTAAGTTGAAAACTTAAGTTTTTAAGTTGAGGGAGGGCAGATTTTGGATTTTCCCTCGTAGTCTTTGCTAAACCGTGGAAGCAAACTGAACTGCTCTTTCTCTCTCCTCTCTCCACCCTCTGCCTGCTTCCCTGCTGCAGCTTTTGCTCGTGGAAGATCAGAGCAAAGTGACAAGGAACGGCTGCGGATTTGTGAGATTTCTCTCCCTCATTCTGATCTCTTGCCAGGTACCTGCCATGGTTTGTCCCCCCACATGCTTTAGCAGCCCGTGACGCCCCGTGTTTAGTAACACAGCCTCATCCAGCTTTGATGGGACGCTGGTCACGTGTGGGTTTTCTCCACGTGCTCTGCAGCTCAGCCCTCAGAAGGATGCTGTCTGTGGTGCTGTGACCAGCTGGTTTTATGGAAAGCAATCCCTTAGGCAAAGAGTCCCAGCCCCAGCTTGTGCAGAGCTGCACAGCATCACCAGGGACACCAGCAGGCGTGCTTGGGCTGTGTGAGTGTGCCCGACAGCTGTAGGGAGCACAGCAGAGATGTGAACAGAGAACATAAAAGTGTGTTTCTTTTCCGTTCCAGCTTGTCACACCTACGCTGATGGCTGTGGCGTGCAGCGAGATCAGCTGTGGGCCTGACCTGGCATGGACAGAGGTAGAGTATGAAGCTCTGATTGGTCTTTGTTCCCTGACTGCAGCCAGCAGAGTGAGCCGCAGATGTGCTCTCCTGCTTTCCAAGAGAGCTCCTCTGTGGCAAGACAGTAGTGCAAGCGTGGCAAGTTTATCAAAGTACCAGAGCCATCTCGGCTGTTGTGTTTGTCCTCTACTGACTTTTCCCTTGAAATGGCTGCAGAAACAACAATCATTCTCTGCTCTGTTTGGCCTCGCTGTTGGTTGGACTGCTCAAGAGAGCTGCTTGGTGCTTGCAATGGCACTGTTTGCACCTTGTAACTGCAGCCATAGCTTTGGTTTCCCTCTTCACGGTCTCCTAGCATCTGAAACAGTCAGCCTTCCTGCACAAAGAGCGCAGGAAAGGAGGGGGCAAAATGGACAAGGCCACCTGCCTGCGTCAGTGCCATTGCTGATTAGTCTGGGTGGGGAGAGATGCATCTTTGCATTGCCTGGCGTGTGCCTGCTGCACACCAGGGAGAGAAACAGCCGTTATTAGACTTGCAGTTCCTTCTGAAGTGCCCATGATAAGGACCGAGTGCATTTCCTGCAGCTTTCTCTGCAGATGTGCTCCTCACCTTGAAGTCCTCCTTGTTGGTTCCCAGCTCCTCACCGTGGCCTGTGCTCTCTGTTTCAGACTGAGAACAAGGGGAAGCCCCTGCTGGACCATGGGGAGTCAGCTGTGAACATTCCAGCTATTGCTGCTGCCCATGTCGTTAAGAGATACGTTGCCCAGGCAGCGGATGAACTCTCCTTTGAGGTAAGCAGTTCAAGGCGTTCCTTGTTGCTCAATTTTACAATGGCAAATGCCTTCAGAGCTGCACTGGTGCAAGTGCTCTCATGCTCGGCGATGTTTGGCAGTGCAGAAGAATGCAGTCATTTGAGCTGTGCTTTCCTCCCAGCCGTGCTGAAGCTGGGATTGACGTTGCAATCTCTTGCAGGTGGGAGACATCATCTGTGTCATCGACATGCCTCCAAAGGAGCTGACCCCCTGGTGGAGAGGCAAGCTCGGCTTCCAGGTAGGCACAAGCTTCAGACTGGAGAGTGCAACTTCAGTAAAGGCAGGAGTCTCAGCTTAGAGCTGCTCTGCCTGCACAGGATGCCTAATGGACGTAAACAATTTCCCTGTGTCGGTGTCAGGGGACCTTGCCGTTGGCTGCAAATGTTGAAAAATTATTACCTTTATGCTTTGAACTATGGCCATTTTCTGCTGGATAGTCTCATGGAACGTCAGGCAAGCACGTTCCGAGGGAAATGTTACGTGGCTTTTGGTTTAACAGTTCAGATCTGAGAAATGCTGCATGCAATAGTTGGCCCCTCTTCTTGTTACAGGTTGGATTTTTCCCAGGGGAGTGTGTGGAACTGATTAATAAGAACATTCCTGAGGCACTCATCAACTCAGTGCCAAAGCCAGGTACGGATGTTACATTTGATAGTGTGGGGAAGCAAAATGAAGTCTTTTTTGGGGTGTGTTCCATGTTTAATACCTCCTTTATGCATCCCACATTGTCCTCTGGGTTGATGATTCTTCATGCACACCATGGGGCAGAGATTTGGCCCAATCCTCCTGTGTTTATGATTGGACTTGGCAAAACTATAGAATCTTCATAGAATGGCTTGGGATGGAAGGGACCTCAGGGATCATCATGCTCCAACCCTCCCGCCTCAGGATGGTCTCCCAGCCCCCACATTTAATGTGAGACTAGATCAGGCTGCCCAGGGCCCCATCCAGCCTGGCCTTGGGCTCCTCCAGAGATGGGGAAAATCCCTTTTTGTATGTACTGGTTGGTAATGTTCTTCCCGTTCTGACGTGCCCTGTAGAATGTGCTGTGCTCGGCCTCGTCCAACGGAGCCAGACCTGAAATGACCTGGTTTCTTCCTTTTGTTGTGCAGTGCCCAAGAAACGCAGCAAGATCCTCACCTTCCTTCGTTCCTTGGTGAAGGCCCGCCCAAAGAAACCGACCGAGCGGGAGGTGGAGAAGGAAAGGGTGTTTGGCGGTGACCTGGGAGAGCATCTTCTCCACTCCGGTCGTGATGGTAAGGAGCTGCCCATTCCTGAGATCTTCCTCTGCTGGGCATCTAAAGAAGATGAAAGGGAGCTCATATCTAGCAGGGGGCAGGCTGATAGCCGTGGAGACACGTGTAATGGGAGTTGATGGCTGAAGGATCAAGTGAGGCGGATGCTCCTAAGAGACAAGCACATCTGTATTTGCTTCAGCCAAGCCTGGCTGTGCTTAGTGGATGGGATGTGAAGCACAGCCTGCAGCACGATTGAATCAGGAGCTCCACTGACGGCTGGCACGTGTTCTTCAGTCCCCCAGGTCCTCCAGAGCTGCGCTGAGTTCATTGAGCAGCACGGCGTGGTGCAGGGGATATACCGCCTGTCCGGCGTCGCGTCCAACATCCAGAGACTGCGGTAAGAGTGCTGCGACTGACACAGCCTGAGTGCATCTGGTGTGGCTTTGGGCTTGCCTTCCTCTCGCTCAACCGGGTTTGCGTCCCTCTCTCCAGGCAGGAATTTGAGTCGGAGCAGATTCCTGAGCTCACCGTCCGTGACATTCACAGCGTGAGCTCCCTCTGCAAGATGTACTTCAGGGAGCTCCCGAACCCTCTGCTCACCCACCAGCTGTACGGCAAGTTCTCGGTAAGCACAAGGCCACGTCTTTCATTTCCCTCTTCCTGGGCCTCTTGGCAGATGGCTGCAGCAGTGCCCCAGCTCGGAGGCCCTTTTGCTGTCAGCCCCACGAGGTTTACTCGCAGTGCTGTACTAGACTGATTGGTGTCTCGCTCCCTTTCTGCACTACTCCAGGATGCTGTTGGTGCCGCTACAGAGGAGGAGCGGCTGCTCAGAATGCAGGACGTCATCCAGCAGCTGCCCGCTCCTCACTACAGGTCAGTGCTGCCCTCAGCCTGCTGAGCTCCGCCCTGCTGCATTGCAGAGGGCAACGATGTGGTTCCAGCCTTTGTCTTTCTGAATTGCAGCACAGCATGCTCGTTGGTGCTGAACGTTTGCCTCTCTTGTTTTCCAGGACACTGGAGTACCTGATGAGACACTTGGCGTGTCTGGCTGGGAGCTCCATGATAACAAACATGCATGCCAAGAACCTAGCCATTGTGTGGGCTCCAAACCTCTTAAGGTAAACTTCTGCTTCTGTTTCAACACAACGCTTCATCTGTTCTCCAGGAAAAAAAACAGTCCTCCCTTTTTCTCCATCAAATGTGCTCTTCTTCTGTAAAATCTGTGGCTGACAGAAGCGCAGGAGCCTGAGCTGTTCTCCAACCCCACGGGCACAATGTCTAGGTGACAATTTCTGCAGTCTTGTTGAGATGGGACTGACGTGTCCTTGATCATCCAGGGGAATTTCTGCAGTGCCATCACTGATTGCCCACTGCGGAAGTCTCCAGAGCCTCAGCTGACAGCTTTTGGCTGCAACAATTCAGACTCGGGGAAACGGTCTTGGAGAAATGACTTCTAAAATCTGCCTTTTCTACAGATCACAGCAGAACGAGTCTGCCTGCGCCAGCGGAAGAGCTGCCTGCATGGAGCTGCAGACGCAGTCGGATGTGGTGGAATTCATCATCAACCACACCGACGTCCTCTTCTGCTCCAAATCCAGAGCAGACATCGCAGATGCAGCAGGTGAGTGTCTTCCTCCATTAGCTTGATCTTGACCTGACACCTTGACCAAATGCAGGCCTTCTCCAGGACCTTTGAGATACTCTTTTACCATCAAGGGGACAGCAGACCTCTGGGCTTCCATTAGGGTATGGCATCCTGTTGCTGGATGCTGAGAATGTCCAAGCCCAAACTTCACAAGGAGGAAACCGTCATTATTATGGTTTGCACGCAGGAAAAGCTTGATGCAAGTGTGGCAGCGAAGCTTTCTCAGTTCCCTGCCCCTTTTATCTAGGGGTGACATCTCTTAATGATGACCGTGTCCTTTGCCATAAACACACCTCTGCCCACATGGTTATTTTGAGCTCCTCTTCTTCCAGTGGCTCGGATAAGCAAGCCTGAGAAAAATACAGCACCTCCCCCAGAACTGTGGTGGCTGTGCTGCTGCTTTCTGATCCTCGCTCTTACCTGTGGTTTTCCCTGACAGGGCACAATTCTCTCCCAGGGCCCAAGTCTGTGGGGGTCTCTTCTGCTGCCACAAAGCTGCTCAGCCTGGAGGAGGCACAGGCACAGAGGCGAGGCCACAGCACCTCTTCTGTGGTAACAGAGAGCAGCAGGGACATTGAAGTGGAAGAAAGCCCTGCAGCTGGGCAGGGCAAATTCCACACCGTCGTTGACTTTCCATCTGACAGGTAAAGAGGACTTTCTTTTCCAGCAGCTAGCATCATTGTTTGGGTGGGATTTTGTGTTTTCCTGCAGAAACCAGGCAGTGCTAGGAACAAGCAACTGCTGCCAAGAGCTCAGTGCTGCTCTTCCCTCACCCTGCACCACGCACGACTCACAGCATTGGCTGTTTTCTCTCTCCAGACAAAATCCACCCAGCAAGAATGAGGAATCACCAGCTAGCAGTTGGTGTTGCTGCTTCAGCCTCAGGAAGCCATCCTCTGGCAGCAAACGCCAACTGCAGCGCAATGCCAGGCAGCCCTCTGAAACAGCAGTGGTAGTCCTGGCAGGTAAGGGTGCAAATGCAGCTTCCAAATCCCTGCTTTTCAGGAACATACAATTCAAGCTTGCTCTGCACATGTATCTCTTTCTAGCGTTCAATCCCGTGCCTAAATCTTCACCCCTGATCAAGAACCACTGTCGTAATTCAGCTTGTGGAAGTTTGACACTAACCCCTGTGTATCCTTTCTAGGTGAATCGAGCCCTTGCCAAGCCATAAGATCCAGGGCAAGTAGCAAGGATGCTCTGTGTGCTTCCATCAGTGGAGAGCTCATAGGAAGCACAAATTGCTGCAGTTCCAATAGCAGCCTTCCATCTAACAACATTAATGGAGAGAAGGAGCTCATCGAAGTCCATGCTCTCATTACACCTGGCTCTGCTGAAGTTGCTGACCTGAGCCTCCCAGACACCACAGTCACAAGTGTGGATTTTAACCCAGAGTCTCTGCAGTGCAGCCCATCTGAAGCAAAGTGTGAGTGCCCCGACAGCAGCACCTCCATGCAGGAGCAGGTCAGTGTCAGGGAGGAGGAGCAGAGCCTCTTGCAGGAGGACTTTCAATCAGGCCTCCAGTCCCAGGCACCGGACAGCAGCACTGAGAGCTCTGAGCCACTCTCTCCATGACAGGACAGGATGAGTCCCATCTTCACCATGGACCTCTCACATACTCCTGTCCTTTATACAATAATAAAAGCACACTTGTGCTCAATCAACGCCTTGACTGCCTCCAGAGTCTTCATTCACACGGACTGGGATGAATGCAGCACACAGCAAGGCACCCCAGCTTGCAATGCTGTGGCTGTGGGGTGCGTGCAGCACAGCTCCGGGTTTGTTCCTGTTTTGTCTGGCTTTGGGATGTCTGCAGGGGGAGCTCTGCTAGCATTTGGCATGGTAGCAAATAATCTCTCGCATCCTGGATGCTGCTCATGATACTCCCAAGCTTCCTGGCTGTGGCTTTGTGATGCTTTTCAGGGCCTTCTGATGCATTTTGATGCCTTGGATGTTGCTTAACACCTCCCTCCTCCCATCATGTCCTTTCCTGGCTCCCACCTACGAACTGGCCCTGCAGATCATCTCCAGACCTGTCATCAGCACACTGCGGCAGGAGAAGCTCCCCCTGGCCAACGTCAGGCAGTACTGCTTGGTCTGCAGCTCAGTGGCCATTTCCCTTTTAGGCGGCTCCTGCAGAAGAATCAAGCAGCAGAACCTTTTGCTCACCCTGCAGCACACAAATGCTGCAAAAGCAGAAACAACCTGGGAATCTCTGGTTTGCAAGACTTCACAGACACATTGACTGTGTCTGATGGTTCCCTCCCATCCTTGATTTCCTTCGCCCCTTCTCCTCGTCTGATCCCACTGCTGAGCCATGATCAAGCTGTCCAGTGTGGCAGAGCATCGTGCAGAGCCGTGCTGGCACCTCCTCCCCTTCCTCTCCTGCAGCTCAGCCTGCAACCTGAGGAAGGTTTTTTCTGAGAAAGTGACCAGCTCTTTTCCATCCCTTTGCCCCTACAAGCAGTTGTCCAGAGGATCTCGCCCAAGAATTCCTAGAACAGCCTGCAGCTGGCTCTCCTGAAGTTCAGGCTCCTGCCTTTGCTTCCTGCCAGGCCCGCATTCCTTGAGATCACCAACTCAAGGAGGGCATGGTCACTGCAGCCCTGACCGCCTCCTGTCGTAACCCCTGGTGTGCACCATGTCCAGCAATGCTTCCCTTCTGCTTGCTGTGCCCAATGCCTGCACCACAGAGCGATTCTCACTGCACTCCAGGAGTCTGTCAGATTGCTTGCAGCCAGCCATGCTGATTTCCCAGACTGACTGGAATCCCCCATCAGGATGAGAGTCAGTGAGTGCGATGCTTCTGCTGGCTGCAGTAAGCAGCTCCCACCAACAGGCTCTCTTTCCAGGCGGCTGTAGCAGACCCTCACCTCCAGAAGCCCTGCACTGCTGCACTTCCTAATTTTACCCACAAGTTCACAACCTGCTCATGGCTCTTCTTAGTTCTTTGCACTCAACTTCTCATCATAGAGGGCAAATCCCTTGTTTTCCAGAATTCCATAGTATCAATTGTGTCTGCTTTATGTCAGGATTTTTTTTCTTTCCTTTCTTTTTCCATTTTCTAGGTAGGAAAATGAATTTCTGAGCCAGGAGAAGCAGAAGTGAAACAGTCTTCCTGGCACTGCTCAGGTTGCAGGAGTTGCCAAGTGCTCCTCAGGTAATGTGTGCTGAAGAGCTGACCTTGGTGGCAGGGGCTGTGGCTGCATTTTGTGCCTGTCATGCGGGAATCCAAGAAAGCCTATTCAGAGCAGGAGCTGCAGAGCGAGATAAACATCACGAGAAGGGAAGGCTGAGAAGCAAGGACACCTCCAGAAAGAAGAGAAAAACTGAGTCAAGTGAGCTGCGTGACGGCCGTGTGATGCTGACCATGATTGGAGGAAGAGCGCATGGCTGGGAATGACTGATGGCTCTGGTTGGATGGGTGCCTGTGTGCACAGAGTTAAGGAGTGTTTGTGGGATGTTTTGCTGGCATCTAACGGCTGTAAGGGGAAGTCAAGAGAGAAAACTTGTGAATGCATAGAAGGGATGTTAAAATCTGGAACAGACTGTTTGGATCAGTCACAGCTGAGTCCAGATTGCCACACTGTCAGAACCTGGGGCCTAGGATTTTCCTTTAAGAGTGCCAACTGCTTATTTTAAGTGATAAAAAGTAACATTGATAGAAGCTTCCCTCCTTGCATTAGAATAAGGCATTGATATTTGATGTTTCTGTCTTTCCATTCCTTTAGCAGCCTGGGTGTTGATGCAGCTGCATGCATCTGCTGCCCTCCCCTTCTGTTTTGTGTAAAAGAACAGTAAAATATGCAATCAGTGTGAGATCTTTCTGAAGTATTTTACTTTATTTGCCCCTAGGCTGCAATGGCTGGGAAATGGCAGTGTCACCCAGGAGCCCACACGGCGACCTGATGTCTCATTGTTGGGGTCTATTGGAAACCTCCACGATGACAAAAGAATGCCTGGGATTCCTCCGGCCCAAATGCCAAACCTTGCATTTGGCTGTGCTGAACCTCATGAGGTTCACCCAGGCCCACCTCTCAAGTCTGCTGAGCTCAAACAGATGTCATTTTTCTCGTGTCCTTCCATTCCGAGTCCATCTGTTCCCCAAAGCAAAATTATTCTGACCAAGGCTGCAGTTGCAGCTGACTTCCCAAGGCTGCAAGACGTGGTGGTGACACAGCCTTGTGCTTCTGCATTGGTGCTCATCCCACGTTTCCTTTCTCTGTCTCGCAGGTCAGCTCCTGCTGGAAGCAGATGGTATCCCAGTGTGAATGAAGGTCAGTGCAGGAGCAGCTGCTGATGGGAGGAAGGAAGTCCATGCTGAAGAGCTCTGAAGCATCTGCAGGTATGGTTCTGGAGGAGGCAGCAGTGATGTCAGAGGGCTCCCCAGCAGGAAGCTGTCTCATCCAAATTCTTGCTGAGTGGTTGGAAGGGAGCTTTCTGCATGACAGCAGCACCAGTTGCTTGCTTCAAATGCTGCAAAGACAAGGATTAGCAGGAGTTCCAGTATCTACAGTATCATCACAAATCACGATAGGATTACAATGTGTCCTCATACAAACGCAGCCATTTCTCTCTGAGTCCAGAGGCTGTCCGGAAAGCATCTTTGAGGTCTCTCACACCAAACCACTGCTGTCCGTGTGGGATCTGACTCATTAGGGTATAGGGGTTAGGAACCACAGGCTGTCTTTTGAGAACGGGTTCAGTCATTTCCTTACATCTTGCACCAGCCGATACGTGCCGTCTGCCTTCCGTGCCGACAGGATTGGGGTGTTATAAGGCCACAGACAAGGTTCCAGAAGACCATCCTTAAGCACTGTCTGTGTTACAGCTTTTAGACCCACTCTCCCTTCTAAGGCTATGGGATATTGTTGCTGTTTCACAGCTCCACTCCCTCCTTGGGCAGTTATTTGTAAGGGAAAATTGTGAGTCCACCCCGATTTCCTTCCCCTGCCCACAGCTTTGGATTCATTTCTTCTTCATCACAGCTGTTAACACATTCATTGACCCCTGATATCTGTTTCACAGACTTGCAGCTGTAATCCTCATTTAACTGTTAAATCTCTCCCCCATAAATCGGTCCCTGCTTCAGGCACACAGAACAATTGCCCTGCAACTATTTTATCTTTCCATTTTAGTTCTGTGGTCTCCAAGAGTGGAGCTGTCACTTCTGATCCCTCAGCCCCAGTTATGCACAACAGCCACATCCAGATACACGTCTGGTACCTCTGAACTAGCTAATGCTGTAGGATGGAATGTTGTTTCTGCACTGGCTATCAAATGTGGGATTGCTCTGAAGCAGTACAGCACAATGTCTTTAGTAATTTGCCCTTAGAAACAGTTTGAAAAAGTAGAAAGACTTTATTAGTATTAGTAAAAAGAAGTTATTTCATAACATATTTTAGAAATACAGTTGTTCAATCATGTGATCAATTCTCACTTACAGAACTGTAATAGTTACAAATTGCATGGGTTTAGTATTAAGGACCAGAAAGCATGTTGTAAGGCCATTCTGTTTGGATAGGAGAAGCTCAGCAAAAGAAAAACAGACTCCAAAGAAGCCAGGGCCTCCACACAAGGCCGAACTGACTCACTCTGTGGGCAGGTTGGGATGCAACAGGCAGGCATCAAGAGACTCCCCTCTGTCCTCCTTCCAAACTTCTCTCTATTCAGGGATGAGCAGGTGTCCAGAAATAGTGGCCAGGTGTTGATAAGCAGCTGTCAGGCGTTCAATAATTAGCAGTATGCCTGCTGAGCTAGCAACAATTGGTGTTTAGCCAGTCACACACACACACACAGAAGGGCCCGGGTTGGAAGGGACCTCAAGGATCAGGAATCTCCAACCCCCTGCCACAGGCAGGGGCACCAACCTCTGCAGCACTGCACATATGCACATTGCAGATAGAAACAGCAGTGTGGAAAAAAACGGATGCAGTGGATGAAAAGGGTGAATCAGAAAGGCTTAACAGCTGTCCCACAAGGAAAAGCAATCTTTTACCTGCTGTGCCATGCTCATGGTAACACCAATGCAGATGCCAGCAGCTGATGCCCACAAGGACAGCCAGCCTGGACTTATTTTCATTATATGTCTTTGTCCTGATGTCCTTCTAGAAGCTGGAACATTTCTCCATCTCAGCAGAAGAGGGCAGGAGGTTTCCAAGTTGCAGGCACACTCTCGTCTTTTTCTGGCACACAAAGAGAAGATGAAAACCAGATGTGTTTCCCTGCCCATGGCAAACACCAGCCTTTCCATCCTTACAGTCCTTCCTGACATCAGCAGCAACTGAAACAACATCCCACTTACCTTTGCCATGTCTGGCAGAGGTTGCAGCTCTTTCAATTGCATCCCTCTAGCTGTCAAGTCAAGAGCTCCTGTGTCACACAAGGAAAAGCAATCTTTTACCTGCTGTGCCATGCTCCTGGTAACACCAATGCAGATGCCAGCAGCTGATGCCCACAAGGACAGCCAGCCTGGACTTATTTTCATTACATATCTTGGGGCTGATGTCGTTTTACAACCTGGAACATTTTTCCATCTCAGCAGAAGAGGGCAGGAAGGGTCCAAGGTGAGGGCACACACTCCTCTTTTTATCTAGAATTAAAGATTAAAACAAAATGAAAACCAGATGTGTTTTCCTGCCCATGGCAAACACTAGACTTTCCCTCCTTACACTTTTTCCTGACATCAGCAGCAATGGAAACAACATCCAACTCACCTTTGCCATGTCTGGCAGAGGTTGCAGCTCTTTCTATTGCATCCCTCTAGTTTCAAGTCTAGAGCTCCTGTGTCACACAAGGAAAAGCAATCTTTTACCTGCTTTGCCATGCTCATGGCAGCAGCAGTGCAGATGCCAGCAACTGATGCCCACAAGGACAGCCAGCCTGGACTTATTTTCATTACATATCTTTGTCCTGATTTCCTTCTAGAAGCTTGGACATTTCTCCCTCTGAGCAGCAGAGGGCAGGATGGGTCCAAGGTGAGGGCACACTCTGCTCTTTATCTGGCACTCAAAGAGAAAGAGAAAATGAAAACCAGATGTGTTTCCCTGCCCATGGCAAACACCGGCCTATCCATCCTTCCAGTCCTTCCTGACATCAGCACTAATTGAAACAACATCCCACTCACCTTTGCCATGTCTGGCAGAGGTTGCAGCTCTTTCTATTGCATCCCTCTAGCTTTCAAGTCAAGAGCTCCTGTGTCACACAAGGAAAAGCAATCTTTTACCTGCTGTGCCATGCTCATGGCAGCAGCAATGCAGATGCCAGCAGCTGATGCCCACAAGGACAGCCAGCCTGGACTTATTTTCATTACATATCTTTGTCCTGATGTCTTTCTAGAAGCTGGAACATTTTTCCATCTCAGCAGAAAAGGGCAGGATGGGTCCAAGGTGAGGGCACACTCTGCTCTTTAACTGGCACTCAAAGAGAAAGAGAAAATGAAAACCTGATGTGTTTCCCTGCCCATGGCAAACACCAGACTTTCCATCCTTACAGTCCTTCCTGCAATCATCAGCAATGGAAACAACATCCCACTCACCTTTGCCATGTCTGGCAGAGGTTGCAGCTCTTTCTATTGCATCCCTCTAGCTTTCAAGTCAAGAGCACCTGTGTCAAACAAGGAAAAGCAATCTTTTACCTGCTGTGCTATCCTCATGGCAGCAGCAATGCAGATGCCAGCAGCTGATGCCCACAAGGACAGCCAGCCTGGACTTATTTTCATTACATATCTTTGTCCTGATTTCCTTCTAGAAGCTGGAACATTTCTCCATCTCAGCAGAAGAGGGCACGAGAGTTCCAAGGTGAGGGCACACTCTGCTCTTTTTCTGGTACACAAAGATAAAATGAAAACCAGATGTCTTTCCCTGCCCATGGCAAACACCAGCCTTTCCATCCTTACAGTCTTCCTGACATCAGCACTAATTGAAACAACATCCCACTCACCTTTGCCACGTCTGGCAGAGGTTGCAGCTCTTTCTATTGCATCCCTCTAGCTTTCAAGTCAAGAGCTCCTGTGTCACACAAGGAAACGCAATCTTTTACCTGCTGTGCCATGCTCATGGCAGCAGAAGTCCAGATGCCAGCAGCTGATGCCCACAATGACAGCCAGCCTGGACTTATTTTCATTACATATCCTTATCCTGATGTCCTTCTAGAAGCTGGGACATTTCACCATCTCAGCAGCAGAGGGCAGGATGGGTCCAAGGTGAGGGCACACTCTGCTCTTTATCTGGCACTCAAAGAGAAAGAGAAAATGAAAACCAGCTGTGTTTCCCTGCCCATGGCAAACACCAGCCTTTCCATCCTTACAGTCATTCCTGACATCAGCAGCAACTGAAACAACATCCCACTCACCTTTGCCATGTCTGGCAGAGGTTGCAGCTCTTCCTATTGCATCCCTCTAGCTGTCAAGAGCTCCTGTGTCACACAAGGAAAAGCAATCTTTTACCTGCTGTGCCATGCTCATGGCAGCAGCAATGCAGATGCCAGCAGCTGATGCCCACAAGGACAGCCAGCCTGGACTTATTTTCATTACACATCTTTGTTCTGATGTCCTTCTAGAAGCTGGAACATTTTTCCATCTCAGCAGAAGAGGGCAGGAGGGGTCCAAGGGGAGGGCACAATGTCCTCTTTATCTGGCACTCAAAGAGAAAGAGAAAATGAAAACCAGATGTGTTTCCCTGCCCATGGCAAACACCAGACTTTCCATCCTTACAGTCCTTCATGACATCAGCACTAATTGAAACAACATCCCACTCACCTTTGCCATGTCTGGCAGAGGTTGCAGCTCTTTCTATTGCATCCCTCTAGCTTTCAAGTCAAGAGCTCCTGTGTCACACAAGGAAACGCAATCTTTTACCTGCTTTGCCATGCTCATGGCAGCAGCAATCCAGATGCCAGCAGCTGATGCCCACAATGACAGCCAGCCTGGACTTATTTTCATTACATATCTTTGTCCTGATGTCCTTTTAGAAGCTTGGACATTTCTCCTTCTGAGCAGCAGAGACCTGGATGGGTCCAAGGTGAGGGCACACTCTGCTCTTTATCTGGCACTCAAAGAGAAAGAGAAAATGAAAACCAGATGTGTTTCCCAGCCCATGGCAAACACCAGACTTTCCATCCTTAAAATCTTCCTGACTTCAGGAATAATTGAAACAACATCCCACTCATCTTTGCCACGTCTGGCAGAGGTTGCAGCTCTTTCTACTGCATCCCTCTAGCTTTCAAGACAAGAGCTCATGTGTCACACAAGGAAAAGCAATCTTTTACCTGCTTTGCCATGGCATGGCAGCAGCAATGCAGATGCCAGCAGCTGATGCCCACAAGGACAGCCAGCCTGGACTTATTTTCATTACACATCTTTGTTCTGATGTCCTTCTAGAAGCTGGAACATTTCTCCATCTCAGCAGAAGAGGGCAGGAGGGGTCCAAGGGGAGGGCACAATGTGCTCTTTATCTGGCACTCAAAGAGAAAGAGAAAATGAAAACAAGATGTGTTTCCCAGCCCATGGCAAACACCAGCCTTTCCATCCTTACAGTCCTTCCTGACATCAGCACTAACTGAAACAACATCCCACTCACCTTTGCCATGTCTGGCAGAGGTTGCAGCTCTTTCTATTGCATCCATCTAGCTTTCAAGTCAAGAGCTCCTGTGTCACACAAGGAAAAGCAACCTTTTACCTGCTTTGCCATGCTCATGGCAGCAGCAGTGCAGATGCCAGCAGATGATGCCCACAAGGACAGCCAGCCTGGACTTATTTTCATTACATATCTTTGTCCTGATGTCCTTCTAGAAGCAGGAACATTTCTCCATCTCAGCAGAAGAGGGCAGGATGGGTCCAAGATTAGTGCACACTCTCCACTTTTTCTGGCACACAAAGACAAAGAGAAGATGAAAACCGGATGTGTTTCCCTGCCCATGGCAAACACCAGCCTTTCCATCCTTACAGTCCTTCCTGACATCAGCAGCAACTGAAACAACATCCCACTCACCCTTGCCATGTCTGCCAGAGGTTGCAGCTCTTTCTATTCCATCCCTCTAGCTGTCAAGTCAAGAGCTCCTGTGTCACACAAGGAAAAGCAATCTTTTACCTGCTGTGCCATGCTCATGGCAGCAGCAGTGCAGATGCCAGCAGCTGATGCCCACAAGGACAGCCAGCCTGGACGTCTTTTCATTACATATCTTTGTCCTGATGTCCTTCTAGAAGCTGGAACATTTCTCCCTCGGAGCAGCAGAGGGCAAGAGAGTTCCAAGGTGAGGGCACACTGTCCTCTTTTTATCTAGAACTTAAAGATTAAAACAAAATGAAAACCAGATGTGTTTCCCTGCCAAGGGCAAACACTAGACTTTCCCTTTTTACAGTCCTCCTGACATCAGCACTAATTGAAACAACATCCCACTCACCTTTGCCATGTCTGCCAGAGGTTGCAGCTCTTTCTATTGCATCCCTCTAGCTTTCAAGTCAAGAGCTCCTGTGTCACACAAGGAAAAGCAATCTTTTACCTGCTGTGCCATGCTCATGGCAGCAGAAATGCAGATGCCAGCAGCTGATGCCCACAGGGACAGCCAGCCTGGACTTATTTTCATTACATATCTTTGTCCTGATGTCCTTCTAGAAGCTGGAACATTTCTCCATCTCAGCAGAAGAGGGCAGGAGAGTTCCAATGTGAGGGAACACTCTGCACTTTTTCTGGCACACAAAGACAAAGAGAAGATGAAAACCAGATGTATTTCCCTGCCCATGGCAAACACCAGCCTTTCCATCCTTACAGTCCTCCTGACATCAGCACTAATTGAAACAACATCCCACTCAGGTTTGCCATGTCTGGCAGAGGTTGCAGCTCTTTCTATTGCATCCCTCTAGCTGTCAAGTCAAGAGCTCCTGTGTCACACAAGGAAAAGCAATCTTTTACCTGCTGTGCCATGCTCATGGCAGCAGCAGTGCAGATGCCAGCAGCTGATGCCCACAAGGACAGCCAGCCTGGACTTATTTTCATTACCTATCTTTGTCCTGATGTCCTTCTAGAAGCAGGAACATTTCTCCATCTCAGCAGAAGAGGGCAGGAGGGGTCCAGGGTTAGGGCACACTCTCCTCTTTTTCTGGCACAAAAAGAGAAATAGAAGATGAAAACCAGATGTGTTTCCCTGCCCATGGCAAACACCAGCCTTTCCATCCTTACAGTCCTCCTGACATCAGCACTAATTGAAACAACATCCCACTCACCTTTGCCATGTCTGGCAGAGCTTTCAGCTCTGTCTATTGCATCCCTCTAGCTGTCAACTCAAGAGCTCCTGTGTCACACAAGGAAAAGCAATCTTTTACCTGCTGTGCCATGCTCATGGCAGCAGCAATGCAGATGCCAGCAGCTGATGCCCACAAGGACAGCCAGCCTGGACTTATTTTCATTACATATCTTTGTCCTGATGTCCTACTAGAAGCAGGAACATTTCTCCCTCTGAGCAGCAGAGGGCAGGAGAGTTCCACGGTGAGGGCACACTCTCCCCTGTTTATCTGGCACTCAAAGAGAAAGAGAAAATGAAAACCAGATGTGTTTCCCTGCCCAGGGTAAACACCAGCCTTTCCATCCTTACAGTCCTCCTGACATCAGCAGCAACTGAAACAACATCCCACTCACCTTTGCCTAATCTGGCATGGAGGTGATGCTCTTTCTATTATACCCCTCTGGCTTTGAATTCACCAGTGCTTGTGTCACACAAGCATATGCAAGATTCCACCTGTTCTGCCATTCCCATAGCAACAACTATGCAGATGCCAGCAGCTGATGCCCACAAGGACAGCCAGCCTGGACTTATTTTCAGTACATATCTTTGTCCTGACGTCCTTCTAGAAGCTGGGAAATTTCTCCATCTCAGCAGAAGAGGGCAGGAGGGGTGCAAGTTGCAGGCACACTCTCCTCTTTTTCTGGCAGACAAAGAGAAAGAGAAGATGAAAACCAGATGTGTTTCCCTGCCCATGGCAAACAACAGCCTTTCCATCCTTACAGTCCTCCTGATATCAGCAGCAATGGGAACAACTTCCAACTCACCTTTGCCATGTCTGGCAGAGGTTGCAGCTCTTTCTATTGCATCCCTCTAGCTGTCAAGTCAAGAGCTCCTGTGTCACACAAGGAAAAGCAATCTTTTACCTGCTGTGCCATGCTCATGGCAGCAGCAATGCAGATGCCAGCAGCTGATGCCCAGAAGGACAGCCAGCCTGGACTTATTTTCATTACATACCTTTGTCCTGATGTCCTTCTACAAGCTGGAACATTTCTCCATCTCAGCAGAAGAGGGCAGGAGGGGTCCAAGTTACAGGCACACTCTCCTCTTTTTCTGGCACACAAAGAGAAGATGAAAAGCAGATGTGTTTCCCTGCCCCTGGCAAACACCAGCCTTTCCATCCTTACAGTTCTTCCTGACATCAGCACTAATTGAAACAACATCCCACTCACCTTTGCCATGTCTGGCAATGTTGCAGCTCTTTCTATTACATCCCTCTAGCTGTCAAGTCAAGAGCTGCTGTGTCACACAAGGAAAAGCAATCCTTTACCTGCTGTGCCATGCTCATGGCAGCAGCAATGCAGATGCCAGCAACTGATGCCCACAAGGACAGCCAGCCTGGACTTATTTTCATTACATATCTTTGTCCTGATTTCGTTCTAGAAGCTTGGACATTTCTCCCTCTGAGCAGCAGAGGGCAGGATGGGTCCAAGGTGAGGGCACACTCTGCTCTTTATCTGGCACACAAAGAGAAAGAGAAAATGAAAACCAGATGTGTTTTCCTGCCCATGGCAAACACCAGCCTATCCATCCTTCCAGTCCTTCCTGACATCAGCACTAATTGAAACAACATCCCACTCACCTTTGCCATGTCTGGCAGAGGTTGCAGCTCTTTCTATTGCATCCCTCTAGCTTTCAAGTCAAGAGCTCCTGTGTCACACAAGGAAAAGCAATCTTTTACCTGCTGTGCCATGCTCCTGGCAGCAGCAATGCAGATGCCAGCAGCTGATGCCCACAAGGACAGCCAGCCTGGACTTATTTTCATTACATATCTTTGTCCTGATGTCCTTCTAGAAGCTGGAACATTTCTCCCTCTGAGCAGCAGAGGGCAGGATGGGTCCAAGGTGAGGGCACACTCTGCTCTTTATCTGGCACTCAAAGAGAAAGAGAAAATGAAAACCAGATGTGTTTTCCTGCCCATGGCAAACACCGGCCTATCCATCCTTCCAGTCCTTCCTGACATCAGCACTAATTGAAACAACATCCCACTCACCTTTGCCATGTCTGGCAGAGGTTGCAGCTCTTTCTATTGCATCCCTCTAGCTTTCAAGTCAAGAGCTCCTGTGTCACACAAGGAAAAGCAATCTTTTACCTGCTGTGCCATGCTCATGGCAGCAGCAATGCAGATGCCAGCAGCTGATGCCCACAAGGACAGCCAGCCTGGACTTATTTTCATTACATATCTTTGTCCTGATGTCTTTCTAGAAGCTGGAACATTTTTCCATCTCAGCAGAAAAGGGCAGGATGGGTCCAAGGTGAGGGCACACTCTGCTCTTTAACTGGCACTCAAAGAGAAAGAGAAAATGAAAACCTGATGTGTTTCCCTGCCCATGGCAAACACCAGACTTTCCATCCTTACAGTCCTTCCTGCAATCATCAGCAATGGAAACAACATCCCACTCACCTTTGCCATGTCTGGCAGAGGTTGCAGCTCTTTCTATTGCATCCCTCTAGCTTTCAAGTCAAGAGCACCTGTGTCAAACAAGGAAAAGCAATCTTTTACCTGCTGTGCTATCCTCATGGCAGCAGCAATGCAGATGCCAGCAGCTGATGCCCACAAGGACAGCCAGCCTGGACTTATTTTCATTACATATCTTTGTCCTGATGTCCTTCTAGAAACTGGGAAATTTCTCCCTCTGAGCAGCAGAGGGCAGGAGAGTTCCAAGGTGAGGGCACACTCTCCCCTGTTTATCTGGCACTCAAAGAGAATGGGAAAATGAAAACCAGATGTGTTTCCCAGCCCATGGCAAACACCAGCCTTTCCATCCTTACAGTCCTTCCTGACATCATCAGCAACTGAAACAACATCCCACTCACCTTTGCCATGTCTGGCAGAGGTTGCAGCTCTTTCTATTGCATCCCTCTAGCTTTCAAGTGAAGAGCTCCTGTGTCACACAAGGAAAAGCAATCTTTTACCTGCTGTGCCATGCTCATGGCAGCAGAAGTCCAGATACCAGCAGCTGATGCCCACAAGGACATCCAGCCTGGACTTATTTTCATTACATATCTTTGTCCTGATGTCCTTCTAGAAGCTCTAACATTTCTCAATAGCAGCAGAGGAGGGCAGGATGGGTCCAAAGTGAGGGCACACTCTGCTCTTTTTCTGGCACTCAAAGAGAAAATGAAAACCAGATGTGTTTCCCTGGCTATGGCAAACACCAGACTTTCCATCCTTACAGTCTTCCTGACATCAGCAGCAACTGAAACAACATCCCACTCAGCTTTGCCATGTCTGGCAGAGGTTGCAGCTCTTTCTATTGCATCCCTCTAGCTGTCAAGTCAAGAGCTCCTGTGTCACACAAGGAAAAGCAATCTTTTACCTGCTGTGCCATGCTCATGGCAGCAGCAATGCAGATGCCAGCAGCTGATGCCCACAAGGACAGCCAGCCTGGACTTATTTTCATTACACATCTTTGTTCTGATGTCCTTCTAGAAGCTGGAACATTTTTCCATCTCAGCAGAAGAGGGCAGGAGGGGTCCAAGGGGAGGGCACAATGTCCTCTTTATCAGGCACTCAAAGAGAAAGAGAAAATGAAAACCAGATGTGTTTCCCTGCCCATGGCAAACACCAGACTTTCCATCCTTACAGTCCTTCCTGACATCAGCACTAATTGAAACAACATCCCACTCACCTTTGCCACGTCTGGTAGAGGTTGCAGCTCTTTCTATTGCATCCCTCTAGCTTTCAAGTCAAGAGCTCCTGTGTCACACAAGGAAACGCAATCTTTTACCTGCTGTGCCATGCTCATGGCAGCAGAAGTCCAGATGCCAGCAGCTGATGCCCACAATGACAGCCAGCCTGGACTTATTTTCATTACATATCCTTATCCTGATGTCCTTCTAGAAGCTGGGACATTTCACCATCTCAGCAGCAGAGGGCAGGATGGGTCCAAGGTGAGGGCACACTCTGCTCTTTATCTGGCACTCAAAGAGAAAGAGAAAATGAAAACCAGATGTGTTTCCCTGCCCATGGCAAACACCAGCCTTTCCATCCTTACAGTCATTCCTGACATCAGCAGCAACTGAAACAACATCCCACTCACCTTTGCCATGTCTGGCAGAGGTTGCAGCTCTTTCTATTGCATCCCTCTAGCTGTCAAGTCAAGAGCTCCTGTGTCACACAAGGAAAAGCAATCTTTTACCTGCTGTGCCATGCTCATGGCAGCAGCAATGCAGATGCCAGCAGCTGATGCCCACAAGGACAGCCAGCCTGGACTTATTTTCATTACACATCTTTGTTCTGATGTCCTTCTAGAAGCTGGAACATTTTTCCATCTCAGCAGAAGAGGGCAGGAGGGGTCCAAGGGGAGGGCACAATGTCCTCTTTATCTGGCACTCAAAGAGAAAGAGAAAATGAAAACCAGATGTGTTTCCCTGCCCATGGCAAACACCAGACTTTCCATCCTTACAGTCCTTCATGACATCAGCACTAATTGAAACAACATCCCACTCACCTTTGCCATGTCTGGCAGAGGTTGCAGCTCTTTCTATTGCATCCCTCTAGCTTTCAATCAAGAGCTCCTGTGTCACACAAGGAAACGCAATCTTTTACCTGCTTTGCCATGCTCATGGCAGCAGCAATCCAGATGCCAGCAGCTGATGCCCACAATGACAGCCAGCCTGGACTTATTTTCATTACATATCTTTGTCCTGATGTCCTTTTAGAAGCTTGGACATTTCTCCTTCTGAGCAGCAGAGACCTGGATGGGTCCAAGGTGAGGGCACACTCTGCTCTTTATCTGGCACTCAAAGAGAAAGAGAAAATGAAAACCAGATGTGTTTCCCAGCCCATGGCAAACACCAGACTTTCCATCCTTAAAATCTTCCTGACTTCAGGAATAATTGAAACAACATCCCACTCATCTTTGCCACGTCTGGCAGAGGTTGCAGCTCTTTCTACTGCATCCCTCTAGCTTTCAAGACAAGAGCTCATGTGTCACACAAGGAAAAGCAATCTTTTACCTGCTTTGCCATGGCATGGCAGCAGCAATGCAGATGCCAGCAGCTGATGCCCACAAGGACAGCCAGCCTGGACTTATTTTCATTACACATCTTTGTTCTGATGTCCTTCTAGAAGCTGGAACATTTCTCCATCTCAGCAGAAGAGGGCAGGAGGGGTCCAAGGGGAGGGCACAATGTGCTCTTTATCTGGCACTCAAAGAGAAAGAGAAAATGAAAACAAGATGTGTTTCCCAGCCCATGGCAAACACCAGCCTTTCCATCCTTACAGTCCTTCCTGACATCAGCACTAACTGAAACAACATCCCACTCACCTTTGCCATGTCTGGCAGAGGTTGCAGCTCTTTCTATTGCATCCATCTAGCTTTCAAGTCAAGAGCTCCTGTGTCACACAAGGAAAAGCAACCTTTTACCTGCTTTGCCATGCTCATGGCAGCAGCAATGCAGATGCCAGCAGCTGATGCCCACAAGGAAAGCCAGCCTGGACTTATTTTCATTACATATCTTTGTACTGATGTCCTTTTCGAAGCTTGGACATTTCACCCTCTGAGCAGCAGAGGGCAGGATGGGTCCAAGGTGAGGGCACACTCTGCTCTTTATCTGGCACTCAAAGAGAAAGAGAAAATGAAAACCAGATGTGTTTCCCTGCCCATGGCAAACACCAGCCTTTCCATCCTTACAGTCCTTCCTGACATCAGCAGCAACTGAAACAACATCCCACTCACCTTTGCCATGTCTGGCAGAGGTTGCAGCTCTTTCTATTGCATCCCTCTAGCTGTCAAGTCAAGAGCTCCTGTGTCACACAAGGAAAAGCAATCTTTTACCTGCTGTGCCATGCTCATGGCAGCAGCAATGCAGATGCCAGCAGCTGATGCCCACAAGGACAGCCAGCCTGGACTTATTTTCATCACATATCCTTGTCCTGATGTCCTTCTACAAGCTGGAACATTTCTCCATCTCAGCAGAAGAGAGCAGGAGGGGTCCAAGGTGAGGGCACACTCTCCTCTTTTTCTGGAATACAAAGAGAAAATGAAAACCAGATGTGTTTCCCAGCCCATGACAAACACCAGCCTTTCCATCCTTAAAGTCCTCCTGACATCAGCACTAATTGAAACAACATCCCACTCACCTTTGCCATGTCTGGCAGAGGTTGCAGCTCTTTCTATTGCATCCCTCTAGCTTTCAATCAAGAGCTCCTGTGTCACTCAAGGAAACGCAATCTTTTACCTGCTGTGCCATGCTCATGGCAGAAGAAGTCCAGATGCCAGCAGCTGATGCCCACAAGGACAGCCAGCCTGGACTTATTTTCATTACACATCTTTGTCCTGATGTCCTTCTAGAAGCTGGAACATTTCTCCATCTCAGCAGAAGAGGGCAGGAGGGGTCCAAGGTGAGGGCACACTCTGCTCTTTATCTGGCACACAAAGTCAAAGAGAAGATGATAACCAGATGTCTTTCCCAGCCCATGGCAAACACCAGCCTTTCCATCCTTACAGTCCTTCCTGACATCAGCACTAACTGAAACAACATCCCACTCACCTTTGCCATGTCTGGCAGAGGTTGCAGCTCTTTCTATTGCATCCCTCTAGCTTTCAAGTCAAGAGCTCCTGTGTCACACAAGGAAAAGCAATCTTTTACCTGCTGTGCCATGCTCATGGCAGCAGAGGTCCAGATGCCAGCAGCTGATGCCCACAATGACAGCCAGCCTGGACTTATTTTCATTACATATCTTTGTCCTGATTTCCTTCTAGAAGCTTGGACATTTCTCCCTCTGAGCAGCAGAGGGCAGGATGGGTCCAAGGTGAGGGCACACTCTGCTCTTTAACTGGCACTCAAAGAGAAAGAGAAAATGAAAACCAGATGTGTTTCCCTGCCCATGGCAAACACCAGACTTTCCATCCTTACAGTCCTTCCTGACATCAGCACTAATTGAAACAACATCCCACTCACCTTTGCCATGTCTGGCAGAGGTTGCAGCTCTTTCTATTGCATCCCTCTAGCTTTCAAGTCAAGAGCTCCTGTGTCACACAAGGAAACGCAATCTTTTACCTGCTTTGCCATGCTCATGGCAGCAGCAATCCAGATGCCAGCAGCTGATGCCCACAATGACAGCCAGCCTGGACTTATTTTCATTACATATCTTTGTCCTGATTTCCTTCTAGAAGCTTGGACATTTCTCCCTCTGAGCAGCAGAGGGCAGGATGGGTCCAAGGTGAGGGCACACTCTGCTCTTTATATGGCCCTCAAAGAGAAAGAGAAAATGAAAACCAGATGTGTTTCCCTGCCCATGGCAAACACCAGTCTTTCCATCCTTCCAGTCCTTCCTGACATCAGCACTAATTGAAACAACATCCCACTCACCTTTGCCATGTCTGGCAGAGGTTGCAGCTCTTGCTATTGCATCCCTGTAGCTTTCAACTCAAGAGCTCCTGTGTCACTCAAGGAAAAGCAATCTGTTACCTGCTTTGCCATGCTCATGGCAACACCAATGCAGATGCCAGCAGCTGATGCCCACAAGGACAGCCAGCCTGGACTTATTTTCATTACATATCTTTGTCCTGAAGTCCTTCTAGAAGGTTGAACACTTCTCTATCTCTGCTGCAATGTTCAAAAAGGGTCCAAGTTTAGGGCACTCTCTCCTCATGGCCTCTTGCACTCAAAGACAAAGAGAACATGAAAACCAGAAGTGTTTCTTTTCCCATGGCAGACACTAGCCTTTCCATCCTGACAGTCCTACCTACAATCAGCTGGAATTGAAACAACATCTCCCACATCTCTTTTTTGAACTTATTCATGCAGGAATAATAATAATGAGAATTTTACTGTAAATCTTATTTCTGCATGGAAACGATCAGATAACTGGAGCTTTTTTCCCTAAAACAATCCAGGAAATTTGCATTGCTTATCTATGTACGCAAAATGTTTTTGCCATTCATCTCAAATATCAATACATCTGGCAATATAATACAGAAAAAGTATTTACAGACATTTTTGGACATAGATTACTTCTGGTCAAGTGGGAAAGAATCCCTAAGCTGCAATCATTAAATTCTTTTATCAGTTTCTCTGATTTAGCCAGTGTTACGAAAAGGGAAATAAGACACAGGCTTTTGATAGCAGCTGCCAATTTAAGAATGATAATAACTTTTATTATTCTTGGCTAAGATCAAAGTCCTGCATTTCAGGATTATCTCCAGCTCATCAAGTATAATTAACAGTTTTGGATAGCCACATTATTGTATAGCAATATTGTCTTCCTGCAAGGAATTTCATTGTTTTGACACATGCCACAGGTTGTTAATAGATTGCCTGATTACCATTTATTTTTTTTATTGGCTTATGATGACCACAGAAAATTATACAGCAGCACCATAAAAACTTTAAATCCTATCCCATGTATCTGCACTCATACGAAAATAATATTGGAAAGCATTGGTGAAACTAAGATTACAAAATAAAGCAGGGGACAATTTCAGTGAAAGCCTGCAGGTTTCACAGCTCTGCCCATTTCAACCCCCTGAAGACATCCACGGGTTTCCTGCTGTGGGACACAGGCACTCACCTGCAGCTCAGCACTGCCTGCTCATGCCTGCGCACACCTTCAGGCTGGAACCAAGGAAATCCTCAGCAAAGACATCAGTACACTTTTGTTATGATGACTTTCATAAAGAAGCATCAAATATTTCTTCATGAGAAATACTGCAAGTCCCTTTGACACTAACCCTTATTTTAAATGTTTAGATTTGTGCTTCATTCAGGCGTGCTGTCACTCCCAAAAAGATTTTTATTCTTTTGTTTTTCATTCTGAGGAACACAGTGATTTCTGCCTTGTTTACTGACTGTAGGCACAGCAATACTCCTGCACCTTCAGGGAAACAGCAAATCCATCTCTTTCACACCCTACTTCTATCAAGCTCATTCACCTTACAAGGTATTTATTGCAAGCAGCTCTTCCAAAAATGGAGATTAACAGAGCCTGCAACCCAGGACACCTCAGTAAGCCAGTACTTTTCATCTCCTGAAGGTGTAGGTAGACACAGAGCTGGAACATCTTTTCCAGAGCTGTGTGATGCTATCTCATCTGTGTTCCCTTACTGTTGACTCAGTTTCACTTCTTATCTAACCTGGTTGCATCCCAGGATTTCTGGTGCCAAAAATAAACTGACAGCTTTCATCACTAGTTAAAAGGAAACTGCAATAGGAACAGCAATTTTTCTGATTTCTCTGTTGATCAGAGATGCTTCATGCAAGCCTGATGCGGTAGAAACAATATCAGCTTTAGAATGACAGTCATGACAGCAGCATTTTCCAGAGTACTTCAGAAAGAACTGAGCACTGCCCCAAGAGCTTCAGAGCGGCAGGCTGTCACAGTGTGCCAACCAGCTCAGCTGTGAGTTGGCACTGAAGCTGCACCACAGGGAGAACAAAGCCCCCTGTGCACCCTTGGAGAGCCAAGGGTTGGAGATTCATGAACCTTGAGCTCCTTTCCAAGCCGGGCCATGCTGTGATTCTGGGATTCTCACCTTTGCCTCATCTGGCAGAGGGAGGCAGCTCTTTCTCTTGTCTCCCTATGGCTGTCAGGTCACCAGGGCCAGTGTCACACAGGGAACTGCAAACACTGTGTGTGCTGTGCCCTGCCCATGGCAGCACAGAGGCAGCTGCCAGCAGCTGATGCCCACAAGGACAGCCAGCCTGGACTTCCTTTGATTCCTTCCCTTTGGATCAGCGTCCTTCAGGAAGGCGGAACATCTCTCCAGCTGAGCAGCAGAGGACAGCAGGGCTTCGTTGTCTGGGCATGTTCTCTTCTGGCCCTCTGGCCCTCACAGACACAGGAGGAGGACACAGAGGCTGCTGTCACACAGCCAGCCCTGCCTCTCAGGTCAGCTCTCAGGCCATCCTCTCTCCCCTCAGCAGCAGCTCACTGTTCTGCACTCCTCTGGCCTGGGCTGGCAGAGGTGTGCAGCAGTTCTGCTGATCTCCCAGTGCTGGCCATGTCTGCAGTGCCTGTGTGAAAGACACAGGAAGCTGCCAGCATTGCACTGCTCTGCTGTGCCCCTGCCATCACCGAGTTTGCTGTCAGCAGCTGCTGCTACACGTCCATTCAGGCACAGGCCTTTCCTTCCTGGCCCTCTTTCCCCCCCTCTCTCCTCTGCTCTCTCTCGTGCTCCCCTTTGGCCTGGGCTGGCTGAGCAGTGCAGGCCTTGTTGTTGCTCCCTGGGCCAACTACGTCACGGTTCCCCGTGACTCTGCCAGCTGCTCTGACACAGCGACTGCGTCCTCAGTGTGGATTCCAGAATGCGACAGACGTCCAGAGAAGACTTCCAGGGCTGATTGGAACATGCTGCCATCAAGAACTGCCATGGCTCAGGCCCCCTGGGAATCTGCTCACAGCGAAAGCTGCTGTCACTCTGTGTGGGCACAGCCTTGTCTGTGTAGGCCTGCTCACACTGCAGCCCCTGTCTGCACCAGAACCGTGCCGATCCACCTTCTCTTGGCCTCCTTGCCTGCATGGAAAAGGGCAGCTTGGGCTGAAGTCCCTCAACTTGCAGATGGCCGAGTGAAGTCTCTGAGCCCTGGTGACCCACTCAGCTCTTCAGCCTGCTGACCTGCTCTGCTGGGGCTGTCTTAACAGGCAGAGGGCACGTTATCCTAATGTCCCCACATCCATCCCTCTTAGCATACTGTAGGCCAGTTCCTAAAAGGACACCTGCACAATCTCTCTGAATGTTAATCAGCACGTAGTTGGTCTGTGCACTGCAGAAATTGCACCTAGGTTTTCAGTGGTGATTAGCTATGTGTTTAGTCAGAGGTGCAATGGTTCTAATGGTGAGAGAAAGACATTCCCAGTTGTCATCAGGTGGAACACACTTCAGACTGGAATCCTCAAGCAGACTGCAGTCAAGCTTTCTTAATTACTCGTTGTTGTTATCAATTCAGACGCATCTCTGAATTCCTGCTTGAATGAACATTCTGTAATAATCTGCTGAGACAGTGCAAGGCTTGACAATGAGACTATAGTTTATGAAAGCAGCACTTTTTATTTCCTTTACAAGTTCTTATCTGAATGCTAAATACAACATCAATTCACTTCTCACTGGGTTGAACGTTTTAAATATTTGGTAAATATAAGGTTCTAATTCTGACATTTAATATGAAAATATTAAAATTCCTTGTAAGTACTTTTTTGTTAGAATGCCAGATGCTAAAGGGATGAAGTGGCACAAGAAAGCAAAATGTCTCTGCTTATGGCAGGAAGGACTGTAAGGATGGAAAGGCTGGTGTTTGCCATGGGCAGGGAAACACATCTGGTTTTCTTGTTCCCTTTGTCTTTGAGTGCCAGAAAAATAGAGGAGAGCGTGCCCTCACCTTGGACCCCTCCTGCCCTCTGCTGCTGAGATGGAGAAATGTCCCAGCTCCTACAAGGACATCAGGACAAAGATAAGTATTGGAAATAAGTCCAGGCTGGCTGTACTTGTGGGCATCTGTTGCTGGAAAATTTAATGGCAGTAAACTGCCTAGATAATGACAGAATGAGGGTGACAATAGAATGGTACGTAATCACAGTGCAATGAAAAAAGTATGCAGGGTGCAGGAAGGGAGGTGTGGACATTCTGAGTTGCAACTCTTTATTTGCTCCAGAAAGCTCTATCAGAATGGAAGACTGAAGGAAATACTTTGAGTGTTTTTTTAATGTGACTGGATAAAAGATCCATGTGGCAAATTGAATAACTGAGTGGTAAAGGGACATAGATACCTCACTGTTTCATGGAACCTTTCAGTTAAGCATCTGAGCACTGTGTACAGGACTTGGGAATAACAGTATTAGAGGATCATGGAATATCTTTATTTGGAAGGGACCTCGAGGATCATGTATTCCACCTCCTGGTTCCACACCGGACCTCCTATGGGTCAAGCCCTGTGTCTGAGAGCATTGTGCAAATGCTCTTTGGCCTTTGTCAGCTCAGTGCCAAACCACTGCCCTGGGGAGCCAGTGCCAAATTCCATGTATCTAGTTCATCCTACAGAATGATGCCAAGAACAGTTATAGAGATCGACTTACAAACAAAATTCTTGTCTTGAATTAATGGTACACTCACCATTTAAAAAAAAAAAAAAAAAAAGAAAGAAAAAGAAAAAAAAAATCAAAGCCACATTCTTACGCTGGCATTTTACAGTATTGTCAGATTTTTGTAATTCTGTTTTGTCATATAAGATTCTCTCATCATGAAATAATGACCAAATTCTCTTTTCAGATCTAAACATACAAATGCTAAAGGCAGCAGTGCTGTTCAAGAGTACATTACCAGCTCAAACACTGCTTTGGCTCTAAAACTGAAGGTAGTAAAGAATTTTATCAAGGAGTTGGAAGAAAACATGTAAGTGTAGATTTAAAAGCAACCTGTATTGTTACTTAGAGTTTGATATAGTGTAATCCAATGCACAGTACTTGTAACGTGTGTTTTACAAAATGCTTTGCAATGTAGGCATCTATTAAGATAAATGCTGCAAGTTCTAATATGTCCATGACCTTTTCAAACAGTTCCTTACTCCTACACATCACTACGAGTAGTTCTTCTGTCAGGAAGGATCACATGAGTAATTAACCTGTGACCTTAAGTTTGGAATTAAATGCATACAGTGGAAGTAAGAGCTGTGGGTTATTTTGCTCTTTCAGTGTTGAACAGCCGAGGTGTTTTGTTTTGGAGGGTGGACAGTGATGGGACAAGTGGGGAATGGCTTTAAACTGAGACGAGGGGTGTTGAGGTTTAGGTTGGATGTGAGGAGGAAGTTTTTCAGCCAGAGGGTGGTGAGGCACTGGAACAGGTTGCCCAGGGAGGCTGTGGATGCCCCATCCCTGCAGGCATCCAAGGCCAGGCTGGATGTGGCTCTGGGCAGCCTGGGCTGCTGGTGGGCAGGTTAGAAAGCCCACAGGACTTTATTGCAGCCCTGGGTGCAGGGGGATCACTGCTCCTAGCATGCACACAGAAGAGCTGGAGCACACAGGTGATGTACATTCCACTTGTGAACATTCCTGCAATTCCAGAGAGCGTGCGCCTGTTCCAATCACTGCTGCACAGATTAAAAACTGATTGCAGATGAGCTGTTTTGGTATGGGGTTCTTGCCAACGGTCTGCAGTGGCTGTGTGATTCCTCGGGGAGTTGCTCTCCAGCCCAAAGGTCATGTCCTAAGTCGACCAGATCCCGTTTGTGTCCAGAAATGGCTGACAACAGATCAGCTGCTGGTCAAGTTTCTAACATCACACTGGCCTTGCTCCAGTGTCTGTGTCATCAGCCCCAGCACATACGGTGCACCTCTTCAAGGCTTTGCAACACTGAGACTCTGCACTTGGGCTCCAGACATCCTGCTGCACCAAGAGGTTATTCTAGCTTTGGTATCTTGCAACTTTGTATATAACTACATCACTGTAATCATAAATGTCTAGGAGAATGGAGATGGAGAAATTAATCTCCCTGTAATTCTCTGTACTGCAGCCCCGTGGTTGTCAACACCTAATGCAATATTGAAATTTCAGTTGAGAAATTGAAAGCTGCCCTTAACAAAAAAGCATCTGGATTTGTTACTGAAATCACACTGAGGATCAACAAATCCAAATGCTTCTAGCATAACCACGATTATAGGCAGTGTTTAGACAAGTTCTAACAGGAAAACCATGAACACAAGGCTAAAGAGAGACTAAGTGATGCACTCTGCAGGAATACTCATGGAAGTCTTCACAGTGCAGGAGTCTGATCTGATTACAGATGCTGTGCTTTAAGTACCCCTTATCATATCTTTTTTTTCACTGTTGTGCAGGGGTTGGACTCAGTGATCTCTGGAGGCTGGAGATGCTGTTTGCTAATGGAAGATGGAGATAGGAAAAGCAAGTAAAAGGCATGCTGTGCATAGCCACCACATGGCATCTGCACCATTTCCCCCTGCACCAAGGAGGAGCAGCTCACAAGCTTGGCCTGGGCCAGGGAATGGAGCAGACAAACATCTGGACCGACCCCAAACGAGCTGGTTCTGCAGGTTGGGTGTCTTCTGCTGCTTGTCTCACATCCTGCTGCTCAGCGGTAGATTTGTTCCTGCTCAGTGCTAACAGGAAACTCACACAGCATTTCTGTTTCAGCTGTGCCAACGCTTTGATCCCTTGCTGCTTGGATGGGGCGTTTGAAGAATGATGCCTGTGCTGATGTCCAGCCAGGCTTTGGGGATGAGTCTCCACACCAGGGTACGACTGACAGGACTGAGGGTTGGGGATCCAGCCAGGTCGAGTCCAGTGTGCTTTGCTCTTGTTCTTAGTGCTTGTTTTTGCTCAGGAGGGCAGGAGGTGAACCTTGTGAACCAATGCCTGCAGACGGGGTTTGCAGAGAAAGAGGTCCTGCAGGCCTTGTGTGACAGCCACGGAGCTGCAGCGAGGCTGCATCCGTGTAAAACACCAGAGATCCACGGAGGTGTGAAGGGGAGCTGTGGGCTGCAGTCACGCAGGAAGGGATGTGCATGCTCGGGGTTTGGTTGTTGTGTGTGTGTTAAGTGACTGTGATACCACTGCTGGGTCAGTGTGAGTGTACGGAACAAGTGTGACAGCCTTTTTGATGGAGCCCTGTGAAAGGAGTCCTATGGACTTGAGATCCAACTATCAGCCTGTGGGCATCATTTAGGAGTTGGGGTAGGGGATGAGGCAAGGGAAGTTGGTGTAAGAAGGTGATAAAGCAGTCTGGCAGTAGTTCTGTGTTTCTCCCATCTCCTGCTTTATTTCCTTCCAGGTGAAATAGATGGGTGCTGCAACATGCCCTTGAATGTAACAAAACCCACTCTAGTGTGGATTTGACATGGGCCCAGCACTGCAAGGTACGCTGCTGGGAGGAAGCGTCCATCTGGCTGAGGGCAGGAAGGCCCTCCAGAGGGATGCACTGAGGCCAGTTGTGTGAGGCTCAACAAGAGCAAGCGCCAGGTCCTGCGCTTTGGTCATGACGACCCCGTGCCAGCTTCTCCAGGATTTGGCTGGGGTAGAATTCCAAGCAGCCCCTGATTCCAGAACGTTGGGCTGGGCTGTTGGAATCTTCTGCCCTTGTGCCTGGTCTTGCCTCCCCACCCTGTCCGTCGTGGTGGAGCAGCCTGGTGGCCCTCAGTGATGTCATAAGGGCTAGAATGAGGGGAGGAGCAGTGCGTGCTGCGTCCCTTCATTGGAGCGCTGGAGCTCTGACTGAGCAGCTCGCTTGTTGCACTTGTGCACCGACTGCGTCCCTTTGTCTTCACACCGTCCTGTGCAGCACCTTGTAGGTAAGCTGAGACAGTGTGGGAGAGACGGGGGGACAGTGAGTGCTGAGAACTGCTGGCTGGCGGAGCTCATAGGATCACATTATCTCCATCAGCAGAGGGGTGGCCATGAGGGACAGGGAGGTGATCGTCCCCCCCTGCTCTGCTCTTGTGAGGCCCCAGCTGCAGTACAGTGTCCAGAAAGACAGGGAGCTGTTGGAGAGGGTCCAGAGGCGAGCCACAGAGATGATCAGGGGACTGGAGCACCTCCCCTGCAAAGACAGGCTGAGGGAGCTGGGCTTGTTCAGCCTGGAGAAAAGAAGGCAGTGGGGTGACCTCATGGCAGCCTTCAGTACCTAAAGGGAGCCTAAAAAGAGGAGGGGAATCAACTCTTTGAAAGGGTAGATAACTGCAGGACAAGGGGAAATGGTTTTAAGTTGAAAACTTAAGTTTTTAAGTTGAGGGAGGGCAGATTTTGGTTTTTCCCTTGTAGTCTTTGCTAAACCGTGGAAGCAAACTGACCTGCTCTTTCTCTCTCCTCTCTCCACCCTCTGCCTGCTTCCCTGCTGCAGCTTTTGCTCGTGGAAGATCAGAGCAAAGTGACAAGGAAAGGCTGCGGATTCGTGAGATTTCTCTCCCTCGTTCTGATCTCTTGCCAGGTACCTGCCATGCTTTGTCCCCCCACATGCTTTAGCAGCCCGTGACGCCCCGTGTTTGGTAACACAGCCTCATCCAGCTTTGATGGGACGCTGGTCACGTGTGGGTTTTCTCCACGTGCTCTGCAGCTCAGCCCTCAGAAGGATGCTGTCTGTGGTGCTGTGACCAGCTGGTTTTATGGAAAGCAATCCCTTAGGCAAAGAGTCCCAGCCCCAGCTTGTGCAGAGCTGCACAGCATCACCAGGGACACCAGCAGGCGTGCTTGGGCTGTGTGAGTGTGCCCGACAGCTGTAGGGAGCACAGCAGAGATGTGAACAGAGAAAATAAAAGTGTGTTTCTTTTCAGTTCCAGCTTGTCACACCTACGCTGATGGCTGTGGCGTGCAGCGAGATCAGCTGTGGGCCTGACCTGGCATGGACAGAGGTAGAGTATGAAGCTCTGATTGGTCTTTGTTCCCTGACTGCAGCCAGCAGAGTGAGCCGCAGATGTGCTCTCCTGCTTTCCAAGAGAGCTCCTCTGTGGCAAGACAGTAGTGCAAGAGTGGCAAGTTTATAAAAGTACCAGAGCCATCTCGGCTGTTGTGTTTGTCCTCTACTGACTTTTCCCTTGAAATGGCTGCAGAAACAACAATCATTCTCTGCTCTGTTTGGCCTCGCTGTTGGTTGGACTGCTCAAGAGAGCTGCTTGGTGCTTGCAATGGCACTGTTTGCACCTTGTAACTGCAGCCGTAGCTTTGGTTTCCCTCTTCACGGTCTCGTAGCATCTGAAACAGTCAGCCTTCCTGCACAAAGAGCGCAGGAAAGGATGTGGCAAAATACACAAGGCCACCTGTCTGCGTCAGTGCCATTGCTGATTAGTCTGGATGGGGAGAGATGCATCTTTGCATTGCCTGGCGTGTGCCTGCTGCACACCAGGGAGAGAAACAGCCGTTATTAGACTTGCAGTTCCTTCTGAAGTGCCCATGATAAGGACCGAGTGCATTTCCTGCAGCTTTCTCTGCAGATGTGCTCCTCACCTTGAAATCCTCCTTGTTGGTTCCCAGCTCCTCACCGTGGCCTGTGCTCTCTGTTTCAGGCTGAGAACAAGGGGAAGCCCCTGCTAGACCATGAGGTGGCACCTGTGAATGTTCCAGCTATTGCTGCTGCCCATGCTATTAAGAGATACGTTGCCCAGGCAGCGGATGAACTCTCCATTGAGGTAAGCAGTTCAAGGCGTTCCTTGTTGCTCAATTTTACAATGGCAAATGTCTTCAGAGCTGCACTGGTGCAAGTGCTTTAATGCTCGGCGATGTTTGGCAGTGCAGAAGAATGCAGACATTTGAGCTGTGCTTTCCTCCCAGCTGTGCTGAAGCTGGGATTGACACTGCAATCTCTTGCAGGTCGGAGACATCGTGTGTGTCATCGACATGCCACCAAAGGAGCTGACCCCCTGGTGGAGAGGCAAGCTCGGCTTCCAGGTAGGCACAAGCTTCAGACTGGAGAGTGCAACTGCAGTAAAGGCAGGAATCTTAGCTTAGAGCTGCTCTGCATGCACAGGATGCCTAATGGACGTAAACAGTTTCCCTGTGTCGGTGTCAGGGGACCTTGCCGTTGGCTGCAAATGTTGAAAAATTATTACCTTTATGCTTTGAACTATGGCCATTTTCTGCTGGATAGTCTTATGGAACGTCAGGCAAGCACGTTCCGAGGGAAATGTTATGTGGCTTTTGGTTTAACAGTTCAGACCTGAGAAGTGCTGCATGCAATAGTTGGCTTCTCTTCTTGTTACAGGTTGGATTTTTCCCAGGGGAGTGTGTGGAACTCATTAATAAGAACATTCCTGAGGCACTCATCAACTCAGTGCCAAAGCCAGGTAGGGATGTTACATTTGATGGTGTGGGGAAGCAAAATGAAGTCTTTTTGGGGGTGCGTTCCATGTTTAGTACCTCCTTTATCCATCCCACATTGTCCTCTGGGTTGATGATTCTTCATGCACACCATGGGGCAGAGATTTGGCCCAATCCTCCTGTGTTTATGATTGGACTTGGGGAAACTATAGAATCTTCATAGAATGGCTTGGGATGGTAGGGTCCTTAAGGATCCTCAAGCTTCCACTTCCTTGCATCAGGCTGTGCTGCCAGCCCCCACATTTAATGTCAGATTAGACCAGGCTGCCCAGGGCCCCATCCAACCTGGCCTTGGGCTCCTCCAGAGATGGGGAAAATCCCTTTTTGTATGTACTGGTTGGTAATGTTCTTCCCGTTCTGACGTTCTCTGTAGAATGTGCTGTGCTCGGCCTCGTCCAACGGAGCCAGACCTGAAATGACCTGGTTTCTTCCTTTTGTTGTGCAGTGCCCAAGAAACGCAGCAAGATCCTCACCTTCCTTCATTCCTTGGTGAAGGCCCGCCCAAAGAAACCGACCGAGCGGGAGGTGGAGAAGGAAAGGGTGTTTGGCGGTGACCTGGGAGAGCATCTTCTCCACTCCGGTCGTGATGGTAAGGAGCTGCCCATTCCTGAGATCTTCCTCTGCTGGGCATCTAAAGAAGATGAAAGGGAGCTCATATCTAGCAGGGGGCAGGCTGATAGCCGTGGAGACACGTGTAATGGGAGTTGATGGCTGAAGGATAAAGTGAGGCGGATGCTCCTAAGAGACAAGCACATCTGTATTTGCTTCAGCCAAGCCTGGCTGGGCTTAGTGGATGGGATGTGAAGCACAGCCTGCAGCAGGACTTGAATCAGGAGCTCCACTGACGGCTGGCACGTGTTCTTCAGTCCCCCAGGTCCTCCAGAGCTGCGCTGAGTTCATTGAGCAGCACGGCGTGGTGCAGGGGATATACCGCCTGTCCGGCGTCGCGTCCAACATCCAGAGACTGCGGTAAGAGTGCTGCGACTGACACAGCCTGAGTGCATCTGGTGTGGCTTTGGGCTTGCCTTCCTCTCGCTCAACCGGGTTTGCGTCCCTCTCTCCAGGCAGGAATTTGAGTCGGAGCAGATTCCTGAGCTCACCGTCCGGGACATTCACAGCGTGAGCTCCCTCTGCAAGATGTACTTCAGGGAGCTCCCGAACCCTCTGCTCACCCACCAGCTGTACGGCAAGTTCTCGGTAAGCACAAGGCCACGTCTTTCATTTCCCTCTTCCTGGGCCTCTTGGCAGATGGCTGCAGCAGTGCCCCAGCTCGGAGGCCCTTTTGCTGTCAGCCCCACGAGGTTTACTCGCAGTGGTGTACTAGCCTGATTGGTGTCTCGCTCCCTTTCTGCACTACTCCAGGATGCTGTTGGTGCCGCTACAGAGGAGGAGCGGCTGCTCAGAATGCAGGACGTCATCCAGCAGCTGCCCGCTCCTCACTACAGGTCAGTGCTGCCCTCAGCCTGCTGAGCTCAGCCCTACTGCATTGCAGAGGGCAACGATGCGGTTCCAGGCTCTGTCTCACGCCGGCAACACGATGCCTGTGTATGCTGAAGGGTTGAAGGCTCCATGGGCTTACTATATGGGGTCAGTTCCTGGGCACGGGGGCACGCTTGGTGCAGCTGATGGCTGCGGCTGTGCTGTGCTGGGGCTTGGTGCTGCAGCGTGGCACTCAGTCAGGTTGGATCTACTTCATCTTCGGTGACAGTAGCAATCACAAGAAGTAGCATGAATGGAGGTTTGCTTTCTGAATTGCAGCACGGCATGCTCGTTGGTGCTGAACGTTTGCCTCTCTTGTTTTCCAGGACACTGGAGTTCCTGATGAGACACTTGGCGTGTCTGGCTGGGAGCTCCACCATCACAAACATGCATGCCAAGAACCTAGCCATTGTGTGGGCTCCAAACCTCTTAAGGTAAACTGCTGGTTCTGTTTCAACACAACGCTTACATCTGTTCTCCATTAAAAAAAAAAACAGTGCTCCCTTTTTCTCCATCAAATGTGCTCTTCTTCTGTAAAATCTGTGGCTGACAGAAGAGCAGGAGCCTGAGCTGTTCTCCATCCCCACGGGCACAATGTCTAGGTGACAATTTCTGCAGTCTTGTTGAGATGGGACTGACGTGTCCTTGATCATCCAGGGGAATTTCTGCAGTGGCATCACTGATTGCCCACTGCGGAAGTCTCCAGAGCCTCAGCTGACAGCTTTTGGCTGCAACAATTCAGACTCGGGGAAACGGTCTTGGAGAAATGACTTCTAAAATCTGCCTTTTCTACAGATCACAGCAGAACGAGTCTGCCTGCGCCAGCGGAAGAGCTGCCTGCATGGAGCTGCAGACGCAGTCGGATGTGGTGAAATTCATCATCAACCACACCGACGTCCTCTTCGGCTCCAAATCCGGAGCAGACATTGCAGATGCAGCAGGTGAGTGTCTTCCTCCATTAGCTTGATCTTGACCTGACACCTTGACCAAATGCAGGCCTTCTCCAGGATGTTTGAGATACTCTTTTACCATCAAGGGGACAGCAGACCTCTGGACTTCCATTAGGGTATGGCATCCTGTTGCTGGATGCTGAGAATGTCCAAGCCCAAACTTCACAAGGAGGAAACCGTCATTATTATGGTTTGCACGCAGGAAAAGCTTGATGCAAGTGTGGCAGCGAAGCTTTCTCAGTTCCCTGCCCCCATTTCCTTGGGTTTTTCCTTGCCTATTTTGATACAGTAAGCTGCTCTTAATGATGACCGTGTCCTTTGCCATAAACACACCTCTTCCCACATGGTTATTTTGGGCTCCTCTTCTTCCAGTGGCTCGGATAAGCAAGCCTGAGAAAAATACAGCACCTCCCCCAGAACTGTGGTGGCTGTGCTGCTGCTTTCTGATCCTCGCTCTTACCTGTGGTTTTCCCTGACAGGGCACAATTCTCTCCCAGGGCCCAAGTCTGTGGGGGTCTCTTCTGCTGCCACAAAGCTGCTCAGCCTGGAGGAGGCACAGGCACAGAGGCGAGGCCACAGCACCTCTTCTGTGGTAACAGAGAGCAGCAGGGACATTGAAGTGGAAGAAAGCCCTGCAGCTGGGCAGGGCAAATTCCACACCGTCGTTGACTTTCCATCTGACAGGTAAAGAGGACTTTCTTTTCCAGCACCTAGCATCATTGTTTGGGTGGGTTTTTGTGTTTTCCTGCAGAAACCAGGCAGTGCTAGGAACAAGCAACTGCTGCCAAGAGCTCAGTGCTGCTCTTCCCTCACCCTGCACCACGCACGACTCAATGCATTGGCTGTTTTCTCTCTCCAGACAAAATCCACCCAGCAAGAATGAGGAATCACCAGCTAGCAGTTGGTGTTGCTGCTTCAGCCTCAGGAAGCCATCCTCTGGCAGCAAACGCCAACTGCAGCGCAATGCCAGGCAGCCCTCTGAAACAGCAGTGGTAGTCCTGGCAGGTAAGGGTGCAAATGCAGCTTCCAAATCCCTGCTTTTCAGGAACATACAATTCAAGCTTGCTCTGCACATGTATCTCTTTCTAGCGTTCAATCCCGTGCCTAAATCTTCACCCCTGATCAAGTACCACTGTCGTAATTCAGCTTGTGAAAGTTTGACACTAACCCCTGTGTATCCTTTCTAGGTGAATCGAGCCCTTGCCAAGCCATAAGATCCAGGGCAAGTAGCGAGGATGCTCTGTGTGCTTCCATCAGTGGAGAGCTCTTAGGAAGCACAAATTGCTGCAGTTCCAACAGCAGCCTTCCATCTGACATCAGTAATGGAGAGAAGGAGCTCATCGAAGTCCATGCTCTCATTACACCTGGCTCTGCTGAAGTTGCTGACCTGAGCCTCCCAGACACCACAGTCACAAGTGTGGATTTTAACCCAGAGTCTCTGCAGTGCAGCCCATCTGAAGCACAGTGTGAGTGCCCCGACAGCAGCACCTCCATGCAGGAGCCGGTCAGCATCAGTGAAGAGGAGCAGAGCCTCTTGCAGGGGGACTTTCAATCAGGCCTCCAGTCCCAGGCACCGGACAGCAGCACTGAGAGCTCTGAGCCACTCTCTCCATGACAAGACAGGATGAGTCCCATCTTCACCGTGGACCTCTCACACCCTCCTGTCCTTTATATAATAATAAAAGCACACTCGTGCTCAATCAACGCCTTGACTGCCTCCAGAGTCTTCATTCACACGGACTGGGATGAATGCAGCACACAGCAAGGCACCCCAGCTTGCAATGCTGTGGCTGTGGGGTGCGTGCAGCACAGCTCCGGGTTTGTTCCTGTTTTGTCTGGCTTTGGGATGTCTGCAGGGGGAGCTCTGCTACCATTTGGCATGGTAGCAAATAATCTCTCGCATCCTGGATGCTGCTCATGATACTCCCAAGCTTCCTGGCTGTGGCTTTGTGATGCTTTTCACGGCCTTCTGATGCATTTTGATGCCTTGGATGTTGCTTAACACCTCCCTCCTCCCATCATGTCCTTTCCTGGCTCCCATCTACGAACTGGCCCTGCAGATCATCTCCAGACCTGTCATCAGCACACTGCGGCAGGAGAAGCTCCCCCTGGCCAACGTCAGGCAGTACTGCTTGGTCTGCAGCTCAGTGGCCATTTCCCTTTTAGGCGGCTCCTGCAGAAGAATCAAGCAGCAGAACCTTTTGCTCACCCTGCACCACACAAATGCTGCAAAAGCAGAAACAACCTGGGAATCTCTGGTTTGCAAGACTTCACAGACACTTATTGACTGTGTCTGATGGTTCCCTCCCATCCTTGATTTCCTTCTCCCCTTCTCCTCGTCTGATCCCACTGCTGAGCCATGATCAAGCTGCCCAGTGTGGCAGAGCATCGTGCAGAGCCGTGCTGGCACCTCCTCCCCTTCCTCTCCTTCAGCTCAGCCTGCAACCTGAGCAAATCTTTTTCTGAGAAAGTGACCAGCTCTTTTCCATCCCTTTGCCCCTACAAACAGTTGTCCAGAGGATCTCGTCCAAGAATTCCTGGAACAGCCTGCAGCTGGCTCTCCTGAAGTTCAGGCTCCTGCCTTTGCTTCCTGCCAGGCCCGCATTCCTTGAGATCACCAACTCAAGGAGGGCATGGTCACTGCAGCCCTGACCGCCTCCTGTCGTAACCCCTGGTGTGCACCATGTCCAGCAATGCTTCCCTTCTGCTTGCTGTGCCCAATGCCTGCACCACAGAGTGATTCTCACTGCACTCCAGGAGTCTGTCAGATTGCTTGCAGCCAGCCATGCTGATTTCCCAGACTGACTGGAATCCCCCATCAGGATGAGAGTCAGTGAGTGTGATGCTTCTGCTGGCTGCAGTAAGCAGCTCCCACCAACAGGCTCTCTTTCCAGGCGGCTGTAGCAGACCCTCACCTCCAGAAGCCCTGCACTGCTGCACTTCCTAATTTTACCCACAAGTTCACAACCTGCTCATGGCTCTTCTGAGTTCTTTGCAGTCAACTTCTCATCACAGAGGGCAAATCCCTTGCCTTCCAGAATTCCATAGTATCAATTGTGTCTGCTTTATGTCAGGATTTTTTTTCTTTCCTTTCTTTTTCCATTTTCTAGGTAGGAAAATGAATTTCTGAGCCAGGAGAAGCAGAAGTGAAACAGTCTTCCTGGCACTGCTCAGGTTGCAGGAGTTGCCAAGTGCTCCTCAGGTAATGTGTGCTGAAGAGCTGACCTTGGTGGCAGGGGCTGTGGCTGCATTTTGTGCCTGTCATGCGGGAATCCAAGAAAGCCTATTCAGAGCAGGAGCTGCAGAGCGAGATAAACATCACGAGAAGGGAAGGCTGAGAAGCAAGGACACCTCCAGAAAGAAGAGAAAAACTGAGTCAAGTGAGCTGCGTGACGGCCGTGTGATGCTGACCATGATTGGAGGAAGAGCGCATGGCTGGGAATGACGGATGGCTCTGGTTGGATGGGTGCCTGTGTGCACAGAGTTAAGGAGTGTTTGTGGGATGTTTTGCTGGCATCTAACGGCTGTAAGGGGAAGTCAAGAGAGAAAACTTGTGAATGCATAGAAGGGATGTTAAAATCTGGAACAGACTGTTTGGATCATTCACAGCTGAGTCCGTGCCAGATTGCCACACTGCCAGAACCTGGGGCCTAGGATTTTCCTTTAAGAGTGCCAACTGCTTATTTTAAATGATAAAAAGTAACATTGAAAAAAGCTTCCCTCCTTGCATTAGAATAAGGCATTGATATTTGATGTTTCTGTCTTTCCATTCCTTTAGCAGCCTGGGTGTTGATGCAGCTGCATGCATCTGCTGCCCTCCCCTTCTGTTTTGTGTAAAAGAACAGTAAAATATGCAATCAGTGTGAGATCTTTCTGAAGTATTTTACTTTATTTGCCCCTAGGCTGCAATGGCTGGGAAATGGCAGTGTCACCCAGGAGCCCACACGGCGACCTGATGTCTCATTGTTGGGGTCTATTGGAAACCACCACGATGACAAAAGAATGCCTGGGATTCCTCCGGCCCAAATGCCAAACCTTGCACTTGGCTGTGCTGAACCTCATCAGGTTCACCCAGGCCCACCTCTCAAGTCTGCTGAGCTCAAACAGATGCCATTTTTCTCGTGTCCTTCCATTCCGAGTCCATCTGTTCCCCAAAGCAAAAGAATTCTGACCAAGGCTGCAGTTGCAGCTGACTTCCCAAGGCTGCAAGACGTGGTGGTGACACAGCCTTGTGCTTCTGCATTTGTGCTCATCCCACGTTTCCTTTCTCTGTCTCGCAGGTCAGCTCCTGCTGGAAGCAGATGGTATCCCAGTGTGAATGAAGGTCAGTGCAGGAGCAGCTGCTGATGGGAGGAAGGAAGTCCATGCTGAAGAGCTCTGAAGCATCTGCAGGTATGGTTCTGGAGGAGGCAGCAGTGATGTCGGAGGGCTCCCAGCAGGAAGCTGTCTCATCCAAATTCTTGCTGAGTGGTTGGAAGGGAGCTTTCTGCATGACAGCAGCACCAGTTGCTTGCTTCAAATGCTGCCAAGACAAGGATTAGCACGAGTTCCAGTATCTACAGTATCATCACGAATCACGATAGGATTACAATGTGTCCTCATACAAACGCAGCCATTTCTCTCTGAGTCCAAAGGCTGTCCGGAAAGCATCTTTGAGGTCTCTCACACCAAACCACTGCTGTCCGTGTGGGATCTGACTCATTAGGGTATAGGGGTTAGGAACCACAGGCTGTCTTTTGAGAACGGGTTCAGTCATTTCCTTACATCTTGCACCAGCCGATACGTGCCGTCTGCCTTCCGTGCCGACAGGATTGGGGTGTTATAAGGCCACAGACAAGGTTCCAGAAGACCATCCTTAACCACTGTCTGTGTTACAGCTTTTAGACCCACTCTCCCTTCTAAGGCTATGGGTTATTGTTGCTGTTTCACAGCTCCACTCCCTCCTTGGGCAGTTTTTTGTAAGGGAAAATTGTGAGTCCACCCCGATTTCCTTCCCCTGCCCACACCTTTGGATTCATTTCTTCTTCATCACAGCTGTTAACACATTCATTGACCCCTGATATCTGTTTCACAGACTTGCAGCTGTAATCCTCATTTAACTGTTAAATCTCTCCCCCATAAATCGGTCCCTGCTTCAGGCACACAGAACAATTGCCCTGCAACTATTTTATCTTTCCATTTTAGTTCTGTGGTCTCCAAGAGTGGAGCTGTCACTTCTGATCCCTCAGCCCCAGTTATGCACAACAGCCACATCCAGATACACGTCTGGTACCTCTGAACTAGCTAATGCTGTAGGATGGAATGTTGTTTCTGCACTGGCTATCAAATGTGGGATTGCTCTGAAGCAGTACAGCACGATGTGTTTTGTAATTTGCCCTTAGAAACAGTTTGAAAAAGTAGAAAGACTTTATTAGTATTAGTATTAGTAAAAAGAAGTTATTTCATAACATATTTTAGAAATACAGTTGTTCAATCATGTGATCAATTCTCACTTACAGAACTGTAATAGTTACAAATTGCATGGGTATAGTATTAAGGACCAGAAAGCATGTTGTAAGGCCATTCTGTTTGGATAGGAGAAGCTCAGCAAAAGAAAAACAGACTCCAAAGAAGCCAGGGCCTCCACACAACGCCGAACTGACTCACTCTGTGGGCAGGTTGGGATGCAACAGGCAGGCATCAAGAGACTCCCCTCTGTCCTCCTTCCAAACTTCTCTCTCTTCAGGGATGAGCAGGTGTCCAGAAATAGTGGCCAAGTGTTGATAAGCAGCTGTCAGGCGTTCAATAATTAGCAGTATACCTGCTGAGCTAGCAACAATTGGTGTTTAGCCAGTCACACACACACACACAGAATGGCCCGGGTTGGAAGGGACCTCAAGGATCAGGAATCTCCAACCCCCTGCCACAGGCAGGACCACCAACATCTGTAGCACTGCACATATGCACACTGCTGGATAGAAACAGCAGTGTGGGAAAAAACTGTATGCTGTGGATGCAAAGGGTGAATCAGAATGGCTTAACAGCTGTCCCACAAGAAAAAGCAATCCCTTACCTGCTGTGACATGCTCATGGCAACACCAATGCAGAAGCCAGCAGCTGATGCCCACAAGGACAGCCAGCCTGGACTAATTTTCACTACATATCTTTGTCCTGATGTCCTTGTAGAACCTGGGACATTTCTCCATCTCAGCAGAAGAGGGCAAGAGGGGTAGAAAGCACGCACATTCTCCTCTATTTTTCTGGCACTCAAAGAGAAAGAGAAGATGAAAACCAGCATTGTTTCCCTGCCCATGGCAAACACCAGCCTTTCCATCCTTAAAGTCCTTCCTGACATCAGCAGCAACTGAAACAACATCCCACTCACCTTTGCCATGTCTGGAAGAGGTTGCAGCTCTTTCTATTGCATCCTTCTTCCTTTCAAGTCAACAGAGTCTATGTCACTCAAGGAAAAGCAATCTTTTACCTGCTGTGTCATGCTCATGGCAGCAGCAATGCAGATGCCAGCAGCTGATGCCCACAAGGACAGCCAGCCTGGACTTATTTTCATTACATATCTTTGTCCTGATGTCCTTCAAGAAGCTTGGCCATTCTCCCTCTGAGCAGCAGAGGGCAGTAGGTGTCCAAGGTGAGGGCACACTCTGCTCTTTTTCTGGCACACAAAGAGAAAATGAAAACCAGATGTGTTTCCCAGCCCATGGCAAACACCAGCCTTTCCATCCTTACAGTCCTTCCTGACTTCAGCACTAATTGAAACAACATCCCACTCACCTTTGCCATGTCTGGCAGAGGTTGCAGCTCTTTCTATTGCATCCCTCTAGCTTTCAAGTCAAGAGCTCCTGTGTCACACAAGGAAAAGCAACCTTTTACCTGCTTTGGCATGCTCATGGCAGCAGCAATGCAGATGCCAGCAGCTGATGCCCATAAGGACAGCAAGCCTGGACTTATTTTCATTACATATCTTAGTCCTGATGTCCTTCTAAAAGCTGGAACATTTCTCCATCTCAGCAGGAGAGGGCAAGATGGGTCCAAGGTGAGGGCACACACTCCCCTGTTTATCTGGCACTCAAAGAGAAAGAGAAAATGAAAACCAAATGTGTTTCCCTGCCCATGGCAAACACCAGCCTTTCCGTCCTTACAGTACTTCCTGACATCAGCAGCAATGGAAACAACTTCCCACTCACCTTTGCCATGGCTGGCAGAGGTTGCAGCTCTTTCTATTGCATCCCTCTAGCTTTCAACTCAAGAGCTCCTGTGTCACACAAGGACAAGCAATCTTTTACCTGCTGTGCCATGCTCATGGCAACACCAATGCAGATGCCAGCAGCTGATGCGCAAAAGTACAGCCAGCCTGGACTTATTTTTATTACATATCTTTTTCTTGATGTCCTACTAGAAGCTTGGACATTTCTCCCTCTGAGCAGCAGAGGGCAGGAGAGCTCCAAGGTGAGGGCACACTCTCCCCTGTTTATCTGGCACTCAAAGAGAAAGAGAAAATGAAAACCAGATGTGTTTCCCTGCCCATGGCAAACACAAGCCTTTCCATCCTTACAGTCCTTCCTGACATCAGCAGCAACTGAAACAACATCCCACTCACCTTTGCCATGTCTGGCAGAGGTTGCAGCTCTTTCTATTGCATCCCTCTAGCTTTCAAGTCAAGAGCTCCTGGGTCACTCAAGGAAAAGCAATCTTTTACCTGCTTTGCCATGCTCATGGCAGCAGCAGTGCAGATGCCAGCAGCTGATGCCCACAAGGACAGCCAGCCTGGACTTATTTTCATTACATATCTTTGTCCTGATGTCCTTCTAGAAGCTGGAACATTTCTCCATCTCAGCAGAAGAGGGCAGGAGGGATCCAAGGTGAGGGCACACTCTACTCTTTTTCTGGCACACAAAGAGAAAATGAAAACCAGATGTGTTTCCCAGCCCATGGCAAACACCAGCCTTTCCATCCTTACATTCTTCCTGACTTCAGCACTAATTGAAAGAACATCCCACTCAAGTTAGCATTGTCTGGCTGAGGTTGCAGCTCTTTCTATTGCATCCCTCTAGCTTTCAAGTCAAGAGCTCCTGTGTCACACAAGAAAAAGCAATCTATTACCTGCTGTGCCATGCTCATGGCAGCAGCAATGCAGATGCCAGCAGCTGATGCCCACAAGGACAGCCAGCCTGGACTTATTTTCATTACATATCCTTGTCCTGATGTCCTTCTAGAAGCTGGAACATTTCTCCATCTCAGCAGAAGAGGGCAGGATGGGTCCAAGGTGAGGGCACACTGTCCCCTGTTTATGTGGCACACAAAGAGAAAGAGAAAGTGAAAACCAGATGTGTTTCCCTGCCCATGGCAAACACCAGCCTTTCCATCCTTACAGTCCTTCCTGACATCAGCAGCAACTGAAACAACATCCCACTCACCTTTGCCATGTCTGGCAGAGTTTGCAGCTCTTTCTATTGCATCCCTCTAGCTTTCAAGTCAAGAGCTCCTGTGTCACACAAGGAAAAGCAATCTTTTACCTGCTGTGCCATGCTCTTGGCAGCAGCAATGCAGATGCCAGCAGCTGATGCCCACAAGGGCAGCCAGCCTGGACTTATTTTCATTACATATCTTTGTCCTGATGTCCTTCAAGAAGCTTGGCCATTCTCCCTCTGAGCAGCAGAGGGCAGTAGGTGTCCAAGGTGAGGGCACACTCTGCTCTTTTTCTGGCACACAAAGAGAAAATGAAAACCAGATGTGTTTCCCAGCCCATGGCAAACACCAGCCTTTCCATCCTTACAGTCCTTCCTGACTTCAGCACTAATTGAAACAACATCCCACTCACCTTTGCCATGTCTGGCAGAGGTTGCAGCTCTTTCTATTGCATCCCTCTAGCTTTCAAGTCAAGAGCTCCTGGGTCACTCAATGAAAAGCAATCTTTTACCTGCTTTGCCATGCTCATGGCAGCAGCAATGCAGATGCCAGCAGCTGATGCCCACAAGGACAGCCAGCCTGGACTTATTTTCATTACATATCTTTGTCCTGATGTCCTTCTAGAAGCTGGAACATATCTCCATCTCAGCAGAAAAGGGCAGGAGGGTTCCAAGGTGAGGGCACACTCTGCTCTTTTTCTGGCACACAAAGAGAAAATGAAAACCAGATGTGTTTCCCTGCCCATGGCAAACACCAGACTTTCGATCCTTACAGTCCATCCTGACATCAGCACTAACTGAAACCACATCCCACTCACCTTTGCCATGTCTGGCAGAGGTTGCAGCTCTTTCTATTGCATCCCTCTAGCTTTCAAGTCAAGAGCCCCTGTGTCACACAAGGAAAAGCAATCTTTTACCTGCTTTGCCATGCTCATGGCAGCAGCAGTGCAGATGCCAGCAGCTGATGCCCACACGGACAGCCAGCCTGGACTTATTTTCATTACATATCTTTGTCCTGATGTCCTTCGACAAGCTGGAACATTTCACCCTCTGAGCAGCAGAGGGCAGGATGGGTCCAAGTTGCAGGCACACTCTCCTCTTTTTCTGGCACAGAAAGAGAAAATGAAAATAGATGTGTTTCCCAGCCCATGGCAAACACCAGCCTTTCCATCCTTACAGTCTTCCTGTCATCAGCACTAATTGAAACAACATCCCACTCACCTTTGCCATGTCTGGCAGAGGTTGCAGCTCTTTCTATTGCATCCCTCTAGCTTTCAAGTCAAGAGCTCCTGTGTCACACAAGGAAAAGAAACCTTTTACCTGCTTTGCCATGCTCATGGCAGCAGCAATGCAGATGCCAGCAGCTGATGCCCACAAGGGCAGCCAGCCTGGACTTATTTTCATTACATATCTTTGTCCTGATGTCCTTCTAGAAGCTTGGACATTTCTCCCAATGAGCAGAAGAGGGCAGGATGGGTCCAAGGTGAGGGCACACTCTCCTCTTTTTCTGGCATACAACGAGAAAATGAAAAGCAGATGTGTTTCCCAGCCCATGGCAAACACCAGCCTTTCCATCCTTACAGTCCTCCTGACTTCAGCACTAATTGAAACAACATCCTACTCACCTTTGCCAAGTCTGGCAGAGGTTGCAGCTCTTTCTATTGCATCCCTCTAGCTTTCAAGTCAAGAGCTCCTGTGTCACTCAAGGAAAAGCAATCTTTTTCCTGCTTTGCCATGCTCATGGCAGCAGCAATGCAGATGCCAGCAGCTGATGCCCACAAGGACAGCCAGCCTGGACTTATTTTCATTACATATCTTTGTCCTGATGTCCTTCTACAAGCTGGAACATTTCTCCATCTCAGCAGAAGAGGGCAGGATGGGTCGAAGGTGAGGGCACACACTCCCCTGTTTATCTGGCACTCAAAGAGTAAGAGAAAATGAAAACCAGATATGTTTCCCAGCCCATGGGAAACACCAGCCTTTCCATCCTTACAGTCCTTCCTGCAATCATCAGCAATGGAAACAACATCCCACTCACCTTTGCCATGTCTGGCAGAGGTTGCAGCTCTTTCTATAGCATCCCTCTAGCTTTCAAGTCAAGAGCTCCTGTGTCACACAAGGAAACGCAATCTTTTACCTGCTGTGCCATGCTCATGGCAGCAGCAATGCAGATGCCAGCAGCTGATGCCCACAAGGACAGCCAGCCTGGACTTATTTTCATTACATATCCTTATCCTGATGTCCTTCTACAAGCTGGAATATTTCTCCCTCAGAGCAGCAGAGGGCACGATGGGTCCAAGGCGAGGGCACACTCTGCTCTTTATCTGACACACAAAGAGAAAGAGAAAATGAAAACCAGATGTGTTCCCTGCCCATGGCAAACACCAGCCTTTCCATCCTTACATTCCTTCCTGACATCAGCACTAACTGAAACAACATCCCACTCACCTTTGCCATGTCTGGCAGAGGTTGCAGCTCTTTCTATTGCATCCCTCTAGCTTTCAAGTCAAGAGCTCCTATGTCACACAAGGAAAAGCAATCTTTTACCTGCTGTGCCATGCTCATGGCAGCAGCAATGGAGATGCCAGCAGCTGATGCCCACAAGGACAGCCAGCCTGGACTTATTTTCATTACATATCCTTGTCCTGATGTCCTTCTACAAGCTGGAACATTTCTCCATCTCAGCAGAAGAGGGCAGGAGGGGTCCAAGGTGAGGGCACACTCTGCTCTTTATCTGGCACTCAAAGAGAAAGAGAAAATGAAAACCAGATGTGTTTCCCTCCCCATGGCAAACACCAGACTTTCCATCTTTACAGTCCTTCCTGACATCAGCACTAATTGAAACAACATCCCACTCACCTTTGCCATGTCTGGCAGAGGTTGCAGCTCTTTCTATTGCATCCCTCTTGCTTTCAAGTCAACAGAGCCTGTGTCACCTAAGGAAAAGCAATCTTTTACCTGCTGTGCCAAGCTCATGGCAGCGGAAGTCCAGATGCCAGCAGCTGATGCCCACAAGGACAGCCAGCCTGGACTTATTTTCATTACATATCTTTGTCCTGATGTCCTTCTAGAAGCTGGAACATTTCTCCCTATGAGCAGCAGAGGGCAGGATGGGTCCAAGGTGAGGGCACACTCTGCTCTTTATCTGGCACTCAAAGAGAAGATGAAAACCAGCATTGTTTCCCTGCCCATGGAAAACACCAGCCTTTCCATCCTCACAGTCCTTCCTGACATCAGCACTAATTGAAACAACATCCCACTCACCTTTGCCATGTCTGCCAGAGGTTGCAGCTCTTTCTATTGCATCCCTCTAGCTTTCAAGTCAAGAGCACCTGTGTCACTCAAGGAAAAGCAATCTTTTACCTGCTTTGCCATGCTCATGGCAGCAGCAATGCAGATGCCAGCAGCTGATGCCCACAAGGACAGCCAGCCTGGACTTATTTTCATTACATATCTTTGTCCTGATGTCCTTCTAGAAGCTGGAACATTTCTGAATCTCAGCAGAAGAGTGCAGGAGGGGTCCAAGTTACAGGCACACTCTCCTCTTTTTCTGGCACACAAAGAGAAGATGAAAAGCAGATGTGTTTCCCTGCCCATGGCAAACACCAGCCTTTCCATCCTTACAGTTCTTCCTGACATCAGCACTAATTGAAACAACATCCCACTCACTCACCTTTGCCATGTCTGGCAAATGTTGCAGCTCTTTCTATTACATCCCTCTAGCTGTCAAGTCAAGAGCTCCTGTGTCACACAAGGAAAAGCAATCCTTTACCTGCTGTGCCATGCTCATGGCAGCAGCAATGCAGATGCCAGCAGCTGATGCCCACAAGGACAGCCAGCCTGGACTTATTTTCATTACATATCTTTGTCCTGATGTCTTTCTAGAAGCTGGAACATTTTTCCATCTCAGCAAAAGAGGGCATGATTGGTCCAAGGTGAGGGCACACTCTCCTCTTTTTCTGGAACACAAAGAGAAAATGAAAACAAGATGTGTTTCCCTGCCCATGGCAAACACCAGACTTTCCATCCTTCCAGTCCTTCCTGACATCAGCACTAATTGAAACAACATCCCACTCACCTTTGCCATGTCTGGCAGAGGTTGCAGCTCTTTCTATTGCATCCCTCTAGCTTTCAAGTCAAGAGCTCCTGTGTCACACAAGGAAAAGCAATCTTTTACCTGCTGTGCCATGCTCATGGCAGCAGCAATGCAGATGCCAGCAGCTGATGCCCACAAGGACAGCCAGCCTGGACTTATTTTCATTACATATCTTTGTCCTGATGTCCTTCTAGAAGCTGGAACATTTCTCCCTCTGAGCAGCATAGGACAGGATGGGTCCAAGTTGAGGGCACACTCTCCTCTTTTTCTGGCACTCAAAGAGAAAGAGAAAATGAAAACAATATGTGTTTCCCAGCCCATGGCAAACACCAGCCTTTCCATCCTTCCAGTCCTTCCTGACATCAGCACTAATTGAAACAACATCCCACTCACCTTTGCCATGTCTGGCAGAGGTTGCAGCTCTTTCTATTGCATCCCTCTAGCTGTCAAATCAAGAGCTCCTGTGTCACACAAGGAAAAGCAATCTTTTACCTGCTTTGCCATGCTCATGGCAGCAGCAATGCAGATGCCAGCAGCTGATGCCCACAAGGACAGCCAGCCTGGACTTATTTTCATTACATATCTTTGTCCTGACGTCCTTCTACAAGCTGGAACATTTCTCCATCTCAGCAGAAGAGGGCAGGAGGTGTCCAAGGTGAGGGCACACTCTGCTCTTTATCTGGCACTCAAAGAGAAAGAGAAAATGAAAACCTGATGTGTTTCCCTGCCCATGGCAAACACCAGCCTTTCCATCCTTACAGTCCTTCCTGCAATCATCAGCAATGGAAACAACATCCCACTCACCTTTGCCATGTCTGGCAGAGGTTGCAGCTCTTTCTATTGCATCCCTCTAGCTTTCAAGTCAAGAGCTCCTGTGTCACACAAGGAAAAGCAATCTTTTACATTCTTTGCCATGCTCATGGCAGCAGCAATGCAGATGCCAGTAGCTGATGCCCACAAGGACAGCCAGCCTGGACTTATTTTCATTACATATCTTTGTCCTGATGTCCTTCTACAAGCTGGAACATTTCTCCCTCTGAGCAGCATAGGACAGGATGGGTCCAAGGTGAGGGCACACTCTGCTCTTTATCTGGCACTCAAAGAGAAAGAGAAAATGAAAACCTGATGTGTTTCCCTGCCCATGGCAAACACCAGCCTTTCCATCCTTCCAGTCCTTCCTGACATCAGCACTAATTGAAACAACATCCCACTCACCTTTGCCATGTCTGGCAGAGGTTGCAGCTCTTTCTATTGCATCCCTCTAGCTTTCAAGTGAAGAGCTCCTGTGTCACACAAGGAAAAGCAATCTTTTACCACCTGTGCCACGCTCATGGCAGCAGAAGTCCAGATGCCAGCAGGTGATGCCCACAAGGACAGCCAGCCTGGACTTATTTTCATCACATATCCTTGTCCTGATGTCCTTCTACAAGCTGGAACATTTCTCCATCTCAGCAGAAGAGGGCAGGAGGGGTCCAAGGTGAGGGCACACTCTGCTCTTTATCTGGCACTCAAAGAGAAAGAGAAAATGAAAACCAGATGTGTTTCCCTGCCCATGGCAAACACCAGCCTTTCCATCCTTACAGTCCTTCCTGCAATCATCAGCAATGGAAACAACATCCCACTCACCTTTCCCATGTCTGGCAGAGGTTGCAGCTCTTTCTATTGCATCCCTCTAGCTGTCAAGTCAAGAGCTCCTGTGTCACACACAAAAAAGCAATCTTTTACCTGCTGTGCCATGCTCATGCCAGCAGCAATGCAGATGCCAGCAGCTGATGCCCACAAGGACAGCCAGCCTGGACTTATTTTCATTACATATCTTTGTCCTGATGTCCTTCTACAAGCTGGAACATTTCTCCCTCTGAGCAGCAGAGGGCAGGAGAGTTCCAAGGTGAGGGCACACTCTGCTCTTTATCTGGCACTCAAAGAGAAAGAGAAAATGAAAACCAGCTGTGTTTCCCTGCCCATGGCAAACACCAGCCTTTCCATCCTTACAGTCCTTCCTGCAATCATCAGCAATGGAAACAACATTCCACTCACCTTTGCCATGTCTGGCAGAGGTTGCAGCTCTTTCTATTGCATCCCTCTAGCTGTCAAGTCAAGAGCTCCTGTGTCACACAAGGAAAAGCAATCTTTTACCTGCTGTGCCATGCTCATGCCAGCAGCAATGCAGATGCCAGCAGCTGATGCCCACAAGGACAGCCAGCCTGGACTTATTTTCATTACATATCCTTGTCCTGATGTCCTTCTACAAGCTGGAACATTTCTCCATCTCAGCAGGAGAGGGCAGGAGGGGTCCAAGGTGAGGGCACACTCTGCTCTTTATCTGGCACTCAAAGAGAAAGAGAAAATGAAAACCAGATGTGTTTCCCTGCCCATGGCAAACACCAGCCTATCCATCCTTCCAGTCCTTCCTGACATCAGCACTAATTGAAACAACATCCCACTCACCTTTGCCATGTCTGGCAGAGGTTGCAGCTGTTTCTATTGCATCCCTCTAGCTTTCAAGTCAAGAGCTCCTGTGTCACACAAGGAAAAGCAATCTTTTACCTCCTGTGCCATGCTCATGGCAGCAGCAATGCAGATGCCAGTAGCTGATGCCCACAAGGACAGCCAGCCTGGACTTATTTTCATTACATATCTTTGTCCTGATGTCCTTCTACAAGCTGGAACATTTCTCCATCTCAGCAGAAGAGGGCAGGAGTGTTCCAAGGTGAGGGCACACTCTGCTCTTTATCTGGCACTCAAAGAGAAAGAGAAAATGAAAACCAGCTGTGTTTCCCTGCCCATGGAAAACACCAGCCTTTCCATCCTTCCAGTCCTTCCTGACATCAGCACTAATTGAAACAACATCCCACTCACCTTTGCCATGTCTGGCAGAGGTTGCAGCTCTTTCTATTGCATCCCTCTAGCTTTCAAGTCAAGAGCTCCTGTGTCACACAAGGAAAAGCAATCTTTTACCTCCTGTGCCATGCTCATGGCAGCAGCAATGCAGATGCCAGCAGCTGATGTCCACAAGGACAGCCAGCCTGGACTTATTTTCATTACATATCCTTGTCCTGATGTCCTTCTAGAAGCTGGAACATTTCTCCATCTCAGCAGAAGAGGGCAGGATGGGTCCAAGGTGAGGGCACACTCTGCTCTTTATCTGGCACTCAAATAGAAAGAGAAAATGAAAACCTGATGTGTTTCCCTGCCCATGGCAAACACCAGCCTTTCCATCCTTACAGTCCTTCCTGACATCAGCACTAATTGAAACAACATCCCACTCACCTTTGCCATGTCTGGCAGAGGTTGCAGCTGTTTCTATTGCATCCCTCTAGCTTTCAAGTCAAGAGCTCCTGTGTCACACAAGGAAAAGCAATCTTTTACCTGCTGTGCCATGCTCATGGCAGCAGCAATGCAGATGCCAGCAGCTGATGCCCACAAGGACAGCCAGCCTGGACTTATTTTCATTACATATCTTTGTCCTGATGTCCTTCTAGAAGCTGGAACATTTCTCCATCTCAGCAGAAGAGGGCAGGAGGGGTCCAAGGTGAGGGCACACTCTGCTCTTTATCTGGCACTCAAAGAGAAAGAGAAAATGAAAACATTATGTGTTTCCCAGCCCATGGCAAACAGCAGCCTTTCCATCCTTACAGTCCTTCCTGCAATCATCAGCAATGGAAACAACATCCCACTCACCTTTGCCATGTCTGGCAGAGGTTGCAGCTCTTTCTATTGCATCCCTCTAGCTTTCAAGTCAAGAGCTCCTGTGTCACACAAGGAAAAGCAATCTTTTACCTCCTGTGCCATGCTCATGGCAGCAGCAATGCAGATGCCAGCAGCTGATGCCCACAAGGACAGCCAGCCTGGACTTATTTTCATTACATATCTTTGTCCTGATGTCCTTCTAGAAGCTGGAACATTTCTCCCTCTGAGCAGAAGAGGGCAGGAGGGGTCCAAGGTGAGGGCACACTCTCCTCTCTATCTGGCACTCAAAGAGAAAGAGAAAATGAAAACCAGATGTGTTTCCCTGCCCATGGCAAACACCAGACTTTCCATCCTTACAGTCCTTCCTGCAATCATCAGCAATGGAAACAACATCCCACTCACCTTTGCCATGTCTGGCAGAGGTTGCAGCTCTTTCTATTGCATCCCTCTAGCTGTCAAGTCAAGAGCTCCTGTGTCACACAAGGAAAAGCAATCTTTTACCTGCTTTGCCATGCTCATGCCAGCAGCAATGCAGATGCCAGCAGCTGATGCCCACAAGGACAGCCAGCCTGGACTTATTTTCATTACATATCCTTGTCCTGATGTCCTTCTACAAGCTGGAACATTTCTCCATCTCAGCAGCAGAGGGCAGGAGGGGTCCAAGGTGAGGGCACACTCTGCTCTTTATCTGGCACTCAAAGAGAAAGAGAAAATGAAAACCAGCTGTGTTTCCCTGCCCATGGCAAACACCAGCCTTTCCATCCTTACAGTCCTTCCTGCAATCATCAGCAACTGAAACAACATCCCACTCACCTTTGCCATGTCTGGCAGAGGTTGCAGCTCTTTCTATTGCATCCCTCTAGCTTTCAAGTCAAGAGCTCCTGTGTCACACAAGGAAAAGCAATCTTTTACCTGCTGTGCCATACTCATGGCAGCAGCAATGCAGATGCCAGCAGCTGATGCCCACAAGGACAGCCAGCCTGGACTTATTTTCATTACATATCTTTGTCCTGATGTCCTTCTAGAAGCTGGAACATTTCTCCCTCTGAGCAGCATAGGACAGGATGGGTCCAAGGTGAGGGCACACTCTGCTCTTTAACTGGCACTCAAAGACAAAGAGAAAATGAAAACCAGATGTGTTTCCCAGCCCATGGCAAACAGCAGCCTTTCCATCCTTCCAGTCCTTTCTGCAATCATCAGCAACTGGAAAAACATCCTACTCACCTTTGCCATGTCTGGCAGAGGTTGCAGCTCTTTCTATTGCATCCCTCTAGCTGTCAAGTCAAGAGCTCCTGTGTCACACAAGGAAAAGCAATCTTTTACCTCCTGTGCCATGCTCATGGCAGCAGCAATGCAGATGCCAGCAGCTGATGCCCACAAGGACAGCCAGCCTGGACTTATTTTCATTACATGTCTTTGTCCTGATTTCCTTCTAGAAGCTTGGACATTTCTCCCTCTGAGCAGCAGAGGGCAGGATGGGTCCAAGGTGAGGGCACACTCTGCTCTTTATCTGGCACTCAAAGAGAAAGAGAAAATGAAAACCAGCTGTGTTTCCCTGCCCATGGCAAACACCAGCCTTTCCATCCTTACAGTCCTTCCTGACATCATCAGCAACTGAAACAACATCCCACTCACCTTTGCCATGTCTGGCAGAGGTTGCAGCTCTTTCTATTGCATCCCTCTAGCTGTCAAGTCAAGAGCTCCTGTGTCACACAAGGAAAAGCAATCTTTTACCTGCTGTGCCATGCTCATGGCAGCAGCAATGCAGATGCCAGCTGCTGATGCCCACAAGGACAGCCAGCCTGGACTTATTTTCATTACATATCTTTGTCCTGATGTCCTTCTAGAAGCTGGAACATTTCTCCCTCTGAGCAGCATAGGACAGGATGGGTCCAAGGTGAGGGCACACTCTGCTCTTTATCTGGCACTCAAAGAGAAAGAGAAAATGAAAACCAGATGTGTTTCCCTGCCCATGGCAAACACCAGCCTTTCCATCCTTACAGTCCTTCCTGCAATCATCAGGAATGGAAACAACATCCCACTCACCTTTGCCATGTCTGGCAGAGGTTGCAGCTCTTTCTATTGCATCCCTCTAGCTGTCAAGTCAAGAGCTCCTGTGTCACACAAGGAAAAGCAATCTTTTACCTGCTGTGCCATGCTCATGGCAGCAGGAATGCAGATGCCAGCAGCTGATGCCCACAAGGACAGCCAGCCTGGACTTATTTTCCTTACATGTCCTTGTCCTGATGTCCTTCTAGAAGCTGTAACATTTCTCCATCTCAGCAGAAGAGGGCAGGAGGGGTCCAAGGTGAGGGCACACTCTGCTCTTTATCTGGCACTCAAAGAGAAAGAGAAAATGAAAACCAGATGTGTTTCCCAGCCCATGGCAAACAGCAGCCTTTCCATCCTTACAGTCCTTCCTGCAATCATCAGCAATGGAAACAACATCCCACTCACCTTTGCCATGTCTGGCAGAGGTTGCAGCTGTTTCTATTGCATCCCTCTAGCTTTCAAGTCAAGAGCTCCTGTGTCACACAAGGAAAAGCAATCTTTTACCTCCTGTGCCATGCTCATGGCAGCAGCAATGCAGATGCCAGTAGCTGATGCCCACAAGGACAGCCAGCCTGGACTTATTTTCATTACATATCTTTGTCCTGATGTCTTTCTAGAAGCTGGAACATTTTTCCATCTCAGCAGAAGAGGGCAGGATGGGTCCAAGGTGAGGGCACAGTCTGCTCTTTTTCTGGAACACAAAGAGAAAATGAAAACAAGATGTGTTTCCCTGCCCATGGCATACACCAGCCTTTCCATCCTTCCAGTCCTTCCTGACATCAGCACTAATTGAAACAACATCCCACTCACCTTTGCCATGTCTGGCAGAGGTTGCAGCTCTTTCTATTGCATCCCTCTAGCTTTCAAGTCAAGAGCTCCTGTGTCACACAAGGAAAAGCAATCTTTTACCTGCTGTGCCATGCTCATGGCAGCAGCAATGCAGATGCCAGCAGCTGATGCCCACAAGGACAGCCAGCCTGGACTTATTTTCATCACATATCCTTGTCCTGATGTCCTTCTACAAGCTGGAACATTTCTCCATCTCAGCAGCAGAGGGCAGGAGGGGTCCAAGGTGAGGGCACACTCTGCTCTTTAACTGGCACTCAAAGAGAAAGAGAAAATGAAAACCTGATGTGTTTCCCAGCCCATGGCAAACACCAGCCTTTCCATCCTTACAGTCCTTCCTGACATCATCAGCAACTGGAAAAACATCCTACTCACCTTTGCCATGTCTGGCAGAGGTTGCAGCTCTTTCTATTGCATCCCTCTAGCTGTCAAGTCAAGAGCTCCTGTGTCACACAAGGAAAAGCAATCTTTTACTTGCTGTGCCATACTCATGGCAGCAGCAATGCAGATGCCAGCAGCTGATGCCCACAAGGACAGCCAGCCTGGACTTATTTTCATTACATATCTTTGTCCTGATTACCTCCTAGAAGCTTGGACATTTCTCCCTCTGAGCAGCAGAGGGCAGGATGGGTCCAAGGTGAGGGCACACTCTGCTCTTTATCTGGCACTCAAAGAGAAAGAGAAAATGAAAACCAGCTGTGTTTCCCTGCCCATGGCAAACACCAGCCTTTCCATCCTTCCAGTCCTTCCTGACATCAGCAGCAACTGAAACAACATCCCACTCACCTTTGCCATGTCTGCCAGAGGTTGCAGCTCTTTCTATTGCATCCCTCTAGCTTTCAAGTCAAGAGCTCCTGTGTCACACAAGGAAAAGCAATCTTTTACCGGCTGTGCCATGCTCATGGCAGCAGCAATGCAGATGCCAGCAGCTGATGCCCACAAGGACAGCCAGCCTGGACTTATTTTCATTACATATCTTTGTCCTGATGTCTTTCTAGAAGCTGGAACATTTTTCCATCTCAGCAGAAGAGGGCAGGATGGGTCCAAGGTGAGGGCACAGTCTGCTCTTTTTCTGGAACACAAAGAGAAAATGAAAACAAGATGTGTTTCCCTGCCCATGGCAAACACCAGACTTTCCATCCTTACAGTCCTTCCTGACATCAGCACTAATTGAAACAACATCCCACTCACCTTTGCCATGTCTGGCAGAGGTTGCAGCTCTTTCTATTGCATCCCTCTAGCTTTCAAGTGAAGAGCTCCTGTGTCACACAAGGAAAAGCAATCTTTTACCTCCTGTGCCATGCTCATGGCAGCAGCAATGCAGATGCCAGCAGCTGATGCCCACAAGGACAGCCAGCCTGGACTTATTTTCATTACATGTCCTTGTCCTGATGTCCTTCTAGAAGCTGTAACATTTCTCCATCTCAGCAGAAGAGGGCAGGAGGGGTCCAAGGTGAGGGCACACTCTGCTCTTTATCTGGCACTCAAAGAGAAAGAGAAAATGAAAACCAGATGTGTTTCCCAGCCCATGGCAAACACCAGCCTTTCCATCCTTACAGTCCTTCCTGCAATCATCAGCAATGGAAACAACATCCCACTCACCTTTGCCATGTCTGGCAGAGGTTGCAGCTCTTTCTATTGCATCCCTCTAGCTTTCAAGTCAAGAGCTCCTGTGTCCCACAAGGAAAAGCAATCTTTTACCTGCTGTGCCATGCTCATGGCAGCAGAAGTCCAGATGCCAGCAGCTGATGCCCACAAGGACAGCCAGCCTGGACTTATTTTCATTACATATCCTTGTCCTGATGTCCTTCTAGAAACTGGGAAATTTCTCCATCTGAGCAGCAGAGGGCAGGAGAGTTCCAAGGTGAGGGCACACTCTGCTCTTTATCTGGCACTCAAAGAGAAAGGGAAAATGAAAACCAGATGTGTTTCCCTGCCCATGGCAAACACCAGACTTTGCATCCTTACAGTCCTTCCTGCAATCATCAGCAATGGAAAGAATATCCCACTCACCTTTGCCATGTCTGGCAGAGGTTGCAGCTCTTTCTATTGCATCCCTCTAGCTTTCAAGTCAAGAGCTCCTGTGTCACACAAGGAAAAGCAATCTTTTACCTCCTGTGCCATGCTCATGGCAGCAGCAATGCAGATGCCAGCAGCTGATGCCCACAAGGACAGCCAGCCTGGACTTATTTTCATCACATATCCTTGTCCTGATGTCCTTCTACAAGCTGGAACATTTCTCCATCTCAGCAGCAGAGGGCAGGAGGGGTCCAAGGTGAGGGCACACTCTGCTCTTTATCTGGCACTCAAAGAGAAAGAGAAAATGAAAACCAGATGTGTTTCCCTGCCCATGGCAAACACCAGCCTTTCCATCCTTACAGTCCTTCCTGACATCATCAGCAACTGAAACAACATCCCACTCACCTTTGCCATGTCTGGCAGAGGTTGCAGCTCTTTCTATTGCATCCCTCTAGCTTTCAAGTCAAGAGCTCCTGTGTCACACAAGGAAAAGCAATCTTTTACCTGCTTTGCCATGCTCATGGCAGCAGCAATGCAGATGCCAGCAGCTGATGCCCACAAGGACAGCCAGCCTGGACTTATTTTCATCACATATCCTTGTCCTGATGTCCTTCTACAAGCTGGAACATTTCTCCATCTCAGCAGCAGAGGGCAGGAGGGGTCCAAGGTGAGGGCACACTCTGCTCTTTAACTGGCACTCAAAGAGAAAGAGAAAATGAAAACCAGATGTGTTTCCCTGCCCATGGCAAACACCAGCCTTTCCATCCTTACAGTCCTTCCTGACATCATCAGCAGCTGGAAAAACATCCTACTCACCTTTGCCATGTCTGGCAGAGGTTGCAGCTCTTTCTATTGCATCCCTCTAGCTGTCAAGTCAAGAGCTCCTGTGTCACACAAGGAAAAGCAATCTTTTACCTCCTGTGCCATGCTCATGGCAGCAGCAATGCAGATGCCAGCAGCTGATGCCCACAAGGACAGCCAGCCTGGACTTATTTTCATTACATATCTTTGTCCTGATGTCCTTCTAGAAACTGGGAAATTTCTCCCTCTGAGCAGCAGAGGGCAGGAGAGTTCCAAGGTGAGGGCACACTCTCCTCTTTTTCTGGAACACAAAGAGAAAATGAAAACCAGCTGTGTTTCCCTGCCCATGGCAAACACCAGACTTTCCATCCTTACAGTCCTTCCTGCAATCATCAGCAATGGAAACAACATCCCACTCACCTTTGCCATGTCTGGCAGAGGTTGCAGCTCTTTCTATTGCATCCCTCTAGCTTTCAAGTCAAGAGCTCCTGTGTCACACAAGGAAAAGCAATCTTTTACCTGCTTTGCCATGCTCATGGCAGCAGCAATGCAGATGCCAGCAGCAGATGCCCACAAGGACAGCCAGCCTGGACTTATTTTCATAACATATCTTTGTCCTGATGTCCTTCTACAAGCTGGAACATTTCTCCATCTCAGCAGAAGAGGGCAGGAGGGGTCCAAGGTGAGGGCACACACTCCTCTTTTTCTGGCACACAAAGAGAAGATGAAAACCAGATGTGTTTCCCTGCCCATGGCAAACACCAGCCTTTCCATCCTTACAGTCCTCCTGACATCAGCACTAATTGAAACAACATCCCACTCACCTTTGCCATGTCTGGCAGAGGTTGCAGCTCTTTCTATTACATCCCTCTAGCTGTCAAGTCAAGAGTTCTAGTGTCAAACAAGGAAAAGCAATCTTTTACCTGCTGTGCCATGCTCATGGCAGCAGCAATGCAGATGTCAGCAGCTGATTCCCACAAGGACAGCCAGCCTGGACTTATTTTCATTACATATCTTTGTCCTGATGTCCTTCTAGAAGCTTGGACATTTCTCCCTATGAGCAGCAGAGGGCAGGATGGGTCCAAGTTGCAGGCACACTCTCCTCTTTTTCTGGCACACAAAGAGAAGATGAAAACCAGATGTGTTTCCCTGCCCATGGCAAACACCAGCCTTTCCATCCTTACAGTCCTCCTGACATCAGCACTAATTGAAACAACATCCCACTCACCTTTGCCATGTCTGGAAGAGGTTGCATCTCTTTCTGTTGCATTTCTCTAGCTTTCAAGTCAAGAGCTCCTGTGTCACACAAGGAAAAGCAATCTTTTACCTGCTTTGCCATGCTCGTGGCAGCAGCAATGCAGATGCCAGCAGCTGATGTCCACAAGGACAGCCAGCCTGGACTTATTTTCATTACATATCTTTGTCCTGATTTCCTTCTAGAAGCTGGAACATTTCTCCATCTCAGCAGTAGAGGGCAGGAGGGGTCCAAGGTGAGGGCACACTCTGCTCTTTATCTGGCACTCAAAGAGAAAGAGAAAATGAAAACCAGATGTGTTTCCCTGCCCATGGCAAACACCAGCCTTTCCATCCTTACAGTCCTTCCTGACATCATCAGCAACTGAAACAACATCCCACTCACCTTTGCCATGTCTGGCAGAGGTTGCAGCTCTTTCTATTGCATCCCTCTAGCTTTCAAGTCAAGAGCTCCTGTGTCACACAAGGAAAAGCAATCTTTTACCTGCTGTGCCATGCTCATGGCAGCAGCAATGCAGATGCCAGCAGCTGATTCCCACAAGGACAGCCAGCCTGGACTTATTTTCATTTCATATCTTTGTCCTCATGTCCTTCTACAAGCTGGAACATTTCTCCATCTCAGCAGAAGAGGGCAGGAGGGGTTCAAGTTGCAGGCAATCTCTCTTCTTTTTCTGGAAAACAAAGAGAAGATGAAAACCAGATGTCACAGAATCACAGAATCACAGAATCACTAAGGTTGGAAAAGACCTATAGGATCATCCAGTCCAACCATCCACCTGTCACCAATGGTTCTCATTAAACCATATCCCTCAACACAACATCCAAACGTTCTTTGAACACCTCCAGGGTCGGTGACTCCACCACCTCCCTGGGCAGCCCATTCCAGTGCCTGTCCACCCTTTCAGAGAAGTAGTATTTCCTAATATCCAGCCTGAATCTTCCCTGGCGAAGCTTGAAACCATTCCCTCTAGTCCTATCACCAGTTACACGAGAGAAGAGGCCGACCCCCAGCTCGCTACAACCTCCCTTCAGGTAGTTATAGAGAGCAATAAGGTCTCCCCTGAGCCTCCTCTTCTCCAGACTGAAATGTGTTTCCCTGCCCATGGCAAACACCAGCCTTTCCATCCTTACAGTCTTCCTAACATCAGCACTAATTGAAACAACATCCCACTCACCTTTGCCATGTCTGGCAGAGGTTGCAGCTCTTTCTATTACATCCCTCTAGCTGTCAAGTCAAGAGCTCCTGTGTCACACAAGGAAAAGCAATCTTTTACCTGCTTTGCCATGCTCATGGCAGCAGCAATGCAGATGCCAGCAGCTGATGTCCACAAGGACAGCCAGCCTGGACTTATTTTCATTACATATCTTTGTCCTGATGTCCTTCTACAAGCTGGAACATTTCACCATCTCAGCAGAAGAGGGCAGGAGGGGTCCAATGTTAGGGCACACTCTCTTCTTTTTCTGGCACACAAAGAGAAGATGAAAACCAGATGTGTTTCCCTGCCCATGGCAAACACCAGACTTTCCATCCTTACAGTCCTTCCTGACATCAGCACTAAATTGAAACAACATCCCACTCACCTTTGCCATGTCTGGCAGAGTTTGCAGCTCTTTCTATTGCATCCCTCTAGATTTCAAGTCAAGAGCTCCTGTGTCACACAAGGAAAAGCAATCTTTTACCTGCTGTGCCATGCTAATGGCAGCAGCAATGCAGATGCCAGCAGCTGATGCCCACAAGGACAGCCAGCCTGGACTTATTTTCATTATATCTCTTTGTCCTGATGTCCTTCTAGAAGGTGGGTCATTTCTCCATCTCAGCTGCAATGGTCAAAAAGGGTCCAAGTTTAGGGCACACTCTCCTCGTGGCCTCTTGCACTCAAAGAGAAAGGGAACATGAAAACCAGAAGTGTTTCTTTGCCCATGGCAGACACCAGCCTTTCCATCCTGACAGTCCTTCCTACAATTACCTGGAATTGAAACAACATCCCCCACATCTCTTTTTTGAACTTATTCATGCATGAATAATAATAATGAGATTTTTTTCTGTAAATCTTATTTCTGCATGGAAACCATCTGATAACCAGAGCTTTTTTCTCTAAAACAATCCAGGAAATTTGCATTGCTTATCTATGTACGCAAAATGGTTTTGCCATTCATCTCAAATATCAATACTTCTGGCAAAATAATATAGAAAAAGTATTTACAGACATTTTTGGACATTGATTACTTCTGGTCAAGTGGGAAAGAATCCCTAAGCTGCAATCATGAAATTCTTTTATCACTTTCTCTGATTTAGCCAGTGTTACTAAAAGGGAAATAAGACACAGGCTTTTGATAGCAGCTGCCAATTTAAGAATGATAATAAGGTTTATTATTCTTGGCTAAGATCAAAGTCCCGCATTTCAGGTTTATCTCCAGCTCATCAAGTATAATTAACAGTTTTGGATAGCCACATTATTGTATAGCAATATTGTCTTCCTGCAAGGAACTTCATTGTTTTGACACGTGCCACAGGTTGTTAATAGATTGCCTGATTACCATTTATTTTTTTTTTATTGGCTTATGATGACTACAGAAAATTATACAGCAGCACCATAAAAACTTTAAATCCTATCCCATGTATCTGCATTCATACGAAAATTATATTGGAAAGCATTGGTGAAACTAAGATTACAAAATAAAGCAGAGGACAATTTCAGTGAAAGCCTGCAGGTTTTACAGCTCTGCCCATTTCAAACCCCTGAAGACACCCACGGGTTTCCTGCTGTGGGACACAGTCACTCACCTGCAGCTCAGCACTGCCTGCTCATGCCTGCGCACACCTTCAGGCTGGAACCAAGGAAATCCTCAGCAAAGACATCAGTACACTTTTGTTATGATGACTTTCCTAAAGAAGCATCAAATATTTCTTCACGAGAAATACTGCAAGTCCCTTTGACACTAGCCCTTATTTTAAATGTTTAGATTTGTGCTTCATTCAGGCGTGCTGTCACTCCCAAAAAGATTTTTATTCTTTTGTTTTTCATTCTGAGGAACACAGTGATTTCTGCCTTGTTTACTGACTGTAGGCACAGCAATTCTCCTGCACCTTCAGGGAAACAGCAAATCCATCTCTTTCACACCCTACTTCTATCAAGCTCATTCACCTTACAAGGTATTTATTGCAAGCAGCTCTTCCAAAAATGGAGATTAACAGAACCTGCAACCCAGGACACCTCAGTAAGCCAGTACTTTTCATCTCCTGAAGGTGTAGGTAGACACAGAGCTGGAACATCTTTTCCAGAGCTGTGTGATGCTATCTCATCTGTGTTCCCTTACTGTTGACTCAGTTTCACTTCTTATCTAACCTGGTTGCATCCCAGGATTTCTGGTGCCAGAAATAAACTGACAGCTTTCATCACTAGTTAAAAGGAAACTGCAATAGGAAAAGCAATTTTTCTGATTTCTCTGTTGATCAAAGATGCTTCATGCAAGCCTGATGCGGTAGAAACAATATCAGCTTTAGAATGACAGTCATTAGAGCAGAATCCTTTCACTGATGAAATCCCACAGTCCTGATTCATACAACACTGACACTGGAGGACACAGTAGTTTAGATGAGAGCGCATTAAAAATGACTAAGTTAAGGTCTCAGCAAAGAGTGACAAGTATGAAAAAAAGAGGTTGCAGAAACTGCTTCAGTTTGGCACTCTGGCATAAAGTATGACAACACACAACCTGCCTGTGCAGTTCCAGAAGCAGAAGAAAGCCGTCAACCAAGACTTGTTCTCATCTGCTCTGAAAGTCCACTGGGACAAGGCCACTTTTCTCTGACGTGCTTCCAGAAGTATCACTTCTGAGCACTGTGCCAGGGAGTTACCAAGATACTGTTTGTGTGTACAGAGGAGAAAAAGACGTCTGTCTGGAAACAGACTTGGTGAAGGAGAAGCAGCATTTTCCAGAGTACTTCAGAAAGAACTGAGCACTGCCCCAAGAGCTTCAGAGCGGCAGGCTGTCACAGTGTGCCAACCAGCTCAGCTGTGAGTTGGCACTGAAGCTGCACCACAGGGAGAACAAAGCCCCCTGTGCACCCTTGGAGAGCCAAGGGTTGGAGATTCATGAACCTTGAGCTCCTTTCCAACCCGGGCCATGCTGTGATTCTGGGATTCTCACCTTTGCCTCATCTGGCAGAGGGAGGCAGCTCTTTCTCTTGTCTCCCTCTGGCTGTCAGGTCACCAGGGCCAGTGTCACACAGGGAACTGCAAACACTGTGTGTGCTGTGCCCTGCCCATGGCAGCACAGAGGCAGCTGCCAGCAGCTGATGCCCACAAGGACAGCCAGCCTGGACTTCCTTTGATTCCTTCCCTTTGGATCAGCGTCCTTCAGGAAGGCGGAACATCTCTCCAGCTGAGCAGCAGAGGACAGCAGGGCTTCGTTGTCTGGGCATGTTCTCTTCTGGCCCTCTGGCCCTCACAGACACAGGAGGAGGACACAGAGGCTGCTGTAACACAGCCAGCCCTGCCTCTCAGGTCAGCTCTCAGGCCATCCTCTCTCCCCTCAGCAGCAGCTCACTGTTCTGCACTCCTCTGGCCTGGGCTGGCAGAGGTGTGCAGCAGTTCTGCTGATCTCCCAGTGCTGGCCATGTCTGCAGTGCCTGTGTGAAAGACACAGGAAGCTGCCAGCATTGCACTGCTCTGCTGTGCCCCTGCCATCACCGAGTTTGCTGTCAGCAGCTGCTGCTACACGTCCATTCAGGCACAGGCCTTTCCTTCCTGGCCCTCTTTCCCCCCCTCTCTCCTCTGCTCTCTCTCGTGCTCCCCTTTGGCCTGGGCTGGCTGAGCAGTGCAGGCCTTGTTGTTGCTCCCTGGGCCAACTACGTCACGGTTCCCCGTGACTCTGCCAGCTGCTCTGACACAGCGACTGCGTCCTCAGTGTGGATTCCAGAATGCGACAGACGTCCAGAGAAGACTTCCGGGGCTGATTGGAACATGCTGCCATCAAGAACTGCCATGGCTCAGGCCCCCTGGGAATCTGCTCACAGCGAAAGCTGCTGTCACTCTGTGTGGGCACAGCCTTGTCTGTGTAGGCCTGCTCACACTGCAGCCCCTGTCTGCACCAGAACCGTGCCGATCCACCTTCTCTTGGCCTCCTTGCCTGCATGGAAAAGGGCAGCTTGGGCTGAAGTCCCTCAACTTGCAGATGGCCGAGTGAAGTCTCTGAGCCCTGGTGACCCACTCAGCTCTTCAGCCTGCTGACCTGCTCTGCTGGGGCTGTCTTAACAGGCAGAGGGCACGTTATCCTCATGTCCCCACATCCATCCCTCTTAGCATACTGTAGGCCAGTTCCTAAAAGGACACCTGCACAATCTCTCTGAATGTTAATCAACATGCAGTTGGTCTGTGCACTGCAGAAATTGCACCTAGGTTTTCAGTGGTGATTAGCTATGTGTTTAGTCAGAGGTGCAATGGTTCTAATGGTGAGAGAAAGACATTCCCAGTTGTCATCAGGTGGAACACACTTCAGACTGGAATCCTCAAGCAGACTGCAGTCAAGCTTTCTTAATTATTCGTTGTTGTTATCAATTCAGACGCATCTCTTAATTCCTGCTTATGAACATTCTGTAATAATCTGCTGAGACAGTGCAAGGCTTGACAATGAGACTATAGTTTATGAAAGCAGCACTTTTTACTGACTTTACAAGTTCTTATCTGAATGCTAAATCAATTCACTTCTCACTGGGTTGAATGTTTAAAATATTTGGTAAACATAATGGTTCTAATTCTGACATTTAATATGAAAATATTAAAACTCCTTGTATGTACTTTTTTGTTAGAATGCCAGATGCTAAAGGGATGAAGTGGCACAAGAAAGCAAAATATCTCTGCTGATGGCAGGAAGGACTGTAAGGATGGAAAGGCTGGTGTTTGCCATGGGCAGGGAAACACATCTGGTTTTCTTGTTCCCTTTGTCTTTGAGTGCCTGAAAAATAGAGGAGTGTGCCATCAGCTTTGACCCCACCTGCCCTATTCTGCTGAGATGGAGAAATGTCCCACCTCCTACAAGGACATCAGGACAAAGATAAGTATTGGAAATAAGTCCAGGCTGGCTGTACTTGTGGGCATCTGTTGCTGGAAAATTTAATGGCAGTAAACTGCCTAGATAATGACAGAATGAGGGTGACAATAGAATGGTACGTAATCACAGTACAATGAAAAAAGTATGCAGGGTGCAGGAAGGGAGGTGTGGACATTCTGAGGTGCAACTCTTTATTTGCTCCAGAAAGCTCTATCAGAATGGAAGACTGAAGGAAATACTTTGAGTGTTTTTTTAATGTGACTGGATAAAAGATCCATGTGGCAAATTGAATAACTGAGTGGTAAAGGGACATAGATACCTCACTGTTTCATGGAACCTTTCAATTAAGCACCTGAGCACTGCGTACAGGACTTGGGAATATAAGTATTAGAGGATCATGGAATATCTTTATTTGGAAGGGACCTCGAGGATCATGTATTCCACCTCCTGGTTCCACACCGGACCTCCTATGGGTCAAGCCCTGTGTCTGAGAGCATTGTGCAAATGCTCTTTGGCCTTTGTCAGCTCAGTGCCAAACCACTGCCCTGGGGAGCCAGTGCCAAATTCCATGTATCTAGTTCATCCTACAGAATGATGCCAAGAACAGTTATAGAGATCGACTTACAAACAAAATTCTTGTCTTGAATTAATGGTACACTCACCATTAAAAAAAAAAAAAAAAAAAAAAAGAAAGAAAGAAAAAGAAAAAGAAAAAAGAAGAAAAAAAAAAAATCAAAGCCACATTCTTACGCTGGCATTTTACAGTATTGTCAGATTTTTGTAATTCTGTTTTGTCATATAAGATTCTCTCATCATGAAATAATGACCAAATTCTCTTTTCAGATCTAAACATACAAATGCTAAAGGCAGCAGTGCTGTTCAAGAGTACATTACCAGCTCAAACACTGCTTTGGCTATAAAACTGAAGGTAGTAAGGAATTTTATCAAGGAGTTGGAAGAAAACATGCAAGTGTAGATTTAAAAGCAACCTGTATTGTTACTTAGAGTTTGATATAGTGTAATCCAATGCACAGTACTTGTAACGTGTGTTTTACAAAATGCTTTGCAATGTAGGCATCTATTAAGATGAATGCTGCAAGTTCTAATATGTCCATGACCTTTTCAAACTGTTCCTTACTCCTACACATCACTACGAGTAGTTCTTCTGTCAGGAAGGATCACATGAGTAATTAACCTGTGACCTTAAGTTTGGAATTAACTGCATACAGTGGAAGTAAGAGCTGTGGGTTATTTTGCTCTTTCAGTGTTGAACAGCCGAGGTGTTTTGTTTTGGAGGGTGGACAGTGATGGGACAAGTGGGGAATGGCTTTAAACTGAGACGGGGGGTGTTGAGGTTGAGGTTGGATGTGAGGAGGAAGTTTTTCAGCCAGAGGGTGGTGAGGCACTGGAACAGGTTGCCCAGGGAGGCTGTGGATGCCCCATCCCTGCAGGCATCCAAGGCCAGGCTGGATGTGGCTCTGGGCAGCCTGGGCTGCTGGTTGGCAGGTCAGAAAGCCCACAGGACTTTATTGCAGCCCTGGGTGCAGGGGGATCACTGCTCCTAGCATGCACACAGAAGAGCTGGAGCACACAGGTGATGTACATTCCACTTGTGAACATTCCTGCAATTGCAGAGAGCGTGCGCCTGTTCCAATCACTGCTGCACAGATTAAAAACTGATTGCAGATGAGCTGTTTTGGTATGGGGTTCTTGCCAACGGTCTGCAGTGGCTGTGTGATTCCTCGGGGAGTTGCTCTCCAGCCCAAAGGTCATGTCCTAAGTCGACCAGATCCCGTTTGTGTCCAGAAATGGCTGACAACAGATCAGCTGCTGGTCAAGTTTCTAACATCACACTGGCCTTGCTCCAGTGTCTGTGTCATCAGCCCCAGCACATACGGTGCACCTCTTCAAGGCTTTGCAACACTGAGACTCTGCACTTGGGCTCCAGACATCCTGCTGCACCAAGAGGTTATTCTAGCATAACCACGATTATAGGCAGTGTTTAGACAAGCTCTTACAGGAAAACCATGAACACAAGGCTAAAGAGAGACTAAGTGATGCACTGTGCAGGAATACTCATGGAAGTCTTCACAGTGCAGGAGTCTGATCTGATTACAGATGCTGTGCTTTAAGTACCCCTTATCATATCTTTTTTTTCACTGTTGTGCAGGGGTTGGACTCAGTGATCTCTGGAGGCTGGAGATGCTGTTTACTAATGGAAGATGGAGAGAGGAAAAGCAAGTTCAAGGCATGCTGTGCATAGCGACCACATGGCATCTGCACCATTTCCCCCTGCACCAAGGAGGAGCAGCTCACAAGCTTGGCCTGGGCCAGGGAAGGGAGCAGACAAACATCTGGACCGACCCCAAACGAGCTGGTTCTGCAGGTTGGGTGTCTTCTGCTGCTTGTCTCACATCCTGCTGCTCAGCGGTAGATTTGTTCCTGCTCAGTGCTAACAGGAAACTCACACAGCATTTCTGTTTCAGCTGTGCCAACGCTTTGATCCCTTGCTGCTTGGATGGGGCGTTTGAAGAACGATGCCTGTGCTGATGTCCAGCCAGGCTTTGGGGATGAGTCTCCACACCAGGGTACGACTGACAGGACTGAGGGTTGGGGATCCAGCCAGGTCGAGTCCAGCGTGCTTTGCTCTTGTTCTTAGTGCTTGTTTTTGCTCAGGAGGGCAGGAGGTGAACCTCGTGAACCAATGCCTGCAGACGGGGTTTGCAGAGAAAGAGGTCCTGCAGGCCTTGTGTGACAGCCACGGAGCTGCAGCGAGGCTGCATCAGTGTAAAACACCAGAGATCCACGGAGGTGTGAAGGGGAGCTGTGGGCTGCAGTCACGCAGGAAGGGATGTGCATGCTCGGGGTTTGGTTGTTGTGTGTGTGTTAAGTGACTGTGATACCACTGCTGGGTCAGTGTGAGTGTACGGAACAAGTGTGACAGCCTTTTTGATGGAGCCCTGTGAAAGGAGTCCTATGGACTTGAGATCCAACTATCAGCCCGTGGGCATCATCCAGGAGTTGGGGTAGGGGATGAGGCAAGGGAAGTTGGGCTGAGAAAGGGATAAAGCAGTCTGGCAGCAGTTCTGTGTTTCTCCCATCTCCTGCTTTATTTCCTTCCAGGTGAAATAGATGGGTGCTGCAACATGCCCTTGAATGTAACAAAACCCACTCTAGTGTGGATTTGACATGGGCCCAGCACTGCAAGGTACGCTGCTGGGAGGAAGCGTCCATCTGGCTGAGGGCAGGAAGGCCCTCCAGAGGGATGCACTGAGGCCAGTTGTGCGAGGCTCAACAAGAGCAAGCGCCAGGTCCTGCGCTTTGGTCATGACGACCCCGTGCCAGCTTCTCCAGGATTTGGCTGGGGTAGAATTCCAAGCAGCCCCTGATTCCAGAACGTTGGGCTGGGCTGTTGGAATCTTCTGCCCTTGTGACTGGTCTTGCCTCCCCACCCTGTCCGTCGTGGTGGAGCAGCCTGGTGGCCCTCAGTGATGTCATAAGGGCTAGAATGAGGGGAGGAGCAGTGCGTGCTGCGTCCCTTCATTGGAGCGCTGGAGCTCTGACTGAGCAGCTCGCTTGTTGCACTTGTGCACCGACTGCGTACCTTTGTCTTCACACCGTCCTGTGCAGCACCTTGTAGGTAAGCTGAGACAGTGTGGGAGAGACGGGGGGACAGTGAGTGCTGAGAACTGCTGGCTGGCGGAGCTCATAGGATCACATTATCTCCATCAGCAGAGGGGTGGCCATGAGGGACAGGGAGGTGATCGTCCCCCCCTGCTCTGCTCTTGTGAGGCCCCAGCTGCAGTACAGTGTCCAGAAAGACAGGGAGCTGTTGGAGAGGGTCCAGAGGCGAGCCACAGAGATGATCAGGGGACTGGAGCACCTCCCCTGCAAAGACAGGCTGAGGGAGCTGGGCTTGTTCAGCCTGGAGAAAAGAAGGCAGTGGGGTGACCTCATTGCAGCCTTCAGTACCTAAAGGGAGCCTAAAAAGAGGAGGGGAATCACCTCTTTGAAAGGGTAGATAACAGCAGAACAAGGGGAAATGGTTTTAAGTTGAAAACTTAAGTTTTTAAGTTGAGGGACGGCAGATTTTGGTTTTTCCCTTGTAGTCTTTGCTAAACCGTGGAAGCAAACTGACCTGCTCTTTCTCTCTCCTCTCTCCACCCTCTGCCTGCTTCCCTGCTGCAGCTTTTGCTCGTGGAAGATCAGAGCAAAGTGACAAGGAACGGCTGCGGATTCGTGAGATTTCTCTCCCTCGTTCTGATCTCTTGCCAGGTACCTGCCATGCTTTGTCCCCCCACATGCTTTAGCAGCCCGTGACGCCCCGTGTTTAGTAACACAGCCTCATCCAGCTTTGATGGGACGCTGGTCACGTGTGGGTTTTCTCCACGTGCTCTGCAGCTCAGCCCTCAGAAGGATGCTGTCTGTGGTGCTGTGACCAGCTGGTTTTATGGAAAGCAATCCCTTAGGCAAAGAGTCCCAGCCCCAGCTTGTGCAGAGCTGCACAGCATCACCAGGGACACCAGCAGGCGTGCTTGGGCTGTGTGAGTGTGCCCGACAGCTGTAGGGAGCACAGCAGAGATGTGAACAGAGAAAATAAAAGTGTGTTTCTTTTCAGTTCCAGCTTGTCACACCTACGCTGATGGCTGTGGCGTGCAGCGAGATCAGCTGTGGGCCTGACCTGGCATGGACAGAGGTAGAGTATGAAGCTCTGATTGGTCTTTGTTCCCTGACTGCAGCCAGCAGAGTGAGCCGCAGATGTGCTCTCCTGCTTTCCAAGAGAGCTCCACTGTGGCAAGACAGTAGTGCAAGAGTTGAAGGTTGTGGTGTATATCTTCTACTGACTTTTCCCTTGAAATGGCTGCAGAAACAACAATCATTCTCTGCTCTGTTTGGCCTCGCTGTTGGTTGGACTGCTCAAGAGAGCTGCTTGGTGCTTGCAATGGCACTGTTTGCACCTTGTAACTGCAGCCGTAGCTTTGGTTTCCCTCTTCACGGTCTCCTAGCATCTTAAACAGTCAGCCTTCCTGCACAAAGAGCGCAGGAAAGGATGTGGCAAAATACACAAGGCCACCTGTCTGCGTCAGTGCCATTGCTGATTAGTCTGGATGGGGAGAGATGCATCTTTGCTGGCGTGTGCCTGCTGCACACCAGGGAGAGAAACAGCCGTTATTAGACTTGCAGTTCCTTCTGAAGTGCCCATGATAAGGACCGAGTGCATTTCCTGCAGCTTTCTCTGCAGATGTGCTCCTCACCTTGAAATCCTCCTTGTTGGTTCCCAGCTCCTCACCGTGGCCTGTGCTCTCTGTTTCAGGCTGAGAACAAGGGGAAGCCCCTGCTAGACCATGAGGTGGCACCTGTGAATGTTCCAGCTATTGCTGCTGCCCATGCTATTAAGAGATACGTTGCCCAGGCAGCGGATGAACTCTCCTTTGAGGTAAGCAGTTCAAGGCGTTCCTTGTTGCTCAATTTTACAATGGCAAATGCCTTCAGAGCTGCACTGGTGCAAGTGCTTTAATGCTCGGCGATGTTTGGCAGTGCAGAAGAATGCAGACATTTGAGCTGTGCTTTCCTCCCAGCTGTGCTGAAGCTGGGATTGACGTTGCAATCTCTTGCAGGTCGGAGACATCGTGTGTGTCATCGACATGCCACCAAAGGAGCTGACCCCCTGGTGGAGAGGCAAGCTCGGCTTCCAGGTAGGCACAAGCTTCAGACTGGAGAGTGCAACTGCAGTAAAGGCAGGAATCTTAGCTTAGAGCTGCTCTGCATGCACAGGATGCCTAATGGACGTAAACAGTTTCCCTGTGTCGGTGTCAGGGGACCTTGCCGTTGGCTGCAAATGTTGAAAAATTATTACCTTTATGCTTTGAACTATGGCCATTTTCTGCTGGATAGTCTTATGGAACGTCAGGCAAGCACGTTCCGAGGGAAATGTTATGTGGCTTTTGGTTTAACAGTTCAGACCTGAGAAGTGCTGCATGCAATAGTTGGCTTCTCTTCTTGTTACAGGTTGGATTTTTCCCAGGGGAGTGTGTGGAACTGATTAATAAGAACATTCCTGAGGCACTCATCAACTCAGTGCCAAAGCCAGGTAGGGATGTTACATTTGATGGTGTGGGGAAGCAAAATGAAGTCTTTTTGGGGGTGCGTTCCATGTTTAGTACCTCCTTTATCCATCCCACATTGTCCTCTGGGTTGATGATTCTTCATGCACACCATGGGGCAGAGATTTGGCCCAATCCTCCTGTGTTTATGATTGGACTTGGGGAAACTATAGAATCTTCATAGAATGGCTTGGGATGGTAGGGTCCTTAAGGATCCTCAAGCTTCCACTTCCTTGCATCAGGCTGTGCTGCCAGCCCCCACATTTAATGTCAGATTAGACCAGGCTGCCCAGGGCCCCATCCAACCTGGCCTTGGGCTCCTCCAGAGATGGGGAAAATCCCTTTTTGTATGTACTGGTTGGTAATGTTCTTCCCGTTCTGACGTTCTCTGTAGAATGTGCTGTGCTCGGCCTCGTCCAACGGAGCCAGACCTGAAATGACCTGGTTTCTTCCTTTTGTTGTGCAGTGCCCAAGAAACGCAGCAAGATCCTCACCTTCCTTCATTCCTTGGTGAAGGCCCGCCCAAAGAAACCGACCGAGCGGGAGGTGGAGAAGGAAAGGGTGTTTGGCGGTGACCTGGGAGAGCATCTTCTCCACTCCGGTCGTGATGGTAAGGAGCTGCCCATTCCTGAGATCTTCCTCTGCTGGGCATCTAAAGAAGATGAAAGGGAGCTCATATCTAGCAGGGGGCAGGCTGATAGCCGTGGAGACACGTGTAATGGGAGTTGATGGCTGAAGGATAAAGTGAGGCGGATGCTCCTAAGAGACAAGCACATCTGTATTTGCTTCAGCCAAGCCTGGCTGGGCTTAGTGGATGGGATGTGAAGCACAGCCTGCAGCAGGACTTGAATCAGGAGCTCCACTGACGGCTGGCACGTGTTCTTCAGTCCCCCAGGTCCTCCAGAGCTGCGCTGAGTTCATTGAGCAGCACGGCGTGGTGCAGGGGATATACCGCCTGTCCGGCGTCGCGTCCAACATCCAGAGGCTGCGGTAAGAGTGCTGCGACTGACACAGCCTGAGTGCATCTGGTGTGGCTTTGGGCTTGCCTTCCTCTCGCTCAACCGGGTTTGCGTCCCTCTCTCCAGGCAGGAATTTGAGTCGGAGCAGATTCCTGAGCTCACCGTCCGTGACATTCACAGCGTGAGCTCCCTCTGCAAGATGTACTTCAGGGAGCTCCCGAACCCTCTGCTCACTCACCAGCTGTACGGCAAGTTCTCGGTAAGCACAAGGCCACGTCTTTCATTTCCCTCTTCCTGGGCCTCTTGGCAGATGGCTGCAGCAGTGCCCCAGCTCGGAGGCCCTTTTGCTGTCAGCCCCACGAGGTTTACTCGCAGTGCTGTACTAGCCTGATTGGTGTCTCGCTCCCTTTCTGCACTATTCCAGGATGCTGTTGGTGCCGCTACAGAGGAGGAGCGGCTGCTCAGAATGCAGGACGTCATCCAGCAGCTGCCCGCTCCTCACTACAGGTCAGTGCTGCCCTCAGCCTGCTGAGCTCAGCCCTACTGCATTGCAGAGGGCAACGATGCGGTTCCAGGCTCTGTCTCACGCCGGCAACACGATGCCTGTGTATGCTGAAGGGTTGAAGGCTCCATGGGCTTACTTTATGGGGTCAGTTCCTGGGCACGGGGGCACGTTTGGTGCAGCTGATGGCTGCGGCTGTGCTGTGCTGGGGCTTGGTGCTGCAGCGTGGCACTCAGTCAGGTTGGATCTACTTCATCTTCGGTGACAGTAGCAATCACAAGAAGTAGCATGAATGGAGGTTTGCTTTCTGAATTGCAGCACGGCATGCTCGTTGGTGCTGAACGTTTGCCTCTCTTGTTTTCCAGGACACTGGAGTTCCTGATGAGACACTTGGCGTGTCTGGCTGGGAGCTCCACGATAACAAACATGCATGCCAAGAACCTAGCCATTGTGTGGGCTCCAAACCTCTTAAGGTAAACTGCTGGTTCTGTTTCAACACAACGCTTACATCTGTTCTCCATTAAAAAAAAAAACAGTGCTCCCTTTTTCTCCATCAAATGTGCTCTTCTCCTGTAAAATCTGTGGCTGACAGAAGAGCAGGAGCCTGAGCTGTTCTCCATCCCCACGGGCACAATGTCTAGGTGACAATTTCTGCAGTCTTGTTGAGATGGGACTGACGTGTCCTTGATCATCCAGGGGAATTTCTGCAGTGGCATCACTGATTGCCCACTGCGGAAGTCTCCAGAGCCTCAGCTGACAGCTTTTGGCTGCAACAATTCAGACTCGGGGAAACGGTCTTGGAGAAATGACTTCTAAAATCTGCCTTTTCTACAGATCACAGCAGAACGAGTCTGCCTGCGCCAGCGGAAGAGCTGCCTGCATGGAGCTGCAGACACAGTCAGATGTGGTGGAATTCATCATCAACCACACAGACGTCCTCTTCGGCTCCAAATCCAGAGCAGACATTGCAAATGCAGCAGGTGAGTGTCTTCCTCCATTAGCTTTATCTTGACCTGACACCTTGACCAAATGCAGGCCTTCTCCGGGACCTTTGAGATACTCTTTTACTATCAAGGGGACAGCAGACCTCTCGCTTCCATTAGGGTATGGCATCCTGTTGCTGGATGCTGAGAATGTCCAAGCCCAAAATTTACAAGGAGGAAACCATCATTATTATGGTTTGCATGCAGGAGAAGCTTGATGCAAGCGTTGCAGCAAAGCTTTCTCAGTTCCCTGCCCCCATTTCCTTGGGTTTTTCCTTGCCTATTTTGATACAGTAAGCTGCTCTTAATGATGACCGTTTCCTTTGCCATAAACACACCTCTGCCCACATGGTTATTTTGGGCTCCTCTTCTTCCAGTGTCTCGGATAAGCAAGCCTGAGAAAAATACAGCACCTCCCCCAGAACTGTGGTGGCTGTGCTGCTGCTTTCTGATCCTCGCTCTTACCTGTGGTTTTCCCTGACAGGGCACAATTCTCTCCCAGGGCCCAAGTCTGTGGGGGTCTCTTCTGCTGCCACAAAGCTGCTCAGCCTGGAGGAGGCACAGGCACAGAGGCGAGGCCACAGCAGCTCTCCCCCTGTGACAGAGAGCAGCAGGGACATCAAAGTGGAAGAAAGCCCTGCAGCTGGGCAGGGCAAATTCCACACCGTCGTTGACTTTCCATCTGACAGGTAAAGAGGACTTTCTTTTCCAGCACCTAGCATCATTGTTTGGGTGGGTTTTTCTGTTTTTCTGCAGAAACCAGGCAGTGCTAGGAACAAGCAACTGCTGCCAAGAGCTCAGTGCAGCTCTTCCCTCACCCTGCACCACGCACGACTCACAGCGTTGGCTGTTTTCTCTCTCCAGGCAAAATCCACCGAGCAAGAGTGAGGAATCACCAGCTAGCAGTTGGTGTTGCTGCTTCAGGCTCAGAAAGCCATCCTCTGGCAGCAAACGCCAACTGCAGCGCAATGCCAGGCAGCCCTCAGAAACAGCAGTGGTAGTCCTGGCAGGTAAGGGTGCAAATGCAGCTTCCAAATCCCTGCTTTTCAGGAACATACAATTCAAGCTTGCTCTGCACTTGTATCTCCTTCTGCCATTCCAGCCCCTGCCTAATGTCTTCAGTACACCTCTGATCAACCACTGTCATAATTCAGCTTGTGAAAGTTTGACACTAACCCCTGTGTATCCTTTCTAGGTGAATCGAGCCCTTGCCAACCCACAAGATCCAGGGCAAGTAGCGAGGAAGCTCTGTGTGCTTCCATCAGTGGAGAGCTCTTAGGAAGCACAAATTGCTGCAGTTCCAACAGCAGCCTTCCACATGAAAACAGTGATGGAGAGAAGGAGCTCATCGAAGTCCATGCCCTCATTACACCTGGCTCTGCTGAAGTTGCTGACCTGGGCCTGCAAGACACCACAGTCGCCAGCCTGGATTGTAACCAGGAGTCCATGCAGTGCAGCCCATCCCAAGCACAGTGTGAGTGCCCCGACAGCAGCACCTCCATGCAGGAGCAGGTCAGCATCAGTGAGGAGGAGCAGAGCCTCTTGCAGGGGGACTTTCAATCAGGCCTCCAGTCTCAGGCACAGGACAGCAGCACTGAGAGCTCTGAGCCACTCTCTCCATGACAAGACAGGATGAGTCCCATCTTCACCGTGGACCTCTCACACCCTCCTGTCCTTTATTTAATAATAAAAGCACACTTGTGCTCAACCAACGCCTTGACTGCCTCCAGAGTCTTCATTCACACGGACTGGGATGAATGCAGCACACAGCAAGGCACCCCAGCTTGCAATGCTGTGGCCGTGGGGTGCGTGCAGCACAGCTCCGGGTTTGTTCCTGTTTTGTCTGGCTTTGGGATGTCTGCAGGGGGAGCTCTGCTACCATTTGGCATGGTAGCAAATAATCTCTCGCATCCTGGATGCTGCTCATGATACTCCCAAGCTTCCTGGCTGTGGCTTTGTGACGCTTTTCAGGGCTTTCTGATGCATTTCCATGCCTTGGCTGTTGCTTAACACCTCCCTCCTCCCATCATGTCCTTTCCTGGCTCCCATCTACGAACTGGCCCTGCAGATCATCTCCAGACCTGTCATCAGCACACTGCGGCAGGAGAAGCTCCCCCTGGCCAACGTCAGGCAGTACTGCTTGGTCTGCAGCTCAGTGGCCATTTCCCTTTTAGGCGGCTCCTGCAGAAGAATCAAGCAGCAGAACCTTTTGCTCACCCTGCAGCACACAAATGCTGCAAAAGCAGAAACAACCTGGGAATCTCTCGGTCTGCAAGACTTCACAGACACTCACCGACTGTGTCTGATGGCTCCCTCCCATCCTTGATTTCCTTCTCCCCTTCTCCTCATCGGATCCCACTGCTGAGCCATGATCAAGCTGCCCAGTGTGGCAGAGCATCGTGCAGAGCCGTGCTGGCACCTCCTCCCCTTCCTCTCCTGCAGCTCAGCGTGCAACCTGAGGAAGGTTTTTTCTGAGAAAGTGACCAGCTCTTTTCCATCCCTTTGCCCCTACAAACAGTTGTCCAGAGGATCTTGTCCAAGAATTCCTGGAACAGCCTGCAGCTGGCTCTCCTGAAGTTCAGGCTCCTGCCTTTGCTTCCTGCCAGGCCCGCATTCCTTGAGATCACCAACTCAAGGAGGGCATGGTCACTGCAGCCCTGACCGCCTCCTGTCGTAACCCCTGGTGTGCACCATGTCCAGCAATGCTTCCCTTCTGCTTGCTGTGCCCAATGCCTGCACCACAGAGTGATTCTCACTGCACTCCAGGAGTCTGTCAGATTGCTTGCAGCCAGCCATGCTGATTTCCCAGACTGACTGGAATCCCCCATCAGGATGAGAGTCAGTGAGTGCGATGCTTCTGCTGGCTGCAGTAAGCAGCTCCCACCAACAGGCTCTCTTTCCAGGCGGCTGTAGCAGACCCTCACCTCCAGAAGCCCTGCACTGCTGCACTTCCTGATTTTACCCACAAGTTCACAACCTGCTCATGGCTCTTCTGAGTTCTTTGCAGTCAACTTCTCATCATAGAGGGCAAATCCCTTGCCTTCCAGAATTCCATAGTATCAATTGTGTCTGCTTTATGTCAGGATTTTTTTTCTTTCTTTTCTTTTTCCATTTTCTAGGTAGGAAAATGAATTTCTGAGCCAGGAGAAGCAGAAGTGAAACAGTCTTCCTGGCACTGCTCAGGTTGCAGGAGTTGCCAAGTGCTCCTCAGGTAATGTGTGCTGAAGAGCTGACCTTGGTGGCAGGGGCTGTGGCTGCATTTTGTGCCTGTCATGCGGGAATACAAGAAAGCCTATTCAGAGCAGGAGCTGCAGAGCGAGATAAACATCACGAGAAGGTAAGGCTGAGAAGCAAGGACACCTCCAGAAAGAAGAGAAAAACTGAGTCAAGTGAGCTGCGTGACGGCCGTGTGATGCTGACCATGATTGGAGGAAGAGCGCATGGCTGGGAATGACTGATGGCTCTGGTTGGATGGGTGCCTGTGTGCACAGAGGTAAGGAGTGTTTGTGGGATGTTTTGCTGGCATCTAACGGCTGTAAGGGGAAGTCAAGAGAGAAAACTTGTGAATGCATAGAAGGGATGTTAAAATCTGGAACAGACTGTTTGGATCAGTCACAGCTGAGTCCAGATTGCCACACTGCCAGAACCTGGGGCCTAGGATTTTCCTTTAAGAGTGCCAACTGCTTATTTTAATGATAAAAAGTAACATTGAAAAAAGCTTCCCTCCTTGCATTAGAATAAGGCATTGATATTTGATGTTTCTGTCTTTCCATTCCTTTAGCAGCCTGGGTGTTGATGCAGCTGCATGCATCTGCTGCCCTCCCCTTCTGTTTTGTGTAAAAGAACAGTAAAATATGCAATCAGTGTGAGATCTTTCTGAAGTATTTTACTTTATTTGCCCCTAGGCTGCAATGGCTGGGAAATGGCAGTGTCACCCAGGAGCCCACACGGCGACCTGATGTCTCATTGTTGGGGTCTATTGGAAACCAGATGTGTTTCCCTGCCCATGGCAAACACCAGACTTTCCATCCTTACAGTCCTTCCTGACATCAGCAGCAACTGAAACAACATCCCACTCACCTTTGCCATGTCTGGCAGAGGTTGCAGCTCTTTCTATTGCATCCCTCTAGCTTTCAAGTCAAGAGCTCCTGTGTCACACAAGGAAAAGCAACCTTTTACCTGCTTTGCCATGCTCATGGCAGCAGCAATGCAGATGCCAGCAGCTGATGCCCACAAGGACAGCCAGCCTGGACTTATTTTCATTACATATCTTTGTCCTGATGTCCTTCTACAAGCTTGGCCATACACCCTCTGAGCAGCAGAGGGCAGGATGGGTCCAAGGTGAGGGCACACTCTCCCCTGTTTATCTGGCACTCAAAGAGAAAGAGAAAATGAAAACAGGATGTGTTTCCCAGCCCATGGCAAACACCAGCCTTTCCATCCTTAAAGTCTTCCTGACATCAGCACTAATTGAAACAACATCCCACTCACCTTTGCCATGTCTTCCAGAGGTTGCAGCTCTTTCTATTGCATCCCTCTTGCTTTCAAGTCAAGAGCTCCTGTGTCACACAAGGAAAAGCAATCTTTTACCTGCTTTGCCATGCTCTTGGCAGCAGCAATGCAGATGCCTGCAACTGATGCCCACAAGGACAGCCAGCCTGGACTTATTTTCATTACATATCTTTGTCCTGATGTCCTTCTACAAGCTTGGCCATACACCCTCTGAGCAGCAGAGGGCAGGATGGGTCCAAGGTGAGGGCACACTCTCCCCTGTTTATCTGGCACTCAAAGAGAAAGAGAAAATGAAAACAGGATGTGTTTCCCAGCCCATGGCAAACACCAGCCTTTCCATCCTTAAAGTCTTCCTGACATCAGCACTAATTGAAACAACATCCCACTCACCTTTGCCATGTCTGGCAGAGGTTGCAGCTCTTTCTATTGCATCCCTCTAGCTTTCAAGTCAAGAGCTCCTGTGTCACACAAGGAAAAGCAATCTTTTACCTGCTTTGCCATGCTCTTGGCAGCAGCAATGCAGATGCCTGCAACTGATGCCCACAAGGACAGCCAGCCTGGACTTATTTTCATTACATATCTTTGTCCTGATGTCCTTCTACAAGCTGGAACATTTCTCCATCTCAGCAGAAGATGGCAGGATGGGTCCAAGGTGAGGGCACACTCTCCCCTGTTTATCTTGCACTCAAAGAGAAAGAGAAAATGAAAACAGGATGTGTTTCCCAGCCCATGGCAAACACCAGCCTTTCCATCCTTACAGTCCTTCCTGACATCAGCAGCAACTGAAACAACATCCCACTCACCTTTGCCATGTCTGGCAAAGGTTGCAGCTCTTTCTATTGTATCCCTCTAGCTTTCAAGTCAAGAGCTCCTGTGTCACACAAGGAAAAGCAATCTTTTACCTGCTGTGCCATGCTCATGGCAGCAGCAATGCAGATGCCAGCAGCTGATGCCCACAAGGACAGCCAGCCTGGACTTATTTTCATTACATATCTTTGTCCTGATGTCCTTCTACAAGCTGGAACATTTCTCCATGACAGCAGAAGAGGGCAGGAGGGGTCCAAGGTGAGGGCACACTCTCCCCTGTATATCTGGCACTCAAAGAGAAAGAGAAAATGAAAACAAGATGTGTTTCCCAGCCCATGGCAAACACCAGCCTTTCCATCCTTAAAGTCTTCCTGACATCAGCACTAATTGAAACAACATCCCACTCACCTTTGCCATGTCTGGCAGAGGTTGCAGCTCTTTCTATTGCATCCCTCTAGCTTTCAAGTCAAGAGCTCCTGTGTCACACAAGGAAAAGCAACCTTTTACCTGCTTTGCCATGCTCATGGCAACACCAATGCAGATGCCAGCACCTGATGCCCACAAGGACAGCCAGCCTGGACTTATTTTCATTACATATCTTTGTCCTGATGTCCTTCCTAGTAGCTTGGACATTTCTCCCTTTGAGCAGCAGAGGGCAGGTGGGGTCCAAGGTGAGGGCACACTCTCCCTGTTTATCTGGCACTGAAAGAGAAAGAGAAAATGAAAACCAGATGTGTTTCCCTGTCCATGGCAAACAACAGCCTTTCCATCCTTACAGTCCTTCCTGACATCAGCAGCTATGGAAACAACATCCCACTCAAGTTTGCCATGTCTGGCAGAGGTTGCAGCTCTTTCTATTGCATCCCTCTAGCTTTCAACTCAAGAGCTCCTGTGTCACACAAGGAAAAGCAATATTTTACCTGCTTTGCCATGCTCATGGCAGCAGCAATGCAGATGCCTGCAGCTGATGCCCACAAGGACAGCCAGCCTGGACTTATTTTCATTACATATCTTTGTCATTATGTCCTTCTAGAAGCTGGCACATTTCTCCCTATGAGCAGCAGAGGGCAGGAGGGGTCCAGCTTGCAGGCACACTCTCCTTTTTTTCTGGCACACAAAGAGAAGATGAAAACCAGATGTGTTTCCCAGCCCATGGCAAACACCAGCCTTTCCATCCTTACAGTCCTTCCTGACATCAGCAGCAATGGAAACAACATCCCTCTCACCTTTGCCATGTCTGGCAAAGGTTGCAGCTCTTTCTATTGCATCCCTCTAGCTTTCAAGTCAGGAGCTCCTGTGTCATACAAGGAAAAGCAATCTTTTACCTCCTGTGCCATGCTCATGGCAGCAGCAATGCAGATGCCAGCAGCTGATGTCCACAAGGACAGCCAGCCTGGACTTATTTTCATTACATATCTTTGTCCTGATGTCCTTCTAGAAGCTGGAACATTTCTCCATCTCAGCAGAAGATGGCAGGATGGGTCCAAGGTGAGGGCACACTCTCCCCTGTTTATCTGGCACTCAAAGAGAAAGAGAAAATGAAAACCAGATGTGTTTCCCTGCCCATGGCAAACACCAGACTTCCCATCCTTACAGTCCTTCCTGACATCAGCAGCAACTGAAACAACATCCCACTCACCTTTGCCATGTCTGGCAGAGGTTGCAGCTCTTTCTATTGCATCTCTCTTGCTTTCAAGTCAAGAGCTCCTGTGTCACACAAGGAAAAGCAATCTTTTACCTGCTTTGCCATGCTCATGGCAGCAGCAATGCAGATGCCAGCAGCTGATGCCCACAAGGACAGCCAGCCTGGACTTATTTTCATTACATATCTTTGTCCTGATGTCCTTCTACAAGCTTGGCCATACACCCTCTGAGCAGCAGAGGGCAGGATGGGTCCAAGGTGAGGGCACACTCTCCCCTGTTTATCTGGCACTCAAAGAGAAAGAGAAAATGAAAACAGGATGTGTTTCCCAGCCCATGGCAAACACCAGCCTTTCCATCCTTAAAGTCTTCCTGACATCAGCACTAATTGAAACAACATCCCACTCACCTTTGCCATGTCTTCCAGAGGTTGCAGCTCTTTCTATTGCATCCCTCTTGCTTTCAAGTCAAGAGCTCCTGTGTCACACAAGGAAAAGCAATCTTTTACCTGCTTTGCCATGCTCTTGGCAGCAGCAATGCAGATGCCTGCAACTGATGCCCACAAGGACAGCCAGCCTGGACTTATTTTCATTACATATCTTTGTCCTGATGTCCTTCTACAAGCTGGAACATTTCTCCATCTCAGCAGAAGATGGCAGGATGGGTCCAAGGTGAGGGCACACTCTCCCCTGTTTATCTGGCACTCAAAGAGAAAGAGAAAATGAAAACCAGATGTGTTTCCCTGCCCATGGCAAACACCAGACTTTCCATCCTTACAGTCCTTCCTGACATCAGCAGCAACTGAAACAACATCCCACTCACCTTTGCCATGTCTGCCAGAGGTTGCAGCTCTTTCTATTGCATCCCTCTAGCTTTCAAGTCAAGAGCTCCTGTGTCACACAAAGAAAAGCAACCTTTTACCTGCTTTGCCATGCTCATGGCAACACCAATGCAGATGCCAGCACCTGATGCCCACAAGGACAGCCAGCCTGGACTTATTTTCATTACATATCTTTGTCCTGATGTCCTTCCTAGTAGCTTGGACATTTCTCCCTTTGAGCAGCAGAGGGCAGGTGGGGTCCAAGGTGAGGGCACACTCTCCCTGTTTATCTGGCACTGAAAGAGAAAGAGAAAATGAAAACCAGATGTGTTTCCCTTTCCATGGCAAACAACAGCCTTTCCATCCTTACAGTCCTTCCTGACATCAGCAGCTATGGAAACAACATCCCACTCAAGTTTGCCATGTCTGGCAGAGGTTGCAGCTCTTTCTATTGCATCCCACTTGCTTTCAAGTCAAGAGCCCCTGTGTCACACAAGGAAAAGCAACCTTTTACCTGCTGTGCCATGCTCATGGCAGCAGCAATGCAGATGCCAGCAGCTGATGCCCACAAGGACAGCTAGCCTGGACTTATTTTCATTACATATCTTTGTCATTATGTCCTTCTAGAAGCTGGCACATTTCTCCCTATGAGCAGCAGAGGGCAGGAGGGGTCCAGCTTGCAGGCACACTCTCCTTTTTTTCTGGCACACAAAGAGAAGATGAAAACCAGATGTGTTTCCCAGCCCATGGCAAACACCAGCCTTTCCATCCTTACAGTCCTTCCTGACATCAGCAGCAATGGAAACAACATCCCTCTCACCTTTGCCATGTCTGGCAAAGGTTGCAGCTCTTTCTATTGCATCCCTCTAGCTTTCAAGTCAGGAGCTCCTGTGTCATACAAGGAAAAGCAATATTTTACCTGCTTTGCCATGCTCATGGCAGCAGCAATGCAGATGCCAGCAGCTGATGTCCACAAGGACAGCCAGCCTGGACTTATTTTCATTACATATCTTTGTCCTGATGTCCTTCTAGAAGCTGGAACATTTCTCCATCTCAGCAGAAGATGGCAGGATGGGTCCAAGGTGAGGGCACACTCTCCCCTGTTTATCTGGCACTCAAAGAGAAAGAGAAAATGAAAACCAGATGTGTTTCCCTGCCCATGGCAAACACCAGACTTCCCATCCTTACAGTCCTTCCTGACATCAGCAGCAACTGAAACAACATCCCACTCACCTTTTCCATGTCTGGCAGAGGTTGCAGCTCTTTCTATTGCATCCCTCTTGCTTTCAAGTCAAGAGCTCCTGTGTCACACAAGGAAAAGCAATCTTTTACCTGCTGTGCCATGCTCATGGCAGCAGCAATGCAGATGCCAGCAGCTGATGCCCACAAGGACAGCCAGCCTGGACTTATTTTCATTACATATCTTTGTCCTGATGTCCTTCTAGAAGCTGGAACATTTCTCCCTCTCAGCAGCAGAGGGCAGGAGGGGTCCAAGTTGCAGGCACACTCTCCTTTTTTTCTGGCACACAAAGAGAAGATGAAAACCAGATGTGTTTCCCTGCCCATGGCAAACACCAGCCTTTCCATCCTTACAGTCCTTCCTGACATCAGCAGCAATGGAAACAACATCCCACTCACCTTTGCCATGTCTGGCAGAGGTTGCAGCTCTTTCTATTGTATCCCTCTTGCTTTCAAGTCAGTAGCTCCTGTGTAACACAAGGAAAAGCAATCTTTTACCTGCTTTGCCATGCTCATGGCAGCAGCAATGCAGATGCCAGCAGCTGATGCCCACAAGGACAGCCAGCCTGGACTTATTTTCATTACATATCTTTGTCCTGATGTCTTTCTAGAAGCTGGAACATTTCAGCATCTCAGCAGAAGAGGGCAGGAGGGGTAAGATTTGCAGGCACACTCTCCCCTGATTATCTGGCACTGAAAGAGAAAGAGAAGATGAAAACCAGATGTGTTTCCCTGCCCATGGCAAACACCAGCCTTTCCATCCTTACAGTCCTTCCTGTCATCAGCACTAATTGAAACAACATCCCACTCAAGTTTGCCATGTCTGGCAGAGGTTGCATCTCTTTCTATTACATCCCTCAAGCTGTCAAGTCAAGAGCTCCTGTGTCACACAAGGAAAAGCAATCTTATACCTGCTGTGCCATGCTCATGGCAGCAGCAATGCAGATGCCAGCAGCTGAAGCCCACAAGGACAGCCAGCCTGGACTTATTTTCATTACATATCTTTGTCCTGATGTCCTTCTAGAAGCATGGAAATTTCTCCCTCTGAGCAGCAGAGGGCAGGAGAGTTCCAAGGTGAGGGCACACTCTCCCCTGTTTATCTGGCACTCAAAGAGAAAGAGAAAATGAAAACCAGATGTCTTTCCCTGCCCATGGCAAACACCAGCCTTTCCATCCTTACAGTCCTTCCTGACATGAGCAATAACTGAAACAACATCCCACTCACCTTTGCCATTTCTGGCAGAGGTTGCAGCTCTTTCTATTGCATCCCTCTAGCTGTCAAGTCAAGAGCTCCTGTGTCACACAAGGAAAAGCAATCTTTTACCTGCTGTGCCATGCTCATGGCAGCAGCAATGCAGATGCCAGCAGCTGATGCCCACAAGGACAGCCAGCCTGGACTTATTTTCATTACATATCTTTGTCCTGATGTCCTTCTAGAAGCTGGAACATTTCTCCCTATGAGCAGCAGAGGGCAGGAGGGGTCCAAGTTGCAGGCACACTCTCCTTTTTTTCTGGCACACAAAGAGATGATGAAAACCAGATGTGTTTCCCTGCCCATGGCAAACACCAGAATTTCCATCCTTACAGTCCTTCCTGACATGAGCAATAACTGAAACAACATCCCACTCACCTTTGCCATGTCTGGCAGAGGTTGCAGCTCTTTCTATTGCATCCCTCTTGCTTTCAAGTCAGGAGCTCCTGTGTCACACAAGGAAAAGCAATCTTTTACCTGCTTTGCCATGCTCATGGCAGCAGCAATGCAGATGCCAGCAGCTGATGCCCACAAGGACAGCCAGCCTGGACTTATTTTCATTACATATCTTTGTCCTGATGTCTTTCTAGAAGCTGGAACATTTCAGCATCTCAGCAGAAGAGGGCAGGAGGGGTAAGATTTGCAGGCACACTCTCCCCTGATTATCTGGCACTGAAAGAGAAAGAGAAGATGAAAACCAGATGTGTTTCCCTGCCCATGGCAAACACCAGACTTTCCATCCTTACAGTCCTTCCTGACATCAGCAGCAACTGAAACAACATCCCACTCACCTTTGCCATGTCTGCCAGAGGTTGCAGCTCTTTCTATTGCATCCCTCTAGCTGTCAAGTCAAGAGCTCCTGTGTCACACAAGGAAAAGCAATCTTATACCTGCTGTGCCATGCTCATGGCAGCAGCAATGCAGATGCCAGCAGCTGAAGCCCACAAGGACAGCCAGCCTGGACTTATTTTCATTACATATCTTTGTCCTGATGTCCTTCTAGAAGCATGGAAATTTCTCCCTCTGAGCAGCAGAGGGCAGGAGAGTTCCAAGGTGAGGGCACACTCTCCCCTGTTTATCTGGCACTCAAAGAGAAAGAGAAAATGAAAACCAGATGTGTTTCCCTGCCCATGGCAAACACCAGCCTTTCCATCCTTACAGTCCTTCCTGACATGAGCAATAACTGAAACAACATCCCACTCACCTTTGCCATTTCTGGCAGAGGTTGCAGCTCTTTCTATTGCATCCCTCTAGCTGTCAAGTCAAGAGCTCCTGTGTCACACAAGGAAAAGCAATCTTTTACCTGCTGTGCCATGCTCATGGCAGCAGCAATGCAGATGCCAGCAGCTGATGCCCACAAGGACAGCCAGCCTGGACTTATTTTCATTACATATCTTTGTCCTGATGTCCTTCTAGAAGCTGGAACATTTCTCCCTATGAGCAGCAGAGGGCAGGAGGGGTCCAAGTTGCAGGCACACTCTCTTTTTTTTCTGGCACACAAAGAGAAGATGAAAACCAGATGTGTTTCCCTGCCCATGGCAAACAACAGCCTTTCCATCCTTACAGTCCTTCCTGTCATCAGCACTAATTGAAACAACATCCCACTCACCTTTGCCATGTCTGGAAAGGTTGCAGCTCTTTCTATTACATCCCTCTAGCTGTCAAGTCAAGAGCTCCTGTGTCACACAAGGAAAAGCAATCTTTTACCTGCTGTGCCATGCTCATGGCAGCAGCAATGCAGATGCCAGCAGCTGATGCCTACAAGGACAGCCAGCCTGGACTTATTTTCATTACATATCTTTGTCCTGATGTTTTTCTAGAAGCTGGAACATTTCACCATCTCAGCAGAAGAGGGCAGGAGGGGTAAGAGTTGCAGGCACACTCTCCCCTGATTATCTGGCACTGAAAGAGAAAGAGAAGATGAAAACCAGATTTGTTTCCCTGCCCATGGCAAACACCAGCCTTTCCATCCTTACAGTCCTTCCTGCCATCAGCACTAATTGAAACAACATCCCACTCACCTTTTCCTAATCTGGCAGGGAGGTGATGCTCTTTCTATTATACCCCTCTGGCTTTGAGTTCACCAGTGCTTGTGTCACACAAGGAAATGCAACATTCCAGCTGTTCTGCCATTCCCATAGGAACAACTATGCAGATGTCAGTAGCTGATGCCCACAAGGACAGTAACCTGGTCTTATTTTCATTACATATCTTTGTCCTGAAGTCCTTCTAGAAGGTTGAACACTTCTCCATCTCTGCTGCAATGTTCAAAAAGGGTCCAAGTTTAGGGCACTCTCTCCTCATGGCCTCTTGCACTCAAAGACAAAGAGAACATGAAAACCAGAAGTGTTTCTTTGCCCATGGCAGACACTAGCCTTTCCATCCTGACAGTCCTACCTACAATCAGCTGGAATTGAAACAACATCTCCCACATCTCTTTTTTGAACTTATTCATGCAGGAATAATAATAATGAGAATTTTACTGTAAATCTTATTTCTGCATGGAAACGATCAGATAACTGGAGCTTTTTTCCCTAAAACAATCCAGGAAATTTGCATTGCTTATCTATGTACGCAAAATGTTTTTGCCATTCATCTCAAATATCAATACATCTGGCAAAATAAGATAGAAAAAGTATTTACAGACATTTTTGGACATTGATTACTTTTGGTCAAGTGGGTAAGAATCCCTAAGCTGCAATCATGAAATTCTTTTATCACTTTCTCTGATTTAGCCAGTGTTACTAAAAGGGAAATAAGACACAGGCTTTTGATAGCAGCTGCCAATTTAAGAACGATAATAAGTTTTATTATTCTTGGCTAAGATCAAAGTCCTGCATTTCAGGATTATCTCCAGCTCATCAAGTATAATTAACAGTTTTGGATAGCCACATTATTATATAGCAATATTGTCTTCCTGCAAGGAATTTCATTGTTTTGACACGTGCCACAGGTTGTTAATAGATTGCCTGATTACCATTTATTTTTTTTATTGGCTTATGATGACCACAGAAAATTATACAGCAGCACCATAAAAACTTTAAATCCTATCCCATGTATCTGCACTCATACGAAAATAATATTGGAAAGCATTGGTGAAACTAAGATTACAAAATAAAGCAGAGGACAATTTCAGTGAAAGCCTGCAGGTTTTACAGCTCTGCCCATTTCAAACCCCTGAAGACATCCACGGGTTTCCTGCTGTGGGACACAGGCACTCACCTGCAGCTCAGCACTGCCTGCTCATGCCTGCGCACACCTTCAGGCTGGAACCAAGGAAATCCTCAGCAAAGACATCAGTACACTTTTGTTATGATGACTTTCCTAAAGAAGCATCAAATATTTCTTCACGAGAAATACTGCAAGTCCCTTTGACACTAACCCTTATTTTAAATGTTTAGATTTGTGCTTCATTCAGGCGTGCTGTCACTCCCAAAAAGATTTTTATTCTTTTGTTTTTCATTCTGAGGAACACAGTGATTTCTGCCTTGTTTACTGACTGTAGGCACAGCAATACTCCTGCACCTTCAGGGAAACAGCAAATCCATCTCTTTCACACCCTACTTCTATCAAGCTCATTCACCTTACAAGGTATTTATTGCAAGCAGCTCTTCCAAAAATGGAGATTAACAGAGCCTGCAACCCAGGACACCTCAGTAAGCCAGTACTTTTCATCTCCTGAAGGTGTAGGTAGACACAGAGCTGGAACATCTTTTCCAGAGCTGTGTGATGCTATCTCATCTGTGTTCCCTTACTGTTGACTCAGTTTCACTTCTTATCTAACCTGGTTGCATCCCAGGATTTCTGGTGCCAAAAATAAACTGACAGCTTTCATCACTAGTTAAAAGGAAACTGCAATAGGAAAAGCAATTTTTCTGATTTCTCTGTTGATCAAAGATGCTTCATGCAAGCCTGATGCGGTAGAAACAATATCAGCTTTAGAATGACAGTCATGACAGCAGCATTTTCCAGAGTACTTCAGAAAGAACTGAGCACTGCCCCAAGAGCTTCAGAGCGGCAGGCTGTCACAGTGTGCCAACCAGCTCAGCTGTGAGTTGGCACTGAAGCTGCACCACAGGGAGAACAAAGCCCCCTGTGCACCCTTGGAGAGCCAAGGGTTGGAGATTCATGAACTTTGAGCTCCTTTCCAAGCCGGGCCATGCTGTGATTCTGGGATTCTCACCTTTGCCTCATCTGGCAGAGGGAGGCAGCTCTTTCTCTTGTCTCCCTATGGCTGTCAGGTCACCAGGGCCAGTGTCACACAGGGAACTGCAAACACTGTGTGTGCTGTGCCCTGCCCATGGCAGCACAGAGGCAGCTGCCAGCAGCTGATGCCCACAAGGACAGCCAGCCTGGACTTCCTTTGATTCCTTCCCTTTGGATCAGCGTCCTTCAGGAAGGCGGAACATCTCTCCAGCTGAGCAGCAGAGGACAGCAGGGCTTCGTTGTCTGGGCATGTTCTCTTCTGGCCCTCTGGCCCTCACAGACACAGGAGGAGGACACAGAGGCTGCTGTAACACAGCCAGCCCTGCCTCTCAGGTCAGCTCTCAGGCCATCCTCTCTCCCCTCAGCAGCAGCTCACTGTTCTGCACTCCTCTGGCCTGGGCTGGCAGAGGTGTGCAGCAGTTCTGCTGATCTCCCAGTGCTGGCCATGTCTGCAGTGCCTGTGTGAAAGACACAGGAAGCTGCCAGCATTGCACTGCTCTGCTGTGCCCCTGCCATCACCGAGTTTGCTGTCAGCAGCTGCTGCTACACGTCCATTCAGGCACAGGCCTTTCCTTCCTGGCCCTCTTTCCCCCCCTCTCTCCTCTGCTCTCTCTCGTGCTCCCCTTTGGCCTGGGCTGGCTGAGCAGTGCAGGCCTTGTTGTTGCTCCCTGGGCCAACTACGTCACGGTTCCCTGTGACTCTGCCAGCTGCTCTGACACAGCGACTGCGTCCTCAGTGTGGATTCCAGAATGCGACAGACGTCCAGAGAAGACTTCCAGGGCTGATTGGAACATGCTGCCATCAAGAACTGCCATGGCTCAGGCCCCCTGGGAATCTGCTCACAGCGAAAGCTGCTGTCACTCTGTGTGGGCACAGCCTTGTCTGTGTAGGCCTGCTCACACTGCAGCCCCTGTCTGCACCAGAACCGTGCCGATCCACCTTCTCTTGGCCTCCTTGCCTGCATGGAAAAGGGCAGCTTGGGCTGAAGGCCCTCAACTTTCAGATGGCCGAGTGAAGTCTCTGAGCCCTGGTGACCCACTCAGCTCTTCAGCCTGCTGACCTGCTCTGCTGGGGCTGTCTTAAAAGGCAGAGGGCACGTGATCCTAATGTCCCCACATCCATCCCTCTTAGCATACTGTAGGCCAGTTCCTAAAAGGACACCTGCACAATCTCTCTGAATGTTAATCAACATGTAGTTAGTTTTCAGTGGTGATTAGCTATGTGTTTAGTCAGAGGTGCAATGGTTCTAATGGTGAGAGAAAGACATTCCCAGTTGTCATCAGGTGGAACACACTTCAGACTGGAATCCTCAAGCAGACTGCAGTCAAGCTTTCTTAATTACTCGTTGTTGTTATCAATTCAGACGCATCTCTGAATTCCTGCTTGAATGAACATTCTGTAATAATCTGCTGAGACAGTGCAAGGCTTGACAATGAGACTATAGTTTATGAAAGCAGCACTTTTTACTTCCTTTACAAGTTCTTATCTGAATGCTAAATACAACAACAATTCACTTCTCACTGGGTTGAACGTTTTAAATATTTGGCAAACATAATGGTTCTAATTCTGACATTTAATATGAAAATATTAAAATTCCTTGTAAGTACTTTTTTGTTAGAATGCCAGATGCTAAAGGGATGAAGTGGCACAAGAAAGCAAAATGTCTGTGCTGATGGCAGGAAGGACTGTAAGGATGGAAAGGCTGGTGGTTGCCATGGGCAGGGAAACACATCTGGTTTTCTTGTTCCCTTTGTCTTTGAGTGCCAGAAAAAGAGAGGAGAGCGTGCCCTCACCATGGACCCCTCCTGCCCTCTGCTGCTGAGATGGAGAAATGTCCCACCTCCTACAAGGACATCAGGACAAAGGTAAGTAATCAAAATATTTCCAGGCTGGCTGTACTTGTGGGCATCTGTTGCTGGAAAATTTAATGGCAGTAAACTGCCTAGATAATGACAGAATGAGGGTGACAATAGAATGGTACGTAATCACAGTGCAATGAAAAAAGTATGCAGGGTGCAGGAAGGGAGGTGTGGACATTCTGAGTTGCAACTCTTTATTTGCTCCAGAAAGCTCTATCAGAATGGAAGACTGAAGGAAATACTTTGAGGGGTTTTTTAATGTGACTGGATAAAAGATCCACGTGGCAAATTGAATAACTGGGTGGTAAAGGGACATAGATACCTCACTGTTTCATGGAACCTTTCAATTAAGCACCTGAGCACTGTGTACAGGACTTGGGAATATAAGTATTAGAGGATCATGGAATATCTGTATTTGGAAGGGACCTCGAGGATCATGTATTCCACCTCCTGGTTCCACACCGGACCTCCTATGGGTCAAGCCCTGTGTCTGAGAGCATTGTGCAAATGCTCTTTGGCCTTTGTCAGCTCAGTGCCAAACCACTGCCCTGGGGAGCCAGTGCCAAATTCCATGTATCTAGTTCATCCTACAGAATGATGCCAAGAACAGTTATAGAGATCGACTTACAAACAAAATTCTTGTCTTGAATTAATGGTACACTCACCATTTAAAAAAAAAAAAGAAAAAAAAAAATCAAAGCCACATTCTTACGCTGGCATGTTACAGTATTGTCAGATTTTTGTAATTCTGTTTTGTCATATAAGATTCTCTCATCATGAAATAATGACCAAATTCTCTTTTCAGATCTAAACATACAAATGTTAAAGGCAACAGTGCTGTTCAAACACTGCTTTGGGTATGAAACTGAAGGTAGTAAGGAATGTTATCAAGGAGTTAGAAGAAAACATGTAAGTGTAGGTTTAAAAGCAACCTGTATTGTTACTTAGAGATTGATATAGTGTAATCCAGTGCACAGTACTTGTAACGTGTGTTTTACAAAATGCTTTGCAATGTAGGCATCTATTAAGATAAATGCTGCAAGTTCTAATATGTCCATGACCTTTTCAAACTGTTCCTTATTCCTACACATCACTACGAGTAGTTCTTCTGTCAGGAAGGATCACATGAGTAATTAACCTGTGACCTTAAGTTTGGAATTAACTGCATACAGTGGAAGTAAGAGCTGTGGGTTATTTTGCTCTTTCAGTGTTGAACAGCCGAGGTGTTTTGTTTTGGAGGGTGGACAGTGATGGGACAAGTGGGGAATGGCTTTAAACTGAGACGGGGGGTGTTGAGGTTTAGGTTGGATGTGAGGAGGAAGTTTTTCAGCCAGAGGGTGGTGAGGCACTGGAACAGGTTGCCCAGGGAGGCTGTGGATGCCCCATCCCTGCAGGCATCCAAGGCCAGGCTGGATGTGGCTCTGGGCAGCCTGGGCTGCTGGTTGGCAGGTTAGAAAGCCCACAGGACCTTATTGCAGCCCTGGGTGCAGGGGGATCACTGCTCCTAGCATGCACACAGAAGAGCTGGAGCACACAGGTGATGTCCATTCCACTTGTGAACATTCCTGCAATTGCAGAGAGCGTGCGCCTGTTCCAATCACTGCTGCACAGATTAAAAACTGATTGCAGATGAGCTGTTTTGGTATGGGGTTCTTGCCAACGGTCTGCAGTGGCTGTGTGATTCCTCGGGGAGTTGCTCTCCAGCCCAAAGGTCATGTCCTAAGTCGACCAGATCCCGTTTGTGTCCAGAAATGGCTGACAACAGATCAGCTGCTGGTCAAGTTTCTAACATCACACTGGCCTTGCTCCAGTGTCTGTGTCATCAGCCCCAGCACATACGGTGCACCTCTTCAAGGCTTTGCAACACTGAGACTCTGCACTTGGGCTCCAGACATCCTGCTGCACCAAGAGGTTATTCTAGCTTTGGTATCTTGCAACTTTGTCTATAACTACATCACTGTAATCATAAATGTCTAGGAGCATGGAGATGGAGAAATTAATCTTCCTGTAATTCTCTGTACTGCAGCCCCGTGGTTGTCAACACCTAATGCAATATTGAAATTTCAGTTGAGAAATTGAAAGCTGTCCCTAACAAAAAACCATCTGCATTTGTTATTGAAATCACACTAAGGATCAAGAAATCCAAATGCTTCTAGCATAACCACGATTACAGGCAGTGTTTAGACAAGCTCTTACAGGAAAACCATGAACACAAGGCTAAAGAGAGACTAAGTGATGCACTCTGCAGGAATACTCATGGAAGTATTCACAATGCAGGAGTCTGATCTGATTACAGATGCTGTGCTTTAAGTACCCCTTATCATATCTTTTTTTTCACTGTTGTGCAGGGGTTGGACTCAGTGATCTCTGGAGGCTGGAGATGCTGTTTGCTAATGGAAGATGGAAGATGGAGAGAGGAAAAGCAAGTGAAAGGCATGCTGTGCATAGCCACCACATGGCATCTGCACCACTTCCCCCTGCACCAAGGAGGAGCAGCTCACAAGCTTGGCCTGGGCCAGGGAAGGGAGCAGACAAACATCTGGACCGACCCCAAACGAGCTGGTTCTGCAGGTTGGGTGTCTTCTGCTGCTTGTCTCACATCCTGCTGCTCAGCGGTAGATTTGTTCCTGCTCAGTGCTAACAGGAAACTCACACAGCATTTCTGTTTCAGCTGTGCCAACGCTTTGATCCCTTGCTGCTTGGATGGGGCGTTTGAAGAAGGATGCCTGTGCTGATGTCCAGCCAGGCTTTGGGGATGAGTCTCCACACCAGGGTCCGTCTGACAGGACTGAGGGTTGGGGATCCAGCCAGGTCGAGTCCAGCGTGCTTTGCTCTTGTTCTTAGTGCTTGTTTTTGCTCAGGAGGGCAGGAGGTGAACCTCGTGAACCAATGCCTGCAGACGGGGTTTGCAGAGAAAGAGGTCCTGCAGGCCTTGTGTGACAGCCACGGAGCTGCAGCGAGGCTGCATCAGTGTAAAACACCAGAGATCCACGGAGGTGTGAAGGGGAGCTGTGGGCTGCAGTCACGCAGGAAGGGATGTGCATGCTCGGGGTTTGGTTGTTGTGTGTGTGTTAAGTGACTGTGATACCACTGCTGGGTCAGTGTGAGTGTACGGAACAAGTGTGACAGCCTTTTTGATGGAGTCCTGTGAAAGGATTCCTATGGATTTGAGATCCAACTATCAGCCTGTGGGCATCATCCAGGAGTTGGGGTAGGGGATGAGGCAAGGGAAGGTGGTGTAAGAAGGTGATAAAGCAGTCTGGCAGCAGTTCTGTGTTTCTCCCATCTCCTGCTTTATTTCCTTCCAGGTGAAATAGATGGGTGCTGCAACATGCCCTTGAATGTAACAAAACCCACTCTAGTGTGGATTTGACATGGGCCCAGCACTGCAAGGTACGCTGCTGGGAGGAAGCGTCCATCTGGCTGAGGGCAGGAAGGCCCTCCAGAGGGATGCACTGAGGCCAGTTGTGCGAGGCTCAACAAGAGCAAGCGCCAGGTCCTGCGCTTTGGTCATGACGACCCCGTGCCAGCTTCTCCAGGATTTGGCTGGGGTAGAATTCCAAGCAGCCCCTGATTCCAGAACGTTGGGCTGGGCTGTTGGAATCTTCTGCCCTTGTGACTGGTCTTGCCTCCCCACCCTGTCCGTCGTGGTGGAGCAGCCTGGTGGCCCTCAGTGATGTCATAAGGGCTAGAATGAGGGGAGGAGCAGTGCGTGCTGCGTCCCTTCATTGGAGCCCTGGAGCTCTGACTGAGCAGCTCGCTTGTTGCACTTGTGCACCGACTGCGTACCTTTGTCTTCACACCGTCCTGTGCAGCACCTTGTAGGTAAGCTGAGACAGTGTGGGAGAGACGGGGGGACAGTGAGTGCTGAGAACTGCTGGCTGGCGGAGCTCATAGGATCACATTATCTCCATCAGCAGAGGGGTGGCCATGAGGGACAGGGAGGTGATCGTCCCCCCCTGCTCTGCTCTTGTGAGGCCCCAGCTGCAGTACAGTGTCCAGAAAGACAGGGAGCTGTTGGAGAGGGTCCAGAGGCGAGCCACAGAGATGATCAGGGGACAGGAGCACCTCCCCTGCAAAGACAGGCTGAGGGAGCTGGGCTTGTTCAGCCTGGAGAAATGAAGGCTGTGGGGTGACCTCATGGCAGCCTTCAGTACCTAAAGGGAGCCTAAAAAGAGGAGGGGAATCAACTCTTTGAAAGGGTAGATAACAGCAGGACAAGGGGAAATGGTTTTAAGTTGAAAACTTAAGTTTTTAAGTTGAGGGAGGGCAGATTTTGGATTTTCCCTCGTAGTCTTTGCTAAACCGTGGAAGCAAACTGACCTGCTCTTTCTCTCTCCTCTCTCCACCCTCTGCCTGCTTCCCTGCTGCAGCTTTTGCTCGTGGAAGATCAGAGCAAAGTGACAAGGAACGGCTGCGGATTCGTGAGATTTGTCTCCCTCGTTCTGATCTCTTGCCAGGTACCTGCCATGCTTTGTCCCCCCACATGCTTTAGCAGCCCGTGACGCCCCGTGTTTAGTAACACAGCCTCATCCAGCTTTGATGGGACGCTGGTCACGTGTGGGTTTTCTCCACGTGCTCTGCAGCTCAGCCCTCAGAAGGATGCTGTCTGTGGTGCTGTGACCAGCTGGTTTTATGGAAAGCAATCCCTTAGGCAAAGAGTCCCAGCCCCAGCTTGTGCAGAGCTGCACAGCATCACCAGGGACACCAGCAGGCGTGCTTGGGCTGTGTGAGTGTGCCCGACAGCTGTAGGGAGCACAGCAGAGATGTGAACAGAGAAAATAAAAGTGTGTTTCTTTTCAGTTCCAGCTTGTCACACCTACGCTGATGGCTGTGGCGTGCAGCGAGATCAGCTGTGGGCCTGACCTGGCATGGACAGAGGTAGAGTATGAAGCTCTGATTGGTCTTTGTTCCCTGACTGCAGCCAGCAGAGTGAGCCGCAGATGTGCTCTCCTGCTTTCCAAGAGAGCTCCTCTGTGGCAAGACAGTAGTGCAAGCGTGGCAAGTTTATAAAAGTACCAGAGCCATCTCGGCTGTGGGGTTTGTCCTCTACTGACTTTTCCCTTGAAATGGCTGCAGAAACAACAATCATTCTCTGCTCTGTTTGGCCTCGCTGTTGGTTGGACTGCTCAGGAGAGCTGCTTGGTGCTTGCAATGGCACTGTTTGCACCTTGTAACTGCAGCCGTAGCTTTGGTTTCCCTCTTCACGGTCTCGTAGCATCTGAAACAGTCAGCCTTCCTGCACAAAGAGCGCAGGAAAGGATGTGGCAAAATACACAAGGCCACCTGTCTGCGTCAGTGCCATTGCTGATTAGTCTGGGTGGGGAGAGATGCATCTTTGCTGGCGTGTGCCTGCTGCACACCAGGGAGAGAAACAGCCGTTATTAGACTTGCAGTTCCTTCTCAAGTGCCCATGATAAGGACCGAGTGCATTTCCTGCAGCTTTCTCTGCAGATGTGCTCCTCACCTTGAAATCCTCCTTGTTGGTTCCCAGCTCCTCACCGTGGCCTGTGCTCTCTGTTTCAGGCTGAGAACAAGGGGAAGCCCCTGCTGGACCATGAGGTGGCACCTGTGAATGTTCCAGCTATTGCTGCTGCCCATGTCGTTAAGAGACACGTTGCCCAGGCAGCGGATGAACTCTCCTTTGAGGTAAGCAGTTCAAGGCGTTCCTTGTTGTTCAATTTTACAATGGCAAATGCCTTCAGAGCTGCACTGGTGCAAGTGCTCTCATGCTCGGCGATGTTTGGCAGTGCAGAAGAATGCAGTCATTTGAGCTGTGCTTTCCTCCCAGCCGTGCTGAAGCTGGGATTGACATTGCAATCTCTTGCAGGTGGGAGACATCATCTGTGTTATCGACATGCCACCAAAGGAGCTGAGCCCCTGGTGGAGAGGCAAGCTCGGCTTCCAGGTAGGCACAAGCTTCAGACTGGAGAGTGCAACTGCAGTAAAGGCAGGAATCTCAGCTTAGAGCTGCTCTGCCTGCTCAGGATGCCTAAAGGACATAAACAGTTTCCCTGTGTCGGTGTCAGAGGACCTTGCCTTTGGCTGCAAATGTTGAAAAATTATTACCTTTATGCTGTGAACTATGGCCATTTTCTGCTGGATAGTCTTATGGAACGTCAGGCAAGCACGTTCCAAGGGAAATGTTACGTGGCTTTTGATTTAACAGTTCAGATCTGAGAAGTGCTGCATGCAATAGTTGGCCTCTCTTCTTGTTACAGGTTGGATTTTTCCCAGGGGAGTGTGTGGAACTCATTAATAAGAACATTCCTGAGGCACTCATCAACTCTGTGCCAAAGCCAGGTAGGGATGTTACATTTGATGGTGTGGGGAAGCAAAATGAAGTCTTATTTGGGGTGTGTTCCATGTTTAGTACCTCCTTTATCCATGCCACATTGTCCTCTGGGTTGATGATCCTTCATGCACACCATGGGGCAGGGATTTGGCGCAATCTTCCTGTGTTTATGACTGGACTTGTGGAAACTATAGAATCTTCATAGAATGGCTTGGGATGGAACGGTCTGCAAGGTTCTTAGGCTTCCACTTCCCTGCATCAGGCTGTGCTGCCAGCCCCCACATTTATTGTCAGATTAGACCAGGCTGCCCAGGGCCCCATCCAACCTGGCCTTGGGCTCCTCCAGAGATGGGGAAAATCCCTTTTTGTATGTACTGGTTGGTAATGTTCTTCCCGTTCTGACGTGCTCTGTAGAATGTGCTGTGCTCAGCCTCGTCCAACGGAGCCAGACCTGAAATGACCTGGTTTCTTCCTTTTGTTGTGCAGTGCCCAAGAAACGCAGCAAGATCCTCACCTTCCTTCGTTCCTTGGTGAAGGCCCGCCCAAAGAAACCGACCGAGCGGGAGGTGGAGAAGGAAAGGGTGTTTGGCGGTGACCTGGGAGAGCATCTTCTCCACTCTGGTCGTGATGGTAAGGAGCTGCCCATTCCTGAGATCTTCCTCTGCTGGGCATCTAAAGAAGATGAAAGGGAGCTCATATCTAGCACGGGGCAGGCTGATAGCAGTGGAGGCACGTGTAATGGGAGTTGATGGCTGAAGGATCAAGTGAGGCGGATGCTCCTAAGAGACAAGCACATCTGTATTTGCTTCAGCCAAGCCTGGCTGGGCTTAGTGGATGGGATGTGACTCCCGGGAGCAAAGCCTGCAGCACGATTGAATCAGGAGCTCCACTGACGGCTGGCACGTGTTCTTCAGTCCCCCAGGTCCTCCAGAGCTGCGCTGAGTTCATTGAGCAGCACGGCGTGGTGCAGGGGATATACCGCCTGTCCGGCGTCGCGTCCAACATCCAGAGGCTGCGGTAAGAGTGCTGCGACTGACACAGCCTGAGTGCATCTGGTGTGGCTTTGGGCTTGCCTTCCTCTCGCTCAACCGGGTTTGCGTCCCTCTCTCCAGGCAGGAATTTGAGTCGGAGCAGATTCCAGAGCTCACCGTCCGCGACATTCACAGCGTGAGCTCCCTCTGCAAGATGTACTTCAGGGAGCTCCCGAACCCTCTGCTCACCCACCAGCTGTACGGCAAGTTCTCGGTAAGCACAAGGCCACGTCTTTCATTTCCCTCTTCCTGGGCCTCTTGGCAGATGGCTGCAGCAGTGCCCCAGCTCGGAGGCCCTTTTGCTGTCAGCCCCACGAGGTTTACTCGCAGTGGTGTACTAGCCTGATTGGTGTCTCGCTCCCTTTCTGCACTACTCCAGGATGCTGTTGGTGCCGCTACAGAGGAGGAGCGGCTGCTCAGAATGCAGGACGTCATCCAGCAGCTGCCCGCTCCTCACTACAGGTCAGTGCTGCCCTCAGCCTGCTGAGCTCAGCCCTGCTGCATTGCAGAGGGCAACGATGCGGTTCCAGGCTCTGTCTCACGCCGGCAACACGATGCCTGTGTATGCTGAAGGGTTGAAGGCTCCATGGGCTTACTTTATGGGGTCAGTTCCTGGGCACGGGGGCACGCTTGGTGCAGCTGATGGCTGCGGCTGTGCTGTGCTGGGGCTTGGTGCTGCAGCGTGGCACTCAGTCAAGTTGGATCTACTTCATCTTCGGTGACAGTAGCAATCACAAGAAGTAGCATGAATGGAGGTTTGCTTTCTGAATTGCAGCACGGCATGCTCGTTGGTGCTGAACGTTTGCCTCTCTTGTTTTCCAGGACACTGGAGTTCCTGATGAGACACTTGGCGTGTCTGGCTGGGAGCTCCACGATAACAAACATGCATGCCAAGAACCTAGCCATTGTGTGGGCTCCAAACCTCTTAAGGTAAACTTCTGGTTCTGTTTCAACACAACGCTTCATATGTTCTCCACTAAAAAAGAACAGTCCTCTTTTTCTCCATCAAATGTGCTCTTCTCCTGTAAAATCTGTGGCTGACAGAAGAGCAGGAGCCTGGGCTGTTCTCCAACCCCACAGGCACAATGTCTAGGTGACAATTTCTGCAGTCTTGTTGAGATGGGACTGACGTGTCCTTGATCATCCAGGGGAATTTCTGCAGTGGCATCACTGATTGCCCACTGCGGAAGTCTCCAGAGCCTCAGCTGACAGCTTTTGGCTGCAACAATTCAGACTCGGGGAAACGGTCTTGGAGAAATGACTTCTAAAATCTGCCTTTTCTACAGATCACAGCAGAACGAGTCTGCCTGCGCCAGCGGAAGAGCTGCCTGCATGGAGCTGCAGACGCAGTCGGATGTGGTGGAATTCATCATCAACCACACAGACGTCCTCTTCGGCTCCAAATCCAGAGCAGACATCGCAGATGCAGCAGGTGAGTGTCTTCCTCCATTAGCTTGATCTTGACCTGACACCTTGACCAAATGCAGGCCTTCTCTGGGACCTTTGAGATACTCTTTTACCATCAAGAGGACAGCAGACCTCTGGGCTTCCATTAGGGTATGGCATCCTGTTGCTGGATGCTGAGAATGTCCAAGCCCAAACTTCACAAGGAGGAAACCGTCATTATTATGGTTTGCACGCAGGAAAAGCTTGATGCAAGTGTGGCAGCGAAGCTTTCTCAGTTCCCTGCCCCTTTTATCTAGGGGTAAGCTGCTCTTAATGATGACCGTGTCCTTTGCCATAAACAGACTTCTGCCCACATGGTTATTTTGAGCTCCTCTTCTTCCAGTGGCTCGGATAAGCAAGCCTGAGAAAAATACAGCACCTCCCCCAGAACTGTGGTGGCTGTGCTGCTGCTTTCTGATCCTCGCTCTTACCTGTGGTTTTCCCTGACAGGGCACAATTCTCTCCCAGGGCCCAAGTCTGTGGGGGTCTCTTCTGCTGCCACAAAGCTGCTCAGCCTGGAGGAGGCACAGGCACAGAGGCGAGGCCACAGCAGCTCTCCTGTTGTGACAGAGAGCAGCAGGGACATTGAAGTGGAAGAAAGCCCTGCAGCTGGGCAGGGCAATTTCCACACCGTCATCGACTTTCCATCTGACAGGTAAAGAGGACTTTCTTTTCCAGCACTTAGCATCATTGTTTGGGTGGGTTTTTGTGGTTTTTTTTTCCCAGTATTTCTAGTGCCAAAAGTTGCTGAAAGTAAGTTAGGCTAAGGTGGGATTTTCCAGATGTCAGGGCCACGTGCCTGAAACCAATTCCAGTTCTCCTCTAAGCAGAGCAGTTGGTCAGACTTGCTGGCACTAGAAATTAAACATGGCAGTGAGATGAGGCCGATGAGGTGCTAATGTAAGAGTCAGAGATGCTTCTGAACTTCCTTTATGGCTGCACGGTTCCTCAGAAAGCAGTTACACCTGCCAGCTCCATCAAAGCCATCCCTCAGATGCTGTGCTGTACAGCTGTGGAGCCTTTGCTCACATGCTCTGCATCTTGCTTGACAGAGTTGAGGGGAATTTAGCCAGCAAGACTTCAGGGCTGAGCTATAGGAATGGAGCCATCCTCAACTGCTGGAAACAGAGCGAGTTTCTAAGTTGTGTTTCTGCAGAAACCAGGCAGTGCTAGGAACAAGCAACTGCTGCCAAGAGCTCAGTGCTGCTCTTCCTTCACCCTGCACCACGCACGACTCACAGCATTGGCTGTTTTCTCTCTCCAGACAAAATCCACCCAGCAAGAAGGAGGAATCACCAGCTAGCAGTTGGTGTTGCTGTTTCAGCCTCAGAAAGCAAACCTCTGGGAGCAAACGCCAACTGCAGCGCAATGCCAGGCAGCCCTCAGAAACAGCAGTGGTAGTCCTGGCAGGTAAGGGTGCAAATGCAGCTTCCAAATCCCTGCTTTTCAGGAACATAGAATTCAAGTTCGCTCTGCACTTGTATCTCCTTCTGCCATTCCAGCCCCTGCCTAACGTCTTCAGTACACCTCTGATCAACCACTGTCGTAATTCAGCTTGTGAAAGTTTGACACTAACCCCTGTGTATCCTTTCTAGGTGAATCGAGCCCTTGCCAACCCACAAGATCCAGGGCAAGTAGCGAGGATGCTCTCTGTGCTTCCATCAGTGGAGAGCTCTTAGGAAGCACAAATTGCTGCAGTTCCAACAGCAGCCTTCCACATGAAAACAGTGATGGAGAGAAGGAGCTCATCGAAGTCCATGCCCTCATTACACCTGGCTCTGCTGAAGTTGCTGACCTGGGCCTGCAAGACACCACAGTCGCCAGCCTGGATTGTAACCAGGAGTCCATGCAGTGCAGCCCATCCCAAGCACAGTGTGAGTGCCCCGACAGCAGCACCTCCATGCAGGAGCAGGTCAGCATCAGTGAGGAGGAGCAGAGCCTCTTGCAAGGGGACTTTCAATCAGGCCTCCAGTCTCAGGCACAGGACAGCAGCACTGAGAGCTCTGAGCCACTCTCTCCATGACAAGACAGGATGAGTCCCTAAGTCACCGTGGACCTCTCACACCCTCCTGTCCTTTATTTAATAATAAAAGCACACTTGTGCTCAACCAACGCCTTGACTGCCTCCAGAGTCTTCATTCACACGGACTGGGATGAATGCAGCACACAGCAAGGCACCCCAGCTTGCAATGCTGTGGCCGTGGGGTGCGTGCAGCACAGCTCCGGGTTTGTTCCTGTTTTGTCTGGCTTTGGGATGTCTGCAGGGGGAGCTCTGCTACCATTTGGCATGGTAGCAAATAATCTCTCGCATCCTGGATGCTGCTCATGATACTCCCAAGCTTCCTGGCTGTGGCTTTGTGATGCTTTTCAGGGCTTTCTGATGCATTTCCATGCCTTGGCTGTTCTTTAACACCTCTCTCCTCCCATCATGTCCTTTCCTGGCTCCCACCTACGAGCTGGCCGTGCAGATCATCTCCAGACCTGTCATCAGCACACTGCGGCAGGAGAAGCTCCCCCTGGCCAACGTCAGGCAGTACTGCTTGGTCTGCAGCTCAGTGGCCATTTCCCTTTTAGGCGGCTCCTGCAGAAGAATCAAGCAGCAGAAGAATTTCCTCACCCTGCAGCACACAAATGCTACGAAAGCAGAAACAACCTGGGAATCTCTGGGTCTGCAAGACTTCACAGACACTCACCGACTGTGCCTGATGGCTCCCTCCCATCCTTGATTTCCTTCTCCCCTTCTCCTCATCGGATCCCACTGCTGAGCCATGATCAAGCTGCCCAGTGTGGCAGAGCATCGTGCAGAGCCGTGCTGGCACCTCCTCCCCTTCCTCTCCTGCAGCTCAGCGTGCAACCTGAGCAAGTTTTTTTCTGAGAAAGTGACCAGCTCTTTTCCATCCCTTTGCCCCTACAAACAGTTGTCCAGAGGATCTTGTCCAAGAATTCCTGGAACAGCCTGCAGCTGGCTCTCCTGAAGTTCAGGCTCCTGCCTTTGCTTCCTGCCAGGCCCGCATTCCTTGAGATCACCAACTCAAGGAGGGCATGGTCACTGCAGCCCTGACCGCCTCCTGTCGTAACCCCTGGTGTGCACCATGTCCAGCAATGCTTCCCTTCTGCTTGCTGTGCCCAATGCCTGCACCACAGAGTGATTCTCACTGCACTCCAGGAGTCTGTCAGATTGCTTGCAGCCAGCCATGCTGATTTCCCAGACTGACTGGAATCCCCCATCAGGATGAGAGTCAGTGAGTGCGATGCTTCTGCTGGCTGCAGTAAGCAGCTCCCACCAACAGGCTCTCTTTCCAGGCGGCTGTAGCAGACCCTCACCTCCAGAAGCCCTGCACTGCTGCACTTCCTGATTTTACCCACAAGTTCACAACCTGGTCATGGCTCTTCTGAGTTCTTTGCAGTCAACTTCTCATCATAGAGGGCAAATCCCTTGCCTTCCAGAATTCCATAGTATCAATTGTGTCAGGATTTTTTTATTTTATTTATTTATTTATTTATTTTTTTCCATTTTCTAGGTAGGAAAATGAATTTCTGAGCCAGGAGAAGCAGAAGTGAAACAGTCTTCCTGGCACTGCTCAGGTTGCATGAGTTGCCAAGTGCTCCTCAGGTAATGTGTGCTGAAGAGCTGACCTTGGTGGCAGGGGCTGTGGCTGCATTTTGTGCCTGTCATGCGGGAATCCAAGAAAGCCTATTCAGAGCAGGAGCTGCAGAGCGAGATAAACATCACGAGAAGGTAAGGCTGAGAAGCAAGGACACCTCCAGAAAGAAGAGAAAAACTGAGTCAAGTGAGCTGCGTGACGGCCGTGTGATGCTGACCATGATTGGAGGAAGAGCGCATGGCTGGGAATGACTGATGGCTCTGGTTGGATGGGTGCCTGTGTGCACAGAGTTAAGGAGTGTTTGTGGGATGTTTTGCTGGCATCTAACGGCTGTAAGGGGAAGTCAAGAGAGAAAACTTGTGAATGCATAAAAGGGATGTTAAAATCTGGAACAGACTGTTTGGATCATTCACAGCTGTGTCCAGATTGCCACACTGTCAGAACCTGGGGCCTAGGATTTTCCTTTAAGAGTGCCAACTGCTTATTTTAAGTGATAAAAAGTAACATTGAAAAAAGCTTCCCTCCTTGCATTAGAATAAGGCATTGATATTTGATGTTTCTGTCTTTCCATTCCTTTAGCAGCCTGGGTGTTGATGCAGCTGCATGCATCTGCTGCCCTCCCCTTCTGTTTTGTGTAAAAGAACAGTAAAATATGCAATCAGTGTGAGATCTTTCTGAAGTATTTTACTTTATTTGCCCCTAGGCTGCAATGGCTGGGAAATGGCAGTGTCACCCAGGAGCCCACACGGCGACCTGATGTCTCATTGTTGGGGTCTATTGGAAACCACCACGATGACAAAAGAATGCCTGGGATTCCTCCGGCCCAAATGCCAAACCTTGCACTTGGCTGTGCTGAACCTCATGAGGTTCACCCAGGCCCACCTCTCAAGTCTGCTGAGCTCAAACAGATGTCATTTTTCTCGTGTCCTTCCATTCCGAGTCCATCTGTTCCCCAAAGCAAAAGAATTCTGACCAAGGCTGCAGTTGCAGCTGACTTCCCAAGGCTGCAAGACGTGGTGGTGACACAGCCTTGTGCTTCTGCATTGGTGCTCATCCCACGTTTCCTTTCTCTGTCTCGCAGGTCAGCTCCTGCTGGAAGCAGATGGTATCCCAGTGTGAATGAAGGTCAGTGCAGGAGCAGCTGCTGATGGGAGGAAGGAAGTCCATGCTGAAGAGCTCTGAAGCATCTGCAGGTATGGTTCTGGAGGAGGCAGCAGTGATGTTGTGGGGCTCCCCAGCAGGAAGCTGTCTCATCCAAATGCTTGCTGAGTGGTTGGAAGGGAGCTTTCTGCATGACAGCAGCACCAGCTGCTTGCTTCAAATGCTGCAAAGACAAGGATTAGCACGAGTTCCAGTATCTACAGTATCATCACGAATCACGATAGGATTACAATGTGTCCTCATACAAACGCAGCCATTTCTCTCTGAGTCCAGAGACTGTCCAGAAAGCATCTTTGAGGTCTCTCACACCAAACCACTGCTGTCCGTGTGGGATCTGACTCATTAGGGTATAGGGGTTAGGAACCACAGGCTGTCTTTTGAGAACGGGTTCAGTCATTTCCTTACATCTTGCACCAGCCGATACGTGCCGTCTGCCTTCCGTGCCGACAGGATTGGGGTGTTATAAGGCCACAGACAAGGTTCCAGAAGACCATCCTTAACCACTGTCTGTGTTACAGCTTTTAGACCCACTCTCCCTTCTAAGGCTATGGGATATTGTTGCTGTTTCACAGCTCCACTCCCTCCTTGGGCAGTTCTTTGTAAGGGAAAATTGTGAGTCCACTCCGATTTCCTTCCCCTGCCCACACCTTTGGATTCATTTCTTCTTCATCACAGCTGATAACACATTCATTGACACCTGATATCTGTTTCACAGACTTGCAGCTGTAATCCTCATTTAACTGTTAAATCTCTCCCCCATAAATCGGTCCCTGCATCAGGCACAGAGAACAATTGCCCTGCAACTATTTTATCTTTCCATTTTAGTTCTGTGGTCTCCAAGAGTGGAGCTGTCATTTCTGATCCCTCAGCCCCAGTTATGCACAACAGCCACATCCAGATACACGTCTGGTACCTCTGAACTAGCTAATGCTGTAGGATGGAATGTTGTTTCTGCACTGGCTATCAAATGTGGGATTGCTCTGAAGTAGTACCGCACCATGTGTTTTGTAATTTGCCCTTAGAAACAGTTTGAAAAAGTAGAAAGACTTTATTAGTATTAGTAAAAAGAAGTTATTTCATAACATATTTTAGAAATACAGTTGTTCAATCATGTGATCAATTCACACTTACAGAACTGTAATAGTTACAAATTGCATGGGTTTAGTATTAAGGACCAGAAAGCATGTTGTAAGGCCATTCTGTTTGGATAGGAGAAGCTCAGCAAAAGAAAAACAGACTCCAAAGAAGCCAGGGCCTCCACACAAGGCCGAATTGACTCACTCTGTGGGCAAGTTGGGATGCAACAGGCAGGCAACAAGAGACTCCCCTCTGTCCTCCTTCCAAACTTCTCTCTATTAAGGGATGAGCAGGTGTCCAGAAATAGTGGCCAAGTGTTGATAAGCAGCTGTCAGGCGTTCAATAATTAGCAGTATACCTGCTGAGCTAGCAACAATTGGTGTTTAGCCAGTAACACACACACACACAGAATGGCCCGGGTTGGAAGGGACCTCAAGGATCAGGAATCTCCAACTCCCTGCCACAGGCAGGACCACCAACGTCTGTAGCACAGCACATATGCACATTGCTGGATAGAAACAGCAGTGTGGGAAAAAACTATATGCTGTGCATGCAAAGGGTGAATCAGAATGGCTCAACAGCTGTCACACAAGGAAAAGGAATCCCTTACCTGCTGTGCCATGCTCATGGCAACACCAATGCAGATGCCAGCAGCTGATGCCCAGAAGGACAGCCAGCCTGGACTTATTTTCACTACATAACTTTGTCCTGATGTCCTTCTAGAAGCTGGGACATTTCTCCCTCTGAGCAGCAGAGGGCAGGAGAGCTCAAAGGCGAGGGCACACTCTCCTCTATTTATCTAGCACTGAAAGATTAAGAGAAAATGAAAACCAGATGTGTTTCCCTGCGCATGGCAAACACCAGCCTTTCCATCCTTACAGTCCTTCCTGACATCAGCACTAATTGAAACAACATCCCACTCACCTTTGCCATGTCTGGCAGAGGTTGCAGCTCTGTCTATTGCATCCCTCTAGATTTCAAGTCAAGAGCTCCTGTGTCACACAAGGAAAAGCAATCTTTTACCTGCTTTGCCATGCTCATGGCAACACCAATGCAGATGCCAGCAGCTGATGCCCACAAGGACAACCAGCCTGGACTTATTTTCATTACATATCTTTGTCCTGATGTCCTTCTAGAAGCTGGAACATTTCTCCATCTCAGCAGAAGAGGGCAGGGGAGTTACAAGGTGAGGGCACACTCTCCCCTGTTTATCTGGCACTCAAAGAGAAAGAGAAAATGAAAACCAGATGTGTTTCCCTGCCCATGGCAAACACCAGCCTTTCCATTCTTACAGTCCTTCCTGACATCAGCACTAATTGAAACAACATCCCACTCACCTTTGCCATGTCTGGCAGAGGTTGCAGCTCTTTCTATTGCATCCCTCTAGCTTTCAACTCAAGAGCTCCTGTGTCACACAAGGAAAAGCAACCTTTTACCTGCTTTGCCATGCTCATGGCAACACCAATGCAGATGCCAGCAGCTGATGCCCACAAGGACAGCCAGCCTGGACTTATTTTCATTACATATCTTTGTCCTGATGTCCTTCGAGAAGCTGGAACATTTCTCCATCTCAGCAGAAGAGGGCAGGGGAGTTACAAGGTGAGGGCACACTCTCCTCTTTTTCTGGCACTCAAAGAGAAGGAGAAAATGTAAACCAGATGTGTTTCCGTGCCCATGGCAAACACCAGCCTTTCCATCCTTACAGTCCTTCCTGACATCAGCACTAATTGAAACAACATCCCACACACCATTGCCATGTCTGGCAGAGGTTGCAGCTCTGTCTATTGCATCCCTCTAGCTGTCAAGTCAAGAGCTCCTGTGTCACACAAGGAAAAGCAACTTTTACCTGCTTTGCCATGCTCATGGCAACACCAATGCAGATGCCAGCAGCTGATGCCCACAAGGACAGCCAGCCTGGACTTATTTTCATTACATATCTTTGTCCTGATGTCCTTCTAGATCCTGGAACATTTCTCCATCTCAGCAGAAGAGGGCAGGGGAGTTACAAGGTGAGGGCACACTCTCCCCTGTTTATCTGGCACTCAAAGAGAAAGAGAAAATGAAAACCAGATGTGTTTCCCTGCCCATGGCAAACACCAGCCTTTCCATCCTTACAGTCCTTCCTGACATCAGCACTAATTGAAACAACATCCCACTCACCTTTGCCATGTCTGGCAGAGGTTGCAGCTCTGTCTATTGCATCCCTCTAGCTGTCAAGTCAAGAGCTCCTGTGTCACACAAGGAAAAACAATCTTTTACCTGCTTTGCCATACTCATGGCAACACCAATGCAGATGCCAGCAGCTGATGCCCACAAGGACAGCCAGCCTGGACTTATTTTCATTACATATCTTTGTCCTGATGTCCTTCTAGAAGCTGGAACATTTCACCATCTCAGCAGAAGAGGGCAGGAGGGGTCCAAGTTGCAGGCACACTCACCCCTGTTTATCTGGCACTGAAAGAGAAAGAGAAAATGAAAACCAGATGTGCTTCCCTGCCCATGGAAAACACCAGCCTTTCCATGCTTTCTGTCCTTCCTGCCATCAGCAGGAACTGAAACAACATCCCACTCAAGTTTGCCATGTCTGGCAGAGGTTGCAGCTCTTTCTATTGCATCCCTCTTGCTTTCAAGTCAAGAGCTCCTGTGTCAAACAAGGAAAAGCAATGTTTTACCTGCTGTGCCATGCTCATGGCAGCAGCAATGCAGATGCCAGCAGCTGATGCCCACAAGGACAGCCAGCCTGGACTTATTTTCATTACATATCTTTGTCCTGATGTCCTTCTACAAGCTGGAACATTTCACCTTCTCAGCAGAAGAGGGCAGGAGGGGTCCAAGCTGCAGGCACACTCTCCCCTGTTTATCTGGCACTCAAAGAGAAAGAGAAAATGAAAACCAGATGTGTTTCCCTGCCCATGGCAAACACCAGCCTTTCCATCCTTACAGTCCTTCCTGACATCAGCACTAATTGAAACAACATCCCACTCAAGTTTGCCATGTCTGGCAGAGGTTGCAGCTCTTTCTATTGCATCCCTCTAGCTTTCAAGTCAAGAACTCCTGTGTCACACAAGGAAAAGCAATCTTTTACCTGCTGTGCCATGCTCATGGCAGCAGCAATGCAGATGCCAGCAGCAGATGCCCACAAGGACAGCCATCTTGGACTTATTTTCATTACATATCTTTGTCCTGATGTCCTTCTAGAAGATTGGAAATTTCTCCCTCTGAGCAGCAGAGGGCAGAAGAGTTCCAAGGTGAGGGCAAACACTCCTCTATTTATCTAGCTCTGAAAGATTAAGACAAAATTAAAACAAGATGTGTTTCCCTGCCCATGGCAAACACCAGCCTTTCCATCCTTACAGTCCTTCCTGACATCAGCAGCAAGTGAAACAAAATCCCACTCAAGTTTGCCATGTCTGGCAGAGGTTGCAGCTCTTTCTATTGCATCCCTCTAGCTGTCAACTCAAGAGCTCCTGTGTCACACAAGGAAAAGCAATCTTTTACCTGCTTTGCCATGCTCATGGCAGCAGCAATGCAGATGCTAGCATCTGATGCCCACAAGGTAAGCCAGCCTGGACTTATTTTCATTCCATATCTTTGTCCTGATGTCCTTTTAGAAGCTGGAACATTTCTCCATCTCAGCAGAAGAGGGCAGGAGGGGTCCAAGGTGAGGGCACACACTCCTCTTTTTCTGGAAAACAAAGTGAAGATGAAAACCAGATGTGTTTCCCTGCCCATGGCAAACACCAGCCTTTCCATCCTTACAGTCCTTCCTGCCATCAGCACTAATTGAAACAACATCCCACTCACCTTTGCCTAATCTGGCAGGGAGGTGATGCTCTTTCTATTATACCCCTCTTGCTTTGAATTCACCAGTGCTTGTGTCACACAAGGAAATGCAACATTCCAGCTGTTCTGCCATTCCCATAGCAACAACTATGCAGATGCGAGCAGCTGATGCCCACAAGGACAGCCAACCTGGACTTATTTTCATTACATATCTTTGTCCTGAAGTCCTTCTAGAAGGTTGAACACTTCTCCATCTCTGCTGCAGTGGTCAAAAAGGGTCCAAGTTTAGGTCACACTCTCCTCATGGCCTCTTGCACTCAAAGACAAAGGGAACACGAAAACCAGAAGTGTTTCTTTGCCCATGGCAGACACTAGCCTTTCCATCCTGACAGTCCTTCCTAAAATCACCTGGAATTGAAACAACATCCCCCACATCTCTTTTTTGAACTTATTCATGCATGAATAATAATAATGAGAATTTTTCTGTAAATCTTATTTCTGCATGGAAACGATCTGATAACCGGAGCTTTTTTCTCTAAAACAATCCAGCGAATTTGCATTGCTTATCTATACGCAAAATGTTTTTGCCATTCATCTCAAATATCAATACATCTGGCAAAATAAGATAGAAAAAGTATTTACAGACATTTTTGGACATAGATTACTTCTGGTCAAGTGGGTAAGAATCCCTAAGCTGCAATCATGAACTACTTTTATCACTTTCTCTGATTTAGCCAGTGTTACGAAAAGGGAAATAAGACACAGGCTTTTGATAGCAGCTGCCAATTTAAGAATGATAATAAGTTTTATTATTCTTGGCTAAGATCAAAGTCCCCCATTTCAGGATTATCTCCAGCTCATCAAGTATAATTAACAGTTTTGGATAGCCACATTATTGTATAGCAATATTGTCTTCCTGCAAGGAATTTCATTGTTTTGACACGTGCCACAGGTTGTTAATAGATTGCCTGATTACCATTTTTTTTTTTTATTGGCTTATGATGACCACAGAAAATTATACAGCAGCACCATAAAAACTTTAAATCCTATCCCATGTATCTGCATTCATACGAAAATCATATTGGAAAGCATTGGTGAAACTAAGATTACAAAATAAAGCAGGGGACAATTTCAGTGAAAGCCTGCAGGTTTCACAGCTCTGCCCATTTCAAACCCCTGAAGACATCCACGGGTTTCCTGCTGTGGGACACAGGCACTCACCTGCAGCTCAGCACTGCCTGCTCATGCCTGCGCACACCTTCAGGCTGGAACCAAGGAAATCCTCAGCAAAGACATCAGTACACTTTTGTTATGATGACTTTCCTAAAGAAGCATCAAATATTTCTTCTCGAGAAATACTGCAAGTCCCTTTGACACTAGCCCTTATTTTAAATGTTTAGATTTGTGCTTCATTCAGGCGTGCTGTCACTCCCAAAAAGATTTTTATTCTTTTTCATTCTGAGGAACACAGTGATTTCTGCCTTGTTTACTGACTGTAGGCACAGCAATACTCCTGCACCTTCAGGGAAACAGCAAATCCATCTCTTTCACACCCTGATTCTATCAAGCTCATTCACCTTACATGGTATTTATTGCAAGCAGCTCTTCCAAAAATGGAGACTAACAGAACCTGCAACCCAGGACACCTCAGTAAGCCAGTACTTTTCATCTCCTGAAGGTGTAGGTAGACACAGAGCTGGAACATCTTTTCCACAGCTGTGTGATGCTATCTCATCTATGTTCCTTTACTGTTGACTCAGTTTCACTTCTTATCTAACCTGGTTGCATCCCAGGATTTCTGGTGCCAAAAATAAACTGACAGCTTTCATCACTAGTTAAAAGGAAACTGCAATAGGAAAAGCAATTTTTCTGATTTCTCTGTTGATCAGAGATGCTTCATGCAAGCCTGATGCGGTAGAAACAATATCAGCTTTAGAATGACAGTCATTAGAGCAGAATCCTTTCACTGATGAAATTCCACAGCACGAAGTATGACAACACACAACCTGCCTGTGCAGTTCCAGAAGCAGAAGAAAGCCGTCAACCAAGACTTGTTCTCATCTGCTCTGAAAGTCCACTGGGACAAGGCCACTTTTCTCTGACGTGCTTCCAGAAGTATCACTTCTGAGCACTGTGCCAGGGAGTTACAAGATACTGTTTGTGTGTACAGAGGAGAAAAAGACGTCTGTCTGGAAACAGACTTGGTGAAGGAGAAGCAGCATTTTCCAGAGTACTTCAGAAAGAACTGAGCACTGCCCCAAGAGCTTCAGAGCGGCAGGCTGTCACAGTGTGCCAACCAGCTCAGCTGTGAGTTGGCACTGAAGCTGCACCACAGGGAGAACAAAGCCCCCTGTGCACCCTTGGAGAGCCAAGGGTTGGAGATTCATGAACCTTGAGCTCCTTTCCAACCCGGGCCATGCTGTGATTCTGGGATTCTCACCTTTGCCTCATCTGGCAGAGGGAGGCAGCTCTTTCTCTTGTCTCCCTATGGCTGTCAGGTCACCAGGGCCAGTGTCACACAGGGAACTGCAAACACTGTGTGTGCTGTGCCCTGCCCATGGCAGCACAGAGGCAGCTGCCAGCAGCTGATGCCCACAAGGACAGCCAGCCTGGACTTCCTTTGATTCCTTCCCTTTGGATCAGCGTCCTTCAGGAAGGCGGAACATCTCTCCAGCTGAGCAGCAGAGGACAGCAGGGCTTCGTTGTCTGGGCATGTTCTCTTCTGGCCCTCTGGCCCTCACAGACACAGGAGGAGGACACAGAGGCTGCTGTAACACAGCCAGCCCTGCCTCTCAGGTCAGCTCTCAGGCCATCCTCTCTCCCCTCAGCAGCAGCTCACTGTTCTGCACTCCTCTGGCCTGGGCTGGCAGAGGTGTGCAGCAGTTCTGCTGATCTCCCAGTGCTGGCCATGTCTGCAGTGCCTGTGTGAAAGACACAGGAAGCTGCCAGCATTGCACTGCTCTGCTGTGCCCCTGCCATCACCGAGTTTGCTGTCAGCAGCTGCTGCTACACGTCCATTCAGGCACAGGCCTTTCCTTCCTGGCCCTCTTTCCCCCCCTCTCTCCTCTGCTCTCTCTCGTGCTCCCCTTTGGCCTGGGCTGGCTGAGCAGTGCAGGCCTTGTTGTTGCTCCCTGGGCCAACTACGTCACGGTTCCCCGTGACTCTGCCAGCTGCTCTGACACAGCGACTGCGTCCTCAGTGTGGATTCCAGAATGCGACAGACGTCCAGAGAAGACTTCCAGGGCTGATTGGAACATGCTGCCATCAAGAACTGCCATGGCTCAGGCCCCCTGGGAATCTGCTCACAGCGAAAGCTGCTGTCACTCTGTGTGGGCACAGCCTTGTCTGTGTAGGCCTGCTCACACTGCAGCCCCTGTCTGCACCAGAACCGTGCCGATCCACCTTCTCTTGGCCTCCTTGCCTGCATGGAAAAGGGCAGCTTGGGCTGAAGGCCCTCAACTTTCAGATGGCCGAGTGAAGTCTCTGAGCCCTGGTGACCCAGCAGGGACAGAGAGGTGATTGTTCCCCTCTACTCTGCTCTTGTGAGGCCCCATCTGGAATACTGCGTCCAGGTCTGGAGCCCCCAGTACAAGAAAGACAGGGAGCTGCTGGAGAGGGTCCAGAGGAGGGCCACGAAGATGATCAGGGGACAGGAGCACCTCCCCTGTGATAACAGGCTGAGGCAGCTGGGCTTGTTCAGCCTGGAGAAAAGAAGGCTGCGGGGTGACCTCATTGCAGCCTTTCAGTACCTAAAGGGAACCTACAAACAGGAGGGAAATCAACTCTTTGAAAGGGTGACAGCAGGACAAGGGGAAATGGTTTTAAGCTGAGGGAAGGGAGATTTAGGTTGGACGTCAGGGGAAATTCTTTACGGAGAGAGTGGTGAGGTACTGGAACAGGATGCCCAGGGAGGTTGTGGATGCCCCGTCCCTGGAGGTGTTCAAGGCCAGATTGGATGGGGCCCTGGGCAGCCTGGTCTAGCTTTAGGTGGAATGGTTGGTGGCCCTGCGTGTGGCAGGGGGGTTGGAGATTCATGATCCTTGAGGTCCCTTCCAACCCTGGCAATTCTGTGATTCTGTGATTCTGTGACCCACTCAGCTCTTCAGCCTGCTGACCTGGTCTGCTTGGGCTGTCTTAAAGGGCAGAGGGCACGTTATCCTAATGTCCCCACATACATCCCTCTTAGCATACTGTAGGCCAGTTCCTAAAAGGACACCTGCACAATCTCTCTGAATGTTAATCAACATGTAGTTAGTTTTCACTGGTGATTCGCTATGTGTTTAGTCAGAGGTGCAATGGTTCTAATGGTGAGAGAAAGACATTCCCAGTTGTCATCAGGTGGAACACACTTCAGACTGGAATCCTCAAGCAGACTGCAGTCAAGCTTTCTTAATTATTCATTGTTGTTATCAATTCAGACGCATCTCTTAATTCCTGCTTGAATGAACATTCTGTAATATTCTGCTGAGACAGTGCAAGGCTTGACAATGAGACTATAGTTTATGAAAGCAGCACTTTTTACTTCCTTTACAAGTTCTTATCTGAATGCTAAAGACAACATCAATTCACTTCTCACTGGGTTGAACGTTTTAAATATTTGGTAAACATAATGGTTCTAATTCTGACATTTAATATGAAAATATTAAAATTCCTTGTAAGTACTTTTTTGTTAGAATGCCAGATGCTAACGGGATGAAGTGGCACAAGAAAGCAAAATGTCTCTGCTGATGGCAGGAAGGACTGTAAGGATGGAAAGGCTGGTGTTTGCCATGGGCAGGGAAACACGTCTGGTTTTCTTGTTCCCTTTGTCTTTGAGTGCCAGAAAAATAGAGGAGAGCGTGCCCTCACCTTGGACCCCTCCTGCCCTCTGCTGCTGAGATGGAGAAATGTCCCACCTCCTACAAGGACATCAGGACAAAGGTAAGTAATCAAAATATTTCCAGGCTGGCTGTACTTGTGGGCATCTGTTGCTGGAAAATTTAATGGCAGTAAACTGCCCAGATAATGACAGAATGAGGGTGACAATAGAATGGTACATAATCACAGTGCAATGAAAAAAGTATGCAGGGTGCAGGAAGGGAGGTGTGGACATTCTGAGTTGCAACTCTTTATTTGCTCCAGAAAGCTCTATCAGAATGGAAGACTGAAGGAAATACTTTGAGTGTTTTTTTAATGTGACTGGATAAAAGATCCATGTGGCAATTTGAATAACTGAGTGGTAAAGGGACATAGATACCTCACTGTTTCATGGAACCTCTCAGTTAAGCACCTGAGCACTGTGTACAGGACTTGGGAATATAAGTATTAGAGGATCATGGAATATCTGTATTTGGAAGGGACCTCGAGGATCATGTATTCCACCTCCTGGTTCCACACCGGACCTCCTATGGGTCAAGCCCTGTGTCTGAGAGCATTGTGCAAATGCTCTTTGGCCTGTGTCAGCTCAGTGCCAAACCACTGCCCTGGGGAGCCAGTGCCAAATTCCATGTATCTAGTTCATCCTACAGAATGATGCCAAGAACAGTTATAGAGATCGACTTACAAACAAAATTCTTGTCTTGAATTAATGGTACACTCACCATTTAAAAAAAAAAAAAAGAAAAGAAAAAAGAAAGAAAGAAAAAAAAAAAAGAAAAAAAAAGAAAAAAAAAGAAAAAAAAATCAAAGCCACATTCTTACGCTGGCATTTTACAGTATTGTCAGATTTTTGTAATTCTGTTTTGTCATATAAGATTCTCTCATCATGAAATAATGACCAAATTCTCTTTTCAGATCTAAACATACAAATGTTAAAGGCAACAGTGCTGTTCAAGAGTACATTACCAGCTCAAACACTGCTTTGGCTGTAAAACTAAGGTAGTAAGGAATTTTATCAAGGAGTTAGAAGAAAACATGTAAGTGTAGATTGAAAAGCAACCTGTATTGTTACTTAGAGTTTGATATAGTGTAATCCAATGCACAGTACTTGTAACGTGTGTTTTACAAAATGCTTTGCAATGTAGGCATCTATTAAGATAAATGCTGCAAGTTCTAATATGTCCATGACCTTTTCAAACTGTTCCTTACTCCTACACATCACTACGAGTAGTTCTTCTGTCCGGAAGGATCACCTGAGTAATTAACCTGTGACCTTAAGTTTGGAATTAAATGCATACAGTGGAAGTAAGAGCTGTGGGTTATTTTGCTCTTTCAGTGTTGAACAGCCGAGGAGTTTTGTTTTGGAGGGTGGATGGTGATGGGACAAGTGGGGAATGGCTTTAAACTGAGACGGGGGGTGTTGAGGTTTAGGTTGGATGTGAGGAGGAAGTTTTTCAGCCAGAGGGTGGTGAGGCACTGGAACAGGTTGCCCAGGGAGGCTATGGATGCCCCATCCCTGCAGGCATCCAAGGCCAGGCTGGATGTGGCTCTGGGCAGCCTGGGCTGCTGGTTGTCAGGTTAGAAACCCAACATGACTTTATTGCAGCCCTGGGTGCAGGGGGATCACTGCTCCTAGCATGCACACAGAAGAGCTGGAGCACACAGGTGATGTACATTCCACTTGTGAACATTCCTGCAATTGCAGAGAGCGTGCGCCTGTTCCAATCACTGCTGCACAGATTAAAAACTGATTGCAGATGAGCTGTTTTGGTATGGGGTTCTTGCCAACGGTCTGCAGTGGCTGTGTGATTCCTCGGGGAGTTGCTCTCCAGCCCAAAGGTCATGTCCTAAGTCGACCAGATCCCGTTTGTGTCCAGAAATGGCTGACAACAGATCAGCTGCTGGTCAAGTTTCTAACATCACACTGGCCTTGCTCCAGTGTCTGTGTCATCAGCCCCAGCACATACGGTGCACCTCTTCAAGGCTTTGCAACACTGAGACTCTGCACTTGGGCTCCAGACATCCTGCTGCACCAAGAGGTTATTCTAGCTTTGGTATCTTGCAACTTTGTCTATAACTACATCACTGTAATCATAAATGTCTAGGAGCATGGAGATGGAGAAATTAATCTTCCTGTAATTCTCTGTACTGCAGCCCCGTGGTTGTCAACACCTACTGCAATATTGAAATTTGAGTTGAGAAATTGAAAGCTGTCCCTAACAAAAAAACATCTGCATTTGTTATTGAAATCACACTGAGGATCAATAAATCCAAATGCTTCTAGCATAACCACGATTACAGGCAGTGTTTAGACAAGCTCTTACAGGAAAACCATGAACACAAGGCTAAAGAGAGACTAAGTGATGCACTCTGCAGGAATACTCATGGAAGTCTTCACAGTGCAGGAGTCTGATCTGATTACAGATGCTGTGCTTTAAGTACCCCTTATCATATCTTTTTTTTCACTGTTGTGCAGGGGTTGGACTCAGTGATCTCTGGAGGCTGGAGATGCTGTTTGCTAATGGAAGATGGAGAGAGGAAAAGCAAGTGAAAGGCATGCTGTGCATAGCCACCACATGGCATCTGCACCATTTCCCCCTGCACCAAGGAGGAGCAGCTCACAAGCTTGGCCTGGGCCAGGGAAGGGAGCAGACAAACATCTGGACCGACCCCAAACGAGCTGGTTCTGCAGGTTGGGTGTCTTCTGCTGCTTGTCTCACATCCTGCTGCTCAGCGGTAGATTTGTTCCTGCTCAGTGCTAACAGGAAACTCACACAGCATTTCTGTTTCAGCTGTGCCAACGCTTTGATCCCTTGCTGCTTGGATGGGGCGTTTGAAGAAGGATGCCTGTGCTGATGTCCAGCCAGGCTTTGGGGATGAGTCTCCACACCAGGGTCCGTCTGACAGGACTGAGGGTTGGGGATCCAGCCAGGTCGAGTCCAGCGTGCTTTGCTCTTGTTCTTAGTGCTTGTTTTTGCTCAGGAGGGCAGGAGGTGAACCTCGTGAACCAATGCCTGCAGACGGGGTTTGCAGAGAAAGAGGTCCTGCAGGCCTTGTGTGACAGCCACGGAGCTGCAGCGAGGCTGCATCCGTGTAAAACACCAGAGATCCACGGAGGTGTGAAGGGGAGCTGTGGGCTGCAGTCACGCAGGAAGGGATGTGCATGCTCGGGGTTTGGTTGTTGTGTGTGTGTTAAGTGACTGTGATACCACTGCTGGGTCAGTGTGAGTGTACGGAACAAGTGTGACAGCCTTTTTGATGGAGTCCTGTGAAAGGATTCCTATGGATTTGAGATCCAACTATCAGCCTGTGGGCATCATCCAGGAGTTGGGGTAGGGGATGAGGCAAGGGAAGGTGGTGTAAGAAGGTGATAAAGCAGTCTGGCAGTAGTTCTGTGTTTCTCCCATCTCCTGCTTTATTTCCTTCCAGGTGAAATAGATGGGTGCTGCAACATGCCCTTGAATGTAACAAAAGCCACTCTAGTGTGGATTTGACATGGGCCCAGCACTGCAAGGTACGCTGCTGGGAGGAAGCGTCCATCTGGCTGAGGGCAGGAAGGCCCTCCAGAGGGATGCACTGAGGCCAGTTGTGCGAGGCTCAACAAGAGCAAGCGCCAGGTCCTGCGCTTTGGTCATGACGACCCCGTGCCAGCTTCTCCAGGATTTGGCTGGGGTAGAATTCCAAGCAGCCCCTGATTCCAGAACGTTGGGCTGGGCTGTTGGAATCTTCTGCCCTTGTGACTGGTCTTGCCTCCCCACCCTGTCCGTCGTGGTGGAGCAGCCTGGTGGCCCTCAGTGATGTCATAAGGGCTAGAATGAGGGGAGGAGCAGTGCGTGCTGCGTCCCTTCATTGGAGCGCTGGAGCTCTGACTGAGCAGCTCGCTTGTTGCACTTGTGCACCGACTGCGTCCCTTTGTCTTCACACCGTCCTGTGCAGCACCTTGTAGGTAAGCTGAGACAGTGTGGGAGAGACGGGGGGACAGTGAGTGCTGAGAACTGCTGGCTGGCGGAGCTCATAGGATCACATTATCTCCATCAGCAGAGGGGTGGCCATGAGGGACAGGGAGGTGATCGTCCCCCCCTGCTCTGCTCTTGTGAGGCCCCAGCTGCAGTACAGTGTCCAGAAAGACAGGGAGCTGTTGGAGAGGGTCCAGAGGCGAGCCACAGAGATGATCAGGGGACAGGAGCACCTCCCCTGCAAAGACAGGCTGAGGGAGCTGGGCTTGTTCAGCCTGGAGAAATGAAGGCTGTGGGGTGACCTCATGGCAGCCTTCAGTACCTAAAGGGAGCCTAAAAAGAGGAGGGGAATCAACTCTTTGAAAGGGTAGATAACAGCAGGACAAGGGGAAATGGTTTTAAGTTGAAAACTTAAGTTTTTAAGTTGAGGGAGGGCAGATTTTGGATTTTCCCTCGTAGTCTTTGCTAAACCGTGGAAGCAAACTGACCTGCTCTTTCACTCTCCTCTCTCCACCCTCTGCCTGCTTCCCTGCTGCAGCTTTTGCTCGTGGAAGATCAGAGCAAAGTGACAAGGAACGGCTGCGGATTTGTGAGATTTCTCTCCCTCGTTCTGATCTCTTGCCAGGTACCTGCCATGGTTTGTCCCCCCACATGCTTTAGCAGCCCGTGACGCCCCGTGTTTAGTAACACAGCCTCATCCAGCTTTGATGGGACGCTGGTCACGTGTGGGTTTTCTCCACGTGCTCTGCAGCTCAGCCCTCAGAAGGATGCTGTCTGTGGTGCTGTGACCAGCTGGTCTACAGGAAACCAATCCCTTAGGCAAAGAGTCCCAGCCCCAGCTTGTGCAGAGCTGCACAGCATCACCAGGGACACCAGCAGGCGTGCTTGGGCTGTGTGAGTGTGCCCGACAGCTGTAGGGAGCACAGCAGAGATGTGAACAGAGAAAATAAAAGTGTGTTTCTTTTCAGTTCCAGCTTGTCACACCTACGCTGATGGCTGTGGCGTGCAGCGAGATCAGCTGTGGGCCTGACCTGGCATGGACAGAGGTAGAGTATGAAGCTCTGATTGGTCTTTGTTCCCTGACTGCAGCCAGCAGAGTGAGCCGCAGATGTGCTCTCCTGCTTTCCAAGAGAGCTCCTCTGTGGCAAGACAGTAGTGCAAGCGTGGCAAGTTTATAAAAGTACCAGAGCCATCTCGGCTGTTGTGTTTGTCCTCTACTGACTTTTCCCTTGAAATGGCTGCAGAAACAACAGTCATTCTCTGCTCTGTTTGGCCTCGCTGTTGGTTGGACTGCTCAAGAGAGCTGCTTGGTGCTTGCAATGGCACTGTTTGCACCTTGTAACTGCAGCCGTAGCTTTGGTTTCCCTCTTCACGGTCTCCTAGCATCTTAAACAGTCAGCCTTCCTGCACAAAGAGCGCAGGAAAGGAGGGGGCAACATGGACAAGGCCACCTGCCTGTGTCAGTGCCATTGCTGATTAGTCTGGATGGGGAGAGATGCATCTTTGCTGGCGTGTGCCTGCTGCACACCAGGGAGAGAAACAGCCGTTATTAGACTTGCAGTTCCTTCTGAAGTGCCCATGATAAGGACCGAGTGCATTTCCTGCAGCTTTCTCTGCAGATGTGCTCCTCACCTTGAAATCCTCCTTGTTGGTTCCCAGCTCCTCACCGTGGCCTGTGCTCTCTGTTTCAGACTGAGAACAAGGGGAAGCCCCTGCTGGACCATGGGGAGTCAGCTGTGAACATTCCAGCTATTGCTGCTGCCCATGTCATTAAGAGATACATTGCCCAGGCAGCGGATGAACTCTCCTTTGAGGTAAGCAGTTCAAGGCGTTCCTTGTTGCTCAATTTTACAATGGCAAATGCCTTCAGAGCTGCACTGGTGCAAGTGCTCTCATGCTCGGCAATGTTTGGCAGTGCAGAAGAATGCAGACATTTGAGCTGTGCTTTCCTCCCAGCCGTGCTGAAGCTGGGATTGACGTTGCAATCTCTTGCAGGTGGGAGACATCGTGTGTGTCATCGACATGCCACCAAAGGAGCTGACCCCCTGGTGGAGAGGCAAGCTCGGCTTCCAGGTAGGCACAAGCTTCAGACTGGAGAGTGCAACTTCAGTAAAGGCAGGAATCTCAGCTTAGAGCTGCTCTGCCTGCACAGGATGCCTAGTGGACATAAACAGTTTCCCTGTGTCAGTGTCAGGGGACCTTGCCTTTGGCTGCTAATGTTGAAAAATTATTACCTTTATGCTGTGAACTATGGCCATTTTCTGCTGGATAGTCTTACGGAGCGTCAGGCAAGCACGTTCCGAGGGAAATGTTACGTGGCTTTTGATTTAACAGTTCAAACCGTAGAAATGCAGCATGCAATAGTTGGTCTCTATTTTGTTCTTGTTACAGGTTGGATTTTTCCCAGGGGAGTGTGTGGAACTCATTAATAAGAACATTCCTGAGGCACTCATCAATTCTGTGCCAAAGCCAGGTATGGTTGTTACATTTGATGGTGACGGGAAGAAAAATGAAATCTTTTTAAGGGTGGTTCCGTTTTTAATACCTCCTTTATCCATCCCACATTGTCCTCTGCGTTGATGATTCTTCATGCACACCATGGGGCGGGGATTTGGCCCAATCCTCCTGTGTTTATGATTGGACTTGGGGAAACTATAGAATCTTCATAGAATGGCTTGGGATGGAAGGGACCTCAGGCATCATTATGCTCCAACCCTCCCGCCTCAGGATGGTCTCCCAGCCCCACATTTAATGTGAGACAAGACCAGGCTGCCCAGGGCCCCATCCAACCTGGCCTTGGGCTCCTCCAGAGATGGGGAAAATCCCTTTTTGTATGTACTGGTTGGTAATGTTCTTCCCGTTCTGACGTGCTCTGTAGAATGTGCTGTGCTCGGCCTCGTCCAACGGAGCCAGACCTGAAATGACCTGGTTTCTTCCTTTTGTTGTGCAGTGCCCAAGAAACGCAGCAAGATCCTCACCTTCCTTCGTTCCTTGGTGAAGGCCCGCCCAAAGAAACCGACCGAGCGGGAGGTGGAGAAGGAAAGGGTGTTTGGCGGTGACCTGGGAGAGCATCTTCTCCACTCCGGTCGTGATGGTAAGGAGCTGCCCATTCCTGAGATCTTCCTCTGCTGGGCATCTGAAGAAGATGAAAGGGAGCTCATATCTAGCAGGGGGCAGGCTGATAGCAGATGCAGATGCTCCTAAGAGACAAGCACATCTGTATTTGCTTCAGCCAAGCCTGGCTGGGCTTAGTGGATGGGATGTGAAGCACAGCCTGCAGCACGATTGAATCAGGAGCTCCACTGACGGCTGGCACGTGTTCTTCAGTCCCCCAGGTCCTCCAGAGCTGCGCTGAGTTCCTTGAGCAGCACGGCGTGGTGCAGGGGATATACCGCCTGTCCGGCGTCGCGTCCAACATCCAGAGACTGCGGTAAGAGTGCTGCGACTGACACAGCCTGAGTGCATCTGGTGTGGCTTTGGGCTTGCCTTCCTCTCGCTCAACCGGGTTTGCGTCCCTCTCTCCAGGCAGGAATTTGAGTCGGAGCAGATTCCTGAGCTCACCGTCCGTGACATTCACAGCGTGAGCTCCCTCTGCAAGATGTACTTCAGGGAGCTCCCGAACCCTCTGCTCACCCACCAGCTGTACGGCAAGTTCTCGGTAAGCACAAGGCCACGTCTTTCATTTCCCTCTTCCTGGGCCTCTTGGCAGATGGCTGCAGCAGTGCCCCAGCTCGGAGGCCCTTTTGCTGTCAGCCCCACGAGGTTTACTCGCAGTGGTGTACTAGCCTGATTGGTGTCTCGCTCCCTTTCTGCACTACTCCAGGATGCTGTTGGTGCCGCTACAGAGGAGGAGCGGCTGCTCAGAATGCAGGACGTCATCCAGCAGCTGCCCGCTCCTCACTACAGGTCAGTGCTGCCCTCAGCCTGCTGAGCTCAGCCCTGCTGCATTGCAGAGGGCAACGATGCGGTTCCAGGCTCTGTCTCACGCCGGCAACACGATGCCTGTGTATGCTGAAGGGTTGAAGGCTCCATGGGCTTACTTTATGGGGTCAGTTCCTGGGCACGGGGGCACGCTTGGTGCAGCTGATGGCTGCGGCTGTGCTGTGCTGGGGCTTGGTGCTGCAGCGTGGCACTCAGTCAAGTTGGATCTACTTCGTCTTTGGTGACAGTAGCAATCACAAGAAGTAGCATGAATGGAGGTTTGCTTCTGAATTGCAGCACGGCATGCTCGTTGGTGCTGAACGTTTGCCTCTCTTGTTTTCCAGGACACTGGAGTACCTGATGAGACACTTGGCGTGTCTGGCTGGGAGCTCCACCATCACAAACATGCATGCCAAGAACCTAGCCATTGTGTGGGCTCCAAACCTCTTAAGGTAAACTTCTGCTTCTGTTTCAACGCTTCCTCTGTTCTCCAGTTAAGAAAAGCAGTCCTCTCTTTTTCTCCATCAAATGTGCTCTTCTCCTGTAAAATCTGTGGCTGACAGCAGAGCAGGAGCCTGGGCTGTTCTCCAACCCCACGGGCACAATGTCTAGGTGACAATTTCTGCAGTCTTGTTGAGATGGGACTGACGTGTCCTTGATCATCCAGGAGAATTTCTGCAGTGGCATCACTGATTGCCCACTGCGGAAATCTCCAGAGCCTCAGCTGACAGCTTTTGGCTGCAACAATTCAGACTCGGGGAAACGGTCTTGGAGAAATGACTTCTAAAATCTGCCTTTTCTACAGATCACAGCAGAACGAGTCTGCCTGCGCCAGCGGAAGAGCTGCCTGCATGGAGCTGCAGACGCAGTCGGATGTGGTGGAATTCATCATCAACCACACAGACGTCCTCTTCTGCTCCAAATCCAGAGCAGACATTGCAGATGCAGCAGGTGAGTGTCTTCCTCCATTAGCTTTATCTTGACCTGACACCTTGATCAAATGCAGGCCTTCTCCAGGACCTTTGAGATACTCTTTTACCATCAAGGGGACAGCAGACCTCTGGGCTTTCATTAGGGTATGGCATCCTGTTGCTGGATGCTGAGAATGTCCAAGCCCAAACTTCACAAGGAGGAAACCGTCATTATTATGGTTTGCATGCAGGAAAAGCTTGATGCAAGTGTGGCAGCGAAGCTTTCTCAGTTCCCTGCCCCCATTTCCTTGGGTTTTTCCTTACCTGTTTTGATACAGTAAGCTGCTCTTAATGATGACCGTGTCCTTTGCCATAAACACACCTCTGCCCACATGGTTATTTTGAGCTCCTCTTCTTCCAGTGGCTCGGATAAGCAAGCCTGAGAAAAATACAGCACCTCCCCCAGAACTGTGGTGGCTGTGCTGCTGCTTTCTGATCCTCGCTCTTACCTGTGGTTTTCCCTGACAGGGCACAATTCTCTCCCAGGGCCCAAGTCTGTGGGGGTCTCTTCTGCTGCCACAAAGCTGCTCAGCCTGGAGGAGGCACAGGCACAGAGGCGAGGCCACAGCAGCTCTCCCCCTGTGACAGAGAGCAGCCACGACATTGAAGTGGAAGAAAGCCCTGCAGCTGGGCAGGGCAAATTCCACACCGTCATTGACTTTCCATCTGACAGGTAAAGAGGACTTTCTTTTCCAGCACCTAGCATCATTGTTTGGGTAGGTTTTTGTTTTTGTTTTTGTTTTTTTCTCAATATTTCTAGTGCCAAAACTTGCTGAAACTAGGTTATGCTAATGGTGGGGTTTTCCAGATGTCAGGGCCACGTGCCTGAAACCAATTCCAGTTCTCCTCTAAGCAGAGCAGTTGGTCAGACTTGCTGGCACTAGAAATTAAACATGGCAGTGAGATGAGGCCGATGAGGTGCTAATGTAAGAGTCAGAGATGCTCCTGAACTTCCTTTATGGCTGCACGGTTCCTCAGAAAGCAGTTACGCCTGCCAGCTCACTAAAAGCCATCCCTCAGATGCTGTGCTGTACAGCTGTGGAGCCTTTGCTCACATGCTCTGCATCTTGCTTGACAGAGTTGAGGGGAATTTAGCCAGCAAGACTTCAGGGCTGAGCAGTAGAACGGAGCCATCCTCAACTGCCGGAAACAGAGCGAGTTTCTAAGTTGTGTTTCTGCAGAAACCAGGCAGTCCCAGGAACAAGCAACTGCTGCCAAGAGCTCAGTGCTGCTCTTCCCTCACCCTGCACCACGCACGACTCACAGCGTTGGCTGTTTTCTCTCTCCAGGCAAAATCCACGCAGAAAGACTGAGGAATCACCAGCTAGCAGTTGGTGTTGCTGCTTCAGCCTCAGAAAGCCATCCTCTGGCAGCAAACGCCAACTGCAGCGCAATGCCAGGCAGCCCTCAGAAACAGCAGTGGTAGTCCTGGCAGGTAAGGGTGCAAATGCAGCTTCCAAATCCCTGCTTTTCAGGAGCATAGAATTCAAGTTTGCAATGCACTTGTATCTCCTTCTGGCATTCCAGCCCCTGCCTAGCATCTTCAGTTCACCCCTGATCAAGAACCACTGTCGTCATTCAGCTTGTGAAAGTTTGACACTAACCCCTGTGTATCCTTTCTAGATGAATCGAGCCCTTGCCAACCCAGAAGATCCAGGGCAAGTAGCGAGGATGCTCTGTGTGCTTCCATCAGTGGAGAGCTCTTAGGAAGCACAAATTGCTGCAGTTCCAACAGCAGCCTTCCACATGAAAACAGTGATGGAGAGAAGGAGCTCATCGAAGTCCATGCCCTCATTACACCTGGCTCTGCTGAAGTTGCTGACCTGGGCCTGCAAGACACCACAGTCGCCAGCCTGGATTGTAACCAGGAGTCTCTGCAGTGCAGCCCATCCCAAGCACAGTGTGAGTGCCCCGACAGCAGCACCTCCATGCAGGAGCAGGTCAGTGTCAGTGAGGAGGAGCAGAGCCTCTTGCAAGGGGACTTTCAATCAGGCCTCCAGTCCCAGGCACCGGACAGCAGCACTGAGAGCTCTGAGCCACTCTCTCCATGACAAGACAGCATGAGTCCCATCTTCACCATGGACCTCTCACACCCTCCTGAACTTTATATTATAATAAAAGCACACTTGTGCTCAATCATTGCCTTGACTGCCTCCAGAGTCTTCATTCACACGGACTGGGATGAATGCAGCACACAGCAAGGCACCCCAGCTTGCAATGCTGTGGCTGTGGGGTGCGGGCAGCACAGCTCTGGGTTTGTTCCTGTTTTGTCTGGCTTTGGGATGTCTGCAGGGGGAGCTCTGCTACCATTTGGCGTGGTAGCAAATAATCTCTCGCATCCTGGATGCTGCTCATGATACTCCCAGGCTTCCTGGCTGTGGCTTTGTGACGCTTTTCAGGGATTTTTGATGCATTTTGATGCCTTGGATGTTGCTTAACACCTCCCTCCTCCCATCATGTCCTTTCCTGGCTCCCATCTACGAACTGGCCCTGCAGATCATCTCCAGACCTGTCATCAGCACACTGCGGCAGGAGAAGCTCCCCCTGGCCAACGTCAGGCAGTACTGCTTGGTCTGCAGCTCAGTGGCCATTTCCCTTTTAGGCGGCTCCTGCAGAAGAATCAAGCAGCAGAACCTTTTGCTCACCCTGCAGCACACAAATGCTGCAAAAGCAGAAACAACCTGGGAATCTCTGGGTCTGCAAGACTTCACAGACACTCACCGACTGTGTCTGATGGCTCCCTCCCATCCTTGATTTCCTTCTCCCCTTCTCCACGTCAGATCCCACTGCTGAGCCATGATCAAGCTGCCCAGTGTGGCAGAGCATCGTGCAGAGCCGTGCTGGCACCTCCTCCCCTTCCTCTCCTGCAGCTCAGCGTGCAACCTGAGCACGTTTTTTTCTGAGAAAGTGACCAGCTCTTTTCCATCCCTTTGCCCCTACACACAGTTGTCCAGAGGATCTCGTCCAAGAATTCCTGGAACAGCCTGCAGCTGGCTCTCCTGAAGTTCAGGCTCCTGCCTTTGCTTCCTGCCAGGCCCGCATTCCTTGAGATCCCCAACTCAAGGAGGGCATGGTCACTGCAGCCCTGACCGCCTCCTGTCGTAACCCCTGGTGTGCACCATGTCCAGCAATGCTTCCCTTCTGCTTGCTGTGCCCAATGCCTGCACCACAGAGTGATTCTCACTGCACTCCAGGAGTCTGTCAGATTGCTTGCAGCCAGCCATGCTGATTTCCCAGACTGACTGGAATCCCCCATCAGGATGAGAGTCAGTGAGTGCGATGCTTCTGCTGGCTGCAGTAAGCAGCTCCCACCAACAGGCTCTCTTTCCAGGCGGCTGTAGCAGACCCTCACCTCCAGAAGCCCTGCACTGCTGCACTTCCTAATTTTACCCACAAGTTCACAACCTGCTCATGGCTCTTCTTAGTTCTTTGCAGTCAACTTCTCATCATAGAGGGCAAATCCCTTGCCTTCCAGAATTCCACAGTATCAATTGTGTCTGCTTTATGTCAGGGTTTTTTGTCTTTCTTTTCTCTTCCCATTTTCTAGGTAGGAAAATGAATTTCTGAGCCAGGAGAAGCAGAAGTGAAACAGTTTTCCTGGCACTGCTCAGGTTGCAGGAGTTGCCAAGTGCTCCTCAGGTAATGTGTGCTGAAGAGCTGACCTTGGTGGCAGGGGCTGTGGCTGCATTTTGTGCCTGTCATGCGGGAATACAAGAAAGCCTATTCAGAGCAGGAGCTGCAGAGCGAGATAAACATCACGAGAAGGTAAGGCTGAGAAGCAAGGACACCTCCAGAAAGAAGAGAAAAACTGAGTCAAGTGAGCTGCGTGACGGCCGTGTGATGCTGACCATGATTGGAGGAAGAGCGCATGGCTGGGAATGACTGATGGCTCTGGTTGGATGGGTGCCTGTGTGCACAGAGTTAAGGAGTGTTTGTGGGATGTTTTGCTGGCATCTAACGGCTGTAAGGGGAAGTCAAGAGAGAAAACTTGTGAATGCATAAAAGGGATGTTAAAATCTGGAACAGACTGTTTGGATCATTCACAGCTGTGTCCAGATTGCCACACTGTCAGAACCTGGGGCCTAGGATTTTCCTTTAAGAGTGCCAACTGCTTATTTTAAGTGATAAAAAGTAACATTGAAAAAAGCTTCCCTCCTTGCATTAGAATAAGGCATTGATATTTGATGTTTCTGTCTTTCCATTCCTTTAGCAGCCTGGGTGTTGATGCAGCTGCATGCATCTGCTGCCCTCCCCTTCTGTTTTGTGTAAAAGAACAGTAAAATATGCAATCAGTGTGAGATCTTTCTGAAGTATTTTACTTTATTTGCCCCTAGGCTGCAATGGCTGGGAAATGGCAGTGTCACCCAGGAGCCCACACGGCGACCTGATGTCTCATTGTTGGGGTCTATTGGAAACCACCACGATGACAAAAGAATGCCTGGGATTCCTCCGGCCCAAATGCCAAACCTTGCACTTGGCTGTGCTGAACCTCATGAGGTTCACCCAGGCCCACCTCTCAAGTCTGCTGAGCTCAAACAGATGTCATTTTTCTCGTGTCCTTCCATTCCGAGTCCATCTGTTCCCCAAAGCAAAAGAATTCTGACCAAGGCTGCAGTTGCAGCTGACTTCCCAAGGCTGCAAGACGTGGTGGTGACACAGCCTTGTGCTTCTGCATTGGTGCTCATCCCACGTTTCCTTTCTCTGTCTCGCAGGTCAGCTCCTGCTGGAAGCAGATGGTATCCCAGTGTGAATGAAGGTCAGTGCAGGAGCAGCTGCTGATGGGAGGAAGGAAGTCCATGCTGAAGAGCTCTGAAGCATCTGCAGGTATGGTTCTGGAGGAGGCAGCAGTGATGTCGGAGGGCTCCCCAGCAGGAAGCTGTCTCATCCAAATGCTTGCTGAGTGGTTGGAAGGGAGCTTTCTGCATGACAGCAGCACCAGTTGCTTGCTTCAAATGCTGCAAAGACAAGGATTAGCACGAGTTCCAGTATCTACAGTATCATCACGAATCACGATAGGATTACAATGTGTCCTCATACAAACGCAGCCATTTCTCTCTGAGTCCAGAGGCTGTCCGGAAAGCATCTTTGAGGTCTCTCACACCAAACCACTGCTGTCCGTGTGGGATCTGACTCATTAGGGTATAGGGGTTAGGAACCACAGGCTGTCTTTTGAGAACGGGTTCAGTCATTTCCTTACATCTTGCACCAGCCGATACGTGCCGTCTGCCTTCCGTGCCGACAGGATTGGGGTGTTATAAGGCCACAGACAAGGTTCCAGAAGACCATCCTTAACCAGTGTCTGTGTTACAGCTTTTAGACCCACTCTCCCTTCTAAGGCTATGGGATATTGTTGCTGTTTCACAGCTCCACTCCCTCCTTGGGCAGTTCTTTGTAAGGGAAAATTGTGAGTCCACCCCGATTTCCTTCCCCTGCCCACAGCTTTGGATTCATTTCTTCTCATCACAGCTGTTAACACATTCACTGACACCTGACATCTGTTTCACAGACTTGCAGCTGTAATCCTCATTTAACTGTTAAATCTCTCCCCCATAAATCGGTCCCTGCTTCAGGCACACAGAACAATTGCCCTGCAACTATTTTATCTTTCCATTTTAGTTCTGTGGTCTCCAAGAGTGGAGCTGTCATTTCTGATCCCTCAGCCCCAGTTATGCACAACAGCCACATCCAGATACACGTCTGGTACCTCTGAACTAGCTAATGCTGTAGGATGGAATGTTGTTTCTGCACTGGCTATCAAATGTGGGATTGCTCTGAAGCAGTACAGCACCATGTGTTTAGTAATTTGCCCTTAGAAACAGTTTGAAAAAGTAGAAAGACTTTATTAGTATTAGTGAAAAGAAGTTATTTCATAACATATTTTAGAAATACAGTTGTTCAATCATGTGATCAATTCTCACTTACAGAACTGTAATAGTTACAAATTGCATGGGTATAGCATTAAGAAAGAGAAAGCATGTTGTAAGGCCATTCTGTTTGGATAGGAGAAGCTCAGCAAAAGAAAAACAGACTCCAAAGAAGCCAGGGCCTCCACACAAGGCCGAATTGACTCACTTTGTGGGCAGGTTGGGATGCAACAGGCAGGCATCAAGAGACTCCCCTCTGTCCTCCTTCCAAACTTCTCTCTCTTCAGGGATGAGCAGGTGTCCAGAAATAGTGGCCAAGTGTTGATATCAGCTGTCAGACGTTCAATAATTAGCAGTATACCTGCTGAGCTAGCAACAATTGGTGTTTAGCCAGTCACACACACACACACAGAATAGCCCGGGTTGGAAGGGACCTCAAGGATCAGGAATCTCCAACCCCCTGCCAAAGGCAGGGCCATCAACCTCTGTAGCACTGCACATATGCACACTGCTGGATAAAAACAGCAGTGTGGGAAAAATCTGGATGCTGTGGATGAAAAGGGTGAATCAGAATGGCTTAACAGCTGTCCCACAAGGAAAAGCAATACCTTACCTGCTGTGCCATGCTCATGGCAGCAGCAATGCAGATGCCAGCAGCTGATGCCCACAAGGACAGCCAGCCTGGACTTATTTTCATTACATATCTTTGTCCTGATGTCCTTCTAGAAGCTGGGACATTTCTCCATCTCAGCAGAAAAGGGCAGAAGGGCTCCAAGTTGCAGGCACACACTCCTCTATTTTTCTGGCACACAAAGAGAAAGAGAAGATGAAACCCAGATGTGTTTCCCTGCCCATGGCAAACACCAGCCTTTCCATCCTTACAGTCCTTCCTGACATCAGCACTAATTGAAACAACATCCCACTCACCTTTGCCATGTCTGGCAGAGGTTGCAGCTCTTTCTATTGCATCCCTCTAGCTTTCAAGTCAACAGAACCTGTGTCAGGCAAGGAAAAGCAATCTTTTACCTGCTTTGCCATGCTCATGGCAGCAGCAATGCAGATGCCAGCAGCTGATGCCCACAAGGACAGCCAGCCTGGACTTATTTTCACTACATATCTTTGTCCTGATGTCCTTGTAGAACCTGGGACATTTCTCCATCTCAGCAGAAGAGGGCAAGAGGGGTAGAAAGTACGCACACTCTCCTCTATTTTTCTGGCACTCAAAGAGAAAGAGAAGATGAAAACCAGCATTGTTTCCCTGCCCATGGCAAACACCAGCCTTTCCATCCTTACAGTCTTCCTGACATCAGCAGCAACTGAAACAACATCCCACTCACCTTTGCCATGTCTGGCAGAGGTTGCAGCTCTTTCTATTGCATCCTTCTTGCTTTCAAGTCAAGAGAGTCTATGTCACTCAAGGAAAAGCAATCTTTTACATGCTGTGTCATGCTCATGGCAGCAGCAATGCAGATGCCAGCAGCTGATGCCCACAAGGACAGCCAGCCTGGACTTATTTCCATTACATATCTTTGTCCTGATGTCCTTCTAGAAGCTGGGACATTTCTCCCTCTGAGCAGCAGAGGGCAGGATGGGTCCAAGGTTAGGGCACACTCTGCTCTTTATCTGGCACTCAAAGAGAAAGAGAAAATGAAAACCAGATGTGTTTCCCAGACCATGGCAATCACCAGCTTTTCCATCCTTACAGTCCTTCCTCACATCATCAGCAACTGAAACAACATCCCACTCACCTTTGCCATGTCTGGCAGAGGTTGCAGCTCTTTCTATTGCATCCCTGTAGCTTTCAAGTCAAGAGCTCCTGTGTCACACAAGGAAAAGCAATCTTTTACCTGCTTTGCCATGCTCATGGCAGCAGCAATGCAGATGCCAGCAGCTGATGCCAACAAGGACAGCCAGCCTGGACTTATTTTCATTACATATCTTTGTCCTGATGTCCTTCTACAAGCTTGGCCATTCTCCCTCTGAGCAGCAGAGGGCAGGAGAGTTCCAGGGTGAGGACACACTCTCCCCGATTTATCTGGCACTCAAAGAGAAAGAGAAAATTAAAACAAGATGTGTTTCCCTGCCCATGGCAAACACCAGCCTTTCCATCCTTACAGTACTTCCTGACATCAGCAGCAATGGAAACAACATCCCACTCACCTTTGCCATGTCTGGCAGAGGTTGCAGCTCTTTCTATTGCATCCCTCTAGCTTTCAAGTCAAGAGCTCCTGTGTCACTCAAGGAAAAGAAATCTTTTACCTGCTGTGCCATGCTCATGCCAGCAGCAATGCAGATGCCAGCAGCTGATGCGCACAAGTACAGCCAGCCTGGACTTATTTTTATTACATATCTTTGTCTTGATGTCCTTCTAGAAGCTTGGACATTTCTCCCTCTGAGCAGCAGAGGGCAGGAGTGCTCCAAGGTGAGGGCACACTCTCCCCTGTTTATCTGGCACTCAAAGAGAAAGAGAAAATGAAAACCAGATGTGTTTCCCTGCCCATGGCAAACACCAGCCTTTCCATCCATACAGGCCTTCCTGAAATCAGCAGCAACTGAAACAACATCCCACTCACCTTTGCCATGTCTGGCAGAGGTTGCAGCTCTTTCTATTGCATCCCTCTAGCTTTCAAGTCAAGAGCTCCTGTGTCACTCAAGGAAAAGCAATCTTTTACCTGCTTTGCCATGCTCATGGCAGCAGCAGTGCAGATGCCAGCAGCTGATGCCCACAAGGACAGCCAGCCTGGACTTATTTTCATTACATATCTTTGTCCTGATGTCCTTCTAGAAGCTGGAACATTTCTCCACCTTAGCAGAAGAGGGCAGGAGGGGTTCAAGGTGAGGGCACACTCTCCTCTTTTTATGGCACACAAAGAGAAAATGAAAACCAGATGTGTTTCCCAGCCCATGGCAATCACCAGCCTTTCCATCCTTACAGTCCTTCCTGACTTCAGCAGCAACTGAAACAACATCCCACTCACCTTTGCCATGTCTGGCAGAGGTTGCAGCTCTTTCTATTGCATCCCTCTAGCTTTCAAGTCAAGAGCCCCTGTGTCACTCAAGGAAAAGCAACCTTTTACCTGCTGTGCCATGCTCATGCCAGCAGCAATGCAGATGCCAGCAGCTGATGCGCACAAGTACAGCCAAACTGGACTTACTTTTATTACATATCTTTGTCTTGATGTCCTTCTAGAAGCTTGGACATTTCTCCCTCTGAGCAGCAGAGGGCAGGAGAGCTCCAAGGTGAGGGCACACTCTCCCCTGTTTATCTGGCACTCAAAGAGAAAGAGAAAATGAAAACCAGATGTGTTTCCCTGCCCATGGCAAACACCAGACTTTCCATCCTTACAGGCCTTCCTGAAATCAGCAGCAACTGAAACAACATCCCACTAACCTTTGCCATGTCTGGCAGAGGTTGCAGCTCTTTCTATTGCATCCCTCTAGCTTTCAAGTCAAGAGCTCCTGGGTCACTCAAGGAAAAGCAATCTTTTACCTGCTTTGCCATGCTCATGACAGCAGCAGTGCAGATGTCAGCAGCTGATGCCCACAAGGACAGCCAGCCTGGACTTATTTTCATTACATATCTTTGTCCTGATGTCCTTCTACAAGCTGGAACATTTCTCCATCTCAGCAGAAGAGGGCAGGAGGGGTTCAAGGTGAGGGCACACTCTGCTCTTTTTCTGGCACACAAAGAGAAAATGAAAACCAGATGTGTTTCCCAGCCCATGGCAAACACCAGCATTTCCATCCTTACAGTCTTCCTGACAACAGCAACAATGGAAACAACATCCCACTCACCTTTGCCATGTCTGGCAGAGGTTGCAGCTCTTTCTATTGCATCCCGCTAGCTTTCAAGTCAAGAGCTCCTGTGTCACACAAGGAAAAGCAATCTTTTACCTGCTGTGCCATGCTCATGGCAGCAGCAATGCAGATGCCAGCAGCTGATGCCCACAAGGACAGCCAGCCTGGATTTATTTCCATTACATGTCTTTGTCCTGATGTCCTTCTAGAAGCTAGAACATTTCACCATCTCAGCAGAAGAGGGCAGGAGGGTTCCAAGGTGAGGGCACACTCTGCTGTTTATCTGGCACTCAAAGAGAAAGAGAAAATGAAAACAAGATGTGTTTCCCTGCCCATGGCAAACACCAGCCTTTCCATCCTTACAGTCTTCCTGTCATCAGCACTAATTGAAACAACATCCCACTCACCTTTGCCATGTCGGGCAGAGGTTGCAGCTCTTTCTATTGCATCCCTCTAGCTTTCAAGTCAAGAGCTCCTGTGTCACACAAGGAAAAGCAACCTTTTACCTGCTTTGCCATGCTCATGGCAGCAGCAATGGAGATGCCAGCAGCTGATGCCCACAAGGACAGCCAGCCTGGACTTATTTTCATTACATATCTTTGTCCTGATGTCCTTCTACAAGCTGGAACATTTCTCCATCTCAGCAGAAGAGGGCAGGATGGGTCCAGGGTGAGGGCACACTCTCCCCTGTTTATCTGGCACTCAAAGAGAAAGAGAAAATGAAAACAAGATGTGTTTCCCTGCCCATGGCAAACACGAGACTTTCCATCCTTACAGTCCTTCCTGACATTGGCAGCAACTGAAACAACATCCCACTCACCTTTGCCATGTCTGGCAGAGGTTGCAGCTCTTTCTATTGCATCCCTCTAGCTGTCAAGTCAAGAGCTCCTGTGTCACACAAGGAAAAGCAATCTTTTACCTGCTTTGCCATGCTCATGGCAGCAGCAATGCAGATGCCAGCAGCTGATGCCCACAAGGACAGCCAGCCTGGACTTATTTTCATTACATATCTTTGTCCTGATGTCCTTCTAGAAGCTTGGACATTTCTTCCTCTGAGCAGCAGAGGGCAGGAGAGTTCCAAGGTGAGGGCACACTCTCCCCTGTTTATCTGGCACTCAAAGAGAAAGAGAAAATGAAAACAGATGTGTTTCCCAGCTTATGGCAAACACCAGCCTTTCCATCCTTACAGTCTTCCTGTCATCAGCACTAATTGAAATAACATCCCACTCACTTTTGCCATGTCTGGCAGAGGTTGCAGCTCTTTCTATTGCTTCCCTCTAGCTTTCAAGTCAAGAGCTCCTGTGTCACACAAGGAAAAGCAACCTTTTACCTGCTTTGCCACGCTCTTGGCAGCAGCAATGCAGATGCCAGCAGCTGATGCCCACAAGGACAGCCAGCCTGGACTTACTTTCATTACATATCTTTGTCCTGATGTCCTTCTACAAGCAGGAAGATTTCTCCATCTCCGGAGAAGATGGCAGGATGGGTCCAAGGTGAGTGCACACTCTCCCCTGTTTATCTGGCACTCAAAGAGAAAGAGAAAATGAAAACCAGATGTGTTTCCCTGCCCATGGCAAACACCAGACTTTCCATCCTTACAGTCCTTCCTGACATCAGCACTAATTGAAACAACATCCCACTCACCTTTGCCATGTCTGGCAGAGGTTGCAGCTCTTTCTATTGCATCCCTCTAGCTTTCAAGTCAAGAGCTCCTGTGTCACACAAGGAAAAGCAATCTTTTACCTGCTGTGCCATGCTCATGGCAGCAGCAATGCAGATGCCAGCAGCTGATGCCCACAAGGACAGCCAGCCTGGACTTATTTTCATTACATATCTTTGTCCTGATGTCCTTCTAGAAGCTTGGACATTTCTCCCTCTGAGCAGCAGAGGGCAGGAGAGTTCCAAGGTGAGGGCACACTCTCCCCTGTTTATCTGGCACTCAAAGAGAAAGAGAAAATGAAAACAGATGTGTTTCCCAGCTTATGGCAAACACCAGCCTTTCCATCCTTACAGTCTTCCTGTCATCAGCACTAATTGAAATAACATCCCACTCACTTTTGCCATGTCTGGCAGAGGTTGCAGCTCTTTCTATTGCATCCCTCTAGCTTTCAAGTCAAGAGATCCTGTGTCACACAAGGAAAAGCATTCTTTTACCTGCTGTGCCATGCTCTTGGCAGCAGCAATGCAGATGCCAGCAGCTGATGCCCACAAGGACAGCCAGCCTGGACTTACTTTCATTACATATCTTTGTCCTGATGTCCTTCTAGAAGCTGGAACATTTCTCCATCTCAGCAGAAGAGGGCAGGATGGGTTCAAGGTGAGGGCACACTCTCCCCTGTTTATCTGGCACTCAAAGAGAAAGAGAAAATGAAAACCAGATGTGTTTCCCTGCCCATGGCAAACACCAGACATTCCATCCTTACAGTCCTTCCTGACATCAGCAGCAACTGAAACAACATCCCACTCACCTTTGCCATGGCAGGCAGAGGTTGCAGCTCTTTCTATTACATCCCTCTAGCTTTCAAGTCAAGAGCTCCTGTGTCACACAAGGAAAAGCAAGTTTTAACTGCTATGCCATGCTCATGGCAGCAGCAATGCAGATGCCTGCAGCTGATGCCCACAGGGACAGCCAGCCTGGACTTATTTTCATTACATATCTTTGTCCTGATGTCCTTCTAGAAGCTTGAACATTTCTCCATCTCAGCAGAAGAGGGCAGGATGGGTCCAAGGTGAGGGCACACTCTCCCCTGTTTATCTGTCACTCAAAGAGAAAGAGAAAATGAAAACCAGATGTGTTTCCCAGCCCATGGCAAACACCAGACTTTCCATCCTTACAGTCTTTCTGACATCAGCACTAATTGAAACAACATCCCACTCACCTTTGCCATGTCTGGCAGAGGTTGCAGCTCTTTCTATTGCTTCCCTCTAGCTTTCAAGTCAAGAGCTCCTGTGTCACACAAGGAAAAGCAACCTTTTACCTGCTTTGCCACGCTCTTGGCAGCAGCAATGCAGATGCCAGCAGCTGATGCCCACAAGGACAGCCAGCCTGGACTTACTTTCATTACATATCTTTGTCCTGATGTCCTTCTACAAGCAGGAAGATTTCTCCATCTCCGGAGAAGATGGCAGGATGGGTCCAAGGTGAGTGCACACTCTCCCCTGTTTATCTGGCACTCAAAGAGAAAGAGAAAATGAAAACCAGATGTGTTTCCCTGCCCATGGCAAACACCAGACTTTCCATCCTTACAGTCCTTCCTGACATCAGCACTAATTGAAACAACATCCCACTCACCTTTGCCATGTCTGGCAGAGGTTGCAGCTCTTTCTATTGCTTCCCTCTAGCTTTCAAGTCAAGAGCTCCTGTGTCACACAAGGAAAAGCAACCTTTTACCTGCTTTGCCACGCTCTTGGTAGCAGCAATGCAGATGCCAGCAGCTGATGCCCACAAGGACAGCCAGCCTGGACTTACTTTCATTACATATCTTTGTCCTGATGTCCTTCTAGAAGCTTGGACATTTCTCCATCTCAGCAGAAGAGGGCAGGAGAGTTCCAAGGTGAGGGCACACTCTCCCCTGTTTATCTGGCACTCAAAGAGAAAGAGAAAATGAAAACCAGATGTGTTTCCCTGCCCATGGCAAACACCAGCCTTTCCATCCTTACAGTCTTCCTGACATCAGCAGAAATGGAAACAACATCCCACTCAAGTTAGCCATGTCTGGCAGAGGTTGCAGCTCTTTCTATTGCATCCCTCTAGCTTTCAAGTCAAGAGCTCCTGTGTCACACAAGGAAACGCAATTTTTACCTGCTTTGCCATGCTCATGGCACAGAAGTCCAGATGCCAGCAGCTGATGCCCACAAGGACAGCCAGCCTGGACTTATTTTCATTACATATCTTTGTCCTGATGTCCTTCTACAAGCTGGAACATTTCTCCATCTCAGCAGAAGAGGGCAGGATGGATCCAAGGTGAGGGCACACTCTCCCCTGTTTATCTGGCACTCAAAGAGAAAGAGAAAATGAAAACCAGATGTGTTTCCCTGCCCATGGCAAACACCAGACTTTCCATCCTTACAGTCCTTCCTGACATCAGCACTAATTGAAACAACATCCCACTCACCTTTGCCATGTCTGGCAGAGGTTGCAGCTCTTTCTATTGCATCCCTGTAGCTTTCAAGTCAAGAGCTCCTGTGTCACACAAGGAAAAGCAATCTTTTACCTGCTGTGCCATGCTCTTGGCAGCAGCAATGCAGATGCCAGCAGCTGATGCCCACAAGGACAGCCAGCCTGGACTTATTTTCATTACATATCTTTGTACTGATGTCCTTCTACAAGCTGGACATTTCTCCGTCGCAGCAGAAGAGGGCAGGAGAGTTCCTAGGTGAGGGCACACTCTTTTCTATTTATCTAGCATTGAAAGATTAAGACAAAATGAATAGCAAATGTGTTTCCCAGCCCATGGCAAACACCAGACTTTCCATCCTTACAGTCCTTCCTGCCATCAGCACTAATTGAAACAACATCCCACTCACCTTTTCCTAATCTGGCAGGGAGGTGATGCTCTTTGTAATATACCCCTCTTGCTTTGAATTCACCAGTGCTTGTGTCACACAAGGAAATGCAACATTCCAGCTGTTCTGCCATTCCCATAGCAACAACTATGCAGATGCGAACAGCTGATGCCCACAAGGACAGCCAAGCTGGACTTATTTTCATTACATATCTTTGTCCTGAAATCCTTCTAGAAGGTTGAACACTTCTCCATCTCTGCTGCAATGGTCAAAAAGGGTCCAAGTTTAGTGCACTCTCTCCTCATGGCCTCTTGCACTCAAAGACAAAGGGAAAATGAAAACCAGAAGTGTTTCTTTGCCCATGCAGACACTAGCCTTTCCATCCTGACAGTCCTTCCTACTATCACCTGGAATTGAAACAACATCCCCCACATCTCTTTTTTGAACTTATTCATGCATGAATAATAATAATGAGAATTTTTCTGTAAATCTTATTTCTGCATGGAAACGATCTGATAACCAGAGCTTTTTTCTCTAAAACAATCCAGCGAATTTGCATTGCTTATCTATGTACTATCTATCTCAAATATCAATACATCTGGCAAAATAAGATAGAAAAAGTATTTACAGACATTTTTGGACATTGATTACTTCTGGTCAAGTGGGAAAGAATCCCTAAGCTGCAATCATGAAATTCTTTTATCACTTTCTCTGATTTAGCCAGTGTTACTAAAAGGGAAATAAGACACAGGCTTTTGATAGCAGCTGCCAATTTAAGAATGATAATACGGTTTATTTTTCTTGGCTAAGATCAAAGACCCGCATTTCAGGATTATCTCCAGCTCATCAAGTATAATTAACAGTTTTGGATAGCCACAGTATTATATAGCAATATTGTCTTCCTGCAAGGAATTTCATTGTTTTGACACGTGCCACAGGTTGTTAATAGATTGCCTGATTACCATTTATTTTTTTTATTGGCTTATGATGACCACAGAAAACTATACAGCAGCACCATAAAAACTTTAAATCCTATCCCATGTATCTGCACTCATACGAAAATTATATTGGAAAGCATTGGTGAAACTAAGATTACAAAATAAAGCAGGGGACAATTTCAGTGAAAGCCTGCAGGTTTCACAGCTCTGCCCATTTCAAACCCCTGAAGACATCCACGGGTTTCCTGCTGTGGGACACAGGCACTCACCTGCAGCTCAGCACTGCCTGCTCATGCCTGCGCACACCTTCAGGCTGGAACCAAGGAAATCCTCAGCAAAGACATCAGTACACTTTTGTTATGATGACTTTCATAAAGAAGCATCAAATATTTCTTCACGAGAAATACTGCAAGTCCCTTTGACACTAGCCCTTATTTTAAATGTTTAGATTTGTGCTTCATTCAGGCGTGCTGTCACTCCCAAAAAGATTTTTATTCTTTTGCTTTTCATTCTGAGGAACACAGTGATTTCTGCCTTGTTTACTGACTGTAGGCACAGCAATACTCCTGCACCTTCAGGGAAACAGCAAATCCATCTCTTTCACACCCTACTTCTATCAAGCTCATTCACCTTACAAGGTATTTATTGCAAGCATCTCTTCCAAAAATGGAGATTAACAGAACCTGCAACCCAGGACACCTCAGTAAGCCAGTACTTTTCATCTCCTGAAGGTGTAGGTAGACACAGAGCTGGAACATCTTTTCCAGAGCTGTGTGATGCTATCTCATCTGTGTTCCTTTACTGACAGCTTTCATCACTAGTTAAAAGGAAACTGCAATAGGAAAAGCCATTTTTCTGATTTCTCTGTTGATCAGAGATGCTTCATGCAAGCCTGATGCGGTAGAAACAATATCAGCTTTAGAATGACAGTCATTAGAGCAGAATCCTTTCACTGATGAAATCCCACAGTCCTGATTCATACAACACTGACACTGGAGGACACAGTAGTTTAGATGAGAGCGCATTAAAAATGACTAAGTTAAGGTCTCAGAAATAGCAAAGAGTGACAAGTATGAAAAAAAGAAGTTGCAGAAACTGCTTCAGTTTGGCACTTTGGCATAAAGTATGACAACACACAAGCTGGCTGTGCAGTTCCAGAAGCAGAAGAAAGCCGTCAACCAAGACTTGTTCTCATCTGCTCTGAAAGTCCACTGGGACAAGGCCACTTTTCTCTGACGTGCTTCCAGAAGTATCACTTCTGAGCACTGTGCCAGGGAGTTACAAGATACTGTTTGTGTGTACAGAGGAGAAAAAGACGTCTGTCTGGAAACAGACTTGGTGAAGGAGAAGCAGCATTTTCCAGAGTACTTCAGAAAGAACTGAGCACTGCCCCAAGAGCTTCAGAGCGGCAGGCTGTCACAGTGTGCCAACCAGCTCAGCTGTGAGTTGGCACTGAAGCTGCACCACAGGGAGAACAAAGCCCCCTGTGCACCCTTGGAGAGCCAAGGGTTGGAGATTCATGAACCTTGAGCTCCTTTCCAAGCCGGGCCATGCTGTGATTCTGGGATTCTCACCTTTGCCTCATCTGGCAGAGGGAGGCAGCTCTTTCTCTTGTCTCCCTATGGCTGTCAGGTCACCAGGGCCAGTGTCACACAGGGAACTGCAAACACTGTGTGTGCTGTGCCCTGCCCATGGCAGCACAGAGGCAGCTGCCAGCAGCTGATGCCCACAAGGACAGCCAGCCTGGACTTCCTTTGATTCCTTCCCTTTGGATCAGCGTCCTTCAGGAAGGCGGAACATCTCTCCAGCTGAGCAGCAGAGGACAGCAGGGCTTCGTTGTCTGGGCATGTTCTCTTCTGGCCCTCTGGCCCTCACAGACACAGGAGGAGGACACAGAGGCTGCTGTAACACAGCCAGCCCTGCCTCTCAGGTCAGCTCTCAGGCCATCCTCTCTCCCCTCAGCAGCAGCTCACTGTTCTGCACTCCTCTGGCCTGGGCTGGCAGAGGTGTGCAGCAGTTCTGCTGATCTCCCAGTGCTGGCCATGTCTGCAGTGCCTGTGTGAAAGACACAGGAAGCTGCCAGCATTGCACTGCTCTGCTGTGCCCCTGCCATCACCGAGTTTGCTGTCAGCAGCTGCTGCTACACGTCCATTCAGGCACAGGCCTTTCCTTCCTGGCCCTCTTTCCCCCCCTCTCTCCTCTGCTCTCTCTCGTGCTCCCCTTTGGCCTGGGCTGGCTGAGCAGTGCAGGCCTTGTTGTTGCTCCCTGGGCCAACTACGTCACGGTTCCCCGTGACTCTGCCAGCTGCTCTGACACAGCGACTGCGTCCTCAGTGTGGATTCCAGAATGCGACAGACGTCCAGAGAAGACTTCCAGGGCTGATTGGAACATGCTGCCATCAAGAACTGCCATGGCTCAGGCCCCCTGGGAATCTGCTCACAGCGAAAGCTGCTGTCACTCTGTGTGGGCACAGCCTTGTCTGTGTAGGCCTGCTCACACTGCAGCCCCTGTCTGCACCAGAACCGTGCCGATCCACCTTCTCTTGGCCTCCTTGCCTGCATGGAAAAGGGCAGCTTGGGCTGAAGTCCCTCAACTTTCAGATGGCCGAGTGAAGTCTCTGAGCCCTGGTGACCCAGCAGGGACAGAGAGGTGATTGTTCCCCTCTACTCTGCTCTTGTGAGGCCCCATCTGGAATACTGCGTCCAGGTCTGGAGCCCCCAGTACAAGAAAGACAGGGAGCTGCTGGAGAGGGTCCAGAGGAGGGCCACGAAGATGATCAGGGGACAGGAGCACCTCCCCTGTGATAACAGGCTGAGGCAGCTGGGCTTGTTCAGCCTGGAGAAAAGAAGGCTGCGGGGTGACCTCATTGCAGCCTTTCAGTACCTAAAGGGAACCTACAAACAGGAGGGAAATCAACTCTTTGAAAGGGTGACAGCAGGACAAGGGGAAATGGTTTTAAGCTGAGGGAAGGGAGATTTAGGTTGGACGTCAGGGGAAATTCTTTACGGAGAGAGTGGTGAGGTACTGGAACAGGATGCCCAGGGAGGTTGTGGATGCCCCGTCCCTGGAGGTGTTCAAGGCCAGATTGGATGGGGCCCTGGGCAGCCTGGTCTAGCTTTAGGTGGAATGGTTGGTGGCCCTGCGTGTGGCAGGGGGGTTGGAGATTCATGATCCTTGAGGTCCCTTCCAACCCTGGCAATTCTGTGATTCTGTGATTCTGTGACCCACTCAGCTCTTCAGCCTGCTGACCTGGTCTGCTTGGGCTGTCTTAAAGGGCAGAGGGCACGTTATCCTAATGTCCCCACATACATCCCTCTTAGCATACTGTAGGCCAGTTCCTAAAAGGACACCTGCACAATCTCTCTGAATGTTAATCAACATGTAGTTAGTTTTCACTGGTGATTCGCTATGTGTTTAGTCAGAGGTGCAATGGTTCTAATGGTGAGAGAAAGACATTCCCAGTTGTCATCAGGTGGAACACACTTCAGACTGGAATCCTCAAGCAGACTGCAGTCAAGCTTTCTTAATTATTCATTGTTGTTATCAATTCAGACGCATCTCTTAATTCCTGCTTGAATGAACATTCTGTAATAATCTGCTGAGACAGTGCAAGGCTTGACAATGAGACTATAGTTTATGAAAGCAGCACTTTTTACTTCCTTTACAAGTTCTTATCTGAATGCTAAAGACAACATCAATTCACTTCTCACTGGGTTGAACGTTTTAAATATTTGGTAAACATAATGGTTCTAATTCTGACATTTAATATGAAAATATTAAAATTCCTTGTAAGTACTTTTTTGTTAGAATGCCAGATGCTAACGGGATGAAGTGGCACAAGAAAGCAAAATGTCTCTGCTGATGGCAGGAAGGACTGTAAGGATGGAAAGGCTGGTGTTTGCCATGGGCAGGGAAACACGTCTGGTTTTCTTGTTCCCTTTGTCTTTGAGTGCCAGAAAAATAGAGGAGAGCGTGCCCTCACCTTGGACCCCTCCTGCCCTCTGCTGCTGAGATGGAGAAATGTCCCACCTCCTACAAGGACATCAGGACAAAGGTAAGTAATCAAAATATTTCCAGGCTGGCTGTACTTGTGGGCATCTGTTGCTGGAAAATTTAATGGCAGTAAACTGCCCAGATAATGACAGAATGAGGGTGACAATAGAATGGTACATAATCACAGTGCAATGAAAAAAGTATGCAGGGTGCAGGAAGGGAGGTGTGGACATTCTGAGTTGCAACTCTTTATTTGCTCCAGAAAGCTCTATCAGAATGGAAGACTGAAGGAAATACTTTGAGTGTTTTTTTAATGTGACTGGATAAAAGATCCATGTGGCAATTTGAATAACTGAGTGGTAAAGGGACATAGATACCTCACTGTTTCATGGAACCTTTCAATTAAGCACCTGAGCACTGTGTACAGGACTTGGGAATATAAGTATTAGAGGATCATGGAATATCTGTATTTGGAAGGGACCTCGAGGATCATGTATTCCACCTCCTGGTTCCACACCGGACCTCCTATGGGTCAAGCCCTGTGTCTGAGAGCATTGTGCAAATGCTCTTTGGCCTTTGTCAGCTCAGTGCCAAACCACTGCCCTGGGGAGCCAGTGCCAAATTCCATGTATCTAGTTCATCCTACAGAATGATGCCAAGAACAGTTATAGAGATCGACTTACAAACAAAATTCTTGTCTTGAATTAATGGTACACTCACCATTTAAAAAAAAAAAAAAGAAAAGAAAAAAGAAAGAAAGAAAAAAAAAAAGAAAAAAAAAAGAAAAAAAAAAGAAAAAAAAATCAAAGCCACATTCTTACGCTGGCATTTTACAGTATTGTCAGATTTTTGTAATTCTGTTTTGTCATATAAGATTCTCTCATCATGAAATAATGACCAAATTCTCTTTTCAGATCTAAACATACAAATGTTAAAGGCAACAGTGCTGTTCAAGAGTACATTACCAGCTCAAACACTGCTTTGGCTGTAAAACTAAGGTAGTAAGGAATTTTATCAAGGAGTTAGAAGAAAACATGTAAGTGTAGATTGAAAAGCAACCTGTATTGTTACTTAGAGTTTGATATAGTGTAATCCAATGCACAGTACTTGTAACGTGTGTTTTACAAAATGCTTTGCAATGTAGGCATCTATTAAGATAAATGCTGCAAGTTCTAATATGTCCATGACCTTTTCAAACTGTTCCTTACTCCTACACATCACTACGAGTAGTTCTTCTGTCCGGAAGGATCACCTGAGTAATTAACCTGTGACCTTAAGTTTGGAATTAAATGCATACAGTGGAAGTAAGAGCTGTGGGTTATTTTGCTCTTTCAGTGTTGAACAGCCGAGGAGTTTTGTTTTGGAGGGTGGATGGTGATGGGACAAGTGGGGAATGGCTTTAAACTGAGACGGGGGGTGTTGAGGTTTAGGTTGGATGTGAGGAGGAAGTTTTTCAGCCAGAGGGTGGTGAGGCACTGGAACAGGTTGCCCAGGGAGGCTATGGATGCCCCATCCCTGCAGGCATCCAAGGCCAGGCTGGATGTGGCTCTGGGCAGCCTGGGCTGCTGGTTGTCAGGTTAGAAACCCAACATGACTTTATTGCAGCCCTGGGTGCAGGGGGATCACTGCTCCTAGCATGCACACAGAAGAGCTGGAGCACACAGGTGATGTACATTCCACTTGTGAACATTCCTGCAATTCCAGAGAGCATGCGCCTGTTCCAATCACTGCTGCACAGATTAAAAACTGATTGCAGATGAGCTGTTTTGGTATGGGGTTCTTGCCAACGGTCTGCAGTGGCTGTGTGATTCCTCGGGGAGTTGCTCTCCAGCCCAAAGGTCATGTCCTAAGTCGACCAGATCCCGTTTGTGTCCAGAAATGGCTGACAACAGATCAGCTGCTGGTCAAGTTTCTAACATCACACTGGCCTTGCTCCAGTGTCTGTGTCATCAGCCCCAGCACATACGGTGCACCTCTTCAAGGCTTGGGAACACTGAGACTCTGCACTTGGGCTCCAGACATCCTGCTGCACCAAGAGGTTATTCTAGCTTTGGTATCTTGCAACTTTGTATATAACTACATCACTGTAACCATAAATGTCTAGGAGCATGGAGATGGAGAAATTCATCTTCCTGTAATTCTCTGTACTGCAGCCCCGTGGTTGTCAACACCTAATGCAATATTGAAATTTCAGTTGAGAAATTGAAAGCTGTCCCTAACAAAAAAACATCTGCATTTGTTATTGAAATCACACTGAGGATCAATAAATCCAAATGCTTCTAGCATAACCACGATTACAGGCAGTGTTTAGACAAGCTCTTACAGGAAAACCATGAACACAAGGCTAAAGAGAGACTAAGTGATGCACTCTGCAGGAATACTCATGGAAGTCTTCACAGTGCAGGAGTCTGATCTGATTACAGATGCTGTGCTTTAAGTACCCCTTATCATATCTTTTTTTTCACTGTTGTGCAGGGGTTGGACTCAGTGATCTCTGGAGGCTGGAGATGCTGTTTGCTAATGGAAGATGGAGAGAGGAAAAGCAAGTGAAAGGCATGCTGTGCATAGCCACCACATGGCATCTGCACCATTTCCCCCTGCACCAAGGAGGAGCAGCTCACAAGCTTGGCCTGGGCCAGGGAAGGGAGCAGACAAACATCTGGACCGACCCCAAACGAGCTGGTTCTGCAGGTTGGGTGTCTTCTGCTGCTTGTCTCACATCCTGCTGCTCAGCGGTAGATTTGTTCCTGCTCAGTGCTAACAGGAAACTCACACAGCATTTCTGTTTCAGCTGTGCCAACGCTTTGATCCCTTGCTGCTTGGATGGGGCGTTTGAAGAAGGATGCCTGTGCTGATGTCCAGCCAGGCTTTGGGGATGAGTCTCCACACCAGGGTCCGTCTGACAGGACTGAGGGTTGGGGATCCAGCCAGGTCGAGTCCAGCGTGCTTTGCTCTTGTTCTTAGTGCTTGTTTTTGCTCAGGAGGGCAGGAGGTGAACCTCGTGAACCAATGCCTGCAGACGGGGTTTGCAGAGAAAGAGGTCCTGCAGGCCTTGTGTGACAGCCACGGAGCTGCAGCGAGGCTGCATCCGTGTAAAACACCAGAGATCCACGGAGGTGTGAAGGGGAGCTGTGGGCTGCAGTCACGCAGGAAGGGATGTGCATGCTCGGGGTTTGGTTGTTGTGTGTGTGTTAAGTGACTGTGATACCACTGCTGGGTCAGTGTGAGTGTACGGAACAAGTGTGACAGCCTTTTTGATGGAGTTCTGTGAAAGGAGTCCTATGGACTTGAGATCCAACTGTCAGCCTGTGGGCATCATCCAGGAGTTGGGGTAGGGGATGAGGCAAGGGAAGTTGGGCTGAGAAAGGGATGAAGCAGTCTGGCAGCAGTTCTGTGTTTCTCCCATCTCCTGCTTTATTTCCTTCCAGGTGAAATAGATGGGTGCTGCAACATGCCCTTGAATGTAACAAAACCCACTCTAGTGTGGATTTGACATGGGCCCAGCACTGCAAGGTACGCTGCTGGGAGGAAGCGTCCATCTGGCTGAGGGCAGGAAGGCCCTCCAGAGGGATGCACTGAGGCCAGTTGTGCGAGGCTCAACAAGAGCAAGCGCCAGGTCCTGCGCTTTGGTCATGACGACCCCGTGCCAGCTTCTCCAGGATTTGGCTGGGGTAGAATTCCAAGCAGCCCCTGATTCCAGAACGTTGGGCTGGGCTGTTGGAATCTTCTGCCCTTGTGACTGGTCTTGCCTCCCCACCCTGTGCGTCGTGGTGGAGCAGCCTGGTGGCCCTCAGTGATGTCATAAGGGCTAGAATGAGGGGAGGAGCAGTGCGTGCTGCGTCCCTTCATTGGAGCGCTGGAGCTCTGACTGAGCAGCTCGCTTGTTGCACTTGTGCACCGACTGCGTCCCTTTGTCTTCACACCGTCCTGTGCAGCACCTTGTAGGTAAGCTGAGACAGTGTGGGAGAGACGGGGGGACAGTGAGTGCTGAGAACTGCTGGCTGGCGGAGCTCATAGGATCACATTCTCTCCATCAGCAGAGGGGTGGCCATGAGGGACAGGGAGGTGATCGTCCCCCCCTGCTCTGCTCTTGTGAGGCCCCAGCTGCACTACAGTGTCCAGAAAGACAGGGAGCTGTTGGAGAGGGTCCAGAGGCGAGCCACAGAGATGATCAGGGGACTGGAGCACCTCCCCTGCAAAGACAGGCTGAGGGAGCTGGGCTTGTTCAGCCTGGAGAAAAGAAGGCTGTGGGGTGACCTCATGGCAGCCTTCAGTACCTAAAGGGAGCCTAAAAAGAGGAGGGGAATCAACTCTTTGAAAGGGTAGATAACAGCAGAACAAGGGGAAATGGTTTTAAGTTGAAAACTTAAGTTTTTAAGTTGGGGGAGGGCAGATTTTGGTTTTTCCCTCGTAGTCTTTGCTAAACCGTGGAAGCAAACTGACCTGCTCTTTCTCTCTCCTCTCTCCACCCTCTGCCTGCTTCCCTGCTGCAGCTTTTGCTCGTGGAAGATCAGAGCAAAGTGACAAGGAACGGCTGCGGATTTGTGAGATTTCTCTCCCTCGTTCTGATCTCTTGCCAGGTACCTGCCATGCTTTGTCCCCCCACATGCTTTAGCAGCCCGTGACGCCCCGTGTTTAGTAACACAGCCTCATCCAGCTTTGATGGGACGCTGGTCACGTGTGGGTTTTCTCCACGTGCTCTGCAGCTCAGCCCTCAGAAGGATGCTGTCTGTGGTGCTGTGACCAGCTGGTCTTAAGTAAACCAGTCCCTTAGGCCAAGAGTCCCAGCCCCAGCTTGTGCAGAGCTGCACAGCATCACCAGGGACACCAGCAGGCGTGCTTGGGCTGTGTGAGTGTGCCCGACAGCTGTAGGGAGCACAGCAGAGATGTGAACAGAGAACATAAAAGTGTGTTTCTTTTCAGTTCCAGCTTGTCACACCTACGCTGATGGCTGTGGCGTGCAGCGAGATCAGCTGTGGGCCTGACCTGGCATGGACAGAGGTAGAGTATGAAGCTCTGATTGGTCTTTGTTCCCTGACTGCAGCCAGCAGAGTGAGCCGCAGATGTGCTCTCCTGCTTTCCAAGAGAGCTCCTCTGTGGCAAGACAGCAGTGCAAGAGTGGCAAGTTTATAAAAGTACCAGAGCCATCTCGGCTGTGGGGTTTGTCCTCTACTGACTTTTCCCTTGAAATGGCTGCAGAAACAACAATCATTCTCTGCTCTGTTTGGCCTCGCTGTTGGTTGGACTGCTCAAGAGAGCTGCTTGGTGCTTGCAATGGCACTGTTTGCACCTTGTAACTGCAGCCGTAGCTTTGGTTTCCCTCTTCACGGTCTCCTAGCATCTTAAACAGTCAGCCTTCCTGCACAAAGAGCGCAGGAAAGGATGGGGCAAAATGGACAAGGCCACCTGTCTGCGTCAGTGCCATTGCTGATTAGCCTGGGTGGGGAGAGTTGCATCTTTGCTGGCGTGTGCCTGCTGCACACCAGGGAGAGAAACAGCCATTATTAGACTTGCAGTTCCTTCTGAAGTGCCCATGATAAGGACCGAGTGCATTTCCTGCAGCTTTCTCTGCAGATGTGCTCCTCACCTTGAAATCCTCCTTGTTGGTTCCCAGCTCCTCACCGTGGCCTGTGCTCTCTGTTTCAGACTGAGAACAAGGGGAAGCCCCTGCTGGACCATGAGGTGGCACCTGTGAATGTTCCAGCTATTGCTGCTGCCCATGTCGTTAAGAGACACGTTGCCCAGGCAGCGGATGAACTCTCCTTTGAGGTAAGCAGTTCAAGGCGTTCCTTGTTGCTCAATTTTACAATGGCAAATGCCTTCAGAGCTGCACTGGTGCAAGTGCTTTAATGCTCGGCGATGTTTGGCAGTGCAGAAGAATGCAGACATTTGAGCTGTGCTTTCCTCCCAGCTGTGCTGAAGCTGGGATTGATGTTGCAATCTCTTGCAGGTGGGAGACATCGTGTGTGTCATCGACATGCCACCAAAGGAGCTGACCCCCTGGTGGAGAGGCAAGCTCGGCTTCCAGGTAGGCACAAGCTTCAGATTGGAGAGTGCAACTTCAGTAGAGGCAGGAATCTCAGCTTAAAGCTGCTCTGCCTGCACAGGATGCCTAAAGGACATAAACAGTTTCCCTGTGTCGGTGTCAGAGGACCTTGCCTTTGGCTGCAAATGTTGAAAAATTATTACCTTTATGCTGTGAACTATGGCGATTTTCTGCTGGATAGTCTTATGGAACGTCAGGCAAGCACGTTCCGAGGGAAATGTTATCTGGCTTTTGGTTTAACAGTTCAGATCTGAGAAGTGCTGCATGCAATAGTTGGCCTCTCTTTTCTTCTTGTTACAGGTTGGATTTTTCCCAGGGGAGTGTGTGGAACTCATTAATAAGAACATTCCTGAGGCACTCATCAACTCTGTGCCAAAGCCAGGTATGGATGTTACATTTCATGGTGTGGGGAAGCAAAATGAAGTCTTTTTTGGGGTGTGTTCCATGTTTAGTACCTCCTTTATCCATGCCACATTGTCCTCTGGGTTGATGATTCTTCATGCACGCCATGGGGCAGGGATTTGGCCCAATCCTCCTGTGTTTATGATTGGACTTGGGGAAACTATAGAATCTTCATAGAATGGCTTTGGATGGAAGGGACCTCAGGGATCATCATGCTCCAACCCTCCCGCCTCAGGATGGTCTCCCAGCCCCCACATTTAATGTGAGACTAGATCAGGCTGCCCAGGGCCCCATCCAACCTGGCCTTGGGCTCCTCCAGAGATGGGGAAAATCCCTTTTTGTATGTACTGGTTGGTAATGTTCTTCCCGTTCTGACGTTCTCTGTAGAATGTGCTGTGCTCGGCCTCGTCCAACGGAGCCAGACCTGAAATGACCTGGTTTCTTCCTTTTGTTGTGCAGTGCCCAAGAAACGCAGCAAGATCCTCACCTTCCTTCGTTCCTTGGTGAAGGCCCGCCCAAAGAAACCGACCGAGCGGGAGGTGGAGAAGGAAAGGGTGTTTGGCGGTGACCTGGGAGAGCATCTTCTCCACTCCGGTCGTGATGGTAAGGAGCTGCCCATTCCTGAGATCTTCCTCTGCTGGGCATCTAAAGAAGATGAAAGGGAGCTCGTATCTAGCAGGGGGCAGGCTGATAGCCGTGGAGACACGTGTAATGGGAGTTGATGGCTGAAGGATCAAGTGAGGCGGATGCTCCTAAGAGACAAGCACATCTGTATTTGCTTCAGCCAAGCCTGGCTGGGCTTAGTGGATGGGATGTGACTCCCGGGAGCACAGCCTGCAGCACGATTGAATCAGGAGCTCCACTGACGGCTGGCACGTGTTCTTCAGTCCCCCAGGTCCTCCAGAGCTGCGCTGAGTTCATTGAGCAGCACGGCGTGGTGCAGGGGATATACCGCCTGTCCGGCGTCGCGTCCAACATCCAGAGACTGCGGTAAGAGTGCTGCGACTGACACAGCCTGAGTGCATCTGGTGTGGCTTTGGGCTTGCCTTCCTCTCGCTCAACCGGGTTTGCGTCCCTCTCTCCAGGCAGGAATTTGAGTCGGAGCAGATTCCTGAGCTCACCGTCCGTGACATTCACAGCGTGAGCTCCCTCTGCAAGATGTACTTCAGGGAGCTCCCGAACCCTCTGCTCACCCACCAGCTGTACGGCACGTTCTCGGTAAGCACAAGGCCACGTCTTTCATTTCCCTCTTCCTGGGCCTCTTGGCAGATGGCTGCAGCAGTGCCCCAGCTCGGAGGCCCTTTTGCTGTCAGCCCCACGAGGTTTACTCGCAGTGCTGTACTAGCCTGATTGGTGTCTCGCTCCCTTTCTGCACTACTCCAGGATGCTGTTGGTGCCGCTACAGAGGAGGAGCGGCTGCTCAGAATGCAGGACGTCATCCAGCAGCTGCCCGCTCCTCACTACAGGTCAGTGCTGCCCTCAGCCTGCTGAGCTCAGCCCTGCTGCATTGCAGAGGGCAACGATGCGGTTCCAGGCTCTGTCTCACGCCGGCAACACGATGCCTGTGTATGCTGAAGGGTTGAAGGCTCCATGGGCTTACTTTATGGGGTCAGTTCCTGGGCACGGGGGCACGCTTGGTGCAGCTGATGGCTGCGGCTGTGCTGTGCTGGGGCTTGGTGCTGCAGCGTGGCACTCAGTCAAGTTGGATCTACTTCATCTTCGGTGACAGTAGCAATCACAAGAAGTAGCATGAATGGAGGTTTGCTTTCTGAATTGCAGCACGGCATGCTCGTTGGTGCTGAACGTTTGCCTCTCTTGTTTTCCAGGACACTGGAGTTCCTGATGAGACACTTGGCGTGTCTGGCTGGGAGCTCTAGTATAACCAACATGCATGCCAAGAACCTAGCCATTGTGTGGGCTCCAAACCTCTTAAGGTAAACTTCTGGTTCTGTTTCAACACAACGCTTCATCTGTTCTCCAGTAAAAAAAAAAAAACAGTCCTCCCTTTTTCTCCATCAAATGTGCTCTTCTCCTGTAAAATCTGTGGCTGACAGCAGAGCAGGAGCCTGGGCTGTTCTCCATCCCCACGGGCACAATGTCTAGGTGACAATTTCTGCAGTCTTGTTGAGATGGGACTGACGTGTCCTTGATCATCCAGGGGAATTTCTGCAGTGGCATCACTGATTGCCCACTGCGGAAGTCTCCAGAGCCTCAGCTGACAGCTTTTGGCTGCAACAATTCAGACTCGGGGAAACGGTCTTGGAGAAATGACTTCTAAAATCTGCCTTTTCTACAGATCACAGCAGAACGAGTCTGCCTGCGCCAGCGGAAGAGCTGCCTGCATGGAGCTGCAGACACAGTCAGATGTGGTGGAATTCATCATCAACCACACAGACGTCCTCTTCGGCTCCAAATCCAGAGCAGACATTGCAAATGCAGCAGGTGAGTGTCTTCCTCCATTAGCTTTATCTTGACCTGACACCTTGACCAAATGCAGGCCTTCTCCGGGACCTTTGAGATACTCTTTTACCATCAAGGGGACAGCAGACCTCTCGCTTCCATTAGGGTATGGCATCCTGTTGCTGGATGCTGAGAATGTCCAAGCCCAAAATTTACAAGGAGGAAACTGTCATTATTATGGTTTGCATGCAGGAGAAGCTTGATGCAAGCGTTGCAGCAAAGCTTTCTCAGTTCCCTGCCCCCATTTCCTTGGGTTTTTCCTTGCCTGTTTTGATACAGTAAGCTGCTCTTAATGATGACCGTTTCCTTTGCCATAAACACACCTCTGCCCACATGGTTATTTTGGGCTCCTCTTCTTCCAGTGGCTCGGATAAGCAAGCCTGAGAAAAATACAGCACCTCCTCCAGAACTGTGGTGGCTGTGCTGCTGCTTTCTGATCCTCGCTCTTACCTGTGGTTTTCCCTGACAGGGCACAATTCTCTCCCAGGGCCCAAGTCTGTGGGGGTCTCTTCTGCTGCCACAAAGCTGCTCAGCCTGGAGGAGGCACAGGCACAGAGGCGAGGCCACAGCAGCTCTCCCCCTGTGACAGAGAGCAGCAGGGACATTGAAGTGGAAGAAAGCCCTGCAGCTGGGCAGGGCATATTCCACACCGTCATCGACTTTCCATCTGACAGGTAAAGAGGACTTTCTTTTCCAGCACCTAGCATCATTGTTTGGGTGGGTTTTTCTGTTTTTCTGCAGAAACCATGCAGTGCTAGGAACAAGCAACTGCTGCCAAGAGCTCAGTGCAGCTCTTCCCTCACCCTGCACCACGCACGACTCACAGCGTTGGCTGTTTTCTCTCTCCAGGCAAAATCCACCGAGCAAGAGTGAGGAATCACCACCTAGCAGTTGGTGTTGCTGCTTCAGGCTCAGAAAGCCATCCTCTGGGAGCAAACGCCAACTGCAGCGCAATGCCAGGCAGCCCTCAGAAACAGCAGTGGTAGTCCTGGCAGGTAAGGGTGCAAATGCAGCTTCCAAATCCCTGCTTTTCAGGAGCATAGAATTCAAGCTTGCTCTGCACTTGTATCTCTTTCTGGCGTTCCAGCCCCTGCCCAACATCTTCAGTTCACCCCTGATCAAGAACCACTGTCGTAATTCAGCTTGTGAAAGTTTGACACAAACCCCTGTGTATCCTTTCTAGGTGAATCGAGCCCTTGCCAACCCACAAGATCCAGGGCAAGTAGCGAGGATGCTCTCTGTGCTTCCATCAGTGGAGAGCTCTTAGGAAGCACAAATTGCTGCAGTTCCAACAGCAGCCTTACACATGACAACAGTGATGGAGAGAAGGAGCTCATTCAAGTTCATGCCCTAATTACACCTGGCTCTGCTGAAGTTGCTGACCTGGGCCTGCCAGACACCACAGTCACCAGCCTGGATTGTAACCAGGAGTCTCTGCAGTGCAGGCCATCCCAAGAGCAGTGTGAGTGCCCCAACAGCAGCACCTCCATGCAGGAGCAGGTCAGCATCAGTGAGGAGGAGCAGAGCCTCTTGCAGGAGGACTTTCAATCAGGCCTCCAGTCCCAGGCACCGGACAGCAGCACTGAGAGCTCTGAGCCACTCTCTCCATGACAAGACAGGATGAGTCCCATCTTCATCATGGACCTCTCACACCCTCCTGTCTTTTATACAGTAATAAAAGCACACTTGTGCGCAATCAACGCCTTGACTGCCTCCAGAGTCTTCATTCACACGGACTGGGATGAATGCAGCACACAGCAAGGCACCTCAGCTAGCCATGCTGTGGCCGTGGGGTGCGTGCAGCACAGCTCTAGGGTTGTTCCTGTTTTGTCTGGCTTTGGGATGTCTGCAGGGGGAGCTCTGCTACCATTTGGCATGGTAGCAAATAATCTCTCGCATCCTGGATGCTGCTCATGATACTCCCAAGCTTCCTGGCTGTGGCTTTGTGACGCTTTTCAGGGCTTTCTGATGCATTTCCATGCCTTGGCTGTTGCTTAACACCTCCCTCCTCCCATCATGTCCTTTCCTGGCTCCCATCTACGAACTGGCCCTGCAGATCATCTCCAGACCTGTCATCAGCACACTGCGGCAGGAGAAGCTCCCCCTGGCCAACGTCAGGCAGTACTGCTTGGTCTGCAGCTCAGTGGCCATTTCCCTTTTAGGCGGCTCCTGCAGAAGAATCAAGCAGCAGAACCTTTTGCTCACCCTGCAGCACACAAATGCTGCAAAAGCAGAAACAACCTGGGAATCTCTCGGTCTGCAAGACTTCACAGACACTCACCGACTGTGTCTGATGGCTCCCTCCCATCCTTGATTTCCTTCTCCCCTTCTCCTCATCGGATCCCACTGCTGAGCCATGATCAAGCTGCCCAGTGTGGCAGAGCATCGTGCAGAGCCGTGCTGGCACCTCCTCCCCTTCCTCTCCTGCAGCTCAGCGTGCAACCTGAGGAAGGTTTTTTCTGAGAAAGTGACCAGCTCTTTTCCATCCCTTTGCCCCTACAAACAGTTGTCCAGAGGATCTTGTCCAAGAATTCCTGGAACAGCCTGCAGCTGGCTCTCCTGAAGTTCAGGCTCCTGCCTTTGCTTCCTGCCAGGCCCGCATTCCTTGAGATCACCAACTCAAGGAGGGCATGGTCACTGCAGCCCTGACCGCCTCCTGTCGTAACCCCTGGTGTGCACCATGTCCAGCAATGCTTCCCTTCTGCTTGCTGTGCCCAATGCCTGCACCACAGAGTGATTCTCACTGCACTCCAGGAGTCTGTCAGATTGCTTGCAGCCAGCCATGCTGACTTCCCAGACTGACTGGAATCCCCCATCAGGATGAGAGTCAGTGAGTGCGATGCTTCTGCTGGCTGCAGTAAGCAGCTCCCACCAACAGGCTCTCTTTCCAGGCGGCTGTAGCAGACCCTCACCTCCAGAAGCCCTGCACTGCTGCACTTCCTAATTTTACCCACAAGTTCACAACCTGGTCATGGCTCTTCTGAGTTCTTTGCAGTCAACTTCTCATCATAGAGGGCAAATCCCTTGCCTTCCAGAATTCCATAGTATCAATTGTGTCTGCTTTATGTCAGGATTTTTTTTCTTTCTTTTCTTTTTCCATTTTCTAGGTAGGAAAATGAATTTCTGAGCCAGGAGAAGCAGAAGTGAAACAGTCTTCCTGGCACTGCTCAGGTTGCATGAGTTGCCAAGTGCTCCTCAGGTAATGTGTGCTGAAGAGCTGACCTTGGTGGCAGGGGCTGTGGCTGCATTTTGTGCCTGTCATGCGGGAATCCAAGAAAGCCTATTCAGAGCAGGAGCTGCAGAGCGAGATAAACATCACGAGAAGGTAAGGCTGAGAAGCAAGGACACCTCCAGAAAGAAGAGAAAAACTGAGTCAAGTGAGCTGCGTGACGGCCGTGTGATGCTGACCATGACTGGAGGAAGAGCGCATGGCTGGGAATGACTGATGGCTCTGGTTGGATGGGTGCCTGTGTGCACAGAGGTAAGGAGTGTTTGTGGGATGTTTTGCTGGCATCTAACGGCTGTAAGGGGAAGTCAAGAGAGAAAACTTGTGAATGCATAGAAGGGATGTTAAAATCTGGAACAGACTGTTTGGATCTTTCACAGCTGAGTCCAGATTGCCACACTGCCAGAACCTGGGGCCTAGGATTTTCCTTTAAGAGTGCCAACTGCTTATTTTAAATGATAAAAAGTAACATTGAAAAAAGCTTCCCTCCTTGCATTAGAATAAGGCATTGATATTTGATGTTTCTGTCTTTCCATTCCTTTAGCAGCCTGGGTGTTGATGCAGCTGCATGCATCTACTGCCCTCCCCTTCTGTTTTGTGTAAAAGAACAGTAAAATATGCAATCAGTGTGAGATCTTTCTGAAGTATTTTACTTTATTTGCAACCTAGGCTGCAATGGCTGGGAAATGGCAGTGTCACCCAGGAGCCCACACGGCGACCTGATGTCTCATTGTTGGGGTCTATTGGAAACCAGATGTGTTTCCCTGCCCATGGCAAACACCAGACTTTCCATCCTTACAGTCCTTCCTGACATCAGCAGCAACTGAAACAACATCCCACTCACCTTTGCCATGTCTGGCAGAGGTTGCAGCTCTTTCTATTGCATCCCTCTAGCTTTCAAGTCAAGAGCTCCTGTGTCACACAAGGAAAAGCAACCTTTTACCTGCTTTGCCATGCTCATGGCAGCAGCAATGCAGATGCCAGCAGCTGATGCCCACAAGGGCAGCCAGCCTGGACTTATTTTCATTACATATCTTTGTCCTGATGTCCTTTACAAGCTGGAACACTTCTCCATCTCAGCAGAAGAGGGCAGGAGGGGTCCAAGGTGAGGGCACACTCTCCCCTGTTTATCTGGCACTCAAAGAGAAAGAGAAAATGAAAACCAGATGTGTTTCCCTGCCCATGGCAAACAGCAGACTTTCCATCCTTACAGTCCTTCCTGACATCAGCAGCAACTGAAACAACATCCCACTCACCTTTGCCATGTCTGGCAGAGGTTGCAGCTCTTTCTATTGCATCCCTCCAGCTTTCAAGTCAAGAGCTCCTGTGTCACACAAGGAAAAGCAATCTTTTACCTGCTGTGCCATGCTCTTGGCAGCAGCAATGCAGATGCCAGCAGCTGATGCCCACAAGGACAGCCAGCCTGGACTTATTTTCATTACATATCTTTGTCCTGATGTCCTTCTACAAGCTGGAACATTTCTCCATCTCAGCAGAAGAGGGCAGGAGGGGTCCAAGGTTAGGGCACCCTCTCCACTGTTTATCTGGCACTGAAAGAGAAAGAGAAAATGAAAACCAGATGTGTTTCCCTGCCCATGGCAAACACCAGACTTTCCATCCTTACAGTCCTTCCTGACATCAGCAGCAACTGAAACAACATCCCACTCACCTTTTCCATGTCTGGCAGAGGTTGCAGCTCTTTCTATTGCATCCCTCTTGCTTTCAAGTCAAGAGCTCCTGTGTCACACAAGGAAAAGCAATCTTTTACCTGCTGTGCCATGCTCATGGCAGCAGCAATGCAGATGCCAGCAGCTGATGCCCACAAGGACAGCCAGCCTGGACTTATTTTCATTACATATCTTTGTCCTGATGTCCTTCTACAAGCTTGGCCATACACCCTCTGAGCAGCAGAGGGCAGGATGGGTCCAAGGTGAGGGCACACTCTCCCCTGTTTATCTGGCACTCAAAGAGAAAGAGAAAATGAAAACAGGATGTGTTTCCCTGCCCATGGCAAACACCAGCCTTTCCATCCTTAAAGTCTTCCTGACATCAGCACTAATTGAAACAACATCCCACTCACCTTTGCCATGTCTTCCAGAGGTTGCAGCTCTTTCTATTGCATCCCTCTAGCTTTCAAGTCAAGAGCTCCTGTGTCACACAAGGAAAAGCAATCTTTTACCTGCTTTGCCATGCTCTTGGCAGCAGCAGTGCAGATGCCTGCAACTGATGCCCACAAGGACAGCCAGCCTGGACTTATTTTCATTACATATCTTTGTCCTGATGTCCTTCTACAAGCTGGAACATTTCTCCATGACAGCAGAAGAGGGCAGGAGGGGTCCAAGGTGAGGGCACACTCTCCCCTGTATATCTGGCACTCAAAGAGAAAGAGAAAATGAAAACAAGATGTGTTTCCCAGCCCATGGCAAACACCAGCCTTTCCATCCTTAAAGTCTTCCTGACATCAGCACTAATTGAAACAACATCCCACTCACCTTTGCCATGTCTGGCAGAGGTTGCAGCTCTTTCTATTGCATCCCTCTAGCTTTCAAGTCAAGAGCTCCTGTGTCACACAAGGAAAAGCAACCTTTTACCTGCTTTGCCATGCTCATGGCAGCAGCAATGCAGATGCCAGCAGCTGATGCCCACAAGGACAGCCAGCCTGGACTTATTTTCATTACATATCTTGGTCCTGATGTCCTTCTACAAGCTGGAACATTTCTCCATCTCAGCAGAAGATGGCAGGATGGGTCCAAGGTGAGGGCACACTCTCCCCTGTTTATCTGGCACTCAAAGAGAAAGAGAAAATGAAAACCAGATGTGTTTCCCTGCCCATGGCAAACACCAGACTTCCCATCCTTACAGTCCTTCCTGACATCAGCAGCAACTGAAACAACATCCCACTCACCTTTTCCATGTCTGGCAGAGATTGCAGCTCTTTCTATTGCATCCCTCTAGCTGTCAAGTCAAGAGCTCCTGTGTCACATAAGGAAAAGCAATCTTTTACCTGCTGTGCCATGCTCATGGCAGCAACAATGCAGATGCCAGCAGCTGATGCCTACAAGGGCAGCCAGCATGGACTTATTTTCATTTCATATCTTTGTCCTGATGTCCTTCTAGAAGCTGGCACATTTCTCCCTATGAGCAGCAGAGGGCAGGAGGGGTCCAAGTTGCAGGCACACTCTCCTTTTTTTCAGGCACACAAAGAGAAAATGAAAACCAGATGTGTTTCCCTGCCCATGGCAAACACCAGACTTTCCATCCTTACAGTCCTTCCTGACATCAGCACTAATTGAAACAACATCCCACTCAGCTTTGCCATGTCTGCCAGAGGTTGCAGCTCTTTCTATTGCATCCCTCTTGCTTTCAAGTCAAGAGCTCCTGTGTCACACAAGGAAAAGCAATCTTTTACCTGCTTTGCCATGCTCATGGCAGCAGCAATGCAGATGCCAGCAGCTGATGCCCACAAGGACAGCCAGCCTGGACTTATTTTCATTACATATCTTTGTCCTGATGTCTTTCTAGAAGCTGGAACATTTCAGCATCTCAGCAGAAGAGGGCAGGAGGGGTAAGATTTGCAGGCACACTCTCCCCTGATTATCTGGCACTGAAAGAGAAAGAGAAGATGAAAACCAGATGTGTTTCCCTGCCCATGGCAAACACCAGCCTTTCCATCCTTACAGTCCTTCCTGTCATCAGCACTAATTGAAACAACATCCCACTCACCTTTGCCATGTCTGGCAGAGGTTGCAGCTCTTTCTATTACATCCCTCTAGCTGTCAAGTCAAGAGCTCCTGTGTCACACAAGGAAAAGCAATCTTATACCTGCTGTGCCATGCTCATGGCAGCAGCAATGCAGATGCCAGCAGCTGATGCCTACAAGGACAGCCAGCCTGGACTTATTTTCATTACATATCTTTGTCCTGATGTTTTTCTAGAAGCTGGAACATTTCACCATCTCAGCAGAAGAGGGCAGGAGGGGTAAGAGTTGCAGGCACACTCTCCCCTGATTATCTGGCACTGAAAGAGAAAGAGAAAATGAAAACCAGATTTGTTTCCCTGCCCATGGCAAACACCAGCCTTTCCATCCTTACAGTCCTTCCTGACATGAGCAATAATTGAAACAACATCCCACTCAAGTTTGCCATGTCTGGCAGAGGTTGCAGCTTTTTCTATTGCATCCCTCTAGCTGTCAAGTCAAGAGCTCCTGTGTCACACAAGGAAAAGCAATCTTTTACCTGCTGTGCCATGCTCATGGCAGCAGCAATGCAGATGCCAGCAGCTGATGCCCACAAGGACAGCCAGCCTGGACGTATTTTCATTACATATCTTTGTCCTGATGTCCTTCTAGAAGCTGGAACATTTCTCCCTCTGAGCAGCAGAGGGCAGGATGGGTCCAAGGTGAGGGCACACTCTGCTCTTTATCTGGCACTCAAAGAGAAAGAGAAAATGAAAACCAGATGTGTTTCCCTGCCCATGGCAAACACCAGCCTTTCCATCCTTACAGTCCTTCCTGACATCAGCACTAATTGAAACAACATCCCACTCACCTTTGCCATGTCTGGCAGAGGTTGCAGCTCTGTCTATTGCATCCCTCTAGCTGTCAAGTCAAGAGCTCCTGTGTCACACAAGGAAAAGCAATCTTTTACCTGCTGTGCCATGCTCATGGCAGCAGCAATGCAGATGCCAGCAGCTGATGCCCACAAGGACAGCCAGCCTGGACTTATTTTCATTTCATATCTTTGTCCTGATGTCCTTCTAGAATCTGGAACATTTCTCCATCTCAGCAGAAGATGGCAGGAGGGGTCCAAGGTTAGGGCACACTCTCCTCTTTTTCTGGCACACAAAGACAAAGCGAAGATGAAAACCAGATGTGTTTCCCTGCCCATGGCAAACACCAGCCTTTCCATCCTTACAGTCCTTCCTGCCATGAGCACTAATTGAAACAACATCCCACTCACCTTTTCCTAATCTGGCAGGGAGGTGATGCTCTTTCTATTATACCCCTCTGGCTTTGAGTTCACCAGTGCTTGTGTCACACAAGGATATGCAAGATTCCACCTGTTCTGCCATTCCCATAGGAACAACTATGCAGATGTCAGCAGCTGATGCCCACAAGGACAGTAACCTGGACTTATTTTCATTACATATCTTTGTCCTGAAGTCCTTCTAGAAGGTTGAACACTTCTCTATCTCTGCTGCAATGTTCAAAAAGGGTCCAAGTTTAGGGCACTCTCTCCTCATGGCCTCTTGCACTCAAAGACAAAGAGAACATGAAAACCAGAAGTGTTTCTTTGCCCATGGCAGACACTAGCCTTTCCATCCTGACAGTCCTTCCTACAATCAGCTGGAATTGAAACAACATCTCCCACATCTCTTTTTTGAACTTATTCATGCAGGAATAATAATAATGAGAATTTTACTGTAAATCTTATTTCTGCATGGAAACGATCAGATAACTGGAGCTTTTTTCCCTAAAACAATCCAGGAAATTTGCATTGCTTATCTATGTACGCAAAATGTTTTTGCCATTCATCTCAAATATCAATACATCTGGCAAAATAAGATAGAAAAAGTATTTACAGACATTTTTGGACATTGATTACTTCTGGTCAAGTGGGAAAGAATCCCTAAGCTGCAATCATGAAATTCTTTTATCACTTTCTCTGATTTAGCCAGTGTTACTAAAAGGGAAATAAGACACAGGCTTTTTATAGCAGCTGCCAATTTAAGAATGATAATAAGTTTTATTATTCTTGGCTAAGATCAAAGTCCCGCATTTCAGGATTATCTCCAGCTCATCAAGTATAATTAACAGTTTTGGATAGCCACATTATTATATAGCAATATTGTCTTCCTGCAAGGAATTTCATTGTTTTGACACGTGCCACAGGTTGTTAATAGATTGCCTGATTACCATTTATTTTTTTTATTGGCTTATGATGACCACAGAAAACTATACAGCAGCACCATAAAAACTTTAAATCCTATCCCATGTATCTGCACTCATACGAAAATAATATTGGAAAGCATTGGTGAAACTAAGATTACAAAATAAAGCAGGGGACAATTTCAGTGAAAGCCTGCAGGTTTCACAGCTCTGCCCATTTCAACCCCCTGAAGACATCCACGGGTTTCCTGCTGTGGGACACAGGCACTCACCTGCAGCTCAGCACTGCCTGCTCATGCCTGCGCACACCTTCAGGCTGGAACCAAGGAAATCCTCAGCAAAGACATCAGTACACTTTTGTTATGATGACTTTCATAAAGAAGCATCAAATATTTCTTCACGAGAAATACTGCAAGTCCCTTTGACACTAACCCTTATTTTAAATGTTTAGATTTGTGCTTCATTCAGGCGTGCTGTCACTCCCAAAAAGATTTTTATTCTTTTGTTTTTCATTCTGAGGAACACAGTGATTTCTGCCTTGTTTACTGACTGTAGGCACAGCAATACTCCTGCACCTTCAGGGAAACAGCAAATCCATCTCTTTCACACCCTACTTCTATCAAGCTCATTCACCTTACAAGGTATTTATTGCAAGCAGCTCTTCCAAAAATGGAGATTAACAGAGCCTGCAACCCAGGACACCTCAGTAAGCCAGTACTTTTCATCTCCTGAAGGTGTAGGTAGACACAGAGCTGGAACATCTTTTCCAGAGCTGTGTGATGCTATCTCATCTGTGTTCCCTTACTGTTGACTCAGTTTCACTTCTTATCTAACCTGGTTGCATCCCAGGATTTCTGGTGCCAAAAATAAACTGACAGCTTTCATCACTAGTTAAAAGGAAACTGCAATAGGAAAAGCAATTTTTCTGATTTCTCTGTTGATCAAAGATGCTTCATGCAAGCCTGATGCGGTAGAAACAATATCAGCTTTAGAATGACAGTCATGACAGCAGCATTTTCCAGAGTACTTCAGAAAGAACTGAGCACTGCCCCAAGAGCTTCAGAGCGGCAGGCTGTCACAGTGTGCCAACCAGCTCAGCTGTGAGTTGGCACTGAAGCTGCACCACAGGGAGAACAAAGCCCCCTGTGCACCCTTGGAGAGCCAAGGGTTGGAGATTCATGAACTTTGAGCTCCTTTCCAAGCCGGGCCATGCTGTGATTCTGGGATTCTCACCTTTGCCTCATCTGGCAGAGGGAGGCAGCTCTTTCTCTTGTCTCCCTATGGCTGTCAGGTCACCAGGGCCAGTGTCACACAGGGAACTGCAAACACTGTGTGTGCTGTGCCCTGCCCATGGCAGCACAGAGGCAGCTGCCAGCAGCTGATGCCCACAAGGACAGCCAGCCTGGACTTCCTTTGATTCCTTCCCTTTGGATCAGCGTCCTTCAGGAAGGCGGAACATCTCTCCAGCTGAGCAGCAGAGGACAGCAGGGCTTCGTTGTCTGGGCATGTTCTCTTCTGGCCCTCTGGCCCTCACAGACACAGGAGGAGGACACAGAGGCTGCTGTAACACAGCCAGCCCTGCCTCTCAGGTCAGCTCTCAGGCCATCCTCTCTCCCCTCAGCAGCAGCTCACTGTTCTGCACTCCTCTGGCCTGGGCTGGCAGAGGTGTGCAGCAGTTCTGCTGATCTCCCAGTGCTGGCCATGTCTGCAGTGCCTGTGTGAAAGACACAGGAAGCTGCCAGCATTGCACTGCTCTGCTGTGCCCCTGCCATCACCGAGTTTGCTGTCAGCAGCTGCTGCTACACGTCCATTCAGGCACAGGCCTTTCCTTCCTGGCCCTCTTTCCCCCCCTCTCTCCTCTGCTCTCTCTCGTGCTCCCCTTTGGCCTGGGCTGGCTGAGCAGTGCAGGCCTTGTTGTTGCTCCCTGGGCCAACTACGTCACGGTTCCCCGTGACTCTGCCAGCTGCTCTGACACAGCGACTGCGTCCTCAGTGTGGATTCCAGAATGCGACAGACGTCCAGAGAAGACTTCCAGGGCTGATTGGAACATGCTGCCATCAAGAACTGCCATGGCTCAGGCCCCCTGGGAATCTGCTCACAGCGAAAGCTGCTGTCACTCTGTGTGGGCACAGCCTTGTCTGTGTAGGCCTGCTCACACTGCAGCCCCTGTCTGCACCAGAACCGTGCCGATCCACCTTCTCTTGGCCTCCTTGCCTGCATGGAAAAGGGCAGCTTGGGCTGAAGTCCCTCAACTTTCAGATGGCCGAGTGAAGTCTCTGAGCCCTGGTGACCCACGCAGCTCTTCAGCCTGCTGACCTGCTCTGCTGGGGCTGTCTTAAAAGGCAGAGGGCACGTTATCCTAATGTCCCCACATCCATCCCTCTTAGCATACTGTAGGCCAGTTCCTAAAAGGACACCTGCACAATCTCTCTGAATGTTAATCAACATGTAGTTAGTTTTCAGTGGTGATTAGCTATGTGTTTAGTCAGAGGTGCAATGGTTCTAATGGTGAGAGAAAGACATTCCCAGTTGTCATCAGGTGGAACACACTTCAGACTGGAATCCTCAAGCAGACTGCAGTCAAGCTTTCTTAATTATTCGTTGTTGTTATCAATTCAGATGCATCTCTTAATTCCTGCTTGAATGAGCATTCTGTAATAATCTGCTGAGACAGTGCAAGGCTTGACAATGAGACTATAGTTTATGAAAGCAGCACTTTTTACTTCCTTTACAAGTTCTTATCTGAATGCTAAATGCAACATCAATTCACTTCTCACTGGGTTGAACGTTTTAAATATTTGGTAAATTTAAGGTTCTAATTCTGACATTTAATATGAAAATATTAAAATTCCTTGTAAGTACTTTTTTGTTAGAATGCCAGATGCTAACGGGATGAAGTGGCACAAGAAAGCAAAATGTCTCTGCTGATGTCAGGAAGGACTGTAAGGATGGAAAGGCTGGTGTTTGCCATGGGCAGGGAAACACATCTGGTTTTCTTGTTCCCTTTGTCTTTGAGTGCCAGAAAAATAGAGGAGAGCGTGCCCTCACCTTGGACCCCTCCTGCCCTCTGCTGCTGAGATGGAGAAATGTCCCACCTCCTACAAGGACATCAGGACAAAGGTAAGTTATCAAAATATTTCCAGGCTGGCTGTCCTTGTGGGCATCTGTTGCTGGAAAATTTAATGTCAGTAAACTGCCTAGATAAGGACAGAATGAGGGTGACAATAGAATGGTACGTAATCACAGTACAATGAAAAAAGTATGCAGGGTGCAGGAAGGGAGGTGTGGACATTCTGAGTTGCAACTCTTTATTTGCTCCAGAAAGCTCTATCAGAATGGAAGACTGAAGGAAATACTTTGAGTGTTTTTTTAATGTGACTGGACGAAAGATCCATGTGGCAAATTGAATAACTGAGTGGTAAAGGGACATAGATACCTCACTGTTTCATGGAACCTTTCAATTAAGCACCTGAGCACTGTGTACAGGACTTGGGAATATAAGTATTAGAGGATCATGGAATATCTGTATTTGGAAGGGACCTCGAGGATCATGTATTCCACCTCCTGGTTCCACACCGGACCTCCTATGGGTCAAGCCCTGTGTCTGAGAGCATTGTGCAAATGCTCTTTGGCCTTTGTCAGCTCAGTGCCAAACCACTGCCCTGGGGAGCCAGTGCCAAATTCCATGTATCTACTTCATCCTACAGAATGATGCCAAGAACAGTTATAGAGATCGACTTACAAACAAAATTCTTGTCTTGAATTAATGGTACACTCACCATTAAAAAAGAAAAAAAAAAAAAGAAGGAAAAAAAAGAAAAAAAAAATCAAAGCCACATTCTTACGCTGGCATTTTACAGTATTGTCAGATTTTTGTAATTCTGTTGTGTCAGATCAAGGTTCTCTCATCGTGAAATAATGACCAAGTTCTCTTTTCATATCTAAAGATACAAATGCTGAAGGCAGCAGTGCTGTTCAAGAGTACATTACCAGCTCAAACACTGCTTTGGCTGTAAAACTGAAGGTAGGAAGGAATTTTATCAAGGAGTTAGAAGAAAACATGTAAGTGTAGATTTAAAAGCAACCTGTATTGTTACTTAGAGTTTGATATAGTGTAATCCAATGCACAGTACTTGTAACGTGTGTTTTACAAAATGCTTTGCAATGTAGGCATCTATTAAGATAAATGCTGCAAGTTCTCATATGTCCATGACCTTTTCAAACTGTTCCTTACTCCTACACATCACTACGAGTAGTTCTTCTGTCAGGAAGGATCACCTGAGTAATTAACCTGTGACCTTAAGTTTGGAATTAAATGCATACAGTGGAAGTAAGAGCTGTGGGTTATTTTGCTCTTTCAGTGTTGAACAGCCGAGGTGTTTTGTTTTGGAGGGTGGATGGTGATGGGACAAGTGGGGAATGGCTTTAAACTGAGACGGGGGGCTGTTGAGGTTTAGGTTGGATGTGAGGAGGAAGTTTTTCAGCCAGAGGGTGGTGAGGCACTGGAACAGGTTGCCCAGGGAGGCTGTGGATGCCCCATCCCTGCAGGCATCCAAGGCCAGGCTGGATGTGGCTCTGGGCAGCCTGGGCTGCTGGTGGGCAGGTTAGAAAGCCCACAGGACTTTATTGCAGCCCTGGGTGCAGGGGGATCACTGCTCCTAGCATGCACACAGAAGAGCTGGAGCACACAGGTGATGTACATTCCACTTGTGAACATTCCTGCAATTGCAGAGAGTGTGCGCCTGTTCCAATCACTGCTGCACAGATTAAAAACTGATTGCAGATGAGCTGTTTTGGTATGGGGTTCTTGCCAACGGTCTGCAGTGGCTGTGTGATTCCTCGGGGAGTTGCTCTCCAGCCCAAAGGTCATGTCCTAAGTCGACCAGATCCCGTTTGTGTCCAGAAATGGCTGACAACAGATCAGCTGCTGGTCAAGTTTCTAACATCACACTGGCCTTGCTCCAGTGTCTGTGTCATCAGCCCCAGCACATACGGTGCACCTCTTCAAGGCTTTGCAACACTGAGACTCTGCACTTGGGCTCCAGACATCCTGCTGCACCAAGAGGTTATTCTAGCTTTGGTATCTTGCAACTTTGTATATAACTACATCACTGTAACCATAAAGGTCTAGGAGCATGGAGATGGAGAAATTAATCTTCCTGTAATTCTCTGTACTGCAGCCCCGTGGTTGTCAACACCTAATGCAATATTGAAATTTCAGTTGAGAAATTGAAAGCTGTCCCTAACAAAAAAACATCTGCATTTGTAATTGAAATCACACTAAGGATCAAGAAATCCAAATGCTTCTAGCATAACCACGATTATAGGCAGTGTTTAGACAAGCTCTTACAGGAAAACCATGAACACAAGGCTAGAGAGAGACTAAGTGATGCACTCTGCAGGAATACTCATGGAAGTCTTCACAGTGCAGGAGTCTGATCTGATTACAGATGCTGTGCTTTAAGTACCCCTTATCATATCTTTTTTTTCACTGTTGTGCAGGCGTTGGACTCAGTGATCTCTGGAGGCTGGAGATGCTGTTTGCTAATGGCAGATGGAGAGAGGAAAAGTAAGACCAAGGCATGCTGTGCATAGCCACCACATGGCATCTGCACCATTTCCCCCTGCACCAAGGAGGAGCAGCTCACAAGCTTGGCCTGGGCCAGGGAAGGGAGCAGACAAACATATGGTTCCTGCTCAGTGCTAACAGGAAACTCACACAGCATTTCTGTTTCAGCTGTGCCAACGCTTTGATCCCTTGCTGCTTGGATGGGGCGTTTGAAGAAGGATGCCTGTGCTGATGTCCAGCCAGGCTTTGGGGATGAGTCTCCACACCAGGGTCCGTCTGACAGGACTGAGGGTTGGGGATCCAGCCAGGTCGAGTCCAGTGTGCTTTGCTCTTGTTCTTAGTGCTTGTTTTTGCTCAGGAGGGCAGGAGGTGAACCTCGTGAACCAATGCCTGCAGACGGGGTTTGCAGAGAAAGAGGTCCTGCAGGCCTTGTGTGACAGCCACGGAGCTGCAGCGAGGCTGCATCAGTGTAAAACACCAGAGATCCACGGAGGTGTGAAGGGGAGCTGCGGGCTGCAGTCACGCAGGAAGGGATGTGCATGCTCGGGGTTTGGTTGTTGTGTGTGTGTTAAGTGACTGTGATACCACTGCTGGGTCAGTGTGAGTGTACGGAACAAGTGTGACAGCCTTTTTGATGGAGCCCTGTGAAAGGAGTCCTATGGACTTGAGATCCAACTATCAGCCCGTGGGCATCATCCAGGAGTTGGGGTAGGGGATGAGGCAAGGGAAGTTGGGCTAAGAAAGGGATAAATCAGTCTGGCAGTAGTTCTGTGTTTCTCCCATCTCCTGCTTTATTTCCTTACAGGTGAAATAGATGGGTGTGAAACATGCCCTTGAATGTAACAAAAGCCACTCTAGTCTGGATTTGACATGGGCCCAGCACTGCAAGGTACGCTGCTGGGAGGAAGTGTCCATCTGGCTGAGGGCAGGAAGGCCCTCCAGAGGGATGCACTGAGGCCAGTTGTGCGAGGCTCAACAAGAGCAAGCGCCAGGTCCTGTGCTTTGGTCATGACGACCCCGTGCCAGCTTCTCCAGGATTTGGCTGGGGTAGAATTCCAAGCAGCCCCTGATTCCAGAACGTTGGGCTGGGCTGTTGGAATCTTCTGCCCTTGTGACTGGTCTTGCCTCCCCACCCTGTCCGTCGTGGTGGAGCAGCCTGGTGGCCCTCAGTGATGTCATAAGGGCTAGAATGAGGGGAGGAGCAGTGCGTGCTGCGTCCCTTCATTGGAGCGCTGGAGCTCTGACTGAGCAGCTCGCTTGTTGCACTTGTGCACCGACTGCGTCCCTTTGTCTTCACACCGTCCTGTGCAGCACCTTGTAGGTAAGCTGAGACAGTGTGGGAGAGACGGGGGGACAGTGAGTGCTGAGAACTGCTGGCTGGCGGAGCTCATAGGATCACATTATCTCCATCAGCAGAGGGGTGGCCATGAGGGACAGGGAGGTGATCGTCCCCCCCTGCTCTGCTCTTGTGAGGCCCCAGCTGCAGTACAGTGTCCAGAAAGACAGGGAGCTGTTGGAGAGGGTCCAGAGGCGAGCCACAGAGATGATCAGGGGACAGGAGAACCTCCCCTGCAAAGACAGGCTGAGGGAGCTGGGCTTGTTCAGCCTGGAGAAATGAAGGCTGTGGGGTGACCTCATGGCAGCCTGCAGTACCTAAAGGGAGCCTAAAAAGAGGAGGGGAATCACCTCTTTGAAAGGGTAGATAACAGCAGGACAAGGGGAAATGGTTTTAAGTTGAAAACTTAAGTTTTTAAGTTGAGGGAGGGCAGATTTTGGTTTTTCCCTCGTAGTCTTTGCTAAAACGTGGAAGCAAACTGACCTGCTCTTTCTCTCTCCTCTCTGCACCCTCTGCCTGCTACCCTGGTGCAGCTTTTGCTCGTGGAAGATCAGAGCAAAGTGACAAGGAACGGCTGCGGATTCGTGAGATTTCTCTCCCTCGTTCTGATCTCTTGCCAGGTACCTGCCATGGTTTGTCCCCCCACATGCTTTAGCAGCCCGTGACGCCCCCTGTTTAGTAACACAGCCTCATCCAGCTTTGATGGGACGCTGGTCACGTGTGGGTTTTCTCCACGTGCTCTGCAGCTCAGCCCTCAGAAGGATGCTGTCTGTGGTGCTGTGACCAGCTGGTCTACAGGAAACCAATCCCTTAGGCAAAGAGTCCCAGCCCCAGCTTGTGCAGAGCTGCACAGCATCACCAGGGACACCAGCAGGCGTGCTTGGGCTGTGTGAGTGTGCCCGACAGCTGTAGGGAGCACAGCAGAGATGTGAACAGAGAAAATAAAAGTGTGTTTCTTTTCAGTTCCAGCTTGTCACACCTACGCTGATGGCTGTGGCGTGCAGCGAGATCAGCTGTGGGCCTGACCTGGCATGGACAGAGGTAGAGTATGAAGCTCTGATTGGTCTTTGTTCCCTGACTGCAGCCAGCAGAGTGAGCCGCAGATGTGCCCTCCTGCTTTCCAAGAGAGCTCCTCTGTGGCAAGACAGCAGTGCAAGTGTGGCAAGTTTATAAAAGTACGAGAGCCATCTCGGCTGTTGTGTTTGTCCTCTACTGACTTTTCCCTTGAAATGGCTGCAGAAACAACAATCATTCTCTGCTCTGTTTGGCCTCGCTGTTGGTTGGACTGCTCAAGAGAGCTGCTTGGTGCTTGCAATGGCACTGTTTGCACATTGTAACTGCAGCCGTAGCTTTGGTTTCCCTCTTCACGGTCTCCTAGCATCTTAAACAGTCAGCCTTCCTGCACAAAGAGCGCAGGAAAGGATGTGGCAAAATGGACAAGGCCACCTGTCTGCATCAGTGCCATTGCTGATTAGTCTGGATGGGGAGAGATGCATCTTTGCTGGCGTGTGCCTGCTGCACACCAGGGAGAGAAACAGCCGTTATTAGACTTGCAGTTCCTTCTGAAGTGCCCATGATAAGGACCGAGTGCATTTCCTGCAGCTTTCTCTGCAGATGTGCTCCTCACCTTGAAGTCCTCCTTGTTGGTTCCCAGCTCCTCACCGTAGCCTGTGCTCTCTGTTTCAGACTGAGAACAAGGGGAAGCCCCTGCTGGACCATGAGGTGGCACCTGTGAATGTTCCAGCTATTGCTGCTGCCCATGTCGTTAAGAGACACGTTGCCCAGGCAGCGGATGAACTCTCCTTTGAGGTAAGCAGTTCAAGGCGTTCCTTGTTGCTCAATTTTACAATGGCAAATGCCTTCAGAGCTGCACTGGTGCAAGTGCTCTCAAGCTCGGCGATGTTTGGCAGTGCAGAAGAATGCAGTCATTTGAGCTGTGCTTTCCTCCCAGCCGTGCTGAAGCTGGGATTGACGTTGCAATCTCTTGCAGGTGGGAGACATCATCTGTGTCATCGACATGCCACCAAAGGAGCTGACCCCCTGGTGGAGAGGCAAGCTCGGCTTCCAGGTAGGCACAAGCTTCAGACTGGAGAGTGCAACTTCAGGAGAGGCAGGAATCTCAGCTTAGAGCTGCTCTGCCTGCACAGGATGGGTAATGGACATAAACAGTTTCCCTGTGTCGGTGTCAGAGGACCTTGCCTTTGGCTGCAAATGTTGAAAAATTATTACCTTTATGCTGTGAACTATGGCGATTTTCTGCTGGATAGTCTTATGGAACGTCAGGCAAGCACGTTCCGAGGGAAATGTTACGTGGCTTTTGGTTTAACAGTTCAGATCTGAGAAGTGCTGCATGCAATAGTTGGCCTCTCTTTTCTTCTTGTTACAGGTTGGATTTTTCCCAGGGGAGTGTGTGGAACTCATTAATAAGAACATTCCTGAGGCACTCATCAATTCTGTGCCAAAGCCAGGTAGGGATGTTACATTTGATGGTGTGGGGAAGCAAAATGAAGTCTTTTTGGGGGTGCGTTCCATGTTTAGTACCTCCTTTATCCATCCCACATTGTCCTCTGGGTTGATGATTCTTCATGCACACCATGGGGCAGAGATTTGGCCCAATCCTCCCGATTTTATGATTGGACTTGGCAAAACTATAGAATCTTCATAGAATGGCTTGGGATGGAAGGGACCTCAGGGATCATCATGCTCCAACCCTCCTGCCTCAGGATGGTCTCCCAGCCCCCATATTTAATGTCAGATTAGACCAGGCTGCCCAGGGCCCCATCCAACCTGGCCTTGGGCTCCTCCAGAGATGGGGAAAATCCCTTTTTGTATGTACTGGTTGGTAATGTTCTTCCCGTTCTGACGTGCTCTGTAGAATGTGCTGTGCTCGGCCTCGTCCAACGGAGCCAGACCTGAAATGACCTGGTTTCTTCCTTTTGTTGTGCAGTGCCCAAGAAACGCAGCAAGATCCTCACCTTCCTTCGTTCCTTGGTGAAGGCCCGCCCAAAGAAACCGACCGAGCGGGAGGTGGAGAAGGAAAGGGTGTTTGGCTGTGACCTGGGAGAGCATCTTCTCCACTCCGGTCGTGATGGTAAGGAGCTGCCCATTCCTGAGATCTTCCTCTGCTGGGCATCTAAAGAAGATGAAAGGGAGCTCATATCTAGCAGGGGGCAGGCTGATAGCCGTGGAGACACGTGTAATGGGAGTTGATGGCTGAAGGATAAAGTGAGGCGGATGCTCCTAAGAGACAAGCACATCTGTATTTGCTTCAGCCAAGCCTGGCTGGGCTTAGTGGATGGGATGTGAAGCACAGCCTGCAGCAGGACTTGAATCAGGAGCTCCACTGACGGCTGGCACGTGTTCTTCAGTCCCCCAGGTCCTCCAGAGCTGCGCTGAGTTCATTGAGCAGCACGGCGTGGTGCAGGGGATATACCGCCTGTCCGGCGTCGCGTCCAACATCCAGAGACTGCGGTAAGAGTGCTGCGACTGACACAGCCTGAGTGCATCTGGTGTGGCTTTGGGCTTGCCTTCCTCTCGCTCAACCGGGTTTGCGTCCCTCTCTCCAGGCAGGAATTTGAGTCTGAGCAGATTCCTGAGCTCACCGTCCGGGACATTCACAGCGTGAGCTCCCTCTGCAAGATGTACTTCAGGGAGCTCCCGAACCCTCTGCTCACCCACCAGCTGTACGGCAAGTTCTCGGTAAGCACAAGGCCACGTCTTTCATTTCCCTCTTCCTGGGCCTCTTGGCAGATGGCTGCAGCAGTGCCCCAGCTCTGAGGCCCTTTTGCTGTCAGCCCCACGAGGTTTACTCGCAGTGCTGTACTAGCCTGATTGGTGTCTCGCTCCCTTTCTGCACTACTCCAGGATGCTGTTGGTGCCGCTACAGAGGAGGAGCGGCTGCTCAGAATGCAGGACGTCATCCAGCAGCTGCCTGCTCCTCACTACAGGTCAGTGCTGCCCTCAGCCTGCTGAGCTCAGCCCTGCTGCATTGCAGAGGGCAACGATGCGGTTCCAGACTTTGTCTTTCTGAATTGCAGCACGGCATGCTCGTTGGTGCTGAACGTTTGCCTCTCTTGTTTTCCAGGACTCTGGAGTATCTGATGAGACACTTGGCGTGTCTGGCTGGGAGCTCCAGTATAACAAACATGCATGCCAAGAACCTAGCCATTGTGTGGGCTCCAAACCTCTTAAGGTAAACTTCTGGTTCTGTTTCAACACAACGCTTACATCTGTTCTCCAGTAAAAAAAAAACAGTCCTCCCTTTTTCTCCATCAAATGTGCTCTTCTCCTGTAAAATCTGTGGCTGACAGAAGAGCAGGAGCCTGAGCTGTTCTCCATCCCCACGGGCACAATGTCTAAGTGACAATTTCTGCAGTCTTGGTGAGATGGGACTGACGTGTCCTTGATCATCCAGGGGAATTTCTGCAGTGGCATCACTGATTGCCCACTGCGGAAGTCTCCAGAGCCTCAGCTGACAGCTTTTGGCTGCAACAATTCAGACTCTGGGAAATGGTCTTGGAGAAATGACTTCTAAAATCTGCCTTTTCTACAGATCACAGCAGAACGAGTCTGCCTGCGCCAGCGGAAGAGCTGCCTGCATGGAGCTGCAGACACAGTCGGATGTGGTGGAATTCATCATCAACCACACCGACGTCCTCTTCGGCTCCAAATCCGGAGCAGACATTGCAGATGCAGCAGGTGAGTGTCTTCCTCCATTACCTTTATCTTGACCTGACACCTTGACCAAATGCAGGCCTTCTCCAGGATGTTTGAGATACTCTTTTACCATCAAGGGGACAGCAGACCTCTGGACTTCCATTAGGGTATGGCATCCTGTTGCTGGATGCTGAGAATGTCCAAGCCCAAACTTCACAAGGAGGAAACCGTCATTATTATGTTTGCATGCAGGAAAAGCTTGATGCAAGCGTGGCAGCGAAGCTTTCTCAGTTCCCTGCCCCCATTTCCTTGGGTTTTTCCTTGCCTGTTTTGATACAGTAAGCTGCTCTTAATGATGACCGTGTCCTTTGCCATAAACACACCTCTGCCCACATGGTTATTTTGGGCTCCTCTTCTTCCAGTGGCACGGATAAGCAAGCCTGAGAAAAATACAGCACCTCCCCCAGAACTGTGGTGGCTGTGCTACTGCTTTCTGATCCTCGCTCTTACCTGTGGTTTTCCCTGACAGGGCACAATTCTCTCCCAGGGCCCAAGTCTGTGGGGGTCTCTTCTTCTGCCACAAAGCTGCTCAGCCTGGAGGAGGCACAGGCACAGAGGCGAGGCCACAGCAGCTCTCCCCCTGTGACAGAGAGCAGCCCCGACATTGAAGTGGAAGAAAGCCCTGCAGCTGGGCAGGGCAAATTCCACACAGTCATCGACTTTCCATCTGAAAGGTAAAGAGGACTTTCTTTTCCAGCACCTAGCATCATTGTTTGGGTGGGTTTTTGTGTTTTCCTGCAGAAACCAGGCAGTGCTAGGAACAAGCAACTGCTGCCAAGAGCTCAGTGCAGCTCTTCCCTCACCCTGAACCACGCACGACTCACAGCATTGGCTGTTTTCTCTCTCCAGGCAAAATCCACCCAGCAAGAATGAGGAATCACCAGCTAGCAGTTGGTGTTGCTGCTTCAGCCTCAGGAAGCCATCCTCTGGCAGCAAACGCCAACTGCAGCGCAATGCCAGGCAGCCCTCAGAAACAGCAGTGGTAGTCCTGGCAGGTAAGGGTGCAAATGCAGCTTCCAAATCCCTGCTTTTCAGGACCATAGAATTCAAGCTTGCTCTGCACTTCTATCTCCTTCTGGCATTCCAGCCCCTGCCTAGCATCTTCAGTTCACCCCTGATCAAGAACCACTGTCGTAATTCAGCTTGTGAAAGTTTGACACTAACCCCTGTGTATCCTTTCTAGGTGAATCGAGCCCTTGCCAAGCCATAAGATCCAGGGCAAGTAGCAATGATGCTCTCTCTGCTTCCATCAGTGGAGAGCTCATAGGAAGCACGAATCGCTGCAGTTCCAAAAGCAGCCTTACACACGACAACAGTGATGGAGAGAAGGAGCTCATCGAAGTTCATGCTCTCATTACACCTGGCTCTGCTGAAAATGCTGACCTGGGCCTGCCAGACACCACAGTCACAAGTGTGGTCTGTCACCCTGTGTCTCTGCAGTGCAGCCCATCCCAAGAGCAGTGTGAGTGCCCCGACAGCAGCACCTCCATGCAGGAGCAGGTCAGTGTCAGTGAGGAGGAGCAGAGCCTCTTGCAGGGGGACTGTCAATCAGGCCTCCAGTCCCAGGCACCAGACAGCAGCACTGAGAGCTCTGAGCCACTCTCTCCATGACAAGACAGGATGAGTCCCTAAGTCACCGTGGACCTCTCCCACCCTCCTGTCTTTTATACAATAATAAAAGCACACTCGTGCTCAATCAACGCCTTGACTGCCTCCAGAGTCTTCATTCACACGGACTGGGATGAATGCAGCACACAGCAAGGCACCCCAGCTTGCAATGCTGTGGCTGTGGGGTGCATGCAGCACAGCTCCAGGTTTGTTCCTGTTTTGTCTGGCTTTGGGATGTCTGCAGGGGGAGCTCTGCTACCATTTGGCATGGTAGCAAATAATCTCTCGCATCCTGGATGCTGCTCATGATACTCCCAAGCTTCCTGGCTGTGGCTTTGTGATGATTTTCAGGGCTTTCTGATGCATTTTCATGCCTTGCCCGCTCCTTAACACCTCCCTCCTCCCATCATGTCCTTTCCTGGCTCCCATCTACGAACTGGCCCTGCAGATCATCTCCAGACCTGTCATCAGCACACTGCGGCAGGAGAAGCTCCCCCTGGCCAACGTCAGGCAGTACTGCTTGGTCTGCAGCTCAGTGGCCATTTCCCTTTTAGGCGGCTCCTGCAGAAGAATCAAGCAGCAGAACCTTTTGCTCACCCTGCAGCACACAAATGCTACGAAAGCAGAAACAACCTGGGAATCTCTGGGTCTGCAAGACTTCACAGACACTCACCGGCTGTGTCTGATGGCTCCCTCCCATCCTTGATTTCCTTCTCCCCTTCTCCTCGTCTGATCCCACTGCTGAGCCATGATCAAGCTGCCCAGTGTGGCAGAGCATCGTGCAGAGCCGTGCTGGCACCTCCTCCCCTTCCTCTCCTGCAGCTCAGCCTGCAACCTGAGCAAGTTTTTTTCTGAGAAAGTGACCAGCTCTTTGCCATCCCTTTGCCCCTACAAACAGTTGTCCAGAGGATCTCGTCCAAGAATTCCTGGAACAGCCTGCAGCTGGCTCTCCTGAAGTTCAGGCTCCTGCCTTTGCTTCCTGCCAGGCCCGCATTCCTTGAGATCACCAACTCAAGGAGGGCATGGTCACTGCAGCCCTGACCGCCTCCTGTCGTAACCCCTGGTGTGCACCATGTCCAGCAATGCTTCCCTTCTGCTTGCTGTGCCCAATGCCTGCACCACAGAGTGATTCTCACTGCACTCCAGGAGTCTGTCAGATTGCTTGCAGCCAGCCATGCTGACTTCCCAGACTGACTGGAATCCCCCATCAGGATGAGAGTCAGTGAGTGCGATGCTTCTGCTGGCTGCAGTAAGCAGCTCCCACCAACAGGCTCTCTTTCCAGGCGGCTGTAGCAGACCCTCACCTCCAGAAGCCCTGCACTGCTGCACTTCCTAATTTTACCCACAAGTTCACAACCTGCTCATGGCTCTTCTGAGTTCTTTGCACTCAACTTCTCATCATAGAGGGCAAATCCCTTGCCTTCCAGAATTCCATAGTATCAATTGTGTCTGCTAATGTCAGGATTTTTTTTCTTTCTTTTCTTTTTCCATTTTCTAGGTAGGAAAATGAATTTCTGAGCCAGGAGAAGCAGAAGTGAAACAGTCTTCCTGGCACTGCTCAGGTTGCAGGAGTTGCCAAGTGCTCCTCAGGTAATGTGTGCTGAAGAGCTGACCTTGGTGGCAGGGGCTGTGGCTGCATTTTGTGCCTGTCATGCGGGAATACAAGAAAGCCTATTCAGAGCAGGAGCTGCAGAGCGAGATAAACATCACGAGAAGGTAAGGCTGAGAAGCAAGGACACCTCCAGAAAGAAGAGAAAAACTGAGTCAAGTGAGCTGCGTGACGGCCGTGTGATGCTGACCATGATTGGAGGAAGAGCGCATGGCTGGGAATGACTGATGGCTCTGGTTGGATGGGTGCCTGTGTGCACAGAGGTAAGGAGTGTTTGTGGGATGTTTTGCTGGCATCTAACGGCTGTAAGGGGAAGTCAAGAGAGAAAACTTGTGAATGCATAGAAGGGATGTTAAAATCTGGATTACACTGTTTGGATCATTCACATCTGAGTCCAGATTGCCACACTGTCAGAACCTGGGGCCTAGGATTTTCCTTTAAGAGTGCCAACTGCTTATTTTAAATGATAAAAAGTAACATTGATAGAAGCTTCCCTCCTTGCATTAGAATAACACATTGATATTTGATGTTTCTGTCTTTCCATTCCTTTAGCAGCCTGGGTGTTGATGCAGCTGCATGCATCTGCTGCCCCCCCCCCCCTTCTGTTTTGTGTAAAAGAACAGTAAAATATGCAATCAGTGTGAGATCTTTCTGAAGTATTTTACTTTATTTGCCCCTAGGCTGCAATGGCTGGGCAATGGCAGTGTCACCCAGGAGCCCACACGGCGACCTGATGTCTCATTGTTGGGGTCTATTGGAAACCACCACGATGACAAAAGAATGCCTGGGATTCCTCCGGCCCAAATGCCAAACCTTGCACTTGGCTGTGCTGAACCTCATGAGGTTCACCCAGGCCCACCTCTCAAGTCTGCTGAGCTCAAACAGATGTCATTTTTCTCGTGTCCTTCCATTCCGAGTCCATCTGTTCCCCAAAGCAAAAGAATTTGGAGGGAACCACCGACAGTTATGTGAGCGATTTCAGCGTCTATTTCTGATCATGGCAACAACTTCAGAGGTCACACTTAATTTACGGTGCCCGTTGTAATTCTGACCAAGGCTGCAGTTGCAGCTGACTTCCCAAGGCTGCAAGACGTGGTGGTGACACAGCCTTGTGCTTCTGCATTGGTGCTCATCCCACGTTTCCTTTCTCTGTCTCGCAGGTCAGCTCCTGCTGGAAGCAGATGGTATCCCAGTGTGAATGAAGGTCAGTGCAGGAGCAGCTGCTGACGGGAGGAAGGAAGTCCATGCTGAAGAGCTCTGAAGCATCTGCAGGTATGGTTCTGGAGGAGGCAGCAGTGATGTCGGAGGGCTCCCAGCAGGAAGCTGTCTCATCCAAATGCTTGCTGAGTGGTTGGAAGGGAGCTTTCTGCATGACAGCAGCACCAGTTGCTTGCTTCAAATGCTGCAAAAACAAGGATTAGCAGGAGTTCCAGTATCTACAGTATCATCACGAATCACGATAGGATTACAATGTGTCCTCATACAAACGCAGCCATTTCTCTCTGAGTCCAAAGGCTGTCCGGAAAGCATCTGTGAGGTCTCTCACACCAAACCACTGCTGTCCGTGTGGGATCTGACTCATTAGGGTATAGGGGTTAGGAACCACAGGCTGTCTTTTGAGAACGGGTTCAGTCATTTCCTTACATCTTGCACCAGCCGATACGTGCCGTCTGCCTTCCGTGCCGACAGGATTGGGGTGTTATAAGGCCACAGACAAGGTTCCAGAAGACATCCTTAACCAGTGTCTGTGTTACAGCTTTTAGACCCACTCTCCCTTCTAAGGCTATGGGATATTGTTGCTGTTTCACAGCTCCACTCCCTCCTTGGGCAGTTATTTGTAAGGGAAAATTGTGAGTCCACCCCGATTTCCTTCCCCTGCCCACACCTTTGGATTCATTTCTTCTTCATCACAGCTGTTAACACATTCATTGACCCCTGATATCTGTTTCACAGACTTGCAGCTGTAATCCTCATTTAACTGTTAAATCTCTCCCCCATAAATCGGTCCCTGCTTCAGGCACACAGAACAATTGCCCTGCAACTATTTTATCTTTCCATTTTAGTTCTGTGGTCTCCAAGAGTGGAGCTGTCACTTCTGATCCCTCAGCCCCAGTTATGCACAACAGCCACATCCAGATACACGTCTGGTACCTCTGAACTAGCTAATGCTGTAGGATGGAATGTTGTTTCTGCACTGGCTATCAAATGTGGGATTGCTCTGAAGCAGTACAGCACAATGTGTTTTGTAATTTGCCCTTAGAAACAGTTTGAAAAAGTAGAAAGACTTTATTAGTATTAGTAAAAATAAGTTATTTCATAACATATTTTAGAAATACAGTTGTTCAATCATGTGATCAATTCTCACTTACAGAACTGTAATAGTTACAAATAGCATGGGTATAGGATTAAGGACCAGAAAGCATGTTGTAAGGCCATTCTGTTTGGATAGGAGAAGCTCAGCAAAAGAAAAATAGACTCCAAAAAAAACAGGGCCTCCACACAAGGCCGAACTGACTCACTCTGTGGGCAGGTTGGGATGCAACAGGCAGGCATCAAGAGACTCCCCTCTGTCCTCCTTCCAAACTTCTCTCTCTTCAGGGATGAGCAGGTGTCCAGAAATAGTGGCCAAGTGTTGATAAGCAGCTGTCAGGCGTTCAATAATTAGCAGTATACCTGCTGAGCTAGCAACAATGGGTGTTTATTTAGTCACACACACACACACAGAATGGCCCGGGTTGGAAGGGACCTCAAGGATCACGAATCTCCAACCCCCTGCCACAGGCAGGGCCACCAACCTCTGTACCACTGCACATATGCACACTGCTGGATAGAAACAGCAGTGTGGGAAAAAACTGTATGCTGTGGATGCAAAGGGTGAATCAGAATGGCTTAACAGCTCACATTATGAATGTATTTTCACCTTCACATTACCCATACAATGTCTTAGAAGGAGCTGTGTGTCAGATTTTTTTTTATGCTCCCTTTCTTTCACCAGCCCTCATGTGAAGTGCCTAGCTGATGGCAGCCCTGCTCAGCCTCAGAGAAAGGTGACCCCAGCCAGCATTTCTGTGCTTTGTGTCCTGTGTCAGCAATAACTCTGAGTAACTAATGCATTCAGGAAAACCAGGGTCTGTTCGTGGACCATTTGCAAACATAAAGAGATGCCAAAACCCAATGGATAACTGACCTGTTATGAATGATTATCCCCACCTCTTCTGTTTGCAGCTCAGTGACTGTGGGCAGCCAGTCGAGCCAATGCACACCCCAGAAACATCAGACAAGGCACTTCTGACCTCGTTCTTCCTGTGACCTTACAGCACTGCCCTGCAGAATGAATGTGTGCCTGCAGAGATCTCTCTTGGCATGACTTCAAGAGCAGCTCAGTCAGTAGTTCACAACTTCACACCCATCTGGCTGTTAGATCTACGAGGGAACTGCTGATGTCAGAGCTAGAACATTGCCAAGCTGCAACAAAAGCTGCATGGCACAAGTGCCTATGGGACCTTTTTCATGGCCTGATGGAAATCACTGCAGTTGTTTTCTCTTCCCATTTGCTCAAGTAATGTCACAGTACTTGTGGTGCCACCACAGCCAGAAGCACTGCTGAGGAAGAAGGTCCATTGCTCAACTATACTGTTAGACACAGCTCCCAGAAGCTTACGAACCAAGGTTCTATCTCCATAGCATACTGGAAAATAGACAGATTTTTGTGCACCCTCTTGGTCCTTCCTTTTCAAAAGCAGTGGGAAAGACAGAGCCTCAGTTAGCACAGAGTTAACCCAGGGTTAAAGGCAAGGTAATATAAAGGGGTTTCTGCCCTGCAGTATGACTGTATTGCTCCCTCTCAGTTTAAAGCCTGGTAGCCATCCAGAAGTACACTGCACTGACAGAGTATTTCATAAGAAAAACAAAAAGAAAAAAGAAAAAGAAAAAAAAAAAAAGAAAGAAGGGGAAGATATAAGAATGAATGTGGTTTATGGGTCAATTTATGCGGTATCATGAGGGCTGATGCACAAAATCTGTGTTTGGACATCTCTCCACATTCCTGTTCCATTGGTGCCACAGAAGAAATGCTCCCGAGGGATTTGGCAGAACAACGTATGATCTTCCATGTCAGTGTAGGAAGGTCTTTTCATTCTGTGGGAGCAAAGAGAAAAAAAAGCTATGAGAAGAATAGCATCTCTACTGTGCTGGAATCCTTGGTCCCAGTTTGACCAAACACTAAGTCATTATGAAAAGAATAAAATGTGACAAGAAATTCTACATTTGTCTCTGTATTCAGACCTTGAAAGTCATCTAAATGCTCCTGCTTTCCTTTGTACAGTAATTAAGGATGTGCACTGACTCTCAGCCCCAAGATTAAGAGATGTTTTCTAAACATTTCCTTATTTTTCCCACTGGGCCCATTGCTCTAATTAAAAATACATCCTCAAAGCACTTTTCCTCTCATGGATGTTTCCAGCCAGCTTCCCAGTCTATGACATTTAGGGATGTGATCCAATCTGAACCTTTACATAAACCTTTTGAGACTTGCCCATCACTGCTTCCATTGCTGTTTCTGAAAAATAACCTCAAGGCTATGTAATTAATTGTTCCTTAATCTCCAAACCCAGGTAGATTAATGCCTACGCTGACCACAGATCAGTGATTTCTGGAGTCTTCTGCAGAGCAGCACATCTGTAGTTACAAGTTCTGAGTTTCCTTAGGAGGAAAGAAAGAAAGATGAATGAACAAAAGAAGGAAGGAACAAACATATTCTCAGGAGGAACTTTTCAGGGACCAATTCACAAGCAAAGGACAACATGCTGTTCTCAGCAACCAAACAATGTACTTTACGCTGCCACAGGGATTGATAACACGCTACAGCTAGAGCTTATTTAAAGGGCTCCATCACTGCTAGGCCAAAAGCTGACCCGCTTTAAATCCTTAAAGTATGGAGAGAAATGCTCTGACAACTTTTTCAGCCTTGAAGAAACAAAGGTAAGCTGTTGAATTGCCACCAATGATTTTCTCCACAAGAAAACCATCACTGTGAAGAACACCCAAAAAATATGGCAGAGGTTTAGCAGGGCAGCACTCATTACATCCTCAGTTACACTTCATAGCATCCATGTGTTGAGTTGAGCAGAGGGAAAACTGTGAACCTGAAGTGCTCAGCCAACGAGGAACCGGGGAGGGAAGGAGAAGCATTGGGTAACAGGACATAAAAGATGTGACGCTGTTTCTGCAGGTGCCCTTCTGCTTGCAGGATGCCCAGCTCTGCAACCGCAAATAAATCTGCTTTTATCAGAGATACCATCCTGATACATCACCTGGATATTTCCAGCAGCGCTCAGCAAAACAGACTTGGTCTGATGTTTAGCAGGCTTGTCTGAACAACACTTGCTTTCACAAAACCAGCTACTGCTAAGCAAAACACACCCTGGCTCTGCTGATAAGCAAAACATCCTTCAGCTACTCAAGAAGCCCAGTGTATCATTTTTACCTAAGTCAGTGTGGGGGCCCTGTCCAGTAGATCACTATGAAAGTACCAACCTGGAGCATCTCAGTGCTCTGGGATGCCCCAAAGGCCTCCCCTTGTGCCCTAAAGGACTCCCAAGATACCCTGCTGCACTCTAGGCCACACTAGAGCTCTCCCAAAGCCTCTTATTGTCCGCTAGGGTGCTCCAGTGTCCTCCCAGTACACACTGGAGGCTTCCCAGTGCTACCTGCTGTTTTGTAGGGCACCCTGGAGTCCCTGGGTGCCCTAAGATGCTTGCAAAATGCTCTCACTGCATTCCGGGGAACATTAAGAGCACTCCCAGAGCTCCTCAGTGGTTACTTGGCTGCTCTTCAGCTGGCACAGCGTGCCCTAGAAGCTTCCAGGGACATTGCACTGGACCTGAGCACACTCTGAAGCACTCCCAGATCCTAGCAGCCTACTTGTGAAACCTGCAGGCTTCCTGGGGACACTCAATTTCTCGGGCACCCAAGATTTCTCTCCAAGTCCCCTTGTTGATGGAGGGCACCGTAGGCACTTCCCAGAGTGCCATAAATCACAGAATCCCCCTGCTGGAGCAGGAACACTGACATCTGGCTGCATCGCTTCTTATGCTGGAGTCTCTCTACCCAACAGCCATTCTTCTGGGAGCCTCAGCCACAACACTGCCAAAGCTGCATTTGATGGGGATCTTCGTCCTCCTACCACCAGGGCTGGGCTGTCTGAGAGACACGGCACAGTATGCTGCAGTCGCTCATCTCCAGAGACAGAAGATACCACAGGTCACACTGTTCTTTCTCCTGAGACGTTCCAACCTTCACATCTCTCTGCCTGCCAGTGCAATTGCACTGTGACATCACTCACTGACAGACATTTCACTGCCAGCACAAACACATCTCCCTTACCCCTGCCATCAGCATCCCACTTGAAACACTTCCCCACCTGTATCAGCATTTCCTCTTTCACACAGCTGCTGTGCCAGGACCTGCAGACTCCACAAGAACAGGAGAACTCCGCAGACGACAGTGATTCCGTTCTCCGCCCCAGAGCCTCCAGTGCTCAGCATCACACTGGGTGTTGTAAGAGCGGAGTGCTGACCGTCACGTCTCAAGCCAAGAGCTTCAGACTGAGCTGCAGTGCCAACGCACTGACACTGCCAGCCAACCTGATGGGGCCACGAGGAGGAGGAACTGCAAGCCAACCAGGACCACAACCACCTGAATTTCAAGCAAACAAGAACCAACACTTGCACTTCTTAGCTCCAAAAACGAAACTAACAATTGCAAAGGAACCTGATGCAGCCCTCTGACAATCTGAAATGCCCTGGAAATCAGTCTGCAGCACTTTCAACTGCCCTACACCAACTTCCAGCTTCTGCTTGCCGCTCCCTAAAGGAAGCAAGCAGCCAAAAGCAGGAATTTGTCAGGCTGGCTTCACCTGGCAATGAGCAGTCCTTAGTGAATGAGAATGGAAAAAGCCAACTGGATATTACCATCTCATCTGTTCCTCCCAGGGTTTTACTGTCTCCTCACATCTATCAGAGGAGCCTGTGTGAGATAAAAGAATGCTACAAAAACCAGTCAGCATGTACCTGTCACGGTGGATCAGAAGGGAGTTCAGGAGGGCTCCATCCCCTCTGATGCAGTCAAGGCAAAGTAAGGAGAACACCTCAGATGCCATTCCTGTATCAAGACAAAAAGAAGAAACAAAAACAAGCACGAGCTCTCAAAATCTCAGACCAAAAGCTACTAACAAATGGCCAGAGCAAGCAAGGCACAAATGAAACTGGCTCCACAGTATTTCCAGCAATGGCCAAAATGAGAAGCCTAAAACTGCATCTGAGAAAGAACAAGGTTGTACAATCTCTTCTAACACTCAAAAGCATACAGCCCAGGGATTCCCTGTACTGTAAGTTGCATGATGAATGCTCTTCTTCAGAAGCAGCTTCCCTTTTTGCTGCCAGCTGTGATCATACAAAGGGCTGAAGGCTGTATACCAGAGGGATGAAGATTCCCCAGAGGTCACGAAATGTGACTGACCCTACAGAAATCAGAAGTGTTCAAAGATACAGCCCGGCCTCTGCTGTCTGACCATACCTAACCATGATTTCCATCTCACTGTGCAATCTCTCAGAGGCAAACAGCACAAGCAGAGCCCTGCACAAGGCACCAGCAGCAATACTAGAGGTCACCTGGCTTTGGTGGACGTTGAGGAACTGAGTGTGTTCACTACCAGGGGACTGAATGGATTCACCCCGCTGTGTGACAAGGCGGCCTGAACAAGAAATTTAAAGTGCAAAGGAATAACAGCATCAACATCACGAGCCCAAATTTCATCTTAGGTGAAGATGAATCTTTTGCAAAATGGCATAAAATGTAAATACTGGAAATTTAAGAGTTTGCTTTCTCACTTTCAGAGACATGTCCTTCCTCTACAATACTTGCTGTGAACACTGCTACACCACTGTGCTCATCTCCAGAATTTCAGCTAACGATTTTGTTCACGATGCCTGGTGGCAAAGCAAACACAACCACATTCAACTGTTCTCATACTGCAGGCTGTTACACTTCTAGAATTAGAAACAGAGAACCACAAGGCAGAACGAGAAACATCCAGTGATTATCTTACACAACACTTACCTCAAAGTTACTCATTGTCCCTGCTTTATCTTCAGTCCTACACTTCTGACACTTGCAAGTTTGCCAGCAGTTAACATGAAAAATGGCACAGAATACAGTCACAGCTAAAACTCAGTCATTATTACAGGAATGGCTACAAAACACTAACAGCCCAGGGAAATGCAAGAGCAGCATGCACTCCCTCCAGAAATGCTCCCACACATCTGCAGGTCAGGAACCTCACACCAGGCATACTTTCCAGGTATTCAAGGAATCCTCAATGCATTCCTGCACTGAAAGAATTGCAACTGGAGCACTTGCAAATTGTCAGGGTCAGCAATAGCCTTTACAACAGCAGCTACTCTGCAATGCTGAGATTGCCTCCCTAAGATATCTCTCACTGAGCAAGGAACACCAATCTTCTCTTACACAGAAGAGTCTTCTTTCAGTGCTGACAAGGATTACCTCATATTCAACAAAAGGCTCCAGAGCCTGCACTCTGTGTTGCTCATCTTCTGGAACACAGCAGGTGAAACACTCGCTCACATCTAAAACAGAAATCCCTCCAGATGATTCCTTCTGGAAGAAAAGACTCACTTCCCACAACAAAACAAAGACCCTCCATGAAGCATCTGCATGGGGGGTCTTTAAAACTGCCTAGCTGGAAAGAAGCAGCAGCTCAAAGTCTGATGAGATGTCTTGCCTAAACATTTCTACAGAATACCTAAGATGAAAAGCCTCAGAGGAACCCATACATTGCCTTATCCCACACCAGCAAACAGGCTGCTTCTTGGCGAGGGACCTTCAGATGACTAGCCACATCAGCAGAGCAGGCAGCAGCTCTGCCTCGGCCCTTTTTGCTTCAACCCAGCTGGCCCAGCTGGCCACTTCTACAATTACCTGCAGTTACCCCTTCTGCAGGTGTCTCAGTTTCCCATGGCTCTGAGGGCTGCAGGTACTCACTTTTCCAAAAAACTCTGCTGCTGTGCTTCACAATCAGGCTTGGAGACAAAGAACAAAGTGCAGAGTCCAGCTGGCTGAAATGCTGTTGCATGACACGTCCAAAGGGGTCCTCTGGGTGCATCTGCTCATAGAGCAGAAAGCATGCATGAGAGAAATGCTCTGCTGCCCACTGAATCAAGGCTCCTGACCTGTCGGGAGACGGACGTACGGATAATTAAATACCCGTGGGACCACCTCTTATAGGACAGGTGCAGCTTAAGGCATGCTATTAAGGCATCCTGACAGATAACATACAAAAGAGAAACCTGTACTGGGAATCTATGGAAGTCTCATCCATTCGTAGAGAGAGTCTGGGATGAGAAGACCCCAAAATTTTAAAAACAAACAAACAAACCCACAGTACGTGAGGTTCTTCTTTGTATTTTTCTAACCTCCCTTTTAGGTTCACAGTACAGATGAGATTGCAGAAACCTCTGGACTCCATCTGCTCCAACCTCCTACACCAGCAGAACCACCCAGAGCTGCCTACCCAGGACCATGGCCAAGTAGAGTCATAGCACGGCCTGGGTTGCAAAGGACCTCAGAGATAATCTGGTTCCAACCCCCTGCTGTGTGCAGGTCGCCAACCAGCAGCCCAGGCTGCCCAGAGCCACATCCAGCCTGGCCTTGGATGCCTGCAGGGATGGGGCATCCACAGCCTCCCTGGGCAACCTGTTCCAGTGCCTCACCACCCTCTGGCTGAAAAACTTCCTCCTCACATCCAACCTAAAACTCAACACCCCCTGTCTCAGTGCAAATCCATTCCCCCTTGCCCTATCACTCTCCACCCCCACAAACAGCTCTGGAGGATCTGCAAGGAGGGAGACTCCACAGCCTGTCTGGGCAAGCTGTGACAGTGCCCATCACTCACACAGTCCAGAAGCGTTTGCAGATGTTCAGACAGAAGCTCCTGTGTTCCAGCTGTGCACACTGCCTCCTGTTATGATGCTGTGGGAATCAACTGCTCCCTCATTCCTACAATGCAAGGAGCTGTTTGGAGCTTGCACAGAATCCACGAGGCTTTAGTTTTAAGACACAAGTCTCCCATGACTTGCAATGAAGCCTCTGCTTCTCATTTCACAGCCCAGCTAACCAAGGACAGCTCACCTGAGCTGCTGTTTGCCATGGAGGTGAGCACCACCTCTGCTATGGAAAGGGTGGGGACATCACTGTCCAGTCCTGCTTCACCTACAGCTACGCTCAGCTTTGGCAGCTCTGATAAATCCACTCCCAGCCACCTGTGATCCTTTCCACAACAGGCGGTGGTGACTCCTGTGGGACAAAAGCAATGCTAACTCACTGCAGTGGCTGTGCAGGACTGAGACCAAGACCAGGAAAATCAGTACCACCAGCAATCACTCACAAGGCCCAACTCAGTTCTTCTGTGAAATGAACAAGAAAATCCCAAAACTGAATGAACCATAATAGGGTAGCATCCAGAAGCATCAGGAAAAGACCCAATAAACTCAGAACTGAAACTCCATTATTCCTAGCACAAATTTCAACTACTGACTTCCAAGAGTTGTATTTACTGTACAAACAAAACTTTGTCACCTTTACTTTAACAACATTCTTATATCACTGCTCCCATTTACAGACATTTCAATTCAAGGTAAGAAAATGCCACTGCTTTGACAAAATAGTTTCTCTCACATCTACCAAATCATTATCAGATTTGTTTGTGGGCTTGGTGGGGGGGTGGGTTTGTGTATTTTGTGTTTTCTAATCTCAAAAAAAAGATTTCATTTCTGTAAGATGGCTTTGGATTCTGAACCACGAGAACTCCCTGCAAACACGAGCACTAGTCCTGCAGAGCACTGTTCTCACAAACAGGTCCCAGCTTATGATCTGCAAGCATTATACAGGCATGCTTCTCATGACTACCATCACTCATAAGCTGCTTCACTCTCTTCTGCCAAAATCAGACTGTAAATAACTAGGCAGTAAAGTAGGTCTGTATGGGCGCTGCTCTGTTGCCTCTACGCCAGAGAAATCCAGCACCTGTCCCTGTCCTGAGATTTGTTCATCTGCACGCTTCTCAAAGGCAGCCATCACCAAAAACTGAGCGGCCTCCAGCAGTCGCCCATCCCAGTGTTTCCTCTTATGTTCTTCTAACATCTCAGTCATCTCACCACTTCTTCTGGACACAGAGAACAGGATATTCCCATCTCCTCTGACACCCACCTTTGGCTTCAAGTGCTTGGAATGGTATTGGTACGGACAGAATCCTTTTCCACAGGATGCTGTACATCTATAAAATGTGGACAGATTCAACAGGAAACCAAACCAGCTCTCCTACCCCCCCCCCCTTCCTTCCCCCTTCCTTCCTACCGCCTTCCTTCCTATCCCCTCCTTATTTCCCCTTTCCTTCCTTCCCCCTTCCTTCCTTCCCCCCTTATTTCCCCTTCCTTTCTTCCCCCCCTTCCTTCCCCACCTTCTTTCCCCTCCCTCCTTCCGCCCCCCCTTCCTCCCCCTTCCTTCCTTTCCCCTTCCTTCCCCCCCGCTTCCTTCCTTCCCCCTTCCTTCCCCCCCTTCCTAAGCCCCCATCCTTCTCCCTTCTTTCCTTGCCCCCCATCCTTCCCCCTTCTTTCCTTGCACTCCCTTCCTTTTTGCCCCCCCTTCCTTCCTTCTGCCTTCCTTCCTTCCCCTTTCCTTCCGCTTTCCTTCCCCTTTCCTTCCCCCCCTTCCTTCCCCTTTCTTTCCCCCCCCCCTCCCCCTCCCTTCGCCCCCCTTCCTTCCTCCCTTCTTCCAGCCCCCCCGTTCTTCCCCCTTCTTCTCCCCCCCCCCCGGTCCTTCCCCCTTCCTTCCCCCCCTCCCCCCTCCGTACCCTTCCTCTCCTCTCCTCCGTGTCCGTGACGGGGGCACAGCCCCGGGAAAAGGACAAACAACCGCAGGGCTCGCAACGCTTTGCCGCGAGCCGGCCGGCCCCGGGCTCCGGGAGAGGGGGAAGGGCAGAGAGCGAGCAGATCGTTGGAAGCGAGAGAAAACGCGACGGCAGCGAGCCGAGGAGGAACGGCGACTCGCCGCACGAACCCGATCCGGCAAAGCGAGAGACGCGAGAGCGTCCGGAATGCCGGTCACAGCGCGGCAGTGCGAGGGAAAGCGCCGCTCTGCTCCGCGGCGAGCTGAGACGGCTGAGCCGGGCCGGAGGGAGAGGGGCAGCCGCTCGGGTCCTGTGCGGAGCTGCACCCCGCTGCCTCTGCCCGCCAGCTCCTCGGGGGGGCCGCCCCTTCCCCAGCCCCCGCCGTCCCCCCCGCACCGTTTCCCCCTCTTCCTCGCCTCCTCCCTCTCTCCCTCAATGTGTCAGTGGCCGTACGTTCAGGTGTTGTGATGACAGATAATGATGAATGCCCGTGATATCAGAGGTGACTGTTGGTGGTACGGCAGCAGAGGCTGAACCTTCCTACAAATACTCCATTACGTTTTGTTGTCGTGCCAGCAGAGGGCAGCAGAGCTGCAGTTTCCATCGAAATCAGTAGCAGGCATTACTTTTGGAGCAACGTGTGCGTGACATTCAGCATTTTGGTCTCTTATCTACTTATCTGTCGGTAAAACGTGTGAGTGTTTCAAAAACATGTCTAAAGACAGAATTAGTTATGCCAAGGATGAATACACAGCTAGAAAGCCTATTTCTTCCTCCATTAGTTTTGGGCTTGTTATGATACATCCTTCATGAGACAAGTGCTCACAGCAGAGTTCTGGCAGTGTCTGTTTCTCCATTTACTCTCCGTTTCCTAGTACCCAGAGCAGCTGTTTTCTCAAATCAGTACATTTGGACTACATGTTGTCTTCCATCTGACCACTATGCACTGAACAATCAAGGATTAACCAAGAGGAAATCAGCTTCTCCATGCTCGTGCATGACCTGAGATTTGAGCTGTCCTTTTCAAGACATTCACAGATGTCACTTACAGTCAGGATTCTGGTGCAGACCTGCTTAAACAGCAAAGCAAGGTGTGCTTAAATGCCTGCTTATCAATGCCTCTGATAGAATGCATTCCTACATTTAAATATGCACAAAAATGTTTATGGATTTTTAATTGTTTGTATGTATTCATGTCTATTTCATGGATTTATAATATGTAATTATATATAATTTATGTGATTTACATAATTATTTAATTAATGTATTTGTAATATATGCATATATGCATTAATTCTCTCCTCCTTCTACTGACCAGGGATAACTACATACTGGAAAATACTCACAAGTCTGCCAGCAGACTGCTGCTCACAAGGTCACATCCAACCCCGCAGTTCAGGTGGACAATGCAGTCGTGACAGCAGCAGTAGAGGAGCTGCTAAGGTGGAAACTCGACCAGCAGTCACATTTCAGCTTGGATCCATGTCTAGAAGAGAGACACCAGTGATACTATCAACACAGAATTAATGCATGGGCAGTCACTGCAATGGTCTGTGATGGCAGCTGAGCTCCAGGTGTGAAAGGTTTATCTATTGCATTTCTTAATTCATTATTATGTGAATATTACTTACAGGTTTTGAATTGCAGATTTTGGTTTCAGCTGTTCAGAAGGTCAGTGCTCCCAAACACTGAACCTACAAGCACAAACTGTGAGATGGTTTTGATACCTCCTATGGGCTCTCTGTACATGGAAACAAACCAACAAATGGGCCCTGCAGGTAAACACAAACCTGCTTTTAGCACCATCCATCCCTGTGCCGAACATCAGAGGGGATCTGCTCTGTGTCCCACATGCAGAAAGGCAGTCTCTTGTAGGCATCTGGAGAACTAGATGCTCCAGGAAATCCATCCATTCCTTCTTTCTGCAGTTCTTTTGGCTTAAAAATGGTCTTTCCAACATAACAGCTGGGTAACTTGTATTGCTATTTCATTCATTTTGCCCTTCCTTTTGCTCTCCTTTTCGTGCTGAGTCAAAATTCCCAGCAGAATTAACTTTCTGTTTCTAATGATCAGTGAGAAATTAGCTGGTAACACATCTGAGGAGCTGCCAATCTGGGTTTGTCCAGCTAGCTCAGCACAGGTGATACCAGCAAGCAAGCAATGACATAAAAATACTCAGCATGAAGTGCCTTTTGCAAAGAGTTGCCAGAGCATTTCAGATCAGCACAGACTGTTGGGAAGTTTCTATCAGTGCTGTACTATTTCATCAAGGATTAATGTAAGTGCAGTGCCATCATTGCCCTCCATTTACTGAAGGTGCCTCCACACATTCTGGTTGTTGGCAGACACTCAGAGATGTGGAAGGTTTGATAGGTAAAAGAGCAGCTCCCTCCTTTTCCGTGACAGCTCTTTGTTCATTAAACATTTGTATGTGATGTGTTATACTTTTCAGACAGTCAAGAGAAAGTCAAAAGGGTTTTTTTTCATTTTCAGAATATAGAGGCTGTTGGTGGGTTTTTTTGTTGTTTTGTTTTGTTTTGTTTTATTTTCCCATAACTGAATGTCTTAAAGAAACGCAAATAGTTTGAAGACCATTCTTCCCAGAATGCATCTTCCAGTTGAGAGGAATAACATTTCTTACTTAGCCTGGAGCTTGAAAGGATGGATAAGGGAACTGGCAGCTCTACACTTTCTTATTTAAAAAAAAACATATAGCTGAAAGGAATCATGTAGTACGTAATGCAGCTATCAATATATCTGGGTGCTTTTTTTTTTTTTTTTTTGGTCATTTATTGATCTTTCTTGTATTTCAGATTGATCAAGCAATCCACCAGCTTTGCAGAATTATGCCTACCCCGCAAGCCAGAAATGCTTCAAACCCATCAGAAGACATCTGTAAATACCTTGGCACAGCCCTTCTCCAGATCAGCCCAGTGAGGGCTGAAATAACTCATGATTCCAGCTGACAACGTGCTGCTTTCTAACAGACGTTTTGCAGGAAGGGTTCTTTCCTTTGTCATTTGGCACAAACCTTTCCCTGCAGAAATTTTAAAGTAAATTTCACTGCCGGAAAGATGTGGAGATCATCAACACTGCGTTGCCTCGTTCTCCCAAAACATGCTGACATGACTAAAAGGTCACAGCACTTCTATGGTACATTGCTTCATCAACACATCTGCAAACGCTTCTGGACTGTGTGAGTGATCACAGAATCACAGAATCACTAAGGTTGGAAAAGACCTACAAGATCATCCAGTCCAACCATCCACCCATCACCAGTGGTTCTCACTAAACCATATCCCTCAACAGAACATCCAAACGTTCCTTGAACACCTCCAGGGAAGGGGACTCCACCACCTCCCTGGGCAGCCCGTTCCAGTGCCTGACCACCCTTTCAGAGAAGTAGTATTTCCTAACATCCAGCCTGGTGCAGCTTGAAGCCATTCCCTCCAGTCCTATCACCAGTTACACGAGAGAAGAGGCCGACCCCCAGCTCACTACAACCTCCCTTCAGGTAGTTATAGAGAGCAATAAGGTCTGCCCTGAGCCTCCTCTTCTCCAGATTGAGAATCTCCAGACTGAACAATCCCAGCTCCCTCAGCCACTCCTCATAAGGCCTGTGCTCCAGACCCCCCACCAGCTTTGTCGCCCTTCTTTGAACGCGCTCCAGGGCCTCGATGTCTTTCTTGCAGTGATGGGCACTGTCACAGCTTGCCTAGACAGGCTGTGGAGTCTCCCTCCTTGCAGATCTTCCAGAGCTGTTTGTGGGGGTGGAGAGTGATAGGGCAAGGGGGAATGGCTTTGCACTGAGACAGGGGGTGTTGAGGTTTAGGTTGGATGTGAGGAGGAAGTTTTTCAGCCAGAGGGTGGTGAGGCACTGGAACAGGTTGCCCAAGGAAGCTGTGGATGCCCCATCCCTGCAGGCAGCCAAGGCCAGGCTGGATGTGGCTCTGGGCAGCCTGGGCTGCTGGTTGGCGACCTGCACACAGCAGGGGGTTGGAACCAGATGATCTTTGAGGTCCTTTGCAACCCAGGCCGTGCTATGACTCTACTTGGCCATGGTCCTGGGTAGGCAGCTCTGGGTGGTTCTGCTGGTGTAGGAGGGTGGAGCAGATGGTGTCCAGAGGTTTCTCCAATCTCATCTGTACTGTGAACCTAAAAGGGAGGTTAGAAAAATACAAAGAAGAAGAACCTGAAGTACTGTGGGTTGGTTTGTTTGTTTTTAAAATTTTGGGGTCTCCTCATCCCAGACTCTCTCTATGAATGGATGAGACTTCCATAGATTCCCAGTACAGGTTTCTGTTTTGTATGTTATCTGTCAGGATGCCTGAATAGCATGCCTTAAGCTGCACCTGTCCTATAAGAGGTGGTCCCACGGGTATTTAATTATCCGTACGTCCGTCTCCCGACAGGTCAGGAGCCTTGATTCAGTGGGCAGCAGAGCATTTCTCTCATGCATGCTTTCTGCTCTATGAGCAGATGCACCCAGAGGACCCCTTTGGACGTGTCATGCAACAGCATTTCAGCCAGCTGGACTCTGCACTTTGTTCTTTGTCTCCAAGCCTGATTGTGAAGCACAGCAGCAGAGTTTTTTGGAAAAGTGAGTACCTGCAGCCCTCAGAGCCATGGGAAACTGAGACACCTGCAGAAGGGGAAACTGCAGGTAATTGTAGAAGTGGCCAGCTGGGCCAGCTGGGTTGAAGCAAAAAGGGCCGAGGCAGAGCTGCTGCCTGCTCTGCTGATGTGGCTAGTCATCTGAAGGTCCCTCGCCAAGAAGCAGCCTGTTTGCTGGTGTGGGATAAGGCAACGTATGGGTTCCTCTGAGGCTTTTCATCCTAGGTATTCTGTAGAAATGTTTAGGCAAGACATCTCATCAGACTTTGAGCTGCTGCTTCTTTCCAGCTGGGCAGTTTTAAAGACCCCCCATGCAGATGCTTCATGGAGGGTCTTTGTTGTGTTGTGGGAAGTGAGTCTTTTCTTCCAGAAGGAATCATCTTGAGGGATTTCTGTTTTAGATGTGAGCGAGTGTTTCACCTGCTGTATTGCAGAAGATGAGCAACACAGAGTGCAGGCTCTGGAGCCTTTTGATGACTATGAGGTAATCCTTGTCAGCACTGAAAGAAGAGTCTTCTGTGTAAGAGAAGATTGGTGTTCCTTGCTCAGTGAGAGATATCTTAGGGAGGCAATCTCAGCATTGCAGAGTAGCTGCTGTTGTAAAGGCTATTGCTGACCCTGAAAATTTGCAAGTGCTCCAGTTGCAATTCTTTCAGTGCAGAAATGCATTGAGGATTCCTTGAATACCTGGAAAGTATGCCTGGTGTGAGGTTCCTGACCTGCAGATGTGTGGGAGCATTTCTGGAGGGAGTGTATGCTGCTCTTGCATTTCCCTGGGCTGTTAGTGTTTTGTAGCCATTCCTGAAATAATGACTGAGTTTTAGCTGTGACTGTATTCTGTGCCATTTTTCATGTTAACTGCTGGCAAATTTACAAGTGTCAGAAGTGTAGGACTGAAGATAAAGCAGGGACAATGAGTAACTTTGAGGTAAGTGTTGTGTGAGATAATCACTGGATGTTTCTCGTTCTGCCTTGTGGTTCTCTGTTTCTAATTCTAGAAGTGTAACAGCCTGCAGTATGAGAACAGTGGAATGTGGTTGTGTTTGCTTTGCCACCAGGCATCGTGAACAAAATCGTTAGCTGAAATTCTGGAGATGAGCACAGTGGTGTAGCAGTGTTCACAGCAAGTATTGTAGAGGAAGGAAATGTCTCTTATAGTGAGAAAGCAAACTCTTAAATTTCCAGTATTTACATTTTATGCCATTTTGCAAAAGATTCATCTTCACCTAAGATGAAATTTGGGCTTGTTGTTGATGCTGTTATTTCTTTGCACTCTAAATTTCTTGTTCAGGCCGCCTTGTCACACAGCGGGGTGAATCCATTCAGTCCCCTGGTGGTGAACACACTCAGTTCCTCAACGTCCACCAAAGCCAGGTGACCTCTAGTATTGCTGCTGGCGCCTTGTGCAGGGCTCTGCTTGTGCTGTTTGCCTCTGAGAGATTGCACAGTGAGATGGAAATCATGGTTAGGTACGGTCAGACAGCAGAGGCCGGGCTGTATCTTTGAACACTTCTGATTTCTGTAGGGTCAGTCACATTTCGTGACCTCTGGGGAATCTTCATCCCTCTGGTATACAGCCTTCAGCCCTTTGTATGATCACAGCTGGCAGCAAAAAGGGAAGCTGCTTCTGAAGAAGAGCATTCATCATGCAACTTACAGTACAGGGAATCCCTGGGCTGTATGCTTTTGAGTGTTAGAAGAGATTGTACAACCTTGTTCTTTCTCAGATGCAGTTTTAGGCTTCTGATTTTGGCCATTGCTGGAAATACTGTGGAGCCAGTTTCATTTGTGCCTTGCTTGCTCTGGCCATTTGTTAGTAGCTTTTGGTCTGAGATTTTGAGAGCTCGTGCTTGTTTTTGTTTCTTCTTTTTGTCTTGATACAGGAATGGCATCTGAGGTGTTCTCCTTACTTTGCCTTGACTGCATCAGAGGGGATGGAGCCCTCCTGAACTCCCTTCTGATCCACCGTGACAGGTACATGCTGACTGGTTTTTGCAGTATTCTTTTATCTCACACAGGCTCCTCTGACAGATGTGAGGAGACAGTAAAACCCTGGGAGGAACAGATGAGATGGTAATATCCAGTTGGCTTTTTCCATTCTCATTCACTAAGGACTGCTCATTGCCAGGTGAAGCCAGCCCGACAAATTCCTGCTTTTGGCTGCTTGCTTCCTTTAGGGAGCGGCAAGCAGAAGCTGGAAGTTGGTGTAGGGCAGTTGAAGGTGCTGCAGACTGATTTCCAGGGCATGTCAGATTGTCAGATGGCTGCATCAGGTTCCTTTGCAATTGTTAGTTTCGTTTTTGGAGCTAAGAAGTGCAAGTGTTGGTTCTTGTTTGCTTGAAATTCAGGTGGTTGTGGTCCTGTTGGCTTGCAGTTCCTCCTCCTCGTGGCCCCATCAGGTTGGCTGGCAGTGTCAGTGCGTTGGCACTGCAGCTCAGTCTGAAGCTCTTGGCTTGAGACGTGACGGTCAGCACTCCGCTCTTACAACACCCAGTGTGATGCTGAGCACTGGAGGCTCTGGGGCGGAGAACGGAATCACTGTCGTCTGCGGAGTTCTCCTGTTCTTGTGGAGTCTGCAGGTCCTGGCACAGCAGCCAGGAAATGAGGAAATGCTGATACAGGTGGGGAAGTGTTTCAAGTGGGATGCTGATGGCAGGGGTAAGGGAGATGTGTGTAAGGGAGACCAGGCTGCCCAGAGCCACATCCAGCCTTAGAGGTGAAGCAAGGAACAGTGCTGTGTTCAGAAGTGATGTAAGTTTGCACAGGGCTGACTTGTAGGTCAAGTGGAGTCACTGAGTCAAGAAGCCATTGGAAAGATGCAGCCAAGCATAACTGAATGTGAAGCAGGATGAGTCATTGGTCATTCTTGAATGTTTCTAAAGGCCTTTGTGAGGGGGTATGGAAAGAGAGTGTCTGCTCCCTGAAGGATATTTGGTCGAAGACTGTTTTACAGTGTAACAGGGGAAATAGGAAAGGGAGGAGGACATAAGCAGGAGCATAGAGAGATACAGACCTGACCAGCAAATGATAAGCAAGGCTGTAATGGGAAGCTGCCTGGTCAGTCACAGTTACTGGTGGGGGGATGTAAGTGTGTGAGGGTGTTTATTGCAGCAAGGTTATCTGCTAGGGAGTTTCATTTCTGGTTGATTCTGCAAATGAGAGAGTGGCAGCAGTGTCCTCCAGCCTGAGCACAGATCCTGGGTCCCCAGCCTTTGGGCTGCCAGCCAGTGGCTGCTCAGGAGTGGTCTCAGGCCGGAGCAGCTGGAGGAGGCAGTCACACCCTTTACCTCTCTTAGCAGTCTTGATATGACAAGCTATGCTTTTTCTTGCCAGCAGCTCAGCTCCAGTCTATAGCTCTTGCTTGTTACCTGGGAGGATACTAGTGCTGACTGGGCTGCCCAGCAGGAGCAGTTTCTTCAAGTTTGAAAAAGTTGTCAGAGCATTTCTCTCCATATTGTAAGGATTTAAAGCGGGTCAGCTTTTGGCCTAGCAGTGATGGAGCCCTTTAAATATGCTCTAGCTGTAGCGTGTTATCAATCCCTGTGGCAGCGTAAAGTACATTGTTTGGTTGCTGAGAACAGCATGTTGTCCTTTGCTTGTGAATTGGTCCCTGAAAAGTTCCTCCTGAGAATATGTTTGTTCTTTCCTTCTTTTGTTCATTCATTCTTTCTTTCTTTCTTTCCTCCTAAGGAAACTCAGAACTTGTAACTACAGATGTGCTGCTCTGCAGAAGACTCCAGAAGTCACTGATCTGTGGTCAGCGTAGGCATTAATCTACCTGGGTTTGGAGATTAAAACAAGGAACGATTAATTACATAGCCTTGAGGTTATTTTTCAGAAACAGCAATGGAAGCAGTGATGGGCAAGTCTCAAAAGGTTTACGTAAAGGTTCAGATCGGATCACATCCCTAAATGTCATAGACTGGGAAGCTGGCTGGAAACATCCACGAGAGTTAAAAGTGCTTTGAGGATGTATTTTAAGTTAGAGCAATGGGCCCAGTGGGAAAAATAAGGAAATGTTTAGAATACACCTCTTCATCTTGGGGCTGAGAGTCAGTGCACATCCTTAATTACTGTACCAAGGAAAGCACGAGCATCAATATGACTTTCAAGGTCTGAATACAGGGACAAATGTAGAATTTCTTGTCACATTTTATTCTTTTCATTATGACTCAGTGTTTGGTCAAACTGGGAACAAGGATTCCAGCACAGTAGAGATGCTATTCTTCTCATAGCTTTTCTTTCTCTTTGCTCCCACAGAATGAAAAGACCTTCCTACACTGACATGGAAGATCATACGTTGTTATGCCAAATCCCTCGGGAGCATTTCTTCTGTGGCACCAATGGAACAGGAATGTGGAGAGATGTCCAAACACAGATTTTGTGCATCAGCCCTCATGATACCGCATAAATTGACCCATAAACCACATTCATTCTTATATCTTCCCCTTCTTTCTTTTTCTTTTTCTTTTTCTTTTTTTTCCTTTTTGTTTTTCCTATCAAATACTCTGTCAATGCAGTGTACTTCTGGATGGCTACCAGGCTTTAAACTGAGAGGGAGCAATACAGTCATACTACAGGGCAGAAACCCCTTTATATTACCTTGCCTTTAACCCCGGATTAACTTTGTGCTAACTGATGCTCTGTCTTTCCCACTGCTTTTGAAAAGGAAGGACCAAGAGGGTCTTTTTTGCAATATGCTGTGGAGGTAGAACCTTAGTTCGTAAGCTGTGTCTAACAGTATAGTTGAGCAATGGACCTTCTTCCTCAGCAGTGCTTCTGGCTGTGGTGGCACCACAAGTACTGTAACATTACTTGAGCAAATGGAAGAGAAAACAACTGCAGTGATTTCCATCAGGCCGTGAAAAAGGTCCCATAGGCACTTGTGCCATGCAGCTTTTGTTGCAGCTTGGCAATGTTCTAGCTCTGACATCAACAGTTCCCTCGTAGATCTAACAGCCAGATGGGTGTGAAGTTGTGAACTACTGACTGAGCTGCTCTTGAAGTCATGCCAAGAGAGATCTCTGCAGGCACACATTCATTCTGCAGGGCAGTGCTGTAAGGTCACAGGAAGAACGAGGTCAGAAGTGCCTTGTCTGATGTTTCTGGAGTGTGCATTGGCTCGACTGGCTGCCCACAGTCACTGAGCTGCAAACAGAAGAGGTGGGGATAATCATTCATAACAGCTCAGTTATCCATTGGGTTTTTGCATCTCTTTATGTTTGCAAATGGTCCACGAACAGACCCTGGTTTTCCTGAATGCATTAGTTACTCAGAGTTATTGCTGACACAGGAAACAAAGCACAGAAATGCTGGCTGGGGTCACCTTTCTCTGAGGCTAAGCAGGGCTGCCATCAGCTAGGCACTTCACATGAGGGCTGGTGAAAGAAAGGGAGCATAAAAAAAAATCTCACACACAGCTCCTTCTCAGACATTGTATGGGTAATGTGAAGGTGAAAATACATTCATAATGTGAGCTGTTAAGCCATTCTGATTCACCCTTTGCATCCACAGCATACAGTTTTTTCCCACACTGCTGTTTCTATCCAGAAATGTGCATATGTGCAGTGGTACAGAGGTTGGTGGCCCTGCCTGTGGTAGGGGGTTGCAGATTCCTGATCCTTGAGGTCCCTTCCAACCCGGGCTATTCTGTGTGTGTGTGTGTGACTGGCTAAACACCAATTGTTGCTAGCTCAGCAGGTATACTGCTAATTATTGAACGCCTGACAGCTGCTTATCAACGCTTGGCCACTATTTCTGGACACCTGCTCATCCCTGAAGAGAGAGAAGTTTGGAAGGAGGACAGAGGGGAGTCTCTTGATGCCTGCCTGTTGCATCCCAACCTGCCCACAGAGTGAGTCAATTCGGCCTTGTGTGGAGGCCCTGGCTTCTTTGGAGTCTGTTTTTCTTTTGCTGAGCTTCTCCTATCCAAACAGAATGGCCTTACAACATGCTTTCTGGTCCTTAATACTAAACCCATGCAATTTGTAACTATTACAGTTCTGTAAGTGAGAATTGATCACATGATGGAACAACTGTATTTCTAAAATATGTTATGAAATAACTTCTTTTTACTAATACTAATAAAGTCTTTCTACTTTTTCAAACTGTTTCTAAGGGCAAATTACAAAACACATGGTGCTGTACTGCTTCAGAGCAATCCCAAATTTGATAGCCAGTGCAGAAACAACATTCCATCCTACAGCATTAGCTAGTTCAGAGGTACCAGACGTGTATCTGGATGTGGCTGTTGTGCATAACTGGGGCTGAGGGATCAGAAATGACAGCTCCACTCTTGGAGACCACAGAACTAAAATGGAAAGATAAAATAGTTGCAGGGCAATTGTTCTCTGTGCCTGAAGCAGGGACCGATGTATCGGGGAGAGATTTAACAGTTAAATGAGGATTACAGCTGCAAGTCTGTGAAACAGATATCAGGGGTCAATGAATGTGTTAACAGCTGTGATGAAGAAGAAATGAATCCAAAGCTGTGGACAGGGGAAGGAAATCGGGGTGGACTCACAATTTTCCCTTACAAAGAACTGACCAAGGAGGGAGTGGAGCTGTGAAACAGCAACAATATCCCATAGCCTTAGAAGGGAGAGTGGGTCTAAAAGCTGTAACACAGACAGTGGTTAAGGATGGTCTTCTGGAACCTTGTCTGTGGCCTTATAACACCCCAATCCTGTCGGCACGGAAGGCAGACGGCACGTATCGGCTGGTGCAAGATGTAAGGAAATGACTGAACCCGTTCTCAAAAGACAGCCTGTGGTTCCTAACCCCTATACCCTAATGAGTCAGATCCCACACGGACAGCAGTGGTTTGGTGTGAGAGACCTCAAAGATGCTTTCCGGACAGCCTTTGGACTCAGAGAGAAATGGCTGCGTTTGTATGAGGACACATTGTAATCCTATCGTGATTCGTGATGATACTGTAGATACTGGAACTCGTGCTAATCCTTGTCTTTGCAGCGTTTGAAGCAAGCAGCTGGTGCTGCTGTCATGCAGAAAGCTCCCTTCCAACCACTCAGCAAGCATTTGGATGAGACAGCTTCCTGCTGGGGAGCCCTCCGACATCACTGCTGCCTCCTCCAGAACCATACCTGCAGATGCTTCAGAGCTCTTCAGCATGGACTTCCTTCCTCCCATCAGCAGCTGCTCCTGCACTGACCTTCATTCACACTGGGATACCATCTGCTTCCAGCAGGAGCTGACCTGCGAGACAGAGAAAGGAAACGTGGGATGAGCACCAATGCAGAAGCACAAGGCTGTGTCACCACCATGTCTTGCAGCCTTGGGAAGTCAGCTGCAACTGCAGCCTTGGTCAGAATTACAACGGGCACCGTAAATTAAGTGTGACCTCTGAAGTTGTTGCCATGATCAGAAATAGACGCTGAAATCGCTCACATAACTGTCGGTGGTTCCCTCCAAATTCTTTTGCTTTGGGGAACAGATGGACTCGGAATGGAAGGACACGAGAAAAATGACATCTGTTTGAGCTCAGCAGACTTGAGAGGTGGGCCTGGGTGAACCTCATGAGGTTCAGCACAGCCAAGTGCAAGGTTTGGCATTTGGGCCGGAGGAATCCCAGGCATTCTTTTGTCATCGTGGTGGTTTCCAATAGACCCCAACAATGAGACATCAGGTCGCCATGTGGGCTCCTGGGTGACACTGCCATTGCCCAGCCATTGCAGCCTAGGGGCAAATAAAGTAAAATACTTCAGAAAGATCTCACACTGATTGCATATTTTACTGTTCTTTTACACAAAACAGAAGGGGAGGGCAGCAGATGCATGCAGCTGCATCAACACCCAGGCTGCTAAAGGAATGGAAAGACAGAAACATCAAATATCAATGCCTTATTCTAATGCAAGGAGGGAAGCTTTTTTCAATGTTACTTTTTATCACTTAAAATAAGCAGTTGGCACTCTTAAAGGAAAATCCTAGGCCCCAGGTTCTGGCAGTGTGGCAATCTGGCACGGACTCAGCTGTGACTGATCCAAACAGTCTGTTCCAGATTTTAACATCCCTTCTATGCATTCACAAGTTTTCTCTCTTGACTTCCCCTTACAGCCGTTAGATGCCAGCAAAACATCCCACAAACACTCCTTACCTCTGTGCACACAGGCACCCATCCAACCAGAGCCATCAGTCATTCCCAGCCATGCGCTCTTCCTCCAATCATGGTCAGCATCACACGGCCGTCACGCAGCTCACTTGACTCAGTTTTTCTCTTCTTTCTGGAGGTGTCCTTGCTTCTCAGCCTTACCTTCTCGTGATGTTTATCTCGCTCTGCAGCTCCTGCTCTGAATAGGCTTTCTTGGATTCCCGCATGACAGGCACAAAATGCAGCCACAGCCCCTGCCACCAAGGTCAGCTCTTCAGCACACATTACCTGAGGAGCACTTGGCAACTCCTGCAACCTGAGCAGTGCCAGGAAGACTGTTTCACTTCTGCTTCTCCTGGCTCAGAAATTCATTTTCCTACCTAGAAAATGGAAAAAGAAAATAAAGAAAAAAAATCCTGACATTAGCAGACACAATTGATACTATGGAATTCTGGAAGGCAAGGGATTTGCCCTCTATGATGAGAAGTTGAGTGCAAAGAACTAAGAAGAGCCATGAGCAGGTTGTGAACTTGTGGGTAAAATTAGGAAGTGCAGCAGTGCAGGGCTTCTGGAGGTGAGGGTCTGCTACAGCCGCCTGGAAAGAGAGCCTGTTGGTGGGAGCTGCTTACTGCAGCCAGCAGAAGCATCGCACTCACTGACTCTCATCCTGATGGGGGATTCCAGTCAGTCTGGGAAATCAGCATGGCTGGCTGCAAGCAATCTGACAGACTCCTGGAGTGCAGTGAGAATCACTCTGTGGTGCAGGCATTGGGCACAGCAAGCAGAAGGGAAGCATTGCTGGACATGGTGCACACCAGGGGTTACGACAGGAGGCGGTCAGGGCTGCAGTGACCATGCCCTCCTTGAGTTGGTGATCTCAAGGAATGCGGGCCTGGCAGGAAGCAAAGGCAGGAGCCTGAACTTCAGGAGAGCCAGCTGCAGGCTGTTCCAGGAATTCTTGGACGAGATCCTCTGGACAACTGTTTGTAGGGGCAAAGGGATGGAAAAGAGCTGGTCACTTTCTCAGAAAAAAACTTGCTCAGGTTGCACGCTGAGCTGCAGGAGAGGAAGGGGAGGAGGTGCCAGCACGGCTCTGCACGATGCTCTGCCACACTGGGCAGGTTGATCATGGCTCAGCAGTGGGATTCGACGTGGAGAAGGGGAGAAGGAAATCAAGGATGGGAGGGAACCATCAGACACAGCCGGTGAGTGTCTGTGAAGTCTTGCAGACCCAGAGATTCCCATGTTGTTTCTGCTTTTGTAGCATTTGTGTGCTGCAGGGTGAGCAAAAGGTTCTGCTGCTTGATTCTTCTGCAGGAGCCGCCTAAAAGGGAAATGGCCACTGAGCTGCAGACCAAGCAGTACTGCCTGACGTTGGCCAGGGGGAGCTTCTCCTGCCGCAGTGTGCTGATGACAGGTCTGGAGATGATCTGCAGGGCCAGTTCGTAGGAGGGAGCCAGGAAAGGACATGATGGGAGGAGAGAGGTGTTAAGGAGCGGCCAAGGCATGAAAATGCATCAGAAAGCCCTGAAAAGCATCACAAAGCCACAGCCAGGAAGCTTGGGAGTATCATGAGCAGCATCCAGGATGCGAGAGATTATTTGCTACCATGCCAAATGGTAGCAGAGCTCCCCCTGCAGACATCCCAAAGCCAGACAAAACAGGAACAAACCTGGAGCTGTGCTGCACGCACCCCACGGCCACAGCATTGCAAGCTGAGGTGCCTTGCTGTGTGCTGCATTCATCCCAATCTGTTTGAATGAAGGCACTGGAGGCAGTCAAGGCGTTGATTGAGCACAAGTGTGCTTTTATTATTGTATAAAGGACAGGAGGATGTGAGAGGTCCATGGTGAAGATGGGACTCATCCTGTCTTGTCATGGAGAGAGTGGCTCAGAGCTCTCAGTGCTGCTGTCCGGTGCCTGGGACTGGAGGCCTGATTGAAAGTCCTCCTGCAAGAGGCTCTGCTCCTCCTCCCTGACACTGACCTGCTCCTGCATGGAGGTGCTGCTGTCGGGGAACTCACACTGCTCTTGGGATGGGCTGTACTGCAGACACACTGGGTGACAGACTACACTTGTGACTGTGGTGTCTGGGAGGCACAGGTCAGCAACTTCAGCAGAGCCAGGTGTAATGAGAGCATGGACTTCGATGAGCTCCTTCTCTCCATTAATGATGTCAGATGGAAGGCTGCTGTTGGAACTGCAGCAGTTTGTGCTTCCTAAGAGCCCTCCACTGATCGAAGCACAGAGAGCATCCTTGCTGCTAGCCCTGGATCTTATGGGTTGGCAAGGGCTCGATTCACCTAGAAAGGATACACAGGGATTAGTGTCAAACTTTCACAAGCGGAATTACGACAGTGGTTCTTGATCAGGGGTGAAGATGCTAGGCAGGGGCTGGAATGCCAGAAGGAGATACAAGTGCACGGCAAGGTTGAATTCGATGTTCCTGAAAAGCAGGGATTTGGAAGCTGCATTTGCACCCTTACCTGCCAGGACTACCACTGCTGTTTCTGAGGTCTGCCTGGCATTGCGCTGCAGTTGGCGTTTGCTGCCAGAGGATGGCTTTCTGAGGCTGAAGCAGCAACACCAACTGCTAGCTGGTGATTCCTCAGTTTTGCTGGGTGGATTTTGCCTGGAGAGAGAAAACAGCCAATGCGGTGAGTCGTGCGTGGTGCAGGGTGAGGGAAGAGCTGCACTGAGCTCTTGGCAGCAGTTGCTTGTTCCTAGCACTGCCTGGTTTCTGCAGAAAAACAGAAAAACCCACCCAAACAATGATGCTAGGTGCTGGAAAAGAAAGTCCTCTTTACCTTTCAGATGGAAAGTCGATGACAGTGTGGAATTTGCCCTGCCCAGCTGCAGGGCTTTCTTCCACTTCAATGTCCCTGCTGCTCTCTGTCACAGGGGGAGAGCTGCTGTGGCCTCGCCACTGTGCCTGTGCCTCCTCCAGGCTGAGCAGCTTTGTGGCAGCAGAAGAGACCCCCACAGACTTGGGCCCTGGGACAGAATTGTGCCCTGTCAGGGAAAACCACAGGTAAGAGTGAGGATCAGAAAGCAGCAGCACAGCCACCACGGTTCTGGGGGAGGTGCTGTATTTTTCTCAGGCTTGCTTATCCGAGCCACTGGAAGAAGAGGAGCCCAAAATAACCATGTGGGCAGAGGTGTGTTTATGGCAATGGACATGGTCATCATTAAGAGCAGCTTACTGTATCAAAATAGGCAAGGAAAAACCCAAGGAAATGGGGGCAGGGAACTGAGAAAGCTTCGCTGCCACACTTGCATCAAGCTTTTCCTGCGTGCAAACCATAATAATGACGGTTTCCTCCTTGTGAAGTTTGGGCTTGGACATTCTCAGCATCCAGCAACAGGATGCCACACCATAATGAAAGCCCTCAGGTCTGCTGTCCCCTTGATGGTAAAAGAGTATCTCAAAGGTCCTGGAGAAGGCCTGCATTTGATCAAGGTGTCAGGTCAAGATCAAGCTAATGGAGGAAGACACTCACCTGCTGCATCTGCAATGTCTGCTCCGGATTTGGAGCAGAAGAGGACGTCTGTGTGGTTGATGATGAATTCCACCACATCCGACTGCATCTGCAGCTCCATGCAGGCAGCTCTTCCGCTGGCGCAGGCAGACTCGTTCTGCTGTGATCTGTAGAAAAGGCAGATTTTAGAAGTCATTTCTCCAAGACCGTTTCCCCGAGTCTGAATTGTTGCAGCCAAAAGCTGTCAGCTGAGGCTCTGGAGACTTCCGCAGTGGGCAATCAGTGATGCCACTGCAGAAATTCCCCTGGATGATCAAGGACATGTCAGTCCCATCTCAACAAGACTGCAGAAATTGTCACCTAGACATTGTGCCCGTGGGGATGGAGAACAGCCCAGGCTCCTGCGCTTCTGTCAGCCACAGATTTTACAGAAGAGCACATTTGATGGAGAAAAAGGGAGGACTGTTTTTCTTAACTGGAGAACAGAGGAAGCGTTGAAACAGAACCAGAAGTTTACCTTAAGAGGTTTGGAGCCCACACAATGGCTAGGTTCTTGGCATGCATATTTGTAATGCTGGAGCTCCCAGCCAGACACGCCAAGTGTCTCATCAGGAACTCCAGTGTCCTGGAAAACAAGAGAGGCAAACGTTCAGCACCAACGAGCATGCCGTGCTGCAATTCAGAAAGACAAAGGCTGGAACCGCATCGCTGCCCTCTGCAATGCAGCAGGGCTGAGCTCAGCAGGCTGAGGGCAGCACTGACCTGTAGTGAGGAGCGGGCAGCTGCTGGATGACGTCCTGCATTCTGAGCAGCCGCTCCTCCTCTGTAGCGGCACCAACAGCATCCTGGAGTAGTGCAGAAAGGGAGCGAGACACCAATCAGGCTAGTACACCACTGCGAGTAAACCTCGTGGGGCTGACAGCAAAAGGGCCTCCGAGCTGGGGCACTGCTGCAGCCATCTGCCAAGAGGCCCAGGAAGAGGGAAATGAAAGACGTGGCCTTGTGCTTACCGAGAACTTGCCGTACAGCTGGTGGGTGAGCAGAGGGTTTGGGAGCTCCCTGAAGTACATCTTGCAGAGGGAGCTCACGCTGTGAATGTCCCGGACGGTGAGCTCAGGAATCTGCTCCGACTCAAATTCCTGCCTGGAGAGAGGGATGCAAACCCGGTTGAGCGAGAGGAAGGCAAGCCCAAAGCCACACCAGATGCACTCAGGCTGTGTCAGTCGCAGCACTCTTACCGCAGTCTCTGGATGTTGGACGCGACGCCGGACAGGCGGTATATCCCCTGCACCACGCCGTGCTGCTCAATGAACTCAGCGCAGCTCTGGAGGACCTGGGGGACTGAAGAACACGTGCCAGCCGTCAGTGGAGCTCCTGATTCAATCGTGCTGCAGGCTGTGCTTCACATCCCATCCACTAAGCCCAGCCAGGCTTGGCTGAAGCAAATACAGATGTGCTTGTCTCTTAGGAGCATCCGCCTCACTTTATCCTTCAGCCATCAACTCCCATTACACGTGCCTCCACTGCTATCAGCCTGCCCCCTGCTAGATATGAGCTCCCTTTCATCTTCTTTAGATGCCCAGCAGAGGAAGATCTCAGGAATGGGCAGCTCCTTACCATCACGGCCGGAGTGGAGAAGATGCTCTCCCAGGTCACGGCCAAACACCCTTTCCTTCTCCACCTCCCGCTCGGTCGGTTTCTTTGGGCGGGCCTTCACCAAGGAACGAAGGAAGGTGAGGATCTTGCTGCGTTTCTTGGGCACTGCACAACAAAAGGAAGAAACCAGGTCATTTCAGGTTTGGCTCCGTTGGACGAGGCTGAGCACAGCACATTCTACAGAGCACGTCAGAACGGGAAGAACATTACCAACCAGTACATACAAAAAGGGATTTTCCCCATCTCTGGAGGAGCCCAAGGCCATGTTGGATGGGGCCCTGGGCAGCCTGATCTAGTCTCACATTAACTGTGGGGGCTGGGAGACCATCCTGAGGCGGGAGGGTTGGAGCTTGATGATCTCCGAAATCCCTTCCATCCCAAGCCATTCTGTGAAGATTCTATAGTTTCCCCAAGTCCAATCATAAACACAGGAGGATTGGGCCAAATCCCTGCCCCATGGTGTGCATGAAGAATCATCAACCCAGAGGACAATGTGGCATGGATAAAGGAGGTACTAAACATGGAACGCACCCCCAAAAAGACTTCATTTTGCTTCCCCACACCATCAAATGTAACATCCCTACCTGGCTTTGGCACTGAGTTGATGAGTGCCTCAGGAATGTTCTTATTAATGAGTTCCACACACTCCCCTGGGAAAAATCCCACCTGTAACAAGAAGAGAAGCCAACTATTGCATGCAGCACTTCTCAGGTCTGAACTGTTAAACCAAAAGCCACATAACATTTCCCTCGGAACGTGCTTGCCTGACGTTCCATAAGACTATCCAGCAGAAAATGGCCATAGTTCACAGCATAAAGGTAATAATTTTTCAACATTTGCAGCCAAAGGCAAGGTCCCCTGACACCGACACAGGGAAACTGTTTACGTCCATTAGGCATCCTGTGCATGCAGAGCAGCTGTAAGCTAAGATTCCTGCCTTTACTGCAGTTGCACTCTCCAGTCTGAAGCTTGTGCCTACCTGGAAGCCGAGCTTGCCTCTCCACCAGGGGGTCAGCTCCTTTGGTGGCATGTCGATGACACACACGATGTCTCCCACCTGCAAGAGATTGCAACGTCAATCCCAGCTTCAGCACAGCTGGGAGGAAAGCACAGCTCAAATGTCTGCATTCTTCTGCACTGCCAAACATCGCCGAGCTTGAGAGCACTTGCACCAGTGCAGCTCTGAAGGCATTTGCCATTGTAAAATTGAGCAACAAGGAACGCCTTGAACTGCTTACCTCAAAGGAGAGTTCATCCGCTGCCTGGGCAACGTATCTCTTAATAGCATGGGCAGCAGCAATAGCTGGAACATTCACAGGTGCCACCTCATGGTCTAGCAGGGGCTTCCCCTTGTTCTCAGCCTGAAACAGAGAGCACAGGCCACGGTGAGGAGCTGGGAACCAACAAGGAGGATTTCAAGGTGAGGAGCACATCTGCAGAGAAAGCTGCAGGAAATGCACTCGGTCCTTATCATGGGCACTTCAGAAGGAACTGCAAGTCTAATAACGGCTGTTTCTCTCCCTGGTGTGCAGCAGGCACACGCCAGGCAATGCAAAGATGCATCTCTCCCCATCCAGACTAATCAGCAATGGCACTGACGCAGACAGGTGGCCTTGTGTATTTTGCCACATCCTTTCCTGCGCTCTTTGTGCAGGAAGGCTGGCTGTTTAAGATGCTAGGAGACCGTGAAGAGGGAAACCAAAGCTACGGCTGCAGTTACAAGGTGCAAACAGTGCCATTGCAAGCACCAAGCAGCTCTCTTGAGCAGTCCAACCAACAGCGAGGCCAAACAGAGCAGAGAATGATTGTTGTTTCTGCAGCCATTTCAAGGGAAAAGTCAGTAGAGGACAAACACAACACCCGAGATGGCTCTGGTACTTTTATAAACTTGCCACTCTTGCACTACTGTCTTGCCACAGAGGAGCTCTCTTGGAAAGCAGGAGAGCACATCTGCGGCTCACTCTGCTGGCTGCAGTCAGGGAACAAAGACCAATCAGAGCTTCATACTCTACCTCTGTCCATGCCAGGTCAGGCCCACAGCTGATCTCGCTGCACGCCACAGCCATCAGCGTAGGTGTGACAAGCTGGAACTGAAAAGAAACACACTTTTATTTTCTCTGTTCACATCTCTGCTGTGCTCCCTACAGCTGTCGGGCACACTCACACAGCCCAAGCACGCCTGCTGGTGTCCCTGGTGATGCTGTGCAGCTCTGCACAAGCTGGGGCTGGGACTCTTTGCCTAAGGGATTGGTTTCCTGTAGACCAGCTGGTCACAGCACCACAGACAGCATCCTTCTGAGGGCTGAGCTGCAGAGCACGTGGAGAAAACCCACACGTGACCAGCGTCCCATCAAAGCTGGATGAGGCTGTGTTACTAAACACGGGGCGTCACGGGCTGCTAAAGCATGTGGGGGGACAAAGCATGGCAGGTACCTGGCAAGAGATCAGAACGAGGGAGAGAAATCTCACAAATCCGCAGCCTTTCCTTGTCACTTTGCTCTGATCTTCCACGAGCAAAAGCTGCAGCAGGGAAGCAGGCAGAGGGTGGAGAGAGGAGAGAGAAAGAGCAGGTCAGTTTGCTTCCACGGTTTAGCAAAGACTACAAGGGAAAAACCAAAATCTGCCCTCCCTCAACTTAAAAACTTAAGTTTTCAACTTAAAACCATTTCCCCTTGACCTGCTGATATCTACCCTTTCAAAGAGTTGATTCCCCTCCTCTTTTTAGGCTCCCTTTAGGTACTGAAGGCTGCCATGAGGTCACCCCACTGCCTTCTTTTCTCCAGGCTGAACAAGCCCAGCTCCCTCAGCCTGTCTTTGCAGGGGAGGTGCTCCAGTCCCCTGATCATCTCTGTGGCTCGCCTCTGGACCCTCTCCAACAGCTCCCTGTCTTTCTGGACACTGTACTGCAGCTGGGGCCTCACAAGAGCAGAGCAGGGGGGGACGATCACCTCCCTGTCCCTCATGGCCACCCCTCTGCTGATGGAGATAATGTGATCCTATGAGCTCCGCCAGCCAGCAGTTCTCAGCACTCACTGTCCCCCCGTCTCTCCCACACTGTCTCAGCTTACCTACAAGGTGCTGCACAGGACGGTGTGAAGACAAAGGGACGCAGTCGGTGCACAAGTGCAACAAGCGAGCTGCTCAGTCAGAGCTCCAGCGCTCCAATGAAGGGACGCAGCACGCACTGCTCCTCCCCTCATTCTAGCCCTTATGACATCACTGAGGGCCACCAGGCTGCTCCACCACGACGGACAGGGTGGGGAGGCAAGACCAGGCACAAGGGCAGAAGATTCCAACAGCCCAGCCCAACGTTCTGGAATCAGGGGCTGCTTGGAATTCTACCCCAGCCAAATCCTGGAGAAGCTGGCACGGGGTCGTCATGACCAAAGCGCAGGACCTGGCGCTTGCTCTTGTTGAGCCTCACACAACTGGCCTCAGTGCATCCCTCTGGAGGGCCTTCCTGCCCTCAGCCAGATGGACGCTTCCTCCCAGCAGCGTACCTTGCAGTGCTGGGCCCATGTCAAATCCACACTAGAGTGGGTTTTGTTACATTCAAGGGCATGTTGCAGCACCCATCTATTTCACCTGGAAGGAAATAAAGCAGGAGATGGGAGAAACACAGAACTACTGCCAGACTGCTTTATCCCTTTCTTAGCCCAACTTCCCTTGCCTCATCCCCTACCCCAACTCCTGGATGATGCCCACGGGCTGATAGTTGGATCTCAAATCCATAGGACTCCTTTCACAGGGCTCCATCAAAAAGGCTGTCACACTTGTTCCGTACACTCACACTGACCCAGCAGTGGTATCACAGTCACTTAACACACACACAACAACCAAACCCCGAGCATGCACATCCCTTCCTGCGTGACTGCAGCCCACAGCTCCCCTTCACACCTCCGTGGATCTCTGGTGTTTTACACGGATGCAGCCTCGCTGCAGCTCCGTGGCTGTCACACAAGGCCTGCAGGACCTCTTTCTCTGCAAACCCCGTCTGCAGGCATTGGTTCACGAGGTTCACCTCCTGCCCTCCTGAGCAAAAACAAGCACTAAGAACAAGAGCAAAGCACACTGGACTCGACCTGGCTGGATCCCCAACCCTCAGTCCTGTCAGACGGACCCTGGTGTGGAGACTCATCCCCAAAGCCTGGCTGGACATCAGCACAGGCATCCTTCTTCAAACGCCCCATCCAAGCAGCAAGGGATCAAAGCGTTGGCACAGCTGAAACAGAAATGCTGTGTGAGTTTCCTGTTAGCACTGAGCAGGAACAAATCTACCGCTGAGCAGCAGGATGTGAGACAAGCAGCAGAAGACACCCAACCTGCAGAACCAGCTCGTTTGGGGTCGGTCCAGATGTTTGTCTGCTCCCTTCCCTGGCCCAGGCCAAGCTTGTGAGCTGCTCCTCCTTGGTGCAGGGGGAAATGGTGCAGATGCCATGTGGTGGCTATGCACAGCATGCCTTTTACTTGCTTTTCCTCTCTCCATCTTCCATTAGCAAACAGCATCTCCAGCCTCCAGAGATCACTGAGTCCAACCCCTGCACAACAGTGAAAAAAAAGATATGATAAGGGGTACTTAAAGCACAGCATCTGTAATCAGATCAGACTCCTGCACTGTGAAGACTTCCCTGAGTATTCCTGCAGAGTGCATCACTTAGTCTCTCTTTAGCCTTGTGTTCATGGTTTTCCTGTAAGAGCTTGTCTAAACACTGCCTGTAATCGTGGTTATGCTGGAAGCATTTGGATTTCTTGATCCTTAGTGTGATTTCAATAACAAATGCAGATGTTTTTTTGTTAGGGACAGCTTTCAATTTCTCAACTGAAATTTCAATATTGCATTAGGTGTTGACAACCACGGGGCTGCAGTACAGAGAATTACAGGAAGATTAATTTCTCCATCTCCATGCTCCTAGACATTTATGGTTACAGTGATGTAGTTATATACAAAGTTGCAAGATACCAAAGCTAGAATAACCTCTTGGTGCAGCAGGATGTCTGGAGCCCAAGTGCAGAGTCTCAGTGTTGCAAAGCCTTGAATAGGTGCACCGTATGTGCTGGGGCTGATGACACAGACACTGGAGCAAGGCCAGTGTGATGTTAGAAACTTGACCAGCAGCTGATCTGTTGTCAGCCATTTCTGGACACAAACGGGATCTGGTCGACTTAGGACATGACCTTTGGGCTGGAGAGCAACTCCCCGAGGAATCACACAGCCACTGCAGACCGTTGGCAAGAACCCCATACCAAAACAGCTCATCTGCAATCAGTTTTTAATCTGTGCAGCAGTGATTGGAACAGGCGCACGCTCTCTGCAATTGCAGGAATGTTCACAAGTGGAATGTACATCACCTGTGTGCTCCAGCTCTTCTGTGTGCATGCTAGGAGCAGTGATCCCCCTGCACCCAGGGCTGCAATAAAGTCCTGTGGGCTTTCTAGCCTGCCAACCAGCAGCCCAGGCTGCCCAGAGCCACATCCAGCCTGGCCTTGGATGCCTGCAGGGATGGGGCATCCACAGCCTCCCTGGGCAACCTGTTCCAGTGCCTCACCACCCTCTGGCTGAAAAACTTCCTCCTCACATCCAACCTAAACCTCAACAGCCCCCGTCTCAGTTTAAAGCCATTCCCCACTTGTCCCATCACTGTCCACCCTCCAAAACAAAACACCTCGGCTGTTCAACACTGAAAGAGCAAAATAACCCACAGCTCTTACTTCCACTGTATGCAGTTAATTCCAAACTTAAGGTCACAGGTTAATTACTCATGTGATCCTTCCTGACAGAAGAACTACTCGTAGTGATGTGTAGGAGTAAGGAACAGTTTGAAAAGGTCATGGACATATGAGAACTTGCAGCATTTATCTTAATAGATGCCTACATTGCAAAGCATTTTGTAAAACACGCGTTACAAGTACTGTGCATTGGATTACACTATATCAAACTCTAAGTAACAATACAGGTTGCTTTTAAATCTACACTTACATGTTTTCTTCTAACTCCTTGATAAAATTGCTTACTACCTTCAGTTTTATAGCCAAAGCAGTGTTTGAGCTGGTAATGTACTCTTGAACAGCACTGCTGCCTTTAGCATTTGTATGTTTAGATCTGAAAAGAGAATTTGGTCATTATTTCATGATGAGAGAATCTTATATGACAAAACAGAATTACAAAAATCTGACAATACTGTAAAATGCCAGCGTAAGAATGTGGCTTTGATTTTTTTTTCTTTTTTTTTCTTCTTTTTTCTTTTTCTTTTTCTTTCTTTCTTTTTTTTTTTTTTTTTTTTTTTTTTTTATAAATGGTGAGTGTACCATTAATTCAAGACAAGAATTTTGTTTGTAAGTCGATCTCTATAACTGTTCTTGGCATCATTCTGTAGGATGAACTAGATACATGGAATTTGGCACTGGCTCCCCAGGGCAGTGGTTTGGCACTGAGCTGACAAAGGCCAAAGAGCATTTGCACAATGCTCTCAGACACAGGGCTTGACCCATAGGAGGTCCGGTGTGGAACCAGGAGGTGGAATACATGATCCTCGAGGTCCCTTCCAAATAAAGATATTCCATCATCCTCTAATACTTATATTCCCAAGTCCTGTACACAGTGCTCAGGTGCTTAATTGAAAGGTTCCATGAAACAGTGAGGTATCTATGTCCCTTTACCACCCAGTTATTCAATTTGCCACGTGGATCTTTTTTCCAGTCACATTAAAAAAACACTCAAAGTATTTCCTTCAGTCTTCCATTCTGATAGAGCTTTCTGGAGCAAATAAAGAGTTGCAACTCAGAATGTCCACACCTCCCTTCCTGCACCCTGCATACTTTTTCCACTGTACTGTGATTACGTACCATTCTATTGTCACCCTCATTCTGTCATTATCTAGGCAGTTTACTCCCATTAAATTTTCCAGCAACAGATGCCCACAAGTACAATTCCAGTCTGAAGTGAGTTCCACCAGATGACAACTGGGAATTTCTTTCTCTCACAATTAGAATCATTGCACCTCTGACTAAACACATAGCGAATCACCAGTGAAAACTAACTACCTGTTGATTAACATTCAGAGAGATTGTGCAGGTGTCCTTTTAGGAACTGGACTACAGTATGCTAAGAGGGATGTATGTGGGGACATTAGGATAATGTGCCCTCTGCCTTTTAAGACAGCCCCAGCAGACCAGGTCAGCCGGCTGAAGAACTGAGTGGGTCACAGAATCACAGAATCACAGAATTGCCAGGGTTGGAAGGGACTTCAAGGATCATGAATCTCCAACCCCCCTGCCACACGCAGGGCCACCAACCATTCCACCTAAAGCTAGACCAGGCTGCCCAGGGCCCCATCCAATCTGGCCTTGAACACCTCCAGGGACGGGGCATCCACAACCTCCCTGGGCATCCTGTTCCAGTAACTCACCACTCTCTCCGTAAAGAATTTCCCCTGATGTCCAACCTAAATCTCCCTTCCCTCAGCTTAAAACCATTTCCCCTTGTCCTGCTGTCACCCTTTCAAAGAGTTGATTTCCCTCCTGTTTGTAGGTTCCCTTTAGGTACTGAAAGGCTGCAATGAGGTCACCCCGCAGCCTTCTTTTCTCCAGGCTGAACAAGCCCAGCTGCCTCAGCCTGTCATCACAGGGGAGGTGCTCCTGTCCCCTGATCATCTTCGTGGCCCTCCTCTGGACCCTCTCCAGCAGCTCCCTGTCTTTCTTGTACTGGGGGCTCCAGACCTGGATGCAGTATTCCAGATGGGGCCTCACAAGAGCAGAGTAGAGGGGAACAATCACCTCTCTGTCCCTGCTGGGTCACCAGGGCTCAGAGACTTCACTCGGCCATCTGCAAGTTGAGGGACTTCAGCCCAAGCTGCCCTTTTCCATGCAGGCAAGGAGGCCAAGAGAAGGTGGATCGGCACGGTTCTGGTGCAGACAGGGGCTGCAGTGTGAGCAGGCCTACACAGACAAGGCTGTGCCCACACAGAGTGACAGCAGCTTTCGCTGTGAGCAGATTCCCAGGGGGCCTGAGCCATGGCAGTTCTTGATGGCAGCATGTTCCAATCAGCCCTGGAAGTCTTCTCTGGACGTCTGTCGCATTCTGGAATCCACACTGAGGACGCAGTCGCTGTGTCAGAGCAGCTGGCAGAGTCACGGGGAACCGTGACGTAGTTGGCCCAGGGAGCAACAACAAGGCCTGCACTGCTCAGCCAGCCCAGGCCAAAGGGGAGCACGAGAGAGAGCAGAGGAGAGAGGGGGGGAAAGAGGGCCAGGAAGGAAAGGCCTGTGCCTGAATGGACGTGTAGCAGCAGCTGCTGACAGCAAACTCGGTGATGGCAGGGGCACAGCAGAGCAGTGCAATGCTGGCAGCTTCCTGTGTCTTTCACACAGGCACTGCAGACATGGCCAGCACTGGGAGATCAGCAGAACTGCTGCACACCTCTGCCAGCCCAGGCCAGAGGAGTGCAGAACAGTGAGCTGCTGCTGAGGGGAGAGAGGATGGCCTGAGAGCTGACCTGAGAGGCAGGGCTGGCTGTGTTACAGCAGCCTCTGTGTCCTCCTCCTGTGTCTGTGAGGGCCAGAGGGCCAGAAGAGAACATGCCCAGACAACGAAGCCCTGCTGTCCTCTGCTGCTCAGCTGGAGAGATGTTCCGCCTTCCTGAAGGACGCTGATCCAAAGGGAAGGAATCAAAGGAAGTCCAGGCTGGCTGTCCTTGTGGGCATCAGCTGCTGGCAGCTGCCTCTGTGCTGCCATGGGCAGGGCACAGCACACACAGTGTTTGCAGTTCCCTGTGTGACACTGGCCCTGGTGACCTGACAGCCATAGGGAGACAAGAGAAAGAGCTGCCTCCCTCTGCCAGATGAGGCAAAGGTGAGAATCCCAGAATCACAGCATGGCCCGGCTTGGAAAGGAGCTCAAGGTTCATGAATCTCCAACCCTTGGCTCTCCAAGGGTGCACAGGGGGCTTTGTTCTCCCTGTGGTGCAGCTTCAGTGCCAACTCACAGCTGAGCTGGTTGGCACACTGTGACAGCCTGCCGCTCTGAAGCTCTTGGGGCAGTGCTCAGTTCTTTCTGAAGTACTCTGGAAAATGCTGCTTCTCCTTCACCAAGTCTGTTTCCAGACAGACGTCTTTTTCTCCTCTGTACACACAAACAGTATCTTGTAACTCCCTGGCACAGTGCTCAGAAGTGATACTTCTGGAAGCACGTCAGAGAAAAGTGGCCTTGTCCCAGTGGACTTTCAGAGCAGATGAGAACAAGTCTTGGTTGACGGCTTTCTTCTGCTTCTGGAACTGCACAGGCAGGTTGTGTGTTGTCATACTTTATGCCAGAGTGCCAAACTGAAGCAGTTTCTGCAACCTCTTTTTTTCATACTTGTCACTCTTTGCTATTTCTGAGACCTTAACTTAGTCATTTTTAATGCGCTCTCATCTAAACTACTGTGTCCTCCAGTGTCAGTGTTGTATGAATCAGGACTGTGGGATTTCATCAGTGAAAGGATTCTGCTCTAATGACTGTCATTCTAAAGCTGATATTGTTTCTACCGCATCAGGCTTGCATGAAGCATCTCTCATCAACAGAGAAATCAGAAAAATTGCTTTTCCTATTGCAGTTTCCTTTTAACTAGTGATGAAAGCTGTCAGTTTATTTTTGGCACCAGAAATCCTGGGATGCAACCAGGTTAGATAAGAAGTGAAACTGAGTGCACAGTAAAGGAACATAGATGAGATAGCATCACACAGCTCTGGAAAAGATGTTCCAGCTCTGTGTCTACCTACATCTTCAGGAGAGGAAAAGTACTGGCTTACTGAGGTGTCCTGGGTTGCAGGTTCTGTTAATCTCCATTTTTGGAAGAGCTGCTTGCAATAAATACCTTGTAAGGTGAATGAGCTTGATAGAAGTAGGGTGTGAAAGAGATGGATTTGCTGTTTCCCTGAAGGTGCAGGAGTATTGCTGTGCCTACAGTCAGTAAACAAGGCAGAAATCACTGTGTTCCTCAGAATGAAAAAGAATAAAAATCTTTTTGGGAGTGACAGCACGCCTGAATGAAGCACAAATCTAAACATTTAAAATAAGGGCTAGTGTCAAAGGGACTTGCAGTATTTCTCGTGAAGAAATATTTGATGCTTCTTTATGAAAGTCATCATAACAAAAGTGTACTGATGTCTTTGCTGAGGATTTCCTTGGTTCCAGCCTGAAGGTGTGCGCAGGCATGAGCAGGCAGTGCTGAGCTGCAGGTGAGTGCCTGTGTCCCACAGCAGGAAACCCGTGGATGTCTTCAGGGGGTTGAAATGGGCAGAGCTGTGAAACCTGCAGGCTTTCACTGAAATTGTCCCCTGCTTTATTTTGTAATCTTAGTTTCACCAATGCTTTCCAATATTATTTTCGTATGAATGCAGATACATCTGATAGGATTTAAAGTTTTTATGGTGCTGCTGTATAGTTTTCTGTGGTCATCATAAGCCAATATAAAAAATAAATGGTAATCAGGCAATCTATTAACAACCTGTGGCACGTGTCAAAACAATGAAATTCCTTGCAGGAAGACAATATTGCTATATAATAATGTGGCTATCCAAAACTGTTAATTATACTTGATGAGCTGGAGATAATCCTGAAATGCAGGACTTTGATCTTAGCCAAGAATAACAAAAGATATTATCATTCTTAAATTGGCAGCTGCTATCAAAAGCCTGTGTCTTATTTCCCTTTTAGTAACACTGGCTAAATCAGAGAAAGTGATAAAAGAATTTCATGATTGCTGCTTAGGGATTCTTTCCCACTTGACCAGAAGTAATCTATGTCCAAAAATGTCTGTAAATACTTTTTCTATACAATTTTGCCAGATGTATTGATATTTGAGATGAATGGCAAAAACATTTTGCGTACATAGATAAGCAATGCAAATTCGCTGGATTGTTTTAGAGAAAAAAGCTCTGGTTATCAGATCGTTTCCATGCAGAAATAAGATTTACAGAAAAATTCTCATTATTATTATTCATGCATGAATAAGTTCAAAAAAGAGATGTGGGGGATGTTGTTTCAATTCCAGGTGATTGTAGGAAGGACTGTCAGGATGGAAAGGCTAGTGTCTGCCATGGGCAAAGAAACACTTCTGGTTTTCATGTTCCCTTTGTCTTTGAGTGGAAGAGGCCATGAGGAGAGAGTGCCCTAAACTTGGACCCTTTTTGACCATTGCAGCAGAGATGGAGAAGTGTTCAACCTTCTAGAAGGAATTCAGGACAAAGATATGTAATGAAAATAAGTCCAGGCTGGCTGTCCTTGTGGGCATCAGCTGCTCGCATCTGCATAGTTGTTGCTATGGGAATGGCAGAACAGCTGGAATGTTGCATTTCCTTGTGTGACACAAGCACTGGTGAATTCAAAGCAAGAGGGGTATATTAGAAAGAGCATCACCTCCCTGCCAGATTAGGAAAAGGTGAGTGGGATGTTGTTTCAATTAGTGCTGATGGCAGGAAGGACTGTAAGGATGGAAAGTCTGGTGTTTGCCATGGGCAGGGAAAAACATTTGCTTTTCATTTTGTCTTAATCCTTCAATGCTAGATAAATAGAAAAGAGTGTGCCCTCACCTAGGAACTCTCCTGCCCTCTTCTGCTGCGACGGAGAAATGTTCCAGCTTGTAGAAGGACATCAGGACAAAGATATGTAATGAAAATAAGTCCAGGCTGGCTGTCCTTGTGGGCATCAGCTGCTGGCATCTGCATTGCTGCTGCCAAGAGCATGGCACAGCAGGTAAAAGATTGCTTTTCCTTGTGTGACACAGGAGCTCTTGACTTGAAAGCTAGAGGGATGCAATAGAAAGAGCTGCAACCTCTGCCAGACATGGCAAAGGTGAGTGGGATGTTGTTTCCATTGCTGCTGATGTCAGGAAGGACTGTATGGATGGAAAGTCTGGTGTTTGCCATGGGCAGGGAAACACATCTGGTTTTCATTTTCTCTTTCTCTTTGAGTGCCAGATAAACAGGGGAGAGTGTGCCCTCACCTTGAAGCCATCCAGCCATCTTCTGCTGAGATGGAGAAATCTTCCAGCTTGTAGAAGGACATCAGGACAAAGATATGTAATGAAAATAAGTCCAGGCTGGCTGTGCCTGTGGGCATCAGCTGCAGGCATCTGCATTGCTGCTGCCATGAGCATGGCACAGCAGGTAAAAGATTGCTTTTCCTTGTGTGACCCAGGAGCTCTTGACTTGAAAGCTAGAGGGATACAATAGAAAGAGCTGCAACCTCTGCCTGACATGGCAAAGGTGAGTGGGATGTTGTTTCAGTTGCTGCTGATGTCAGGAAGACTTTAAGGATGGAAAGGCTGGTGTTTGCCATGGGCAGGGAAACACATCTGGTTTTCATTTTCTCTTTCTCTTTGAGTGCCAGATAAACAGGGGAGAGTGTGCCCTCACCTTGAAGCCATCCAGCCATCTTCTGCTGAGATGGAGAAATCTTCCAGCTTGTAGAAGGACATCAGGACAAAGATATGTAATGAAAATAAGTCCAGGCTGGCTGTCCTTGTGGGCATCAGCTGCTGGCATCTGCATTGCTGCTGCCAAGAGCATGGCACAGCAGGTAAAAGATTGCTTTTCCTTGTGTGACACAGGAGCTCTTGACTTGAAAGCTAGAGGGATGCAATAGAAAGAGCTGCAACCTCTGCCAGACATGGCAAAGGTGAGTGGGATGTTGTTTCAATTAGTGCTGATGTCAGCAAGACTGTAAGGATGGAAAGGCTGGTGTTTGCCATGGGCAGGGAAACACATCTGGTTTTCATTTTCTCTTTCTCTTTGAGTGCCAGATAAAGAGCAGAGTGTGCCCTAACCTTGGAATACTCCTGCCCTCTTCTGCTGAGATGGAGAAATGTTCCAGCTTGTAGAAGGACATCAGGACAAAGATATGTAATGAAAATAAGTCCAGGCTGGCTGTCCTTGTTGGCATCAGCTGCTGGCATCTGCATTGCTGCTGCCATGAGCATGGCACAGCAGGTAAAAGATTGCTTTTCCTTGTGTGACACAGGAGCTCTTGACTTGAAAGCTAGAGGGATACAATAGAAAGAGCTGCAACCTCTGGCAGACATGGCAAAGGTGAGTGGGATGTTGTTTCAGTTGCTGCTGATGTCAGGAAGACTTTAAGGATGGAAAGGCTGGTGTTTGCCATGGGCAGGGAAACACATCTTGTTTTCATTTTCTCTTTCTCTTTGAGTGCCAGATAAACAGGGGAGAGTGTGCCCTCACCTTGAAGCCATCCAGCCATCTTCTGCTGAGATGGAGAAATCTTCCAGCTTGTAGAAGGACATCAGGACAAAGATATGTAATGAAAATAAGTCCAGGCTGGCTGTGCCTGTGGGCATCAGCTGCAGGCATCTGCATTGCTGCTGCCATGAGCATGGCAAAGCAGGTAAAAGGTTGCTTTTCCTTGTGTGACACAGGAGCTCTTGACTTGAAAGCTAGAGGGATGCAATAGAAAGAGCTGCAACCTCTGCCAGACATGGCAAAGGTGAGTGGGATGTTGTTTCAATTAGTGCTGATGTCAGCAAGACTGTAAGGATGGAAAGGCTGGTGTTTGCCATGGGCAGGGAAACACATCTGGTTTTCATTTTCTCTTTCTCTTTGAGTGCCAGATAAAGAGCAGAGTGTGCCCTAATCTTGGAATACTCCTGCCCTCTTCTGCTGAGATGGAGAAATGTTCCAGCTTGTAGAAGGACATCAGGACAAAGATATGTAATGAAAATAAGTCCAGGCTGGCTGTCCTTGTTGGCATCAGCTGCTGGCATCTGCATTGCTGCTGCCATGAGCATGGCACAGCAGGTAAAAGATTGCTTTTCCTTGTGTGACACAGGAGCTCTTGACTTGAAAGCTAGAGGGATGCAATAGAAAGAGCTGCAACCTCTGCCAGACATGGCAAAGGTGAGTGGGATGTTGTTTCAGTTGCTGCTGAAGTCAGGGAGGACTGTAAGGATGGAAAGTCTGGTGTTTGCCATGGGCTGGGAAACACATCTGGTTTTCATTTTCTCTTTCTCTTTGAGTGCCAGATAAACAGGGGAGAGTGTGCCCTCACCTTGAAGCCATCCAGCCATCTTCTGCTGAGATGGAGAAATCTTCCAGCTTGTAGAAGGACATCAGGACAAAGATATGTAATGAAAATAAGTCCAGGCTGGCTGTGCCTGTGGGCATCAGCTGCAGGCATCTGCATTGCTGCTGCCATGAGCATGGCAAAGCAGGTAAAAGGTTGCTTTTCCTTGTGTGACACAGGAGCTCTTGACTTGAAAGCTAGAGGGATGCAATAGAAAGAGCTGCAACCTCTGCCAGACATGGCAAAGGTGAGTGGGATGTTGTTTCAATTAGTGCTGATGTCAGCAAGACTGTAAGGATGGAAAGGCTGGTGTTTGCCATGGGCAGGGAAACACATCTGGTTTTCATTTTCTCTTTCTCTTTGAGTGCCAGATAAAGAGCAGAGTGTGCCCTAATCTTGGAATACTCCTGCCCTCTTCTGCTGAGATGGAGAAATGTTCCAGCTTGTAGAAGGACATCAGGACAAAGATATGTAATGAAAATAAGTCCAGGCTGGCTGTCCTTGTTGGCATCAGCTGCTGGCATCTGCATTGCTGCTGCCATGAGCATGGCACAGCAGGTAAAAGATTGCTTTTCCTTGTGTGACACAGGAGCTCTTGACTTGAAAGCTAGAGGGATGCAATAGAAAGAGCTGCAACCTCTGCCAGACATGGCAAAGGTGAGTGGGATGTTGTTTCAGTTGCTGCTGAAGTCAGGGAGGACTGTAAGGATGGAAAGTCTGGTGTTTGCCATGGGCAGGGAAACACATCTGGTTTTCATTTTCTCTTTCTCTTTGAGTGCCAGATAAACAGGGGAGAGTGTGCCCTCACCTTGAAGCCATCCAGCCATCTTCTGCTGAGATGGAGAAATCTTCCAGCTTGTAGAAGGACATCAGGACAAAGATATGTAATGAAAATAAGTCCAGGCTGGCTGTCCCTGTGGGCATCAGCTGCAGGCATCTGCATTGCTGCTGCCATGAGCATGGCACAGCAGGTAAAAGGTTGCTTTTCCTTGTGTGACCCAGGAGCTCTTGACTTGAAAGCTAGAGGGATGCAATAGAAAGAGCTGCAACCTCTGCCAGACATGGCAAAGGTGAGTGGGATGTTGTTTCAATTAGTGCTGATGTCAGGAAGGACTGTAAGGATGGAAAGTCTGGTGTTTGCCATGGGCAGGGAAAAACATCTGGTTTTCATTTTCTCTTAATCTTTCAGTGCTAGGTAAATAGAGGAGAGTGTGCCCTCACCTTGGAACTCTCCTGCCCTCTGCTGCTCAGAGGGAGAAATGTCCAAGCTTCTAGAAGGACATCAGGACAAAGATATGTAATGAAAATAAGTCCAGGCTGGCTGTCCTTGTGGGTATCAGCTGCAGGCATCTCCATTGCTGCTGCCATGAGCATGGCAAAGCAGGTAAAAGATTGCTTTTCCTTGTGTGACACAGGAGCTCTTGACTTGAAAGCTAGTGGGATGCAATAGAAAGAGCTGCAACCTCTGCCCGACATGGCAAAGGTGAGTGGGATGTTGTTTCAGTTGCTGCTGAAGTCAGGGAGGACTGTAAGGATGGAAAGGCTGGTGTTTGCCATGGGCAGGGAAACACATCTGGTTTTCATTTTCTCTTTCTCTTTGAGTGCCAGATAAACAGGGGAGAGTGTGCCCTCACCTTGAAGCCATCCAGCCATCTTCTGCTGAGATGGAGAAATCTTCCAGCTTGTAGAAGGACATCAGGACAAAGATATGTAATGAAAATAAGTCCAGGCTGGCTGTCCCTGTGGGCATCAGCTGCAGGCATCTGCATTGCTGCTGCCATGAGCATGGCAAAGCAGGTAAAAGGTTGCTTTTCCTTGTGTGACCCAGGAGCTCTTGACTTGAAAGCTAGAGGGATGCAATAGAAAGAGCTGCAACCTCTGCCAGACATGGCAAAGGTGAGTGGGATGTTGTTTCAATTAGTGCTGATGTCAGGAAGGACTGTAAGGATGGAAAGTCTGGTGTTTGCCATGGGCTGGGAAAAACATCTGGTTTTCATTTTCTCTTAATCTTTCAGTGCTAGGTAAATAGAGGAGAGTGTGCCCTCACCTTGGAACTCTCCTGCCCTCTGCTGCTCAGAGGGAGAAATGTCCAAGCTTCTAGAAGGACATCAGGACAAAGATATGTAATGAAAATAAGTCCAGGCTGGCTGCCCTTGTGGGCATCAGCTGCTGGCAACTGCATTGCTGCTGCCATGAGCATGGCACAGCAGGTAAAAGATTGCTTTTCCTTGTGTGACACACGAGCTCTTGACTTGAAAGCTAGAGGGATGCAATAGAAAGAGCTGCAACCTCTACCTGACATGGCAAAGGTGAGTGGGATGTTGTTTCAATTAGTGCTGATGTCAGGAAGACTGTAAGGATGGAAAGGATGGTGTTTGCCATGGGCTGGGAAACACATCTTGTTTTCATTTTCTCTTTCTCTTTGAGTGCCAGATAAACAGGGGAGAGTGTGCCCTCACCTTGGAACTCTCCTGCCCTCTGCTGCTCAGAGGGAGAATGGCCAAGCTTGTAGAAGGACATCAGGACAAAGATATGTAATGAAAATAAGTCCAGGCTGGCTGGCCTTGTGGGCATCAGCTGCTGGCAACTGCATTGCTGCTGCCATGAGCATGGCACAGCAGGTAAAAGATTGCTTTTCCTTGTGTGACACAGGAGCTCTTGACTTGACAGCTAGAGGGATGCAATAGAAAGAGCTGCAACCTCTGCCAGACATGGCAAAGGTGAGTGGGATGTGGTTTCAATTAGTGCTGATGTCAGGAAGGACTGTAAGGATGGAAAGGCTGGTGTTTGCCATGGGCAGGGAAACACATCTGGTTTTCATTTTCTCTTTCTCTTTGAGTGCCAGATAAAGAGCAGAGTGTGCCCTAACCTTGGAATACTCCTGCCCTCTTCTGCTGAGATGGAGAAATGTTCCAGCTTGTAGAAGGACATCAGGACAAAGATATGTAATGAAAATAAGTCCAGGCTGGCTGTCCTTGTGGGCATCAGCTGCTGGCATCTGCATTGCTGCTGCCATGAGCATGGCACAGCAGGTAAAAGATTGCTTTTCCTTGTGTGACACAGGAGCTCTTGACTTGAAAGCTAGAGGGATACAATAGAAAGAGCTGCAACCTCTGGCAGACATGGCAAAGGTGAGTGGGATGTTGTTTCAGTTGCTGCTGATGTCAGGAAGACTTTAAGGATGGAAAGGCTGGTGTTTGCCATGGGCAGGGAAACACATCTGGTTTTCATTTTCTCTTTCTCTTTGAGTGCCAGATAAACAGGGGAGAGTGTGCCCTCACCTTGAAGCCATCCAGCCATCTTCTGCTGAGATGGAGAAATCTTCCAGCTTGTAGAAGGACATCAGGACAAAGATATGTAATGAAAATAAGTCCAGGCTGGCTGTGCCTGTGGGCATCAGCTGCAGGCATCTGCATTGCTGCTGCCATGAGCATGGCAAAGCAGGTAAAAGGTTGCTTTTCCTTGTGTGACACAGGAGCTCTTGACTTGAAAGCTAGAGGGATGCAATAGAAAGAGCTGCAACCTCTACCTGACATGGCAAAGGTGAGTGGGATGTTGTTTCAGTTGCTGCTGATGTCAGGAAGGACTGTAAGGATGGAAAGACTGGTGTTTGCCATGGGCAGGGAAACACATCTGGTTTTCATTTTCTCTTTCTCTTTGAGTGCCAGATAAAGAGCAGAGTGTGCCCTAACCTTGGAATACTCCTGCCCTCTTCTGCTGAGATGGAGAAATGTTCCAGCCTGTAGAAGGACATCAGGACAAAGATATGTAATGAAAATAAGTCCAGGCTGGCTGTCCTTGTGGGCATCAGCTGCTGGCATCTGCATTGCTGCTGCCATGAGCATGGCAAAGCAGGTAAAAGGTTGCTTTTCCTTGTGTGACCCAGGAGCTCTTGACTTGAAAGCTAGAGGGATGCAATAGAAAGAACTGCAACCTCTGCCAGACATGGCAAAAGTGAGTGGGATGTTGTTTCAATTAGTGCTGATGTCAGGAAGACTTTAAGGATGGAAAGGCTGGTGTTTGCCATGGGCAGGGAAACACATCTTGTTTTCATTTTCTCTTTCTCTTTGAGTGCCAGATAAACAGGGGAGAGTGTGCCCTCACCTTGGACCCCTCCTGCCCTCCTCTGCTGCTGCTGAGAAATGTTAGAGCTTCTAGAAGGACATCAGGACAAAGATATGTAATGAAAATAAGTCCAGGCTGGATGTCCTTGTGGGCATCAGCTGCTGGCATCTGCATTGCTGCTGCCAAGAGCATGGCACAGCAGGTAAAAGATTGCTTTTCCTTGTGTGACACAGGAGCTCTTGACTTGAAAGCTAGAGGGATGCAATAGAAAGAGCTGCAACCTCTGCCAGACATGGCAAAGGTGAGTGGGATGTTGTTTCAATTAGTGCTGATGTCAGCAAGACTGTAAGGATGGAAAGGCTGGTGTTTGCCATGGGCAGGGAAACACATCTGGTTTTCATTTTCTCTTTCTCTTTGAGTGCCAGATAAAGAGCAGAGTGTGCCCTAATCTTGGAATACTCCTGCCCTCTTCTGCTGAGATGGAGAAATGTTCCAGCTTGTAGAAGGACATCAGGACAAAGATATGTAATGAAAATAAGTCCAGGCTGGCTGTCCTTGTTGGCATCAGCTGCTGGCATCTGCATTGCTGCTGCCATGAGCATGGCACAGCAGGTAAAAGATTGCTTTTCCTTGTGTGACACAGGAGCTCTTGACTTGAAAGCTAGAGGGATGCAATAGAAAGAGCTGCAACCTCTGCCAGACATGGCAAAGGTGAGTGGGATGTTGTTTCAATTAGTGCTGATGTCAGGAAGGACTGTAAGGATGGAAAGGCTGGTGTTTGCCATGGGCTGGGAAACACATCTGGTTTTCATTTTCTCTTAATCTTTCAGTGCTAGGTAAATAGAGGAGAGTGTGCCCTCACCTTGGAACTCTCCTGCCCTCTGCTGCTCAGAGGGAGAAATGTCCAAGCTTCTAGAAGGACATCAGGACAAAGATATGTAATGAAAATAAGTCCAGGCTGGCTGTCCTTGTGGGTATCAGCTGCAGGCATCTCCATTGCTGCTGCCATGAGCATGGCAAAGCAGGTAAAAGATTGCTTTTCCTTGTGTGACACAGGAGCTCTTGACTTGAAAGCTAGTGGGATGCAATAGAAAGAGCTGCAACCTCTGCCCGACATGGCAAAGGTGAGTGGGATGTTGTTTCAGTTGCTGCTGAAGTCAGGGAGGACTGTAAGGATGGAAAGGCTGGTGTTTGCCATGGGCAGGGAAACACATCTGGTTTTCATTTTCTCTTTCTCTTTGAGTGCCAGATAAACAGGGGAGAGTGTGCCCTCACCTTGAAGCCATCCAGCCATCTTCTTCTGAGATGGAGAAATCTTCCAGCTTGTAGAAGGACATCAGGACAAAGATATGTAATGGAAATAAGTCCAGGCTGGCTGTCCCTGTGGGCATCAGCTGCAGGCATCTGCATTGCTGCTGCCATGAGCATGGCAAAGCAGGTAAAAGGTTGCTTTTCCTTGTGTGACACAGGAGCTCTTGACTTGAAAGCTAGAGGGATGCAATAGAAAGAGCTGCAACCTCTGCCAGACATGGCAAAGGTGAGTGGGATGTTGTTTCAATTAGTGCTGATGTCAGGAAGGACTGTAAGGATGGAAAGTCTGGTGTTTGCCATGGGCTGGGAAAAACATCTGGTTTTCATTTTCTCTTAATCTTTCAGTGCTAGGTAAATAGAGGAGAGTGTGCCCTCACCTTGGAACTCTCCTGCCCTCTGCTGCTCAGAGGGAGAAATGTCCAAGCTTCTAGAAGGACATCAGGACAAAGATATGTAATGAAAATAAGTCCAGGCTGGCTGTCCTTGTGGGCATCAGCTGCTGGCAACTGCATTGCTGCTGCCATGAGCATGGCACAGCAGGTAAAAGATTGCTTTTCCTTGTGTGACACACGAGCTCTTGACTTGAAAGCTAGAGGGATGCAATAGAAAGAGCTGCAACCTCTACCTGACATGGCAAAGGTGAGTGGGATGTTGTTTCAATTAGTGCTGATGTCAGGAAGACTGTAAGGATGGAAAGGATGGTGTTTGCCATGGGCTGGGAAACACATCTTGTTTTCATTTTCTCTTTCTCTTTGAGTGCCAGATAAACAGGGGAGAGTGTGCCCTCACCTTGGAACTCTCCTGCCCTCTGCTGCTCAGAGGGAGAATGGCCAAGCTTGTAGAAGGACATCAGGACAAAGATATGTAATGAAAATAAGTCCAGGCTGGCTGGCCTTGTGGGCATCAGCTGCTGGCAACTGCATTGCTGCTGCCATGAGCATGGCACAGCAGGTAAAAGATTGCTTTTCCTTGTGTGACACAGGAGCTCTTGACTTGACAGCTAGAGGGATGCAATAGAAAGAGCTGCAACCTCTGCCAGACATGGCAAAGGTGAGTGGGATGTGGTTTCAATTAGTGCTGATGTCAGGAAGGACTGTAAGGATGGAAAGTCTGGTGTTTGCCATGGGCGGAGAAACACATCTGGTTTTCATTTTCTCTTTCTCTTTGAGTGCCAGATAAACAGGGGAGAGTGTGCCCTCACCTTGGACCCCTCCTGCCCTCTTCTGCTGAGATGGAGAAATGTTCCAGCTTCTAGAAGGACATCAGGACAAAGATATGTAATGAAAATAAGTCCAGGCTGGCTGTCCTTGTGGGCATCAGCTGCTGGCATCTGCATTGCTGCTGCCAAGAGCATGGCACAGCAGGTAAAAGATGGCTTTTCCTTGTGTGACACGGGAGCTCTTGACTTGAAAGCTAGAGGGATGCAATAGAAAGAGCTGCAACCTCTGCCAGACATGGCAAAGGTGAGTGGGATATTGCTTCAGTTGCTGATGATGTCTGGAGGGACTGTAAGGATGGAAAGGCTGGTGATTGCCATGGGCAGGGAAACACATCTGGTTTTCATTTTCTCTTTCTCTTTGAGTGCCAGATAAACAGGGGAGAGTGTGCCCTCACCTTGGAACCCTCCTGCCCTCTTCTGCTGCGATGGAGAGATGTTCCAGCTTCTAGAAGGACATCAGGACAAAGATATGTAATGAAAATAAGTCCAGGCTGGCTGTCCTTGTGGGCATCAGCTGCTGCCATCTGCATTGCTGCTGCCAAGAGCATGGCACCGCAGGTAAAAGATTGCTTTTCCTTGTGTGACACAGGAGCTCTTGACTTGAAAGCTACAGGGATGCAATAGAAAGAGCTGCAACCTCTGGCAGACATGGCAAAGGTGAGTGGGATGTTGTTTCAATTAGTGCTGAAGTCAGGAAGACTGTAAGGATGGAAAGGCTGGTGTTTGCCATGGGCTGGGAAACACGTCTGGTTTTCATTTTCTCTTTCTCTTTGAGTGCCAGATAAACAGGGGAGAGTGTGCCCTCACGTTGGAACCATCCTGCCCTCTTCTGCTGAGATGGAGAAATGTTCCAGCTTCTAGAAGGACATCAGGACAAAGATATTTAATGGAAATAAGTCCAGGCTGGCTGTCCTTGTGGGCATCAGCTGCTGGCATCTGCATTGCTGCTGCCATGAGCATGGCACAGCAGGTAAAAGGTTGCTTTTCCTTGTGTGACACAGGAGTTCTTGACTTGAAAGCTACAGGGATGCAATAGAAAGAGCTGCAATTTCTGCCAGACAGGTCTAACTTGAGTGGGATGTTGTTTCAATTAGAGCTGATGTCAGCAAGACTGTAAGGATGGAAAGGTTGGTGTTTGCCATGGGCAGGGAAAGACATCTGGTTTTCATCTTCTCTTTGTCTTTTTTTCCAGAAAAATAGGAGAGTGTGCCCTCACCTTGGACCCCTCCTGCCCTCTTCTGCTGAGATGGAGAAATGTTTCAGCTTCTAGAAGGACATCAGGACAAAGATATGTAATGAAAATAAGTCCAGGCTGGCTGCCCTTGTGGGCATCAGCTGCTGGCATCTGCATTGCTGCTGCCATGAGCATGGCAAAGCAGGTAAAAGGTTGCTTTTCCTTGTGTGACACAGAAGCTCTTGACTTGAAAGCTAGAGGGATGCAATAGACAGAGCTGCAACCTCTGCCAGACATGGCAAAGGTGAGTGGGATGTTGTTTCAATTAGTGGTGATGACAGGAAGACTGTAAGGATGGAAAGGCTGGTGTTTGCCATGGGCAGGGAAACACATCTTGTTTTCATTTTCTCTTTCTCTTTGAGTGCCAGATAAAGAGCAGAGTGTGCCCTCACCTTGGAACCCTCCTGCCCTCTTCTGCTGAGATGGTGAAATGTTCTAGCTTGTAGAAGGACATCAGGACAAAGATATGTAATGAAAATAAGTCCAGGCTGGCTGCCCTTGTGGGCATCAGCTGCTGGCAACTGCATTGCTGCTGCCATGAGCATGGCACAGCAGGTAAAAGATTGCTTTTCCTTGAGTGACCCACGAGCTCTTGACTTGAAAGCTAGAGGGATGCAATAGAAAGAGCTGCAACCTCTGCCTGACATGGCAAAGGTGAGTGGGATGTTGTTTCAGTTGCTGCTAATGTCAGGAAGGACTGTAAGGATGGAAAGTATCGTGTTTGCCATGGGCAGGGAAACACATCTGGTTTTCATTTTCTCTTTCTCTTTGAGTGCCAGATAAACAGGGGAGAGTGTGCCCTCACCTTGGACCCATCCTGCCCTCTTCTGCTGAGATGGAGAAATGTTCCAGCTTCTAGAAGGACATCAGGACAAAGATATGTAATGAAAATAAGTCCAGGCTGGCTGTCCTTGTGAGCATCAGCTGCTGGCATCTGCATTGCTGCTGCCAAGAGCATGGCACAGCAGGTAAAAGATTGCTTTTCCTTGTGTGACACAGGAGCTCTTGACTTGAAAGCTAGAGGGATGCAATAGAAAGAGCTGCAACCTCTGCCAGACATGGCAAAGGTGAGTGGGATGTTGTTTCAATTAGAGCTGAAGTCAGGAAGACTGTAAGGATGGAAAGGCTGGTGTTTGCCATGGGCTGGGAAACACATCTGGTTTTCATTTTCTCTTTGTGTGCCAGAAAAAGAGGAGAGTGTGCCCTCACCTTGGACCCCTCCTGCCCTCTTTTGCTAAGGTGGAGAAATGTTCCAGCTTCTAGAAGGACATCACAACAAAGATATGTAATGAAAATAGGTCCAGGCTGGCTGTCCTTGTGGGCATCAGCTGCTGGCATCTGCACTGCTGCTGCCATGAGCATGGCAAAGCAGGTAAAAGATTGCTTTTCCTTGTGTGACACAGGAGCTCTTGACTTGAAAGCTAGAGGGATGCAATAGAAAGAGCTGCAACCTCTGCCAGACATGGCAAAGGTGAGTGGGATGTTGTTTCCATTGCTGCTGATGTCAGGAAGTACTGTAAGGATTGAAAGGCTGATGTTTGCCATGGGCAGGGAAACACATCTGGTTTTCATTTTCTCTTTCTCTTTGAGTGCCAGATAAACAGGGGACAGTGTGGCCTCACCTTGGAGCTCTCCTGCCCTCTGCTGCTCAGAGGGAGAATGGCCAAGCTTCTAGAAAGACATCAGGACAAAGATATGTAATGAAAATAAGTCCAGGCTGGCTGTCCTTCTGGGCATCAGCTGCTGGCATCTGCATTGCTGCTGCCATGAGCATGGCACAGCAGGTAAAAGATTGCTTTTCCTTGAGTGACACAGGAGCTCTTGACTTGAAAGCTAGAGGGATGCAATAGAAAGATCTGCAACCTCTGCCATACATGGCAAAGGTGAGTGGGATGTTGTTTCAATTAGTGCAGATGTCAGGGAGGACTGTAAGGATGGAAAGGCTGTTGTTTGCCATGGGCAGGGAAAGACATCTGGTTTTCATCTTCTCTTTGTCTTTTTTTGCCAGAAAAATAGGAGAGTGTGCCCTCATCTTGGACCCCTCCTGCCCTCTTCTGCTGCGATGGAGAGATGTGCAAGCTTCTAGAAGGACATCAGGACAAAGATATGTAATGAAAATAAGTCCAGGCTGGCTGCCCTTGTGGGCATCAGCTGCTGGCATCTGCATTGCTGCTGCCATGAGCATGGCAAAGCAGGTAAAAGGTTGCTTTTCCTTGTGTGACACAGGAGCTCTTGACTTGAAAGCTAGAGGGATGCAATAGACAGAGCTGCAACCTCTGCCAGACATGGCAAAGGTGAGTGGGATGTTGTTTCAATTAGTGGTGATGACAGGAAGACTGTAAGGATGGAAAGGCTGGTGATTGCCATGGGCAGGGAAACACATCTGGTTTTCATTTTCTCTTTCTCTTTGAGTGCCAGATAAAGAGCAGGGTGTGCCCTCACCTTGGAACCCTCCTGCCCTCTTCTGCTGAGATGGTGAAATGTTCTAGCTTCTAGAAGGACATCAGGACAAAGATATGTAATGAAAATAAGTCCAGGCTGGCTGTCCTTGTGGGCATCAGCTGCTGCCATCTGCATTGCTGCTGCCAAGAGCATGGCACAGCAGGTAAAAGATTGCTTTTCCTTGTGTGACACAGGAGCTCTTGACTTGAAAGCTAGAGGGATGCAATAGAAAGAGCTGCAACCTCTGGCAGACATGGCAAAGGTGAGTGGGATGTTGTTTCAACTAGTGCTGAAGTCAGGAAGACTGTAAGGATGGAAAGGCTGGTGTTTGCCATGGGCTGGGAAACACGTCTGGTTTTCATTTTCTCTTTCTCTTTGAGTGCCAGATAAACAGGGGAGAGTGTGCCCTCACGTTGGAACCATCCTGCCCTCTTCTGCTGAGATGGAGAAATGTTCCAGCTTCTAGAAGGACATCAGGACAAAGATATGTAATGGAAATAAGTCCAGGCTGGCTGTCCTTGTGGGCATCAGCTGCTGGCATCTGCATTGCTGCTGCCATGAGCATGGCACAGCAGGTAAAAGATTGCTTTTCCTTGAGTGACCCACGAGCTCTTGACTTGAAAGCTAGAGGGATGCAATAGAAAGAGCTGCAACCTCTGCCTGACATGGCAAAGATGAGTGGGATGTTGTTTCAGTTGCTGCTAATGTCAGGAAGGACTGTAAGGATGGAAAGTATCGTGTTTGCCATGGGCAGGGAAAGACATCTGGTTTTCATCTTCTCTTTGTCTTTTTTTCCAGAAAAATAGGAGAGTGTGCCCTCACCTTGGACCCCTCCTGCCCTCTTCTGCTGAGATGGAGAAATGTTTCAGCTTCTAGAAGGACATCAGGACAAAGATATGTAATGAAAATAAGTCCAGGCTGGCTGCCCTTGTGGGCATCAGCTGCTGGCATCTGCATTGCTGCTGCCATGAGCATGGCAAAGCAGGTAAAAGGTTGCTTTTCCTTGTGTGACACAGGAGCTCTTGACTTGAAAGCTAGAGGGATGCAATAGACAGAGCTGCAACCTCTGCCAGACATGGCAAAGGTGAGTGGGATGTTGTTTCAATTAGTGGTGATGACAGGAAGACTGTAAGGATGGAAAGGCTGGTGTTTGCCATGGGCAGGGAAACACATCTTGTTTTCATTTTCTCTTTCTCTTTGAGTGCCAGATAAAGAGCAGAGTGTGCCCTCACCTTGGAACCCTCCTGCCCTCTTCTGCTGAGATGGTGAAATGTTCTAGCTTGTAGAAGGACATCAGGACAAAGATATGTAATGAAAATAAGTCCAGGCTGGCTGCCCTTGTGGGCATCAGCTGCTGGCAACTGCATTGCTGCTGCCATGAGCATGGCACAGCAGGTAAAAGATTGCTTTTCCTTGAGTGACCCACGAGCTCTTGACTTGAAAGCTAGAGGGATGCAATAGAAAGAGCTGCAACCTCTGCCTGACATGGCAAAGGTGAGTGGGATGTTGTTTCAGTTGCTGCTAATGTCAGGAAGGACTGTAAGGATGGAAAGTATCGTGTTTGCCATGGGCAGGGAAACACATCTGGTTTTCATTTTCTCTTTCTCTTTGAGTGCCAGATAAACAGGGGAGAGTGTGCCCTCACCTTGGACCCATCCTGCCCTCTTCTGCTGAGATGGAGAAATGTTCCAGCTTCTAGAAGGACATCAGGACAAAGATATGTAATGAAAATAAGTCCAGGCTGGCTGTCCTTGTGAGCATCAGCTGCTGGCATCTGCATTGCTGCTGCCAAGAGCATGGCACAGCAGGTAAAAGATTGCTTTTCCTTGTGTGACACAGGAGCTCTTGACTTGAAAGCTAGAGGGATGCAATAGAAAGAGCTGCAACCTCTGCCAGACATGGCAAAGGTGAGTGGGATGTTGTTTCAATTAGAGCTGAAGTCAGGAAGACTGTAAGGATGGAAAGGCTGGTGTTTGCCATGGGCTGGGAAACACATCTGGTTTTCATTTTCTCTTTGTGTGCCAGAAAAAGAGGAGAGTGTGCCCTCACCTTGGACCCCTCCTGCCCTCTTTTGCTAAGGTGGAGAAATGTTCCAGCTTCTAGAAGGACATCACAACAAAGATATGTAATGAAAATAGGTCCAGGCTGGCTGTCCTTGTGGGCATCAGCTGCTGGCATCTGCACTGCTGCTGCCATGAGCATGGCAAAGCAGGTTAAAGATTGCTTTTCCTTGTGTGACACAGGAGCTCTTGACTTGAAAGCTAGAGGGATGCAATAGAAAGAGCTGCAACCTCTGCCAGACATGGCAAAGGTGAGTGGGATGTTGTTTCCATTGCTGCTGATGTCAGGAAGTACTGTAAGGATTGAAAGGCTGATGTTTGCCATGGGCAGGGAAACACATCTGGTTTTCATTTTCTCTTTCTCTTTGAGTGCCAGATAAACAGGGGACAGTGTGGCCTCACCTTGGAGCTCTCCTGCCCTCTGCTGCTCAGAGGGAGAATGGCCAAGCTTCTAGAAAGACATCAGGACAAAGATATGTAATGAAAATAAGTCCAGGCTGGCTGTCCTTCTGGGCATCAGCTGCTGGCATCTGCATTGCTGCTGCCATGAGCATGGCACAGCAGGTAAAAGATTGCTTTTCCTTGTGTGACACAGGAGGTCTTGACTTGACAGCTAGAGGGATGCAATAGAAAGAGCTGCAACCTCTGCCAGACATGGCAAAGGTGAGTGGGATGTTGTTTCAGTTGCTGCTGATGTCAGGAAGGACTGTACAGATGGAAAGTCTGGTGTTTGCCATGTGGAGGGAAACACATCTGGTTGTCATTTTCTCTTTCTCTTTGAGTGCCAGATAAAGAGCAGAGTGTGCCCTCACCTTGGACCCCTCCTGCCCTCTTCTGCTGAGATGGAGAAATTTTCCAGCTTCTAGAAGGACATCAGGACAAGGATATGTAATGAAAATAAGTCCAGGCTGGCTGTCCTTGTGGGCATCAGCTGCTGGCATCTGCATTGCTGCTGCCATGAGCATTGCACAGCAGGTAAAAGATTGCTTTTCCTTGTGTGACACAGGAGGTCTTGACTTGACAGCTAGAGGGATGCAATAGAAAGAGCTGCAACCTCTGCCAGACATGGCAAAGGTGAGTGGGATGTTGTTTCCATTGCTGATGATTGCAGGAAGGACTGTAAGGATGGAAAGGCTGGTGTTTGCCATGGGCTGGGAAACACATCTGGTTTTCATTTTCTCTTTCTCTTTGAGTGCCAGATAAAGAGCAGAATGTGCCCTCACCTTGGACCCCTCCTGCCCTCCTCTGCTGCTGCTGAGAAATATTAGAGCTTCTAGAAGGACATCAGGACAAAGATATGTAATGAAAAGAAGTCCAGGCTGGCTGCCCTTGTGGGCATCAGCTGCCGGCATCTGCATTGCTGCTGCCATGAGCATGGCAAAGAAGGTAAAAGATTGCTTTTCCTTGTGTGACACAGCAGCTCTTGACTTGAAAGCTAGAGGGATGCAATAGAAAGAGCTGCAACCTCTGCCAGACATGGCAAAGGTGAGTGGGATGTTGTTTCAATTAGTGCTGATGTCAGGAAGGGCTATAAGGATGGAAAGGCTGGTGTTTGCCATGGGCAGGGAAACACAGCTGGTTTTCATTTTCTCTTTCTCTTTGAGTGCCAGTTAAAGAGCAGAGTGTGCCCTCACCTTGGACCCATCCTGCCCTCTGCTGCTGAGATGGTGAAATGTCCCAGCTTCTAGAAGGAAATCAGGACAAGGATATGTAATGAAAACAAGTCCAGGCTGGCTGTACTTGTGGGCATCAGCTGCTGGCATCTGGACTTCTGCTGCCATGAGCATGGCACAGCAGGTAAAAGATTGCTTTTCCTTGTGTGACACAGGAGCTCTTGACTTGAAAGCTGGAGGGATGCAATAGAAAGAGCTGCAACCTCTGCCAGACATGGCAAAGGTGAGTGGGATGTTGTTTCCATTGCTGATGATTGCAGGAAGGACTGTAGGGATGGAAAGGCTAGTGTTTGCCATGGGCTGGGAAACACATCTGGTTTTCATTTTCTCTTTCTCTTTGAGTGCCAGATAAAGAGCAGAGTGTGCCCTAACCTTGGACCCCTCCTGCCCTCTTCTGCTGAGATGGAGAAATGTTCCAGCTTGTAGAAGGACATCAGGACAAGGATATGTAATGAAAATAAGTCCAGGCTGGCTGTCCTTGTGGGCATCAGCTGCTGGCATCTGCATTGCTGCTGCCATGAGCATGGCACAGCAGGTAAAAGATTGCTTTTCCTTGTGTGACACAGGAGCTCTTGACTTGAAAGCTAGAGGGATGCAATAGAAAGAGCTGCAACCTCTGCCAGACATGGCAAAGGTGAGTGGGATGTTGTTTCAGTAGCTACTGATGTCAGGAAGGACTGTAAGGATGGAAAGGCTGGTGTTTGCCATGGGCAGGGAAACACATCTGGTTTTCATTTTCTCTTTCTCTTTGAGTGCCAGTTAAAGAGCAGAGTGTGCCCTCACCTTGGACCCATCCTGTCCTCTGCTGCTGAGATGGTGAAATGTCCCAGCTTCTAGAAGGATATCAGGACAAGGATATGTAATGAAAATAAGTCCAGGCTGGCTGTCCTTGTGGGCATCAGCTGCTGGCATCTGCATTGCTGCTGCCATGAGCATGGCACAGCAGGTAAAAGATTGCTTTTCCTTGTGTGACACAGGAGCTCTTGACTTGAAAGCTAGAGGGATGCAATACAAAGAGCTGCAACCTCTGCCAGACATGGCAAAGGTGAGTGGGATGTTGTTTCAGTTGCTGCTGATGTCAGGAAGGACTGTAAGGATGGAAATTCTGGTGTTTGCCATGGGCAGGGAAAGACATCTGGTTTTCATCTTCTCTTTGTCTTTGTGTGCCAGAAAAAGAGGAGAGTGTGCCCTAATCTTGGACCCCTCCTGCCCTCTTCTGCTGAGATGGAGAAATGTTCCAGCTTCTAGAAGGACATCAGAACAAAGATGTGTAATGAAAATAAGTCCAGGCTGGCTGTCCTTGTGGGCATCAGCTGCTGGCATCTGCATTGCTGCTGCCATGAGCATGGCAAAAAGGTAAAATATTGCTTTTCCTTGTGTGACACGGGAGCTCTTGACTTGAAAGCTAGAGGGATGCAATGGAAAGGGCTGCAACCTCTGCCAGACATGGCAAAGGTGAGTGGGATGCTGTTTCAGTTGCTGCTGAAGTCAGGAAGACTGTAAGGATGGAAAGTCTCGTGTTTGCCATAGGCAGGGAAACACATCTGGTTTTCATTTTCTCTTTGAGTGCCAGTTAAAGAGCAGAGTGTGCCCTCACCTTGGACCCCTACTGCCCTCTGCTGCTCAGAGGGAGAAATGTCCGAGCTTCTAGAAGGAAATCAGGACAAAGATATGTAATGAAAATAAGTCCAGGCTGGCTGTCCTTGTGGGCATCAGCTGCTGGCATCTGCATTGCTGCTGCCATGAGCATGGCAAAGCACGTAAAAGGTTGCTTTTCCTTGTGTGACACAGGAGCTCTTGACTTGAAAGCTAGAGGTATGCAATAGAAAGAGCTGCAACCTCTGCCAGACATGGCAAAGGTGAGTGGGATGTTGTTTCCATTGCTGATGATGTCAGGAAGGACTGTAAGGATGGAAAGGCTGGTGTTTCCCATGGGCTGGGAAACATATCTGGTTTTCATTTTCTCTTTCTCTTTGAGTGCCAGATAAAGAGCAGAGTGTGCCCTAACCTTGGACCCCTCCTGCCCTCTTCTGCTGAGATGGAGAAATGTTCCAGCTTGTAGAAGGACATCAGGACAAGGATATGTAATGAAAATAAGTCCAGGCTGGCTGTCCTTGTGGGCATCAGCTGCTGGCATCTGCATTGCTGCTGCCATGAGCATGGCACAGCAGGTAAAAGATTGCTTTTCCTTGTGTGACACAGGAGCTCTTGACTTGAAAGCTGGAGGGATGCAATAGAAAGAGCTGCAACCTCTGCCAGACATGGCAAAGGTGAGTGGGATGTTGTTTCAGTAGCTACTGATGTCAGGAAGGACTGTAAGGATGGAAAGGCTGGTGTTTGCCATGGGCTGGGAAACACATCTTGTTTTCATTTTCTCTTTCTCTTTGAGTGCCAGATAAAGAGCAGAGTGTGCCCTCAACTTGGACCCCTCCTGCCCTCTTCTACTGAGATGGAGAAGTGTTCCAGCTGCTAGAAGTAAATCAGGACAAAGATATGTAATGAAAAGAAGTCCAGGCTGGCTGTACTTGTGGGCATCAGCTGCTGGCATCTGCATTGCTGCTGCCATGAGCATGGCACAGCAGGTAAAAGATTGCTTTTCCTTGTGTGACACAGGAGCTCTTGACTTGAAAGTTAGAGGGATGCAATGGAAAGGGCTGCAACCTCTGCCAGACATGGCAAAGGTGAGTGGGATGTTGTTTCAATTATTGCTGAAGTCAGGAAGACTGTAAGGATGGAAAATTCTGGTGTTTGCCATAGGCAGGGAAACACATCTGGTTTTCATTTTCTCTTTGTGTTCCAGAAAAAGAGGAGAGTGTGCCCTCACCTTGGACCCCTCCTGCCCTCTTCTGCTGAGATGGAGAAATGTTCCAGCTTCTAGAAGGACATCAGGACAAGGATATGTAATGAAAATAAGTCCAGGCTGGCTGTCCTTGTGGGCATCAGCTGCTGGCATCTGCATTGCTGCTGCCATGAGCATGGCACAGCAGGTAAAAGATTGCTTTTCCTTGTGTGACACAGGAGCTCTTGACTTGAAAGCTAGAGGGATGCAATAGAAAGAGCTGCAACCTCTGCCAGACATGGCAAAGGTGAGTGGGATGTTGTTTCCATTGCTGATGATTGCAGGAAGGACTGTAGGGATGGAAAGGCTGGTGTTTGCCATGGGCTGGGAAACACATCTGGTTTTCATTTTCTCTTTCTATTTGAGTGCCAGATAAAGAGCAGAGTGTGCCCTAACCTTGGACCCCTCCTGCCCTCTTCTGCTGAGATGGAGAAATGTTCCAGCTTCTAGAAGGACATCAGAACAAGGATGTGTAATGAAAATAAGTCCAGGCTGGCTGTCCTTGTGGGCATCAGCTGCTGGCATCTGCATTGCTGCTGCCATGAGCATGGCACAGCAGGTAAAAGATTGCTTTTCCTTGTGTGACACAGGAGCTCTTGACTTGAAAGCTGGAGGGATGCAATAGAAAGAGCTGCAACCTCTGCCAGACATGGCAAAGGTGAGTGGGATGTTGTTTCAGTTGCTACTGATGTCAGGAAGGACTGTAAGGATGGAAAGGCTGGTGTTTGCCATGGGCAGGGAAACACATCTGGTTTTCATTTTCTCTTTCTCTTTGAGTGCCAGTTAAAGAGCAGAGTGTGCCCTCACCTTGGACCCATCCTGTCCTCTGCTGCTGAGATGGAGAAATGTCCCAGCTTCTAGAAGGATATCAGGACAAGGATATGTAATGAAAATAAGTCCAGGCTGGCTGTCCTTGTGGGCATCAGCTGCTGGCATCTGCATTGCTGCTGCCATGAGCATGGCACAGCAGGTAAAAATTGCGTTTCCTTGTGTGACAGGAGCTCTTGACTTGAAAGCTAGAGGGATGCAATAGCAAGAGCTGCAACCTCTGCCAGACATGGCAAAGGTGAGTGGGATGTTGTTTCCATTGCTGATGATTGCAGGAAGGACTGTAAGGATGGAAAGGCTGGTGTTTGCCATGGTCAGGGAAACACAGCTGGTTTTCAAATTTCTCTTACTCTTTGAGTGCCAGATAAAGAGCAGAGTGTGCCCTCAACTTGGGCCCATCCTGCCCTCTGCTGCTCAGAGGGAGAAATGTTCCAGCTTGTAGAAGGACATCAGGACAAAGATATGTAATGAAAATAAGTCCAGGCTGGCTGTCCTTGTGGGCATCAGCTGCTGGCATCTGGACTTCTGCTGCCATGAGCATGGCACAGCAGGTAAAAGATTGCTTTTCCTTGTGTGACACAGGAGCTCTTGACTTGAAAGCTAGAGGGATGCAATACAAAGAGCTGCAACCTCTGCCAGACATGGCAAAGGTGAGTGGGATGTTGTTTCAGTTGCTGCTGATGTCAGGAAGGACTGTAAGGATGGAAAGGCTGGTGTTTGCCATGGGCAGGGAAAGACATCTGGTTTTCATCTTCTCTTTGTCTTTGTGTGCCAGAAAAAGAGGAGAGAGTGCCCTCACCTTGGACCCCTCCTGCCCTCTTCTGCTGAGATGGAGAAATGTTCCAGCTTCTAGAAGGACATCAGAACCAGGATGTGTAATGAAAATAAGTCCAGGCTGGCTGTCCTTGTGGGCATCAGCTGCTGGCATCTGCATTGCTGCTGCCATGAGCATGGCAAAGCAGGTAAAAGATTGCTTTTCCTTGTGTGACACAGGAGCTCTTGACTTGACAGCTAGAGGGATGCAATAGAAAGAGCTGCAACCTCTGCCAGACATGGCAAAGGTGAGTGGGATGTTGTTTCAATTAGTGTTGATGTCAGGAAGGACTGTAAGGATGGAAAGGCTGGTGTTTGCCATGGGCAGGGAAACAGAGCTGGTTTTCATTTTCTCTTTCTCTTTGAGTGCCAGATAAAGAGCAGAGTGTGCCCTCACCATGGACCCCTCCTGCCCTCTGCTGCTCAGAGGGAGAAATGTCCAAGCTTCTAGAAGGAAATCAGGACAAAGATATGTAATGAAAATAAGTCCAGGCTGGCTGTCCTTGTGGGCATCAGCTGCTGGCATCTGCATTGCTGCTGCCATGAGCATGGCAAAGAAGGTAAAAGATTGCTTTTCCTTGTGTGACACAGGAGCTCTTGACTTGAAAGCTAGAGGGATGCAATAGACAGAGCTGCAACCTCTGACTGACATGGCAAAGGTGAGTGGGATGTTGTTTCAAGTAGTGCTGATGTCAGGAAGGACTGTAAGGATGGAAAGGCTGGTGTTTGCCATGGGCAGGGAAACACAGCTGGTTTTCATTTTCTCTTTCTCTTTGAGTGCCAGTTAAAGAGCAGAGTGTGCCCTCACCTTGGACCCATCCTGCCCTCTGCTGCTGAGATGGTGAAATGTCCCAGCTTCTAGAAGGACATCAGGACAAGGATATGTAATGAAAACAAGTCCAGGCTGGCTGTCCTTGTGGGCATCAGCTGCTGGCATCTGCATTGCTGCTGCCATGAGCATGGCACAGCAGGTAAAAGATTGCTTTTCCTTGTGTGACACGGGAGCTCTTGACTTGAAAGCTAGAGGGATGCAATGGAAAGGGCTGCAACCTCTGCCAGACATGGCAAAGGTGAGTGGGATGTTGTTTCAGTTGCTGCTGAAGTCAGGAAGACTGTAAGGATGGTAAGTCTGGTGTTTGCCATAGGCAGGGAAACACATCTGGTTTTCATTTTCTCTTTGAGTGCCAGTTAAAGAGCAGAGTGTGCCCTCACCTTGGACCCCTCCTGCCCTCTGCTGCTCAGAGGGAGAAATGTCCGAGCTTCTAGAAGGAAATCAGGACAAAGATATCTAATGAAAATAAGTCCAGGCTGGCTGTCCTTGTGGGCATCAGCTGCTGGCATCTGCATTGCTGCTGCCATGAGCATGGCAAAGCACGTAAAAGGTTGCTTTTCCTTGTGTGACGCAGGAGCTCTTGACTTGAAAGCTAGAGGTATGCAATAGAAAGAGCTGCAACCTCTGCCAGACATGGCAAAGGTGAGTGGGATGTTGTTTCCATTGCTGATGATTGCAGGAAGGACTGTAAGGATGGAAAGGCTGGTGTTTGCCATGGGCTGGGAAACATATCTGGTTTTCATTTTCTCTTTCTCTTTGAGTGCCAGATAAAGAGCAGAGTGTGCCCTCACCTTGGACCCCTCCTGCCCTCTTCTGCTGAGATGGAGAAATGTTCCAGCTTCTAGAAGGACATCAGGACAAAGATATGTAATGAAAATAAGTCCAGGCTGGCTGTCCTTGTGGTCATCAGCTGCTGGCATCTGCATTGCTGCTGCCATGAGCATGGCACAGCAGGTAAAAGATTGCTTTTCCTTGTGTGACACAGGAGCTCTTGACTTGAAAGCTAGAGGGATGCAATAGAAAGAGCTGCAACCTCTGCCAGACATGGCAAAGGTGAGTGGGATCTTGTTTCAATTAGTGCTGATGTCAGGAAGGACTGTAAGGATGGAAAGGCTGGTGTTTGCCATGGGCTGGGAAACACATCTTGTTTTCATTGTCTATTTCTCTTTGAGTGCCAGATAAAGAGCAGAGTGTGCCCTCATCTTGGACCCCTCCTGCCCTCTTCTGCTGAGATGGAGAAATGTTCCAGCTTCTAGAAGGACATCAGGACAAGGATATGTAATGAAAATAAGTCCAGGCTGGCTGTCCTTGTGGGCATCAGCTGCTGGCATCTGCATTGCTGCTGCCATGAGCATGGCACAGCAGGTAAAAGATTGCTTTTCCTTGTGTGACACAGGAGCTCTTGACTTGAAAGCTAGAGGGATGCAATAGAAAGAGCTGCAACCTCTGCCAGACATGGCAAAGGTGAGTGGGATGTTGTTTCCATTGCTGATGATTGCAGGAAGGACTGTAGGGATGGAAAGGCTGGTGTTTGCCATGGGCTGGGAAACACATCTGGTTTTCATTTTCTCTTTCTATTTGAGTGCCAGATAAAGAGCAGAGTGTGCCCTAACCTTGGACCCCTCCTGCCCTCTTCTGCTGAGATGGAGAAATGTTCCAGCTTCTAGAAGGACATCAGAACAAGGATGTGTAATGAAAATAAGTCCAGGCTGGCTGTCCTTGTGGGCATCAGCTGCTGGCATCTGCATTGCTGCTGCCATGAGCATGGCACAGCAGGTAAAAGATTGCTTTTCCTTGTGTGACACAGGAGCTCTTGACTTGAAAGCTGGAGGGATGCAATAGAAAGAGCTGCAACCTCTGCCAGACATGGCAAAGGTGAGTGGGATGTTGTTTCAGTTGCTACTGATGTCAGGAAGGACTGTAAGGATGGAAAGGCTGGTGTTTGCCATGGGCAGGGAAACACATCTGGTTTTCATTTTCTCTTTCTCTTTGAGTGCCAGTTAAAGAGCAGAGTGTGCCCTCACCTTGGACCCATCCTGTCCTCTGCTGCTGAGATGGAGAAATGTCCCAGCTTCTAGAAGGATATCAGGACAAGGATATGTAATGAAAATAAGTCCAGGCTGGCTGTCCTTGTGGGCATCAGCTGCTGGCATCTGCATTGCTGCTGCCATGAGCATGGCACAGCAGGTAAAAATTGCGTTTCCTTGTGTGACAGGAGCTCTTGACTTGAAAGCTAGAGGGATGCAATAGCAAGAGCTGCAACCTCTGCCAGACATGGCAAAGGTGAGTGGGATGTTGTTTCCATTGCTGATGATTGCAGGAAGGACTGTAAGGATGGAAAGGCTGGTGTTTGCCATGGTCAGGGAAACACAGCTGGTTTTCAAATTTCTCTTACTCTTTGAGTGCCAGATAAAGAGCAGAGTGTGCCCTCAACTTGGGCCCATCCTGCCCTCTGCTGCTCAGAGGGAGAAATGTTCCAGCTTGTAGAAGGACATCAGGACAAAGATATGTAATGAAAATAAGTCCAGGCTGGCTGTCCTTGTGGGCATCAGCTGCTGGCATCTGGACTTCTGCTGCCATGAGCATGGCACAGCAGGTAAAAGATTGCTTTTCCTTGTGTGACACAGGAGCTCTTGACTTGAAAGCTAGAGGGATGCAATACAAAGAGCTGCAACCTCTGCCAGACATGGCAAAGGTGAGTGGGATGTTGTTTCAGTTGCTGCTGATGTCAGGAAGGACTGTAAGGATGGAAAGGCTGGTGTTTGCCATGGGCAGGGAAAGACATCTGGTTTTCATCTTCTCTTTGTCTTTGTGTGCCAGAAAAAGAGGAGAGAGTGCCCTCACCTTGGACCCCTCCTGCCCTCTTCTGCTGAGATGGAGAAATGTTCCAGCTTCTAGAAGGACATCAGAACCAGGATGTGTAATGAAAATAAGTCCAGGCTGGCTGTCCTTGTGGGCATCAGCTGCTGGCATCTGCATTGCTGCTGCCATGGGCATGGCACAGCAGGTAAAAGATTGCTTTTCCTTGTGTGACACAGGAGCTCTTGACTTGAAAGCTAGAGGGATGCAATAGAAAGAGCTGCAACCTCTGCCAGACATGGCAAAGGTGAGTGGGATGTTGTTTCAATTAGTGCTGATGACAGGAAGGACTGTAAGGATGGAAAGGCTGGTATTTGCCATGGGCAGGGAAAAATATCTGGTTTTCATTTTCTCTTTCTCTTTGAGTGCCAGATAAAGAGCAGAGTGTGCCCTCACCTTGGACCCATCCTGCCCTCTGCTGCTCAGAGGGAGAAATGTCCAAGCTTCTAGAAGGAAATCAGGACAAAGTTATGTAATGAAAATAAGTCCAGGCTGGCTGTCCTTGTGGGCATCAGCTGCTGGCATCTGCATTGCTGCTGCCATGAGCATGGCACAGCAGGTAAAAGATTGCTTTTCCTTGTGTGACACAGGAGCTCTTGACTTGAAAGCTAGAGGGATGCAATAGAAAGAGCTGCAACCTCTGCCAGACATGGCAAAGGTGAGTGGGATGTTGTTTCAATTAGTGCTGATGACAGGAAGGACTATAAGGATGGAAAGGCTGGTGTTTGCCATGGGCAGGGAAACACAGCTGATTTTCATTTTCTCTTTCTCTTTGAGTGCCAGAAAAATAGAGGAGAGTGTGCATGCTTTCTACCCCTCTTGCCCTCTTCTGCTGAGATGGAGAAATGTCCCAGGTTCTACAAGGACATCAGGACAAAGATATGTAGTGAAAATAAGTCCAGGCTGGCTGTCCTTGTGGGCATCAGCTGCTAGCTTCTGCATTGGTGTTGCCATGAGCATGTCACAGCAGGTAAGGGATTGCTTTTCCTTGTGGGACAGCTGTTAAGCCATTCTGATTCACCCTTTGCATCCACAGCATACAGTTTTTTCCCACACTGCTGTTTCTATCCAGCAGTGTGCATATATGCAATGCTACAGATGTTGGTGGTCCTGCCTGTGGCAGGGAGTTGGAGATTCCTGATCCTTGAGGTCCCTTCCAACCCGGGCCATTCTGTGTGTGTGTGTGTGTCTGGCTAAACACCAATTGTTGCTAGCTCAGCAGGTATACTGCTAATTATTGAACATCTGACAGCTGCTTATCAACACTTGGCCACTATTTCTGGACACCTGCTCATCCCTGAAGAGAGAGAAGTTTGGAAGGAGGACAGAGGGGAGTCTCTTGATGCCTGCCTGTTGCATCCCAACCTGCCCACAGAGTGAGTCACTTCGGCCTTGTGTGGAGGCCCTGGCTTCTTTGGAGTCTGTTTTTCTTTTGCTGAGCTTCTCCTATCCAAACAGAATGGCCTTACAACATGCTTTCTGGTCCTTAATGCTATACCCATGCAATTTGTAACTATTACAGTTCTGTAAGTGAGAATTGATCACATGATTGAACAACTGTATTTCTAAAATATGTTATGAAATAACTTCTTTTTACTAATACTAATAAAGTCTTTCTACTTTTTCAAACTGTTTCTAAGGGCAAATTACAAAACACATGGTGCTGTACTGCTTCAGAGCAATCCCACATTTGATAGCCAGTGCAGAAACAACATTCCATCCTACAGCATTAGCTAGTTCAGAGGTACCAGACGTGTATCTGGATGTGGCTGTTGTGCATAACTGGGGCTGAGGGATCAGAAGTTACAGCTCCACTCTTGGAGACCACAGAACTAAAATGGAAAGATAAAATAGTTGCAGGGCAATTGTTCTGTGTGCCTGAAGCAGGGACCGATTTATGGGGGAGAGATTTAACAGTTAAATGAGGATTACAGCTGCAAGTCTGTGAAACAGATATCAGGGGTCAATGAATGTGTTAACAGCTGTGATGAAGAAGAAATGAATCCAAAGGTGTGGGCAGGGGAAGGAAATCGGGGTGGACTCACAATTTTCCCTTACAAATAACTGCCCAAGGAGGGAGTGGAGCTGTGAAACAGCAACAATATCCCATAGCCTTAGAAGGGAGAGTGGGTCTAAAAGCTGTAACACAGACAGTGCTTAAGGATGGTCTTCTGGAACCTTGTCTGTGGCCTTATAACACCCCAATCCTGTCGGCACGGAAGGCAGACGGCACGTATCGGCTGGTGCAAGATGTAAGGAAATGACTGAACCCGTTCTCAAAAGACAGCCTGTGGTTCCTAACCCCTATACCCTAATGAGTCAGATCCCACACGGACAGCAGTGGTTTGGTGTGAGAGACCTCAAAGATGCTTTCCGGACAGCCTTTGGACTCAGAGAGAAATGGCTGCGTTTGTATGAGGACACATTGTAATCCTATCGTGATTCGTGATGATACTGTAGATACTGGAACTCGTGCTAATCCTTGTCTTTGCAGCATTTGAAGCAAGCAACTGGTGCTGCTGTCATGCAGAAAGCTCCCTTCCAACCACTCAGCAAGCATTTGGATGAGACAGCTTCCTGCTGGGAGCCCTCCGACATCACTGCTGCCTCCTCCAGAACCATACCTGCAGATGCTTCAGAGCTCTTCAGCATGGACTTCCTTCCTCCCATCAGCAGCTGCTCCTGCACTGACCTTCATTCACACTGGGATACCATCTGCTTCCAGCAGGAGCTGACCTGCGAGACAGAGAAAGGAAACGTGGGATGAGCACCAATGCAGAAGCACAAGGCTGTGTCACCACCACGTCTTGCAGCCTTGGGAAGTCAGCTGCAACTGCAGCCTTGGTCAGAATTACAACGGGCACCGTAAATTAAGTGTGACCTCTGAAGTTGTTGCCATGATCAGAAATAGACGCTGAAATCGCTCACATAACTGTCGGTGGTTCCCTCCAAATTCTTTTGCTTTGGGGAACAGATGGACTCGGAATGGAAGGACACGAGAAAAAGGACATCTGTTTGAGCTCAGCAGACTTGAGAGGTGGGCCTGGGTGAACCTCATGAGGTTCAGCACAGCCAAGTGCAAGGTTTGGCATTTGGGCCGGAGGAATCCCAGGCATTCTTTTGTCATCGTGGTGGTTTCCAATAGACCCCAACAATGAGACATCAGGTCGCCGTGTGGGCTCCTGGGTGACACTGCCATTTCCCAGCCATTGCAGCCTAGGGGCAAATAAAGTAAAATACTTCAGAAAGATCTCACACTGATTGCATATTTTACTGTTCTTTTACACAAAACAGAAGGGGAGGGCAGCAGATGCATGCAGCTGCATCAACACCCAGGCTGCTAAAGGAATGGAAAGACAGAAACATCAAATATCAATGCCTTATTCTAATGCAAGGAGGGAAGCTTCTATCAATGTTACTTTTTATCATTTAAAATGAGCAGTTGGCACTCTTAAAGGAAAATCCTAGGCCCCAGGTTCTGACAGTGTGGCAATCTGGACTCAGCTGTGACTGATCCAAACAGTCTGTTCCAGATTTTAACATCCCTTCTATGCATTCACAAGTTTTCTCTCTTGACTTCCCCTTACAGCCGTTAGATGCCAGCAAAACATCCCACAAACACTCCTTAACTCTGTGCACACAGGCACCCATCCAACCAGAGCCATCAGTCATTCCCAGCCATGCGCTCTTCCTCCAATCATGGTCAGCATCACACGGCCGTCACGCAGCTCACTTGACTCAGTTTTTCTCTTCTTTCTGGAGGTGTCCTTGCTTCTCAGCCTTACCTTCTCGTGATGTTTATCTCGCTCTGCAGCTCCTGCTCTGAATAGGCTTTCTTGGATTCCCGCATGACAGGCACAAAATGCAGCCACAGCCCCTGCCACCAAGGTCAGCTCTTCAGCACACATTACCTGAGGAGCACTTGGCAACTCCTGCAACCTGAGCAGTGCCAGGAAGACTGTTTCACTTCTGCTTCTCCTGGCTCAGAAATTCATTTTCCTACCTAGAAAATGGAAAAAGAAAAGAAAGAAAAAAAATCCTGACATTAGCAGACACAATTGATACTATGGAATTCTGGAAGGCAAGGGATTTGCCCTCTATGATGAGAAGTTGAGTGCAAAGAACTAAGAAGAGCCATGAGCAGGTTGTGAACTTGTGGGTAAAATTAGGAAGTGCAGCAGTGCAGGGCTTCTGGAGGTGAGGGTCTGCTACAGCCGCCTGGAAAGAGAGCCTGTTGGTGGGAGCTGCTTACTGCAGCCAGCAGAAGCATCGCACTCACTGACTCTCATCCTGATGGGGGATTCCAGTCAGTCTGGGAAATCAGCATGGCTGGCTGCAAGCAATCTGACAGACTCCTGGAGTGCAGTGAGAATCACTCTGTGGTGCAGGCATTGGGCACAGCAAGCAGAAGGGAAGCATTGCTGGACATGGTGCACACCAGGGGTTACGACAGGAGGCGGTCAGGGCTGCAGTGACCATGCCCTCCTTGAGTTGGTGATCTCAAGGAATGCGGGCCTGGCAGGAAGCAAAGGCAGGAGCCTGAACTTCAGGAGAGCCAGCTGCAGGCTGTTCCAGGAATTCTTGGACGAGATCCTCTGGACAACTGTTTGTAGGGGCAAAGGGATGGAAAAGAGCTGGTCACTTTCTCAGAAAAAAACTTGCTCAGGTTGCACGCTGAGCTGCAGGAGAGGAAGGGGAGGAGGTGCCAGCACGGCTCTGCACGATGCTCTGCCACACTGGGCAGCTTGATCATGGCTCAGCAGTGGGATTCGACGTGGAGAAGGGGAGAAGGAAATCAAGGATGGGAGGGAACCATCAGACACAGCCGGTGAGTGTCTGTGAAGTCTTGCAGACCCAGAGATTCCCATGTTGTTTCTGCTTTTGTAGCATTTGTGTGCTGCAGGGTGAGCAAAAGGTTCTGCTGCTTGATTCTTCTGCAGGAGCCGCCTAAAAGGGAAATGGCCACTGAGCTGCAGACCAAGCAGTACTGCCTGACGTTGGCCAGGGGGAGCTTCTCCTGCCGCAGTGTGCTGATGACAGGTCTGGAGATGATCTGCAGGGCCAGTTCGTAGATGGGAGCCAGGAAAGGACATGATGGGAGGAGGGAGGTGTTAAGCAACATCCAAGGCATCAAAATGCATCAGAAGGCCCTGAAAAGCATCACAAAGCCACAGCCAGGAAGCTTGGGAGTATCATGAGCAGCATCCAGGATGCGAGAGATTATTTGCTACCATGCCAAATGGTAGCAGAGCTCCCCCTGCAGACATCCCAAAGCCAGACAAAACAGGAACAAACCCGGAGCTGAGCTGCATGCACCCCACAGCCACAGCATTGCAAGCTGGGGTGCCTTGCTGTGTGCTGCATTCATCCCAGTCCGTGTGAATGAAGACTCTGGAGGCAGTCAAGGCGTTGGTTGAGCACAAGATTCCTTTTATTATTATATAAAGGACAGGAGGGTGTGAGAGGTCCACGGTGAAGATGGGACTCATCCTGTCTTGTCATGGAGAGAGTGGCTCAGAGCTCTCAGTGCTGCTGTCCGGTGCCTGGGACTGGAGGCCTGATTGAAAGTCCCCCTGCAAGAGGCTCTGCTCCTCTTCACTGATGCTGACCTGCTCCTGCATGGAGGTGCTGCTGTCGGGGCACTCACACTGTGCTTCAGATGGGCTGCACTGCAGAGACTCTGGGTTAAAATCCACACTTGTGACTGTGGTGTCTGGGAGGCTCAGGTCAGCAACTTCAGCAGAGCCAGGTGTAATGAGAGCATGGACTTCGATGAGCTCCTTCTCTCCATTAATGTTGTTAGATGGAAGGCTGCTATTAGAACTGCAGCAACTTGTGCTTCCTATGAGCTCTCCACTGATGGAAGCACACAGAGCATCCTCGCTACTTGCCCTGGATCTTATGGCTTGGCAAGGGCTCGATTCACCTAGAAAGGATACACAGGGGTTAGTGTCAAACTTTCACAAGCTGAATTACGACAGTGGTACTTGATCAGGGGTGAAGATTTAGGCACGGGATTGAACGCTAGAAAGAGATACATGTGCAGAGCAAGCTTGAATTCTATGCTCCTGAAAAGCAGGGATTTGGAAGCTGCATTTGCACCCTTACCTGCCAGGACTACCACTGCTGTTTCTGAGGGCTGCCTGGCATTGCGCTGCAGTTGGCGTTTGCTGCCAGAGGATGGCTTCCTGAGGCTGAAGCAGCAACACCAACTGCTAGCTGGTGATTCCTCAGTCTTGCTGGGTGGATTTTGTCTGGAGAGAGAGAACAGCCAATGCTGTGAGTCGTGCGTGGTGCAGGGTGAGGGAAGAGCAGCACTGAGCTCTTGGCAGCAGTTGCTTGTTCCTAGCACTGCCTGGTTTCTGCAGGAAAACACAAAAACCCACCCAAACAATGATGCTAGGTGGTGGAAAAGAAAGTCCTCTTTACCTGTCAGATGGAAAGTCGATGACTGTGTGGAATTTGCCCTGCCCAGCTGCAGGGCTTTCTTCCACTTCAATGTCCCTGCTGCTCTCTGTTACCACAGAAGAGGTGCTGTGGCCTCGCCTCTGTGCCTGTGCCTCCTCCAGGCTGAGCAGCTTTGTGGCAGCAGAAGAGACCCCCACAGACTTGGGCCCTGGGAGAGAATTGTGCCCTGTCAGGGAAAACCACAGGTAAGAGCGAGGATCAGAAAGCAGCAGCACAGCCACCAGAGTTCTGGGGGAGGTGCTGTATTTTTCTCAGGCTTGCTTATCCGAGCCACTGGAAGAAGAGGAGCTCAAAATAACCATGTGGGAAGAGGTGTGTTTATGGCAAAGGACACGGTCATCATTAAGAGCAGCTTACTGTATCAAAATAGGCAAGGAAAAACCCAAGGAAATGGGGGCAGGGAACTGAGAAAGCTTCGCTGCCACACTTGCATCAAGCTTTTCCTGCGTGCAAACCATAATAATGACGGTTTCCTCCTTGTGAAGTTTGGGCTTGGACATTCTCAGCATCCAGCAACAGGATGCCATACCCTAATGGAAGTCCAGAAGTCTGCTGTCCCCTTGATGGTAAAAGAGTATCTCAAACATCCTGGAGAAGGCCTGCATTTGGTCAAGGTGTCAGGTCAAGATCAAGCTAATGGAGGAAGACACTCACCTGCTGCATCTGCAATGTCTGCTCCGGATTTGGAGCCGAAGAGGACGTCGGTGTGGTTGATGATGAATTCCACCACATCCGACTGCGTCTGCAGCTCCATGCAGGCAGCTCTTCCGCTGGCGCAGGCAGACTCGTTCTGCTGTGATCTGTAGAAAAGGCAGATTTTAGAAGTCATTTCTCCAAGACCGTTTCCCTGAGTCTGAATTGTTGCAGCCAAAAGCTGTCAGCTGAGGCTCTGGAGACTTCCGCAGTGGGCAATCAGTGATGCCACTGCAGAAATTCCCCTGGATGATCAAGGACACGTCAGTCCCATCTCAACAAGACTGCAGAAATTGTCACCTAGACATTGTGCCCGTGGGGATGGAGAACAGCTCAGGCTCCTGCTCTTCTGTCAGCCAAAGATTTTACAGGAGAAGAGCACATTTGATGGAGAAAAAGGGAGCACTGTTTTTTTTTTTTAATGGAGAACAGATGTAAGCGTTGTGTTGAAACAGAACCAGCAGTTTACCTTAAGAGGTTTGGAGCCCACACAATGGCTAGGTTCTTGGCATGCATGTTTGTGATGGTGGAGCTCCCAGCCAGACACGCCAAGTGTCTCATCAGGAACTCCAGTGTCCTGGAAAACAAGAGAGGCAAACGTTCAGCACCAACGAGCATGCCGTGCTGCAATTCAGAAAGCAAACCTCCATTCATGCTACTTCTTGTGATTGCTACTGTCACCGAAGATGAAGTAGATCCAACTTGACTGAGTGCCACGCTGCAGCACCAAGCCCCAGCACAGCACAGCCGCAGCCATCAGCTGCACCAAGCGTGCCCCCGTGCCCAGGAACTGACCCCATAAAGTAAGCCCATGGAGCCTTCAACCCTTCAGCATACACAGGCATCGTGTTGCCGGCGTGAGACAGAGCCTGGAACCGCATCGTTGCCCTCTGCAATGCAGCAGGGCTGAGCTCAGCAGGCTGAGGGCAGCACTGACCTGTAGTGAGGAGCGGGCAGCTGCTGGATGACGTCCTGCATTCTGAGCAGCCGCTCCTCCTCTGTAGCGGCACCAACAGCATCCTGGAGTAGTGCAGAAAGGGAGCGAGACACCAATCAGGCTAGTACACCACTGCGAGTAAACCTCGTGGGGCTGACAGCAAAAGGGCCTCCGAGCTGGGGCACTGCTGCAGCCATCTGCCAAGAGGCCCAGGAAGAGGGAAATGAAAGACGTGGCCTTGTGCTTACCGAGAACTTGCCGTACAGCTGGTGGGTGAGCAGAGGGTTCGGGAGCTCCCTGAAGTACATCTTGCAGAGGGAGCTCACGCTGTGAATGTCACGGACGGTGAGCTCAGGAATCTGCTCCGACTCAAATTCCTGCCTGGAGAGAGGGACGCAAACCCGGTTGAGCGAGAGGAAGGCAAGCCCAAAGCCACACCAGATGCACTCAGGCTGTGTCAGTCGCAGCACTCTTACCGCAGTCTCTGGATGTTGGACGCGACGCCGGACAGGCGGTATATCCCCTGCACCACGCCGTGCTGCTCAATGAACTCAGCGCAGCTCTGGAGGACCTGGGGGACTGAAGAACACGTGCCAGCCGTCAGTGGAGCTCCTGATTCAATCGTGCTGCAGGCTGTGCTTCACATCCCATCCACTAAGCCCAGCCAGGCTTGGCTGAAGCAAATACAGATGTGCTTGTCTCTTAGGAGCATCCGCCTCACTTTATCCTTCAGCCATCAACTCCCATTACACGTGTCTCCACGGCTATCAGCCTGCCCCCTGCTAGATATGAGCTCCCTTTCATCTTCTTTAGATGCCCAGCAGAGGAAGATCTCAGGAATGGGCAGCTCCTTACCATCACGACCGGAGTGGAGAAGATGCTCTCCCAGGTCACCGCCAAACACCCTTTCCTTCTCCACCTCCCGCTCGGTTGGTTTCTTTGGGCGGGCCTTCACCAAGGAACGAAGGAAGGTGAGGATCTTGCTGCGTTTCTTGGGCACTGCACAACAAAAGGAAGAAACCAGGTCATTTCAGGTCTGGCTCCGTTGGACGAGGCCGAGCACAGCACATTCTACAGAGCACGTCAGAACGGGAAGAACATTACCAACCAGTACATACAAAAAGGGATTTTCCCCATCTCTGGAGGAGCCCAAGGCCAGGTTGGATGGGGTCCTGGGCAGCCTGATCTAGTCTCACATAAACTGTGGGGGCTGGGAGACCATCCTGAGGCGGGAGGGTTGGAGCATGATGATCCATGAGGTTCCTTCCATCCCAAGCCATTCCATGAGAGTTCTATAGTTTCCCCAAGTCCAGTCATAAACACAGGAGGATTGGGCCAAATCCCTGCCCCATGGTGTGCATAAAGAATCATCAACCCAGAGGACAATGTGGCATGGATAAAGGAGGTACTAAACATGGAACACACCCCAAAAAAGACTTCATTTTGCTTCCCCACACCATCAAATGTAACATCCCTACCTGGCTTTGGCACAGAGTTGATGAGTGCCTCAGGAATGTTCTTATTAATGAGTTCTACACACTCCCCTGGGAAAAATCCCACCTGTAACAAGAAGAAAAGAGAAACCAACTATTGCATGCAGCACTTCTCAGATCTGAACTGTTAAACCAAAAGCCACGTAACATTTCCCTCGGAACGTGCTTGCCTGACGTTCCATAAGACTATCCAGCAGAAAATGGCCATAGTTCACAGCATAAAGGTAATAATTTTTCAACATTTGCAGCCAAAGGCAAGGTCCTCTGACACCGACACAGGGAAACTGTTTACGTCCATTAGGCATGCTGTGCAGGCAGAGCAGCTCTAAGCTGAGATTCCTGCCTCTACTGAAGTTGCACTCTCCAGTCTGAAGCTTGTGCCTACCTGGAAGCCGAGCTTGCCTCTCCACCAGGGGGTCAGCTCCTTTGGTGGCATGTCGATGACACACACGATGTCTCCCACCTGCAAGAGATTGCAACGTCAATCCCAGCTTCAGCACAGCTGGGAGGAAAGCACAGCTCAAATGACTGCATTCTTCTGCACTGCCAAACATCGCCGAGCCTGAGAGCACTTGCACCAGTGCAGCTCTGAAGGCATTTGCCATTGTAAAATTGAGCAACAAGGAACGCCTTGAACTGCTTACCTCAAAGGAGAGTTCATCCGCTGCCTGGGCAACGTATCTCTTAATAGCATGGGCAGCAGCAATAGCTGGAACATTCACAGGTACCACCTCATGGTCTAGCAGGGGCTTCCCCTTGTTCTCAGCCTGAAACAGAGAGCACAGGCCACGGTGAGGAGCTGGGAACCAACAAGGAGGACTTCAAGGTGAGGAGCACATCTGCAGAGAAAGCTGCAGGAAATGCACTCGGTCCTTATCATGGGCACTTCAGAAGGAACTGCAAGTCTAATAACGGCTGTTTCTCTCCCTGGTGTGCAGCAGGCACACGCCAGGCAATGCAAAGATGCATCTCTCCCCACCCAGACTAATCAGCAATGGCACTGACGCAGACAGGTGGCCTTGTCCATTTTGCCCCCTCCTTTCCTGCGCTCTTTGTGCAGGAAGGCTGGCTGTTTCAGATGCTAGGAGACCGTGAAGAGGGAAACCAAAGCTACGGCTGCAGTTACAAGGTGCAAACAGTGCCACTGCAAGCACCAAGCAGCTCTCTTGAGCAGTCCAACCAACAGCGAGGCCAAACAGAGCAGAGAATGATTGTTGTTTCTGCAGCCATTTCAAGGGAAAAGTCAGTAGAGGACAAACACAACACCCGAGATGGCTCTGGTACTTTTATAAACTTGCCACTCTTGCACTACTGTCTTGCCACAGAGGAGCTCTCTTGGAAAGCAGGAGAGCACATCTGCGGCTCACTCTGCTGGCTGCAGTCAGGGAACAAAGACCAATCAGAGCTTCATACTCTACCTCTGTCCATGCCAGGTCAGGCCCACAGCTGATCTCGCTGCACGCCACAGCCATCAGCGTAGGTGTGACAAGCTGGAACTGAAAAGAAACACACTTTTATGTTCTCTGTTCACATCTCTGCTGTGCTCCCTACAGCTGTCGGGCACACTCACACAGCCCAAGCACGCCTGCTGGTGTCCCTGGTGATGCTGTGCAGCTCTGCACAAGCTGGGGCTGGGACTCTTTGCCTAAGGGATTGCTTTCCATAAAACCAGCTGGTCACAGCACCACAGACAGCATCCTTCTGAGGGCTGAGCTGCAGAGCACGTGGAGAAAACCCACACGTGACCAGCGTCCCATCAAAGCTGGATGAGGCTGTGTTACTAAACACGGGGCGTCACGGGCTGCTAAAGCATGTGGGGGGACAAAGCATGGCAGGTACCTGGCAAGAGATCAGAACGAGGGAGAGAAATCTCACGAATCCGCAGCCGTTCCTTGTCACTTTGCTCTGATCTTCCACGAGCAAAAGCTGCAGCAGGGAAGCAGGCAGAGGGTGGAGAGAGGAGAGAGAAAGAGCAGGTCAGTTTGCTTCCACGGTTTAGCAAAGACTACGAGGGAAAAACCAAAATCTGCCCTCCCTCAACTTAAAAACTTAAGTTTTCAACTTAAAACCATTTCCCCTTGTCCTGCTGATATCTACCCTTTCAAAGAGTTGATTCCCCTCCTCTTTTTAGGCTCCCTTTAGGTACTGAAGGCTGCCATGAGGTCACCCCACTGCCTTCTTTTCTCCAGGCTGAACAAGCCCAGCTCCCTCAGCCTGTCTTTGCAGGGGAGGTGCTCCAGTCCCCTGATCATCTCTGTGGCTCGCCTCTGGACCCTCTCCAACAGCTCCCTGTCTTTCTGGACACTGTACTGCAGATGGGGCCTCACAAGAGCAGAGCAGGGGGGGACGATCACCTCCCTGTCCCTCATGGCCACCCCTCTGCTGATGGAGATAATGTGATCCTATGAGCTCCGCCAGCCAGCAGTTCTCAGCACTCACTGTCCCCCCGTCTCTCCCACACTGTCTCAGCTTACCTACAAGGTGCTGCACAGGACGGTGTGAAGACAAAGGGACGCAGTCGGTGCACAAGTGCAACAAGCGAGCTGCTCAGTCAGAGCTCCAGCGCTCCAATGAAGGGACGCAGCACGCACTGCTCCTCCCCTCATTCTAGCCCTTATGACATCACTGAGGGCCACCAGGCTGCTCCACCACGACGGACAGGGTGGGGAGGCAAGACCAGTCACAAGGGCAGAAGATTCCAACAGCCCAGCCCAACGTTCTGGAATCAGGGGCTGCTTGGAATTCTACCCCAGCCAAATCCTGGAGAAGCTGGCACGGGGTCGTCATGACCAAAGCGCAGGACCTGGCGCTTGCTCTTGTTGAGCCTCGCACAACTGGCCTCAGTGCATCCCTCTGGAGGGCCTTCCTGCCCTCAGCCAGATGGACGCTTCCTCCCAGCAGCGTACCTTGCAGTGCTGGGCCCATGTCAAATCCACACTAGAGTGGGTTTTGTTACATTCAAGGGCATGTTGCAGCACCCATCTATTTCACCTGGAAGGAAATAAAGCAGGAGATGGGAGAAACACAGAACTACTGCCAGACTGCTTTATCCCTTTCTTAGCCCAACTTCCCTTGCCTCATCCCCTACCCCAACTCCTGGATGATGCCCACGGGCTGATAGTTGGATCTCAAGTCCATAGGACTCCTTTCACAGGGCTCCATCAAAAAGGCTGTCACACTTGTTCCGTACACTCACACTGACCCAGCAGTGGTATCACAGTCACTTAACACACACACAACAACCAAACCCCGAGCATGCACATCCCTTCCTGCGTGACTGCAGCCCACAGCTCCCCTTCACACCTCCGTGGATCTCTGGTGTTTTACACGGATGCAGCCTCGCTGCAGCTCCGTGGCTGTCACACAAGGCCTGCAGGACCTCTTTCTCTGCAAACCCCGTCTGCAGGCATTGGTTCACGAGGTTCACCTCCTGCCCTCCTGAGCAAAAACAAGCACTAAGAACAAGAGCAAAGCACGCTGGACTCGACCTGGCTGGATCCCCAACCCTCAGTCCTGTCAGACGGACCCTGGTGTGGAGACTCATCCCCAAAGCCTGGCTGGACATCAGCACAGGCATCCTTCTTCAAACGCCCCATCCAAGCAGCAAGGGATCAAAGCGTTGGCACAGCTGAAACAGAAATGCTGTGTGAGTTTCCTGTTAGCACTGAGCAGGAACAAATCTACCGCTGAGCAGCAGGATGTGAGACAAGCAGCAGCAGACACCCAACCTGCAGAACCAGCTCGTTTGGGGTCGGTCCAGATGTTTGTCTGCTCCCTTCCCTGGCCCAGGCCAAGCTTGTGAGCTGCTCCTCCTTGGTGCAGGGGGAAATGGTGCAGATGTCATGTGGTGGCTATGCACAGCATGCCTTTTACTTGCTTTTCCTATCTCCATCTTCCATTAGCAAACAGCATCTCCAGCCTCCAGAGATCACTGAGTCCAACCCCTGCACAACAGTGAAAAAAAAGATATGATAAGGGGTACTTAAAGCACAGCATCTGTAATCAGATCAGACTCCTGCACTGTGAAGACTTCCATGAGTATTCCTGCAGAGTGCATCACTTAGTCTCTCTTTAGCCTTGTGTTCATGGTTTTCCTGTAAGAGCTTGTCTAAACACTGCCTATAATCGTGGTTATGCTAGAAGCATTTGGATTTATTGATCCTCAGTGTGATTTCAGTAACAAATCCAGATGCTTTTTTGTTAAGGGCAGCTTTCAATTTCTCAACTGAAATTTCAATATTGCATTAGGTGTTGACAACCACGGGGCTGCAGTACAGAGAATTACAGGGAGATTAATTTCTCCATCTCCATTCTCCTAGACATTTATGATTACAGTGATGTAGTTATATACAAAGTTGCAAGATACCAAAGCTAGAATAACCTCTTGGTGCAGCAGGATGTCTGGAGCCCAAGTGCAGAGTCTCAGTGTTGCAAAGCCTTGAAGAGGTGCACGGTATGTGCTGGGGCTGATGACACAGACCCTGGAGCAAGGCCAGTGTGATGTTAGAAACTTGACCAGCAGCTGATCTGTTGTCAGCCATTTCTGGACACAAACGGGATCTGGTCGACTTAGGACATGACCTTTGGGCTGGAGAGCAACTCCCCGAGGAATCACACAGCCACTGCAGACCGTTGGCAAGAACCCCATACCAAAACAGCTCATCTGCAATCAGTTTTTAATCTGTGCAGCAGTGATTGGAACAGGCGCACGCTCTCTGCAATTGCAGGAATGTTCACAAGTGGAATGGACATCACCTGTGTGCTCCAGCTCTTCTGTGTGCATGCTAGGAGCAGTGATCCCCCTGCACCCAGGGCTGCAATAAAGTCCTGTGGGCTTTCTAACCTGCCAACCAGCAGCCCAGGCTGCCCAGAGCCACATCCAGCCTGGCCTTGGATGCCTGCAGGGATGGGGCATCCACAGCCTCCCTGGGCAACCTGTTCCAGTGCCTCACCACCCTCTGGCTGAAAAACTTCCTCCTCACATCCAACTCTCCTCTTTTTCTGGCACACAAAGAGAAAATGAAAACCAGGTGTGTTTCCCTGCCCATGGCAAACACCAGCCTTTCCATCCTTACAGTCATCCTGTCATCACCACTAATTGAAACAACATCCCACTCACCTTTGCCATGTCTGGCAGAGGTTGCAGCTCTTCCTATTGCATCCCTCTCACTTTCAAGTCAAGAGCTCCTGTGTCACACAAGGAAAAGCAATCTTTTACCTGCTGTGCCATGCTCATGCCAGCAGCAATGCAGATGCCAGCAGCTGATGCCCACAAGGACAGCCAGCCTGGACTTATTTTCATTACATATTTTGTCCTGATGTCCTTCTAGAAGCTTGGAAATTTCTCCCTCTGAGCAGAAGAGGGCAGGAGAGTACCAAGGTGAGGGCACGCTCTCCCCTGTTTATCTGGCACTCAAAGAGAAAGAGAAGATGAAAACCAGATGTGTTTCCCTGCCCATGCCAAACACCAGCCTTTCCATCCTTACAGTCCATCCTGACATCAGCACGAATTGAAACAACATCCCACTCACCTTTGCCATGTCTGCCAGAGGTTGCAGCTCTTTCTATTGCATCCCTCCAGCTGTCAAGTGAAGAGCTCCTGTGTCACTCATGGAAAAGCAATCTTTTACCTGCTGTGCCATGCTCATGGCAGCAGCAATGCAGATGCCAGCAGCTGATGCCCACAAGGACAGCCAGCCTGGACTTATTTTCATTACATATCTTTGTCCTGATGTCCTTCTAGAAGCTTGGAAATTTCTCCCTCTGAGCAGAAGAGGGCAGGAGAGTACCAAGGTGAGGGCACACTCTCCCCTGTTTATCTGGCACTCAAAGAGAAAGAGAAAATGAAAACCAGATGTGTTTCCCTGCCCATGCCAAACACCAGCCTTTCCATCCTTACAGTCCTTCCCGACATCAGCACGAATTGAAACAACATCCCACTCACCTTTGCCATGTCTGCCAGAAGTTGCAGATCTTTCTATTGCATCCCTCTTGCTTTCAAGTCAAGAGCTCCTGTGTCACACAAGGAAAAGCAATCTTTTACCTGATGTGCCATGCTCATGGCAGCAGCAATGCAGATGCCAGCAGCTGATGCCCACAAGGACAGCCAGCCTGGACTTATTTTCATTACATATCTTTGTCCTGATGTCCTTCTAGAAGCTGGAACATTTCACCATCTCAGCCGAGGAGGGCAGGAGGGGTCCAAGTTGCAGGCACACTCTCCTCTTTTTCTGGCACCCAAAGAGAAGATGAAAACCAGCTGTGTTTCCCTGCCCATGGCAAACACCAGCCTTTCCATCCTTACAGTCCTTCCTGACATCAGCACTAATTGAAACAACATCCCACTCACCTTTGCCATGTCTGGCAGAGGTTGCAGCTCTTTCTATTGCATCCCTCTAGCTGTCAAGTCAAGAGCTCCTGTGTCACACAAGGAAAAGCAATCTTTTACCTGCTGTGCCATGCTCATGGCAGCAGCAATGCAGATGCCAGCAGGTGATGCCCACAAGGACAGCCAGCCTGGACTTATTTTCATTACATATCTTTGTCCTGATGTCCTTCTAGAAGCTGGAACATTTCACCATCTCAGCCGAGGAGGGCAGGAGGGGTCCAAGTTGCAGGCACACTCTCCTCTTTTTCTGGAACACAAAGAGAAGATTAAAACCAGATGTGTTTCCCTGCCCATGCCAAACACCAGCCTTTCCATCCTTACAGTCCATCCTGACATCAGCAGCAATGGAAACAACATCCCACTCACCTTTGCCATGTCTGGCAGAGGTTGCAGCTCTTTCTATTGCATCCCTCCAGCTGTCAAGTGAAGAGCTCCTGTGTCACTCATGGAAAAGCAATCTTTTACCTGCTGTGCCATGCTCATGCCAGCAGCAATGCAGATGCCAGCAGCTGATGCCCACAAGGACAGCCAGCCTGGACTTATTTTCATTACATATCTTTGTCCTGATGTCCTTCTAGAAGCTTGGAAATTTCTCCCTCTGAGCAGAAGAGGGCAGGAGAGTACCAAGGTGAGGGCACACTCTCCCCTGTTTATCTGGCACTCAAAGAGAAAGAGAAGATGAAAACCAGATGTGTTTCCCTGACCATGGCAAACACCAGCCTTTCCATCCTTACAGTCCTTCCTGACATCAGCACTAATTGAAACAACATCCCACTCACCTTTGCCATGTCTGGCAGAGGTTGCAGCTCTTTCTTTTGCATCCCTCTAGCTTTCAACTACAGAGCTCCTGTGTGACACAAGGAAAAGCAATCTTTTACCTGCTGTGCCATGCTCATGCCAGCAGCAATGCAGATGCCAGCAGCTGATGCCCACAAGGACAGCCAGCCTGGACTTATTTTCATTACATATCTTTGTCCTGATGTCCTTCTAGAAGCTGGAACATTTCACCATCTCAGCCGAGGAGGGCAGGAGGGGTCCAAGTAGCAGGCACACTCTCCTCTTTTTCTGGAACACAAAGAGAAGATGAAAAGCAGATGTGTTTCCCTGCCCATGGCAAACAACAGACTTTCCATCCTTACAGTCCATCCTGACATCAGCAGCAATGGAAACAACATCCCACTCACCTTTGCCATGTCTGGCAGAGGTTGCAGCTCTTTCTATTGCATCCCTCCAGCTCTCAAGTGAAGAGCTCCTGTGTCACTCATGGAAAAGCAATCTTTTACCTGCTGTGCCATGCTCATGGCAGCAGCAATGCAGATGCCAGCAGCTGATGCCCACAAGGACAGCCAGCCTGGACTTATTTTCATTACATATCTTTGTCCTGATGTCCTTCTAGAATCTGGAACATTTCTCCATCTCAGCAGAAGAGGGCAGGAGGGGTCCAAGGTGAGGGCACACACTCCTCCATTTATCTAGCACTGAAAAATTAAGACAAAATGAAAACAGATGTGTTTCCCTGCCCATGCCAAACACCAGCCTTTCCATCCTTACAGTCCTTCCCGACATCAGCAGCAATGGAAACAACATCCCACTCATCTTTGCCATGTCTGGCCGAGGTTGCAGCTCTTTCTATAGCATCCCTCTAGCTTTCAAGTCAAGAGCTCCTGTGTCACACAAGGAAAAGCAATCTTTTACCTGCTGTGCCATGCTCATGCCAGCAGCAATGCAGATGCCAGCAGCTGATGCCCACAAGGACAGCCAGCCTGGACCTATTTTCATTACATATCTTTGTCCTGATGTCCTTCTGTATGCTGGAACATTTCTCCATCTCAGCAGAAGAGGGCAGGAGGTTTCCAAGGTGAGGGCACACTCTCCCCTGTTTATCTGGCACTCAAAGAGAAAGGGAAAATGAAAACCAGATGTGTTTCCCTGCCCATGGCAAACACCAGCATTTCCATCCTTACAGTCCTTCCTGACATCAGCAGCAACTGAAACAACATCCCACTCCCCTTTGCCATGTTTGGCAGAGGTTGCAGCTCTTTCGATTGCATCCCTCCTGCTTTCAAGTCAAGAGCTCCTGTGTCACACAAGGAAAAGCAATCTTTTACCTGCTGTGCCATGCTCATGCCAGCAGCAATGCAGTTGCCAGCAGCTGATGCCCACAAGGACAGCCAGCCTGGACTTATTTTCCTTACATATCTTAATCCTGATGTCCCTCTTGAAGCTCGAACATTTCTCCATCTCAGCAGAAGAGGGCAGGAGGGGTGCAAGGTGAGGTCACACTCTGCTCTTTATCTGGCACTCAAAGAGAAAGAGAAAATGAAAACCAGATGTGTTTCCCTGCCCATAGCAAACACCAGCCTTTCCATCCTTAAAGTCTTCCTGACATCAGCACTAATTGAAACAACATCCCACTCACCTTTGCCATGTCTGGCCGAGGTTGCAGCTCTTTCTATAGCATCCCTCTAGCTTTCAAGTCAAGAGCTCCTGTGTCACACAAGGAAACGCAATTTTTTCCTGCTTTGCCATGCTCATTGCACAGAAGTCCAGATGCCAGCAGCTGATGCCCACAAGGACAGCCAGCCTGGACTTATTTTCATTAGATATCTTTGTCCTGATGTCCTTCTAGAAGCTGGAACATTTCTCCCTCTGAGCAGCAGAGGGCAGGAGGGTTCCATGGTGAGGGAACACACTCCCCTGTTTATCTGGCACTCAAAGAGAAAGACAAAATGAAAACCAGATGTGTTTCCCAGCCCATGGCAAACACCAGCCTTTCCATCCTTAAAGTACTTCCTGACATCAGCACTAATTGAAACAACATCCCACTCACCTTTGCCATGTCTGGGAGAGGTTTCAGCTCTTTCTATTGCATCCCTCTAGCTTTCAAGTCAAGAGCTCCTCTGTCACACAAGGAAAAGCAACCTTTTACCTGCTTTGCCATGCTCATGGCAGCAGCAATGCAGATGCCAGCAGCTGATGCCCACAAGGGCAGCCAGCCTGGACTTATTTTCATTACATATCTTTGTCCTGATGTGCTTCTAGAAGCTGGAACATTTCTCCATCTCAGCAGAATAGGGCAGGAGAGTTCCAAGGTGAGGGCACACTCTCCCCTGTTTATCTGGCACTCAACGTGAAAGAGAAAATGAAAACCAGATGTGTTTCCCTGCCCATGGCAAACACCAGCCTTTCCATCCTTACAGTCCTCCTGCCATCAGCACTAATTGAAACAAAATCCCACTCACCCTTGCCATGTTTGGCAGAGGTTGCAGCTCTTTCTATTGCATCCCTCTAGCTTTCAATCAAGAGCTCCTGTGTCACACAAGGAAAAGCAATCTTTTACCTGCTGTGCCATGCTCATGGCAACACCTATGCAGATGCCAGCAGCTGATGCTTACAAGGACAACCAGCCTGGACTTATTTTCATTACATATCTTTGTCCTGATGTTCTTCTAGAAGCTGGAACATTTCTCCATCTCAGCAGAAGAGGGCAGGAGAGTTCCAAGGTGAGGCCACACTCTCCCCTGTTTATCTGGAACTCAAAGAGAAAGAGAAAATGAAAACCAGATGTGTTTCCCTGCCCATGGCAAACACCAGCATTTCCATCCTTACAGTCCTTCCTGACATCAGCACTAATTGAAACAACATCCCACTCACCTTTGCCATGTCTGACAGAGGTTGCAGCTCTGTCTATTGCATCCCTCTAGCTTTCAAGTCAAGAGCTCCTGTGTCACACAAGTAAAAGCAATCTTTTACCTGCTTTGCCATGCTCATGGCAGCAGCAATGCAGATGCCAGCAGCTGATGCCCACAAGGGCAGCCAGCCTGGACTTAATTTCATTACATATCTTTGTCCTGATGTCCTTCTAGAAGCTGGAACATTTCTCCATGTCATCAGAAGAGGGCAGGAGGGGTCCAAGGTGAGGGCACACTCTGCTCTTTTTCTGGCAGTTAAGGAGAAAGGGAAGATGAAAACCAGATGTCTTTCCCAGCCCATGGCAAACACCAGCCTTTCCATCCTTACAGTCCTTCCCGACATCAGCAGCAATGGAAACAACATCCCACTCACCCTTGCCATGTCTGGCAGAGGTTGCAGCTCTTTCTATTGCATTCCTCTAGCTTTCAAGTCAAGAGCTCCTGTGTCACACAAGGAAAAGCAATCTTTTACCTGCTATGCCATGCTCATTGCAGCAGCACCAATGCAGATGCCAGCAGCTGATGCCCACAAGGACAGCCAGCCTGGACTTATTTTCATTACATACCTTTGTCCTGATGTCCTTCTAGAAGCTGGAACATTTCACCATTTCAGCAGAAGAGGGCAGGAGGCGTCCAAGGTTAGGGCACACTCTCCACTTATTCTGGCACACAAAGAGAAAGAGAAGATGAAATCCAGATGTGTTTCCCTGCCCATGGCAAACACCAGCCTTTCCATCCTTACAGTCCTTCCTCACATCAGCACTAATTGAAACAACATCCCACTCACCTTTGCCTAATCTGGCAGGGAGGTGATGCTGTTTCTATTATACCCCTCTGGCTTTGAATTCTCCAGTGCTTGTGTCACCCAAGGATATGCAAGATTCCACCTGTTCTGCCATTCCCATAGCAACAACTATGCAGATGTCAGTAGCTGATGCCCACAAGGACAGCCAGCCTGGACTTATTTTCATTACATATCTTTGTCCTGAAGTCCTTCTAGAAGGTTGAACACTTCTCCATCTCAGCTGCAATGTTCAAAAAAGGTCCAAGTTTAGGGCACACTCTCCTCATGGCCTCTTGCACTCAAAGACAAAGGGAAAATGAAAACCAGAAGTGTTCCTTTGCCCATTGCAGACACTAGCCTTTCCATCCTGACAGTCCTTCCTACAATCACCTGGAATTGAAACAACATCCCCCACATCTCTTTTTTGAACTTATTCATGCATGAATAATAATAATGAGAATTTTTCTGTAAATCTTATTTCTGCATGGAAACGATCAGATAACCGGAGCTTTTTTCTCTTAAACAATCCAGGAAATTTGCATTGCTTATCTATGTACGCAAAATGTTTTGTCCTTTCATCTCAAATATCAATTCATCTAGCAAAATAATATAGAAAAATATTTACACTCATTTTTGGACATAGATTACTTCTGGTCAAGTGGGAAAGAATCCCTAAGCTGCAATCATGAAATTCTTTTATCAGCTTTTTTGATTTAGCCAGTGTTACTAAAAGGGAAATAAGACACAGGCTTTTTATAGCAGCTGCCAATTTAAGAGTGATAATAAGTTTTATTATTCTTGGCTAAGATCAAACTCCTGCATTCCAGGTTTATCTCCAGGTCCTAAAGTATAATTAACAGTTTTGGATAGCCACATTATTATATAGCAATATTGTCTTCCTGCAAGGAATTTCATTGTTTTGACACGTGCCACAGGTTGTTAATAGATTGCCTGATTACCATTTATTTTTTTTATTGGCTTATGATGACTACAGAAAATTATACAGCAGCACCATAAAAACTTTAAATCCTATCCCATGTATCTGCACTCATACGAAAATAATATTGGAAAGCATTGGTGAAACTAAGATTACAAATTAAAGCAGAGGACAATTTCAGTGAAAGCCTGCAGGTTTTACAGCTCTGCCCATTTCAAACCCCTGAAGACATCCACGGGTTTCCTGCTGTGGGACACAGGCACTCACCTGCAGCTCAGCACTGCCTGCTCATGCCTGCGCACACCTTCAGGCTGGAACCAAGGAAATCCTCAGCAAAGACATCAGTACACTTTTGTTATGATGACTTTCCTCAAGAAGCATCAAATATTTCTTCACGAGAAATACTGCAAGTCCCTTTGACACTAGCCCTTATTTTAAATGTTTAGATTTGTGCTTCATTCAGGCGTGCTGTCATTCCCAAAAAGATTTTTATTATTTTGTTTTTCAATCTGAGGAACACAGTGATTTCTGCCTTGTTTACTGACTGTAGGCACAGGAATACTCCTGCACCTTCAGGGAAACAGCAAATCCATCTCTTTCACACCCTGATTCTATCAAGCTCATTCACCTTACAAGGTATTTATTGCAAGCAGCTCTTCCAAAAATGGAGATTAACAGAGCCTGCAACCCAGGACACCTCAGTAAGCCAGTACTTTTCCTCTCCCGAAGGTGTAGGTAGACACAGAGCTGGAACATCTTTTCCAGAGCTGTGTGATGCTATCTCATCTATGTTCCTTTACTGTTGACTCAGTGTCACTTCTTATCTAACCTGGTTGCATCCCAGGATTTCTGGTGCCAAAAATAAACTGTCAGCTTTCATCACTAGTTAAAAGGAAACTGCAATAGGAAAAGCAATTTTTCTGATTTCTCTGTTGATCAGAGATGCTTCATGCAAGCCTGATGCGGTAGAAACAATATCAGCTTTAGAATGACAGTCATTAGAGCAGAATCCTTTCACTGATGAAATCCCACAGTCCTGATTCATACAACACTGACACTGGAGGACACAGTAGTTTAGATGAGAGCGCATTAAAAATGACTAAGTTAAGGTCTCAGAAATAGCAAAGAGTGACAAGTATGAAAAAAAGAGGTTGCAGAAACTGCTTCAGTTTGGCACTCTGGCATAAAGTATGACAACACACAACCTGCCTGTGCAGTTCCAGAAGCAGAAGAAAGCCGTCAACCAAGACTTGTTCTCATCTGCTCTGAAAGTCCACTGGGACAAGGCCACTTTTCTCTGACGTGCTTCCAGAAGTATCACTTCTGAGCACTGTGCCAGGGAGTTACAAGATACTGTTTGTGTGTACAGAGGAGAAAAAGACGTCTGTCTGGAAACAGACTTGGTGAAGGAGAAGCAGCATTTTCCAGAGTACTTCAGAAAGAACTGAGCACTGCCCCAAGAGCTTCAGAGCGGCAGGCTGTCACAGTGTGCCAACCAGCTCAGCTGTGAGTTGGCACTGAAGCTGCACCACAGGGAGAACAAAGCCCCCTGTGCACCCTTGGAGAGCCAAGGGTTGGAGATTCATGAACCTTGAGCTCCTTTCCAACCCGGGCCATGCTGTGATTCTGGGATTCTCACCTTTGCCTCATCTGGCAGAGGGAGGCAGCTCTTTCTCTTGTCTCCCTATGGCTGTCAGGTCACCAGGGCCAGTGTCACACAGGGAACTGCAAACACTGTGTGTGCTGTGCCCTGCCCATGGCAGCACAGAGGCAGCTGCCAGCAGCTGATGCCCACAAGGACAGCCAGCCTGGACTTCCTTTGATTCCTTCCCTTTGGATCAGCGTCCTTCAGGAAGGCGGAACATCTCTCCAGCTGAGCAGCAGAGGACAGCAGGGCTTCGTTGTCTGGGCATGTTCTCTTCTGGCCCTCTGGCCCTCACAGACACAGGAGGAGGACACAGAGGCTGCTGTCACACAGCCAGCCCTGCCTCTCAGGTCAGCTCTCAGGCCATCCTCTCTCCCCTCAGCAGCAGCTCACTGTTCTGCACTCCTCTGGCCTGGGCTGGCAGAGGTGTGCAGCAGTTCTGCTGATCTCCCAGTGCTGGCCATGTCTGCAGTGCCTGTGTGAAAGACACAGGAAGCTGCCAGCATTGCACTGCTCTGCTGTGCCCCTGCCATCACCGAGTTTGCTGTCAGCAGCTGCTGCTACACGTCCATTCAGGCACAGGCCTTTCCTTCCTGGCCCTCTTTCCCCCCCTCTCTCCTCTGCTCTCTCTCGTGCTCCCCTTTGGCCTGGGCTGGCTGAGCAGTGCAGGCCTTGTTGTTGCTCCCTGGGCCAACTACGTCACGGTTCCCCGTGACTCTGCCAGCTGCTCTGACACAGCGACTGCGTCCTCAGTGTGGATTCCAGAATGCGACAGACGTCCAGAGAAGACTTCCAGGGCTGATTGGAACATGCTGCCATCAAGAACTGCCATGGCTCAGGCCCCCTGGGAATCTGCTCACAGCGAAAGCTGCTGTCACTCTGTGTGGGCACAGCCTTGTCTGTGTAGGCCTGCTCACACTGCAGCCCCTGTCTGCACCAGAACCGTGCCGATCCACCTTCTCTTGGCCTCCTTGCCTGCATGGAAAAGGGCAGCTTGGGCTGAAGTCCCTCAACTTGCAGATGGCCGAGTGAAGTCTCTGAGCCCTGGTGACCCACTCAGCTCTTCAGCCTGCTGACTTGCTCTGCTGGGGCTGTCTTAACAGGCAGAGGGCACGTTATCCTAATGTCCCCACATCCATCCCTCTTAGCATACTGTAGGCCAGTTCCTAAAAGGACACCTGCACAATCTCTCTGAATGTTAATCAACACGTAGTTGGTCTGTGCACTGCAGAAATTGCACCTTGGTTTTCAGTGGTGATTAGCTATGTGTTTAGTCAGAGGTGCAATGGTTCTAATGGTGAGAGAAAGACATTCCCAGTTGTCATCAGGTGGAACACACTTCAGACTGGAATCCTCAAGCAGACTGCAGTCAAGCTTTCTTAATTACTCGTTGTTGTTATCAATTCAGACGCATCTCTGAATTCCTGCCTGAATGAACATTTTGTAATAATCTGCTGAGACAGTGCAAGGCTTGACAATGAGACTATAGTTTATTAAAGTAGCACTTTTTACTTAGGTGCACTTTTCATCTGTTGAACTTCCTGTCGTCTATTGGAAATCTCTTGCACCAGTGCATAAGATTCACCTATTCTATAGAAGTCTGACTGAACCCCATACTGGGATTATTTTTGTTCAATCCAAGCACCTTGGACGTTACTATACATTTATTCAATCATGAGGTAAGTCTGCTTCAGAAGCAATATAGAAAGCATAAAGGGGGAAGAAGATAATGTATTAGTGAAGAGTTAACTAGTATTCATAAACTGAAAACTGTGAAACACTATGATGATTACAGAATTTCCCGGAGAAATGTCAAGTTCTTATCTGAATGCTAAATGCAACATCAGTTCACTTCTCACTGGGTTGAATGTTTTAAATATTTGGTAATAATAATGGTTCCTTAATTCTGACATTTAATATAAAAACATTAAAAATGCTTGTAAGTACTTTTTCGTTAGAATGACAGCAGCTAAACAGATGAAGTGGTAAAAGACAGCCAAATATCACTATTGAAGGCAGTAAGGACTGTAAGGATGGAAAGGCTGGTGTTTGCCATGGGCAGGGAAACACATCTGGTTTTCATGTTCTCTGTCTTTGAGTGCCAGAAAAATAGAGGAGAGTGTGCCCTCACCTTGGACCCCTCCTGCCCTCTGCTCCTGAGATGGAGAAATATCCAATCTTCTAGAAGGACATCAGGACAAAGATATGTAATGAAAATAAGTCCAGGCTGCCTGTACTTGAGGGCATCAGCTGTTGGCGTCTGTGGGCATCAGGAAGGATGGAAAGGCTGGTGTTTGCCATGGGCAGGGAAACACATCTGGTTTTCCTGTTCTCTTTGTCTTTGAGTGCCAGATGCCAGGAGGATTCCTGTTTCCATGGACTATCAGCAAATTGTCTTTCACTTTGGCAATCACACATTCTTCTGGACCCTGAGGATCCACCTGACAATTTGCCCATAGTTCAGACTAGACAAACACAGACTGAAGAATCTCTCAGTTTTCAGCAGGTCCTCATCAGGTGGAACTTTGGTCCTCTCCTCCAGGCTGCATGACGTCTCTGGAATACTACCAGAGAGGCAAAACCCAAGGAAGTTGTGGATGCCCCACTCCTGTATGCATTCAAGGCCAGGCTGGATTTGGCTCTGGGCAGCCTGGTCTAGTGGTTGGCTGCCCTGCACAGAGCAGGGGGTTGAAACTAGATGATCATTGTGGTCCTTTTCAACCCAGGCCATTCTGTGATTCTATGATTTAATCAGAATGTAAATGCTGTAGTATCTCCTCATAGGATGCCAAAAATTAGTCAAGTCCTGCAGTACTCCAGAATAAACACTGCAAATACACTGCAGTTCATTTAATCCAGCCAATTATTCAGTGCACTCTTTTTCTAGCCAGGCTACTTGGTCCTCTACAGCTTCTGGTCTTCTGAAAAACATCAGTGTTTTGTTATTCATTTGGAAGCTCAGTGTTACGTCCTGTGATCTCTCTAGATTTCTCCATGAGAATATGTAGAAATCTGTAAAGCTCTGATGTCCCTCAGTTCACTACACAAAATTTAAGGGCAGTGCCAAATTCCGTATATCTAGTTCATCCTGCAGAATGATGCCATTTTTTTATCTCAGTGAAAAGTATAGCAGTCAAAACAGGACTGGATTTTTGTTCCAGGGCAGACCAAATTTCCTGCCTACCTTCAAGAAAAGCTCATCGTGTGTAGCTACAGTTACGTACAGATGCAGCTCCTCTGTTAAAATGTACAGAGAGAATGTTCTCTAACCTTGATATGAGATATTTACTGATCTTGTATCATGAGTGACCTCCTGATTCTTCACGCCTGACAATTTTTAAATAATGAGAAATAAAAACACATATTTTTCAAAACAGGTATAGAGATTGACTTACAAAAAAATGTTTATCTTGAATCAATCATACACTCACCATTGCAATAAGAAAAAAAAAAAAAAAAAAAAAAAAAAAAAGAAAGAAGAAAAGCCACATTCTTACAGTGGCATTTTACAGTATTGTAATTCTGTTGTGTGAAATCAAGGTTCTCTCATCGTGAAATAATGACCAAGTTCTCTTTTCATATCTAAACATACAAATGCTAAAGGCAGCAGTGCTGTTCAAGAATACATTACCAGCTCAAACACTGCTTTGGCTATACAACTGAAGGTAGTAAGGAATTTTATCAAGGAATCACAGAATCACAGAACTGCCAGGGTTGGAAGGGACCTCAAGGATCATGAATCTCCAACCCCCCTGCCACACGCAGGGCCACCAACCATCCCACCTAATGCTAGACCAGACTGCCCAGGGCCCCATCCAATCTGGCCTTGAACACCTCCAGGGATGGGGCATCCACAACCTCCCTGGGCAGCTGTTCCAGTACCTCACCACTCTCTTTGTAAAGAATTTCCCCCTGACGTCCAACCTAAATCTCCCTTCCCTCAGCTTAAAACCATTTCCCCTTGTCCTGCTGTCACTCACCCTTTCAAAGAGTTGATTCCCCTCCTGTTTGTAGGCTCCCTTTAGGTACTGAAAGGCTGCAATGAGGTCACCCCACAGCCTTCTTTTCTCCAGGCTGAACAAGCCCAGCTCTTTCAGCCTGTCCTCATAGGGGAGGTGCTCCAGTCCCCTGATCATCTTCGTGGCCCTCCTCTGGACCCTCTCCAACAGCTCCCTGTCTTTCTTGTACTGGGGGCTCCAGACCTGGACGCAGTGCTGCAGGTGGGGCCTCACAAGAGCAGAGTAGAGGGGAACAATCACCTCTCTGTCCCTGCTGGCCACCCCTCTTCTGATGGAGCCCAGGATACCATTTGCCTTCCGAGCCGCAAGGGCACACTGCTGGCTCATGTTAAGCTTTTCGTCTACCAAGACCCCCAGGTCCTTCTCCACAGGGCTGCTCTCAAGGACCGCTCCTTCCAGTCTGTAGGGATGCTTGGGATTCCTCCGGCCCAAGTGCAAAACTCTGCACTTTGCCATGTTGAACCTCATCAGGTTCACCCGGGCCCACCTTTCCAGCCTCTCGAGGTCCCTCTGAATGGCATCCCGTCCTTCAACTGTGTCAACCACACCACTCAGCTTGGTGTCGTCAGCAAATTGCTGAGGGTGCACTCGATTCCGTCATCGATGTCATTGATAAAGATGTTAAAGAGCACCGGTCCCAAGACAGACCCCTGGGGGACGCCGCTCGTTACCGGCCTCCACCTGGACATGGAGCCATTGATGGCCACCCTCTGTCTGCGGCCTTTCAACCAGTTTCTTATCCATCGAGTGGTCCACCCATCAAATCCACATCCCTCCAGTTTGGAGAGAAGGATGTGGTGGGGGACCATGTCAAAGGCCTTGCTCAAGTCCAGGTAAAATAATTTGTATCAGTAATTAAAAGTACTTGCTTACTGCTTACAAAGAAGTACATAACTTACAAAGTACATTCGCCAGATGAAAAACAAGGCATCAATACATCTGCATTACTAGAAGCAAATATATTGCACTGACACTTGTAAACCATGTTACCTGTCTCACAGTGATTTTCCAATAAGAAAACAAAGGAAGAAGAAGTATAAAGGCTCCTTGTGCTGCTGGTATGTAAATCACCCAAGCAATCACAAGTGAAGATGAGAATGGTGAAAGCTCACTGCTGATGTACCGAAATCTTCATGTGCTATATCAAACCTGCAAGGAATGCAATGGACAAATGACAAGCTCACGTCTCTCTTCTGACAAGGTTTTGGCTGCAGTGACAGCCTTCTTTCTGAGTCAAATCTTACCATCCTCCCAGCAACAAGCTCTACCTGCTGAATGGCATATTGCTGGGAGCATCCTTCCACAATCCAGTAATGGTCGGAACAGAACTGTGAGCTTGATTTCTTGGAAAATCAGGCTGTGTCTGAATGTATTCCAGCACAGAGCAGGAGAAGAGACGGTACTGAGCAGCATGGCAGCAGGTAAACAAGGCATCGTGTGCACTTTAGAAAGTAGAGCTTTCCTGTGACGGGCAAGGGAGCAAGATGGGGGAAGATGGAGAGAATCAAAGACTGCGGCCCTTGGTGGGAAGGGAAAAGCTAACTTCAGTGTGGGACACAAGCAATAAGGACAGGATTTGGAGAGTTTTCTGCTTTCTATTGAGGTGTTCAGCACCTCACCACTCTTAGAATTTTTCTCCTAGTATCGGATCTGACTGTGTGGGTTCCAAATGCCCCAGGCAGAGGAAGAACTCAGTTTGGATTCCTCTCACATGTAGTAGAAGAGGGCAAAGGAAAGGCAATCTGCAGACACCATCTCCTCCAGCAATTTGTAAACCTAGCAGATCTGCCCCATGCTTTATTTATGAGTGAGTGCAATAGAACATTTGGCCTTGTGTCAGCTGGAGGAGCTGACTGCTGCACTGAATGGAAGATTTCAGTTTTTCCTTTCAGCCACAGAGATAAGCAATCATGTTTTAATTTCAGTCTGAGTCAGGACACACTGCATAGCAGAGTACTTGTATTTGTACTGTATTAATTGTGACTTTCAGAGTTACAGTTAAACAGTTTGGGCCCTGATGACTTCAGCTGTTGAAAATAATGCAGCCTAGTCACCTCCTGGGACGGTGACAGCAGTGGAAATGTGAAATTGCTGCCTTCCCTTTTCTTTTTCATGGTTTAGACTCTAAGGTTAGTGTTGCTAGCTAGGTTTGTCATGTTTCTAATGTTATTAGAAATGTAGCAGCAGAGCTCCAGACAGACACCAAAAGAAGTGAAGCTTCTATCTTCATGTGGGCTGGACTCTTAACTGTACGCTTTTTAATAAAGGAGATTATTTTGTATGCCAGCATTTTCTACAATAGAGATTAGTGTGTATAATACTTTCCACGTATCATCTTTCCTCCTTTCTCACATGAGTTGCTCCCCTAAACAGGAAAGTTTGATAAGGGCAAACTAAGAGTTACCTGAAAGCTGCAATAACTGATAAGAACGCATCAGCAGAACCAAAGCGTGATTTCTCTTCTAGAGGTTTTATTAGAAATGCAAGTATTCTGCTGTTCAGATAGAAATTCCTTAATAATCTCTATGTAGAAGCAATTAGCAATGGCTCCGTTTTACTGCTGCTGTCAAATCATATTAGTACAAAAACTGAGATGGTAATGTCTCAGATTTTTTTTCCTTTAAAAAGCCAAACGGCTGAGCTCAATACAAATACCTGTAAGTGACAGAGATTTAATATTTAAGCCAGCAGTTAGTGAAGAAATGCTTAAGCAACTCAAATTCCATTATTTTAAAGTTATTCTCTCTACTCCTAACTAGCCTATTGAAATTGGTACAATAAGATTTGCAATACTTTCAAGAGGTGTGTTTTCTTTATTTTCCTATGTATTTATCACTTTATTTTCATTTCAATGAAACCAGCTGAATGCACAGTTTGAAATTCTACTGATATATTTTGAAGCCTTCCTGGAGTGACGACATCAGTGGGCATTGGGCAACTGCTGTCATCTCCCTGTACTTGTGGAAGGCTTTTGACATGTTCCCACATTGCGTCCTTCTCTCTGAGGTGGAGAGGGATGGATTTGAAGGCTGAATCATTCTGTGGGTAAATAATTGGTCTGATGGTCACAGCCAGAGGTTGTTATCACCGGTTCTGAGTCCGGGTGGAGGCCAGTCGTGAGTGGTGTCCCCTAAGGGTCCATCCTGGGGCTGGTGCTCTTCAGCATTTTCATCAATGTCACAGGCAGTGGAAACAACACACAGAGGGTGGTGAGGCACTGGAACAGGTTGCCCAAGGAGGCTGTGGATGCCCCATCCCAGCAGGCACGCAAGGCCAGGCTGGATGTGGCTCTGGGCAGCCTGGGCTGCTGGTTGTGACTGCACACAGGAGGGGGGTTAAAACTACGTGATCATGGTGTCCTTTTCAACCCAGGCCATTCCAAGATTCTATGATTCCATGACACAAGTGTACCCTCAGCAAATTTGCTGATGATACCCAGTGAGGTGGTACAGCTGGCAGAGTAGAAGGGAGGGATGCGATCCAGAGGGACCTCCCGGCATGGAGTCCCCAGTCACTGAGACAGTGCCGGGCAGCGGTGCCCAGCAGCTGCTCCCTGGCAGGGGCTCTCCCTCAGCTGAGGTCATTCCCTGCTTGGAATTCCGCATGGAACCGGAACCCCAGAGCCGAGTGCATCACAGAACATGCTGCGTTTGGGGGCCTGCAGGGCTGCCCTGCGTGCTGCCTGGTCCCCAGCCATTCCCTGTGAGGTGACACTGCGCTGTGATGTCACAGTGGTACCTCGTGCGCCCTCGTGGCAGCGGTGGGAGCGGTGGCTCAGTCCGCTTGTGGGACCCGCAGGAAGCGGAACCAGAGAGAGCGTTGCGTCTACCTGGAGATTTCCTGCTGTCATGGAGCGGCTGAGAGCCCTTCGAGGTGAGTCCCTCCACCTCTCCGCACGCCGTGACGCCGCCCGAGCGCACGTGTGCCTCCAGAGTCAGTTCAGGCCGCGCCGGCAGCACCGTCCTCGCTCTGCTGAGCGCAGCTGCCCGCCGTGGTTTCCCCGGCACCCCAGCAAGGGGAAAGCTCCCTCCCCCGTCCCCGCCAACCGTGGGGCTGGAGGAGCGTTCCTCCCAGAGCCGGCCGGATGCTCGGCCCTGGCTCCGAGCGACACCGGCGGCAGCTGCTCCGCTCTTTGCTTCCAGGTCTCTTTGCCTGTGTGGGCTGCGTGCCCAGACGTACGCGTCGCAGGGAGAGAAGCAGGGTGCCGAGCCCTGTCCCTGTCTCCGCTGTGACTGTGCTGCAACAGCGCCTGCAAGACCGGGAGGTGAGCTGGGGACGTCCGGCCGTGAATCCTTGCCGTGGCGCAGTGCCGTGGTCCTGTGGGTGCCGGGCCGCGGCACCACACCGGCACGGTGATGGGTGGCAGTGGGCGGCTCCCCGAGAGCAAGGGCAAAGCAAAGCATGACTGGTCCCTGTCCCCAGGGTGATCGAGCACAGGTGTACCGCGAGCTGGAGGGCGCCCTGTGGGAAGACGACAGCCGCCCGCCGTGCGGAGTGGTGAACCGGCTGCTGGCAGAGGTGTCCCGGGACCTGACGGCAGCCCAGGTGAGGGGTTACAGCCAAAGGCAAAGGGAGCCGCTGCCCGTGCTGGTGTTGTGCTGGTGGACGGCGGTGGCTCAGCCCTTCCCAGGGTCTCAGGCAGTCTCCTGGACGGTGTGTCACCAGTGACTCCTTTTCAGGGTGTCAGGGACAACGTGAGGATGGCTGCCAGCAACGTCCTGGTGGCTCTGGCCCGGATGCATTTCAGCTTGGTGATGGCTGAGCTCCAGGGCCAGCTGAAGGCCATCGGGGAGAGACCCAAGGATTTTGTGCTCATCACCCTCAGCAAACTGTTCGGCATCTACGGTAGAGTGCTCTCAGCCACCCTACACCTATGACAACTGGGGAAAGGGGTCTTTCCTCTCTGGGGGATGCAGGGCTTCCCCCCCGCCTCTGTTGCTGCCAGGGCTCTGACTGTGGACCTCTCCTTCCTCTGCAGCTCCACAGTGCATCCCCTTCACGTGGCTGATGCTGGCTGGCCTGCGCAGTGTGGTGGGCCAGGTGAGGAGCGGCCGGACCCTGCGCCTCGCTTGTGCTGGTGAGTGCTGGCTCCAGAGCAGGGGGTCTCAGGACAGCCCTTGCATCCTGCCCTGCAGACTCTCACAGGCTCCCTTTTCTCTTGTTGGTTTGGTTTTGTTTGTTTTTTCTTTTAAAATTAATTCTTCGTTTATTTTGTTGTTTCATTTTGTTTTCTCAGTTGTGAAACAATGGTCAGAAGGAGTCCAGGTTCACTTCTGCTCTGGAAAGCAATGCCCCCGGCCTGCCGTGCAGAAAGAACAAATCTACGAGAATCTGCACTGGCTCTTCTTCTCCGTGCTGACAAACTGGCAGGACTGCAAGGAGGAAGAGGTGAGCACTGCTGCATTCCCAGCCCAGGATGGCAGCAGGGACCTCCGTGTCAGCAGCTCTGTCTGTGCCCAGTGGGCTGAGAGCAGAGGGGTGATGAGAGGGAGTGGGCTGGCTCTGCAAAGGGCCCCAAACTGCGCTCGGGGCTGCATCTCCGTGCCAGGAAGCAGCTGCATATCACAGCACTGTGGCAGGGAGTGCTGGGGACGAGGGTGTGGGGAAAATCTCCCTGCTGTCCAGAGCGAGCTCATCTCCTGCTGGGCAAGGGGGTATGGGGAAGGGGAAGGAAAAGAGAAAGCCCTCTCTGTCGGAAGGGCAGACCTTCGGTCTTTGATGCCGGGCCTCTGCCATCCCTCTCCAGGACAAGCAGGCCGTCTTCGGGGCTGTGACTGCCATGATGGCTGTCCTCCTGCAAGAGGAGCTGCACCGAGAGCACGTCTGGGAGCAGCTCCTCTGGCTCGTGCGCCCGTATCAGGAGGTCCAAGACATCTGCAGAGTGACCAAGGTGAGATGTTGTGCAGGGCTCAGCGTGGATGTGGGGCCCATGCAAATGCCACGAGGGGTCAGGGGGATGCGGGGAGGAGGTGGGGAACCCTTGGAGAAAGAAGGAACAGGTGATCAAGGGAGGTCTGAGGCTTCCTGAGCTCTTCCGTCAAGGGAAGAACAATGGGGACAGGAACCAGGAGGGAGCCAGGAGTCAGTGGGGCCCATCTTCTGGGGATGGGAGGCTTCACAACCACCACCGTGGGGCTCTGAGTGCCTGAGGAGCTCTGTGCTAACAACCAGGCAGACCACGTTTAGTTGCATCTGATGAGGGAGAAGAGGGATGCTGGGTGGGAAATGCTTGCAAACGATGCCAACAGGGCTCGGTTGAAAGCAGAGACTTTGGGTGCTGCTGAGAGTTGGGGGACAAACAAGAATGCCAAACAGTGTGCAGGAGCTTCCCCCAGTGGAGAAACCATTGGAAAACAGTTTCTCCGCTCCCAAGTGGCTAGATGTGGCTTCAGCGCTTTTTTCCTCTCCTGGTCTCTTACAGAGCCTCACTATCTTCCTGGAGGCCTTAGAGGGAGTTCAGACCGTCATCCCCAAGGACAAGTTTCTGGCCATTACCAGTGCCATGTTCTACCAGGTAAGGGGAGCCTATCCTTGCACCCACAGCAGTTTCCCTCTTGTCCAAGTCTCAGGAGGACTGCAGAGCTCTGAGCCTCTGACAGGTGCTCAGCTGTAGCTCCTGCATGCCTGAGGCTCCTCCAGAGCCATGCGTGTGCCCCCAGGGATGCTGTGGGGCAGGCCGGGTTTTGTCTGCATGTCCTCTCCCTGAGAGTGCCAAGGGAGACGAGAGCTGGCAGCACAGTTTCTTTTCTGTCCTCAGTGCTGATGCGATTTTCTAAAACGGACTTTGTTCCCACAGCTCTCTGATGACACCAGGCAGCACAGCGAGGCTGATAGCACAGAGCTGACCCGCTGCATCCTGCTGCAGGGTAAGGAGAGGAGCTTTGGCAATGCTTGGCAGTGCCCTGGCCAAAACCTTTCTCGCCAACCTCAGGAATGGGCATGTGTTTCTTGCTAACACAGCACGGGATTTTCTCTCTGCAGCCCGGATCTGCCCAGAGGAAGCAGTCCTGTTTCTGCGGTTGCAGCTGGGCGATGAGAGGGAGGCTGGACGCGTGGCAGCCCTGGGTCTGCTCAGTGCTCTAGCTTGCTCTGATGGTCAGTACCATGGGTCGCTATTTCCAGGGATCCCTTTTGCCATCAGGGTTGTGTCTCCATGCATGCTTCTGCACATCTCTTGCAGAGCCTGTGATGACGGAGAAGCTGCCCCAGGTCGCAGAGGCTTTGCAGTGCGTGTGCAGCGACCCCAGGATCCAGGTGAGCTGCTTTGGGAAAAGAAAGCTCTGTCGGAGTGGTGACGGGCAGGGCTGGGGTGACTAGACAGGTGCTGGGGCATTGACCACAGGGTCGCGATGGCTCCTGTGGGGAGAGCAGGCAGAGTGGAGCAGGCAGGTCCCTGTGCTGCACTTGGAAGGCGCACCACCCGGTGCTACGGCCTGGCCCTCACCTCAAGAGCCAAGGCTTGTCCTCTGCTCTCGCTGTCTCTGCTCGTGCCCAAAGGGCTGTCCCAATGAGCACGTAGCTTCCCTTTGCCTTCTGACCTGGAAAATCAAACCCATAACTGACCCCTGGCAGGTGAGGAAGGCCATTCTGCGTTTCATCGGGGACCTGCTCAGCACCGATGCCCAGAGCTGCTCATCCTGGGACGTAGTGGGGCATATCTTCAATGAGTTCAGCCGCAGCACGGGAAGAAGGGTAAGGACAGGGGGCTGCATCTTCTTTTGGAAGGCCTTTGCTGCTCAAAGGCTGGCACAGAAGCGCCAGTGGGACCACACCTGAGCCAGCTGAGAGTAACTGGTGTTTCAACAACAATGTTGTGCAGGCAGCTGGAGTCCTTTCTGCCCAGGAGGCCCAGGAAGAAGGAGCTCTGCAAGAGCAGTGCATGAGCATCCTGGGATCGCTGGATTTCTCAGTGAGAGGGATGACCAAAGTAAGTCACACTCTGCCCTGCTGCCGCTCCTCGCCTTCGCACCACGTGTTCCTTGTCCCATTGCAACACCCCAGGTCTCTCCTCCAGCGTGCTCTGAAGCACACAAAACTCAGGGAAATTCACAGAGTCCTCTTCATCTCTGAGCGGAGGCAGGAATGCTGACACGCTCAACTGCTTTGTTCCCTACAGCTCCTGTGGCCGCGGCTGCTGCTCTATGTGGTTCCAGCTCAGTACACGGGCATGCTGATCCCGATCTCCCGCTGCATCCAAAGCCTGGCTGAGAGAGAGGACCTGGCAGCGCGGGAGGTAGGAGAGCTGGATCCACACTTCCTCAGCTCCGTGTTTCAAGGTAGGAGCAGAAACTCCCCCAGGGAGCTCTGCTGACCCGTATTAGCACCCAGAAGGGACAGCGGAGGGACATGTGGCAGGGCACTCAGCACACCTTTCTCCCCGCAGGCCCCCTGCTGACTCCCCAGACGCTGCTGGTGCGCCTGTTGGTGAGTAGATGCTCCAGGGGCTGGTGTCACAAGCCCCGAGGAGGAAGCAGCATGGCCGAGAGCGCCAGTGTCCATTTGAGCCCCGGGGCTGCCATTCTCTTCCCAGGCTCGCAGCACCATGGGAAAAGTTGTTGGCTGCTCCTTGCCCGCCAGGGCAGAGCCGAGCTGCTTCCATCCTGGGGGGAAGCCGCTGCTCTTGCTGCAGAAGTGACCCTGCTTCTCCTTGCTCTTGCTCAGGTGCTGGCAGGGAGCCCTTTTGCAGGCAGCGAACTCCAAGCTGCTGCCTTGCTGCTCATGCGAAACCTCCACAGCAGGATCCACAGAGCTGTGGGGGCCATGTGGGCAGCTGAGATCCCCCTGCTGCTGCAGTGCCTTGAAGGTAAAGTGCTGGTGGAGAGGGGGAGGCGGAAGAAGGGGAGGGGAGGGGAGGGGAGGGGAGGGGAGGGGAGGGGAGGGGAGGGGAGGGGAGGGGAGGGGAGGGGAGGGGAGGGGAGGGGAGGGGAGGGGAGGGGAGGGGAGGGAGGGGTGGGTAAGGGAAGGGAGGGGAGAGGAAAGGAAAGAAGGGAAGGGAAGGGAAGGGAAGGGAAGGGAAGGGAAGGGAAGGGAAGGGAAGGGAAGGGAAGGGAAGGGAAGGGAAGGGAAGGGAAGGGAAGGGAAGGGAAGGGAAGGGAAGGGAAGGGAAGGGAAGGGAAGGGAAGGGAAGGGAAGGATGAAAATACAACCTGTGGCCCACTGCTTGCTCTACTGCAGTTCCCATTCCAGGGATACGGCACTGAGGCCCAGGGACCTTTCCCCTTGGGGTCTACCCATTCCAGGAGATGGATGGGCCCTTCACCTCCCCTCAGGCAGCAGTCCTGGAGCAGTTCTGTGTTCCTACTGGGAAAGTGTTTGTGGGGAGGGACAGGTCATTGTGGAGGGGGCGCAGGTCCCAGCTTTGCCCAGTGCCCAGGCCAAACCAGGTTTGCAGCAGCTCTTTTGTGGCTTGATCCCAAGCAAAGGTCTTTTGCTTCCTATTGCTGTGCAGGGAAATCGGAGAGCTTCCTGGACACTGCAGAGTGGGAGCACAATCTACTAAAGGTACAGCATTGCCAGGAGGCGTGGTGCAGAGCAGTGCTTGCCTGCCTAAAGGTGACCTGCTCTCATATGAGCCCCCGCAGGACAGGAACAACCTCTAAAATGCTGCTGCAGAGCGGCCGCATGCCTTTGCAGCACTGCCTCTTCCCATTCGTCCCAAGCCCAAGGCGGCTCTTAGGAGAAGAGCTGCAGGTGGCTTTAATGGAGGGGATGCTGGGGCAGCTGAGAGAGGGCCTGTTCTTCCAGACACCTCTCCCCAGAAGGCTGCAGCAACTTGGAAATGGGGGAAGAGGCAAAGGGCAAGGGAACATTGGCTTCTTCTGTTCTCCAACAGTTTCTGAGGGCTTCTCTGGAGACGATGGAGGATGACGCCTGGACAAAGGGCCTGAGCTGTGAGCTGAGCCGCTGGCTGGGCAGCTCTGCCAGCAGCTCTGCAGAAAAGGTGGGTTTTCCCCCGGGCTCTACCCAGCGGTGCAGCTGCAGGTGTCCAACTGGGGCTGGGGCTGCGGCTGGTGCTCTGCCCACTCGTCCCGCTCATGCTGCTTCCCCAGCCCATGTCCCCCAGAGGGCCTTTCCCTGCAAGCTGCCCGGGGACCGGCTAAAGCTCGGCCTGCGGCTGCTCTCAGCGACTCCCAGGGAGCGTGGGTGCTCCCTTCCCACCTGGTCCTCTGCCAACAGGTCAGGCTGCTGCTACATCTCAGATTCTGACTTCCTTTTCCGTCCCTTCCCTTCCCTTCCCATGCAGCCTTTCCTGTACAAGGCACTGGGGACAGTGCTGGGAGCCTGTAAGGCAGTCCTCCACATTCACGTCCAAGAGAAGCTGCTGCAACATCTGACGGAAGCAAACGCGGAGGAGCCCTCTGAGGCCCAGGTGAGCTCTCCCCTCCTGCAGCTTCTGTGAGCGTCCCCAGTCTGTCTTCTAGCCCTGCTCCAGACCTTTCTGATCTCCTCACTGCTGCCGTTTCCCTCAGGCGAGGACTGGCCCAGCCACTGTGCTTGGCTGCACCAGTAAGGTCACGCCTGCGCCAACTGCCCCTTGTTCTTTTGTGCAGGGAATGATCTCTCTTGTCAGCCATGCTGCTGAGGGCAACTTCCACCCAGTCCTGGACACACTCATCATGTTTTCGTCCAGGCTGTGCAAGGGCCGGAATGGAAGGATTGCCAGGAGCAAGAAGGTAAAGCGTTACGGGTTTCCACCTTGGCTTTCTTCTGCCTTATTTTCACAGCAGCTCCTGCCTTGGGAGCCCAGCTGCACTGTTGGGCACTGGGGGCCGCTGAGCAAGTTCTCAAAGCACTTCTTCCCACACAGATGGAGCTGGACAGCACGAGAGCTCATGCCACACGCAGCGCTCTCATGCTCGCCTATGGCAGCTTGGCACTGCGTGCCAGCAAGGAGCAGCTGCTCGCCCGCCTGGAGGTAGACATTGTGGGCAACATCCTGCTGCTGTACAGCTGCAGCTGCCGGGTGAGAGCTTGAAACGTGCCAGGGTGTCTGTGCCCAGCCGCAGCCCCTCCTCTGGGGAGATGCTGAGATGGGCCTTCTCTTTCTGAAGGTCCCCTGGGGAACGGTTTGTGCCCAGATGAAGACCCAAGCCTTCCCTTAGCATCGCCCCCACGTGTCCCCCTTGCAGCCCTCGGCCCTTCCCGCAGTTCACAGTATGTTCTTCTTTCTTGGGCCTCAGGACTTGCGGAACAACCTTGCACTGGTGCAGAGCATCACTGACTCCAGCTCTGCCTTCCAAACCGTGGGTGATTCCGCCAGCCTTAACCCCTCCTTGAAGGGCAAGCTGCTGGAGATCCTGATGGTGAGTGCCTAGAGCCAGAGCTGCCTGCAGTGGAGTTTTGGGCTGTGCCACGAGGCTCGCTTCCCTGGAGGCACACACGTCTCCAGCTGGTGGGAGCCTCAGGTGCTGGCAGGCAGCAGCTGTGCAGCGGGCTAGGTCCACCAGCTGTGGAGCTGCTGCATCCTGCAGTGGGAAATGTGGGAGTGATGGGGCTGGCGCGTGGCAGTTGTGTCTGTCTCTGGGCTGGGTGGAACAGCTCTCGCGTGCTTCTTGCCCGCTTTGACAGTGTCTCTCTGGGACTTGCAGGACTTGCTGAAGAAGTATTACTTGGGTGCCCCTGTCTCCCCAGTGCCCCTCAAGGTGGTTCTGGCCCTGGAGCAGTTGAGGTAAGGGCGCGAGCCTCTGGGATTGCAAAACAGGATGGTGCTCCACCTTCTGGGTAGCTCCGAAGGCCCGGAGGGGGCAGGGGGTGAGGAGAGAATGGCCCTGGTGCTCCCGTCCCGTGGCGGGGAAGAGAAGGGGTCTCCTTCCCTTCAGAGAGGGAGGTGGTTCACTGCTGCCAGGGAGGAGGCGGGCACTGCTGGAACTGAAGACGGTGCACAGCAAGCATGCGCTGGGGGTGTTTACTTTGTAGCTGTCGATTAGGAGAACCTTGGATGTTGTCTGAACCAGTCTGCAGAGCGCTGCTAAAGGCCCTTTCTGCTTTCTCTTCCTTTTTTCCTCCTGTCAGCAAGCTGAAGCCCACTTTTGCAAACAAGGACATGCGGGAGATGTTGACTCTGTGCTGCAAGAACATCGTGACGCACCCTTCAGCAGAGATGATGCTGAAGATCAGGAAGTCACAGCACGCAGCACAGTACCTGCAGGTAACCTGCCGTAACTTTCCCGGCCACCTCTCAGCAGGAGCCCTACCTCAGCACACACAGCCTATGCTCTGGCAGCAGCCGTGATGCCACACCTCAATCTCCTCTTCTGCTTTCAGCTTCAGCAAACATCGTTGAACGCTCTGGGCCGGCTCATGGTGGTCCTGCTCGAGACAGAGCCCAGCTGTGACTTCTTCCAGAACATAGTCCAAGTGAGTACATGTGGGGCAAGGGAGAAAGTGTGATGCCTGTGGATAGCAGGGACAGAGATCTGGCGAATGAGAGGATGGTCAGCGGGGGATGAATCTCCTGCTGATATGCCAGCTCGCTGTGAGCTCAGAAACGGGCAGAGAAATGGGCCCTGCAGTGGGAAAGGCAGGAGCCAGCCCTGGCAGGCCACAGCTCCCGGTTTAGGAGGCAGAAACATCTGCAGAGAGCAGGGACAGCTGTGCGGGGGGGGGGAGGGGAAAAGGAGGGACAGGGAGAGGGGTGGCAGGAAAGAAAAGATGTCCGCAGTGAGACAGATGCCTTGCCCCAGGTCCTGCAGAAATCAATCACCTCAGACGATGTGTGGGAGCGCAAGAGGGCCCTGCAGACCTGCTCCCAGCTGCTGGCTGCTTCTGAAGAGCTTCGAGTGAGTAAAGAGCCCCACCGCATGCCCCCTGCTCCCTCCCCACAGCCCCTGAGCTGGAAGGCGAGCTCCGCCCAGCTGTGCATGCTGTGCCACGGCGTGAGGAAGGCACAGGCGGAGAAGCCAGGGAGAGCCGGGGCTGCCTACAGCTTTCTTCCTGCCTCTCACCCCTGCAGAGAGCAGATGCCTGCGAGCACTTTGGCTCCCTGGTGGGATTGCTGGCGCCTCTGACGTGCGACCCCATGCCCGCATCCCGCCAGTTGGCTGCCTCCTGTCTGAGCTCCCTTCTCCGAATCCAAGGCAAGTAGAATGGGTGTGCACCAGCCCTCTTCTCTCCTCCCCTAGGCCCTGTTTACAGGAGGGAGAGGCACTGTGCGCAGCTCTCTTCTCGTCCCCACCCCGTCCTCTGTCTCTGCCCCAAGGAAAGCAGTTCTGTTTCCAGAAGCATGACTTTCCTTTTCTCTCCGTGCTCTTTCCAGCCAAGGAGACCGACACAGTCATCGAGATGGGAGACATCAGGAGCCTGTGCGAGGGGCTGCATGCCTGCAGCACCACCTTGCAGTTCCAGACCTCATCCAAAATCGCAAGGGTAAGTGGGCCCAAAAAGGGGCGGTGGGATCTCAGTGCGTAGGCTTCTGCATGACCCTAAGCTGCCCCCAGCTATGTCTGGCCTTCAGGTGCCCAGTGCAAGGAGCTGACTGTATGATGTGCATTTGTGTGTATGTTGACTGTGTGTGTTTGTTTGCATGTGTGACTGTGGCTGCTGGGAGGTAGGCTTTGCATGTAAGCAGACGCCATGGGTGGAGAAGCTGAGAGAAGGCTCAACTGCCTTCCGTAAAAATAGCAGGGTACGGACAGCAGGAGCGTTGTGATGGCTGCCTGAGTGCCCTCCAGACTGCTTTATGTTTTGAAGAGCTGCCGCAGAGCAGTGATGGGATCTCTCCTGCTTCTCGTTTCTCTGCAGATGGTCTGCAGAAACTTCCCCGTGGAACGCGCCGTCGACTTCATGATGGCCACGAAGGAGGCATTCAAGAAAGCCAAAGGAATGCGCGTGCGTGCTGCTGGGAAGTGGATGATCACCTTTCTGCAGATGTACAGAAAGGACATCTGTCGGGACGTAAGAGACTTTCTTCCATGTGTCTTGGACTTTTTCTGGCTGTTGCATGATGCCTTGTGCCATTTGCTTCTTGTGCGAAAGAAGCACAGCCTGAGTGCAGAGCCAGGGCTTAGACAGGGGGGCTGGCGTGACATTTAGGCTTAGGCCATGACAGCATGTCAAGGGAGCGGGCACTGCTCCTGCGCTGAATGTCCACGGTCACTCCCTGCAGAGTCAAGGATGCAGCAAGTTGTTCCTTCTCCCCTTCCTCTTTCAGGTTCCACTAATCCTGTACATCCTGCGCAGCTGCACATCATCCACGCAGCAGAGCGCAGTCGTGCCCTTCCTGTGCCAGGCGGTGATCATCCTCACCCGCTGTCACGCAGAAGTCGTGATCGACAACTTCCGTCGGCTGCTTGGGCCCACAGACAGGTATCTGCTCTCCTGCCTTTGCTGTTGCTGCGGTCAAACTTGTAGCTGGGGATCCCGGGACAAAGCGGCTTTTCTTTTTCCCTCTCAAAGTCTGTTTGAGGTGAAAAGAACTCACTCACAACTTGAGACTCTCTATTTTCTAGTGAGACGTGGAGAAGAATGAGAGAGTTCTGTCTTCGACGGTGGAGCCAGTAGACCAAAGAAGAGAAAGGCAAAAAGAAAAAGAGAAAAGAAAAGGAAAGAAAAGATGGGAAGAGGAAAGGGAAAGAAAGGGAAAGAAAGAGAAAGATAGGGAAAGAAATGAAAAAGGAAAGGAAAAGAAAGGAAAGGGAAAGAAACAAAAAAGGAAAGGAAAGGAAAAATGAAAGGAAACGGAGGGGAAGGGAAGGAAACGGAGGGGAAGGGAAGGGAAGGGAAGGCAAGGCAAGGAGGAAGGGAAATGAAATAGGGAATCAAAAGGGAAATTTGAGAGGAGAGGAGGGGAGGGGACAAGCAGGGGGAATGGGTGAGGGGAGTGGGTGGGGAGAGGAAGGTAAGAAGGGAAGGGAGAAGGGAGGAAAAAAGTGAGGAAGGGAAGGGGAAGAGGAAAGAGAGGAGAGGAGAGGAGGGAAGAGGAGAGGGAAAGGGAATGAAAAAGGGAAATTTAAAAGGAGAGGAGAAGAGGAGAAGGAAGGGGAGATTGGGGAGAGGGGAGGGGGCAGAAGGAGAGGGGAGGGAAGAAGGAAAGGGAGAAGGGAAGGAAAAGGAGGGGAAGGGAAGGGAAGAGAAGGGAAGAAGGGAATGGAAGAGAAGGGAAGGGAAGAGGAGAAGGGAAGAGGAAAGAGAGGAGAGGAGAAGAGGAAAAGAAAGAGGAGAGAAGGGGAAGAGGAGGGAAGAAGATGAGAGAAGAGGAGGAGGAGAGAAGAGAAGAGGAGAGGAAGAGGAGAGGAGAGAAGAGGAAGAGGAGTGGAGAAAAGGAAGAGGAAGAGGAGAGAAGGAAGAGAAAAGGAGGAGGAGAGGAGGAAGAGGAGAGAAGAGGAAAAGGAGAGAAGAGGAGGAGAAGAGGAAGAGGAGAGAAGAGGAAGAGGAAGAGGAGAGGAGAGAAGAGGAAGAGAAGAGGAAGAAGAGAGGAAGAGAAAAGGAGAGGAAGAGGAGAGAAGAGGAGAGAAGAGAAAAGGAAGGGGAAGTGGAGAGAAGAGGAAGAGGAGAGAAGTGGAGAGAAGAGGATAGAAGAGGAAGAGAAGAGAAAAGATGAGCTTAAAAATGTATTATTTATTTAAATAAATTAAATACCAGAATCCTGGCTAAGATGTGAAAAGGGTTTTTTTTACCAAGTCTTCATTTTAATAGCTGCTATCTCTTCTCCACACCAGTTACGGAATCACAGAATCACCGAATGTTGGGGATTGGAAGGAACCCTGTATGATCATCTAGTCCAATCCCCCTGCCCTAGCAGGAACACCTAGATCAGGTCATACAGGAACGCATCCACACAGGTTTTGAATGTCTCCAGAGAAGGAGTCCCCCCAGCCTCTCTGGGCAGCCTGTTCCAGTGTTCTGTCGCCCCCACCGTAAAGAAGTTCTGCACTGGACTCTCTCAAGCAGTTCCCTGTCCTTCTTGTGAACGGAGAGGCCCAGAACTGGACACAATACTCCAGTTCTGGTCACCTGGGCAGAGTAGAAGGGAAGGAGAACCTCTTTCGACCTGCTAATCACAGCCCTTCTAGTCTGCCCCAGGATGCCATTGGTCTTCTTGGCCACAAGGGCACAATGCTGGCTCACGGTCAGCCCACTGTTCACTGGGACCCCCAAGTCTCTTTCTCCTACACTGCTCTCCAACAGGTCAGTCCCCAACCTATTCTGGTACCTGGGGAGCTGTTCTTACCCAGACGCAAGTCTCTGCACTTGCCCTTGTTATATTTCATTACGTTTCTCCCTGCCAAACTCACCAGCCTGTCTAGGTCTCGCTGGGTGGCAGCACAGCCTTCAGGCATGTCAGCCACTCACAGTTTTGTGTCATCAGCAACTAGACTCACTCTGTTCCACTGACCAGAACTCTCTGGCTTCTTTCCTTTAGCTGGTTCACAGTCCAGCTCACTACTTGATCGTCCAGACCAGACTTCAGAGCTTTACAGATTTCTACATATTCTCATGGAGAAATCTAGAGAGATTACAGGATGTAACACTGAGCTTCCAAATGAATAACCAAACACTGATGTTTTTCAGAAGACCAGCAGCTGTAGAGGACCAAGTAGCCTGGTAGCAACAGAGTGCACGGAATAATTGGCTGAATTAAATGAACTGCAGTGTTTCTTCTGGAGTACTGCAGGACTTGCTGACTGATTATGGGCATCTTATGAGGAGATATCAGGAACACTTAAATTTTGAGTTAATCCACAACATTTTATTTCCCTCTCTGGTAATATTCCAGAGATGTCATGCAGCCTGGAAGAGAGGAACAAAGTGAAACCTGAGTAGCACCTTCTGAAACCTGAGTGTTTCTTCAGTCTGTGATTCTCTAGTTTGAAACATTGGCCAACTGTCAGGTGGTTTTTCAAGGTCCATAAGAACGTGTGAATTCCCAAGTGACAGACAATTTGCTGATGGTCCATGGAACCAGGCTTCCTCCTGGCCTGTGGAAGTCAAAAAAAAAGAGAACATGAAAACCAGATGTGTTTCCCTGCCCATGGCAAACACCAGCCTTTCCATCCTTACAGTCCTTCATGCCATTAGCACTGATTCAAAGAATATCCCACACACTTTTGCCATGTCTGGCAGAGCTTTCAGCTCTTTCTATTGCACCCGTCTTGCTTTCAAGTCAACAGAGCCTGTTTCAAACAAGGAAAAACAATCTTATACCTGCTGTGCCATGCTCATGGAAAGAGCAATGCAGATGCCAGCAGCTGCTGCCCACAGGGACAGCCAGGCTGGACTTATTTTCATTACATAGCTTTGTCCTGAAGTCCTTCTAGAAACTGGGACATATCTCCCTCTGAGCAGCAGAGGGCAGGAGAGCTCGAAGGTGAGGGCACACTCTCCCCTGCTTATCTGGCACTCAAAGAGAAAGAGAAAATGAAAACCAGATGTGTTTCCCTGCCCATGGCAAACACCAGCCTTTCCATCCTTACAGTCCTTCCTGACATCAGCAGCAACTGAAAAACATCCCACTCTAGTTTGCCATGTCTGGCAGGGGTTTCAGCTCTTTCTATTACATCCCTCTAGCTTTCAAGTCAACAGAGCCTGTGTCACTCAAGGAAAAGCAATCTTTTACCTGCTGTGCCATGCTCATGGCAGCAGCAATGCAGACGCCAGCAGCTGATGCCCACAAGGACAGCCAGCCTGGACATATTTTCATTACATATCTTTGTCCTGATGTCCTTCTAAAAGCTGGAACATTTCTCCATCTCAGCAGAAGAGGGCAGGAGGGTTCCAAGTTACAGTCACACACTCCCCTTTTTCTGGCACACAAAGAGAAGATGAAAACCAGATATGTTTCCCTGCCCAGGGAAAACACTAGACTTTCCCTCCTTACAGTCCTTCCTGCCATCAGCAGTAACAGAAACAACATCCAAATCACCTTTGCCATGTCTGGCAGAGGTTGCATCTCTTTCTATTGCATCCCTCTTGCTTTCAAGTCAACAGAACCTGTGTCACACAAGGAAAAGCAATTTTTTACCTGCTGTGCCATGCTCAAGGCAACACCAATGCAGATGCCAGCAGCTGATGCCCACAAGGACAGCCAGCCTGGACTTATTTTCATTACATATCGTTGTCCTGATGTCCTTCTACAAGCTGGAACATTACTCCATCTCAGCAGAAGAGAGCAGGAGGGGTCCAAGGTAAAGGCACACTCTCCTCATTTTCTGGCACACAAAGACAAAGAGAAGATGAAAACCAGATGTGTTTCCCTGCCCATGGCAAACACAAGCCTTTCCATCCTTACAGTCCTTCCTGACATCAGCACTAATTGAAACAACATCCCACTCACCTTTGCCATGTCTGGCAGAGGTTGCACCTCTTTCTATTGCATCCCTCTTACTTTCAAGTCAACAGAACCTGGGTCACACAAGGTAAAGCAATCTTTTACCTGCTGTGCCATGCTCAAGGCAACACCAATGCAGATGTCAGCAGCTGATGCCCACAAGGACAGCCAGCCTGGACTTATTTTCATTACATATCTTTGTCCTGATGTCCTTCTAGAAGCTTGGACATTTCTCCCTATGAGCAGAAGAGGGCAGGAGGGGTCCAAGGTGAGGGCACACTCTCCTCTTTTTCTGGAAAACAAAGAGAAGATGAAAACCAGATGTGTTTCCCTGCCCATGGCAAACACCAGCATTTCCATCCTTACAGTCCTTCCTGCCATCAGCAGCAACTGAAACAACATCCCACTCAAGTTAGCCATGTCTGGCAGAGGTTGCAGCTCTTTCTGTTGCATTTCTCTAGCTTTCAAGTCAAGAGCTCTTCTGTCACACAAGGAAAAGCAATCTTTTACCTGCTTTGCCATGCTCATGGCAGCACCAATGCAGATGCCAGCAGCAGATGCCCACAAGGACAGCCAGCCTGGACTTATTTTCATTACATATCTTTGTCCTGATGTCCTTCTACAAGCTGGAACATTTCTCCATCTCAGCAGAATAGGGCAGGAGGGGTCCAAGGTGAGGGCACACACTCCTCTTTTTCTGGCACACAAAGAGAAGATGAAAACCAGATGTGTTTCCCTGCCCATGGCAAACACCACCCTTTCCATCCTTACAGTCCTTCCTGACATCAGCACTAATTTAAAAAACATCCCACTCACCTTTGCCATGTCTGGCAGAGGTTGCAGCTCTTTCTATTGCATCCCTCTAGCTTTCAAGTCAAGAGCTCCTGTGTCACACAAGGAAAAGCAATCTTTTACCTGCTGTGCCATGCTCACGGCAGCAGCAATGCAGATGCCAGCAGCTGATGCCCACAAGGACAGCCAGCCTGGTCTTATTTTCATTACATATCTTTGTCCTGATGTCCTTCTAGAAGCTTGGACATTTCTCCCTATGAGCAGCAGAGGGCAGGAGGGGTCCAAGTTGCAGGCACACTCTGCTCTTTTTCTGGAAAACAAAGAGAAGATGAAAACCAGATGTGTTTCCCTGCCCATGGCAAACACCAGCCTTTCCATCCTTACAGTCCTTCCTGCCATCAGCAGCAACTGAAACAACATCCCACTCAAGTTTGCCATGTCTGGAAGAGGTTGCAGCACTTTCTGTTGCATTTCTCTAGCTTTCAAGACAAGAGCTCCTGTGTCACACAAGGAAAAGCAATCTTTTACCTGCTGTGCCATGCTCATGGCAGCAGCAATGCAGATGCCAGCAGCTGATGTCCACAAGGACAGCCAGCCTGGACTTATTTTCATTACATATCTTTGTCCTGGTGTCCTTCTACAAGCTGGAACATTTCTCCATCTCAACAGAAGAGGGCAGCAGGGGTCCAAGGTTAGGGCACACTCTCCTCTTTTTCTGGCACACAAAGAGAAGATGAAAACCAGATGTGTTTCCCTGCCCATGGCAAACACCACCCTTTCCATCCTTACAGTCCTCCTGACATCAGCACTAATTGAATCAACATCCCACTCACCTTTGCCATGTCTGGAAGAGGTTGCAGCACTTTCTGTTGCATCTCTCTAGCTTTCAAGTCAAGAGCTCCTGTGTCACACAAGGAAAAGCAATCTTTTACCTGCTTTGCCATGCTCGTGGCAGCAGCAATGCAGATGCCAGCAGCTGATGTCCACAAGGACAGCCAGCCTGGACTTATTTTCATTACATATCCTTGTCCTGATGTCCTTCTACAAGCTGGAACATTTCTCCATCTCAGCAGAAGAGGGCAGGAGGGGTCCAAGTTGCAGGCACACTCTCCTCTTTTTCTGGAAAAAAAAGAGAAGATGAAAACCAGATGTGTTTCCCTGCCCATGGCAAACACCAGCCTTTCCATCCTTACAGTCCTCCTAACATCAGCACTAATTGAAACAACATCCCACTCACCTTTGCCATGTCTGGCAGAGGTTGCAGCTCTTTCTATTGCATCCCTCTAGCTTTCAAGTCAAGAGCTCCTGTGTCACACAAGGAAAAGCAATCTTTTACCTGCTGTGCCATGCTCATGGCAGCAGCAATGCAGATGCCAGCAGCTGATGCCCACAAGGACAGCCAGCCTGGACTTATTTTCATTTCATATCTTTGTCCTCATGTCCTTCTACAAGCTGGAACATTTCTCCATCTCAGCAGAAGAGGGCAGGAGGGGTTCAAGTTGCAGGCAATCTCTCTTCTTTTTCTGGAAAACAAAGAGAAGATGAAAACCAGATGTCACAGAATCACAGAATCACAGAATCACTAAGGTTGGAAAAGACCTATAGGATCATCCAGTCCAACCATCCACCTGTCACCAATGGTTCTCATTAAACCATATCCCTCAACACAACATCCAAACGTTCTTTGAACACCTCCAGGGTCGGTGACTCCACCACCTCCCTGGGCAGCCCATTCCAGTGCCTGTCCACCCTTTCAGAGAAGTAGTATTTCCTAATATCCAACCTGAATCTTCCCTGGCGAAGCTTGAAACCATTCCCTCTAGTCCTATCACCAGTTACACGAGAGAAGAGGCCGACCCCCAGCTCGCTACAACCTCCCTTCAGGTAGTTATAGAGAGCAATAAGGTCTCCCCTGAGCCTCCTCTTCTCCAGACTGAAATGTGTTTCCCTGCCCATGGCAAACACCAGCCTTTCCATCCTTACAGTCTTCCTAACATCAGCACTAATTGAAACAACATCCCACTCACCTTTGCCATGTCTGGAAGAGGTTGCAGCTCTTTCTGTTGCATTTCTCTAGCTTTCAAGTCAAGAGCTCCTGTGTCACACAAGGAAAAGCAATCTTTTACCTGCTTTGCCATGCTCGTGGCAGCAGCAATGCAGATGCCAGCAGCTGATGCCCACAAGGACAGCCAGCCTGGACTTATTTTCATTACATATCTTTGTCTTGATGTCCTTCTAGAAGCTGGAACATTTCTCCATCTCAGCAGAAGAGGGCAGGAGGGGTCCAAGTTGCAGGCAAACTCTCTTCTTTTTCTGGCACACAAAGAGAAGATGAAAACCAGATGTGTTTCCCTGCCCATGGCAAACACCAGCCTTTCCATCCTTACAGTCCTTCCTGACATCAGCACTAATTTAAAAAACATCCCACTCACCTTTGCCATGTCTGGCAGAGGTTGCAGCTCTTTCTATTACATCCCTCTAGCTGTCAAGTCAAGAGCTCCCGTGTCACACAAGGAAAAGCAATCTTTTACCTGCTTTGCCATGCTCATGGCAGCAGCAATGCAGATGCCAGCAGCTGATGTCCACAAGGACAGCCAGCCTGGACTTATTTTCATTACATATCTTTGTCCTGATGTCCTTCTACAAGCTGGAACATTTCACCATTTCAGCAGAAGAGGGCAGGAGGGGTCCAATGTTAGGGCACACTCTCTTCTTTTTCTGGCACACAAAGAGAAGATGAAAACCAGATGTGTTTCCCTGCCCATGGCAAACACCAGACTTTCCATCCTTACAGTCCCTCCTGACATCAGCACTAAATTGAAACAACATCCCACTCACCTTTGCCATGTCTGGCAGAGTTTGCAGCTCTTTCTATTGCATCCCTCTAGCTTTCAAGTCAAGAGCTCCTGTGTCACACAAGGAAAAGCAATCTTTTACCTGCTGTGCCATGCTAATGGCAGCAGCAATGCAGATGCCAGCAGCTGATGCCCACAAGGACAGCCAGCCTGGACTTATTTTCATTATATCTCTTTGTCCTGATGTCCTTCTAGAAGGTGGGTCATTTCTCCATCTCAGCTGCAATGGTCAAAAAGGGTCCAAGTTTAGGGCACACTCTCCTCGTGGCCTCTTGCACTCAAAGAGAAAGGGAACATGAAAACCAGAAGTGTTTCTTTGCCCATGGCAGACACCAGCCTTTCCATCCTGACAGTCCTTCCTACAATTACCTGGAATTGAAACAACATCCCCCACATCTCTTTTTTGAACTTATTCATGCATGAATAATAATAATGAGAATTTTTCTGTAAATCTTATTTCTGCATGGAAACCATCTGATAACCAGAGCTTTTTTCTCTAAAACAATCCAGGAAATTTGCATTGCTTATCTATGTACGCAAAATGGTTTTGCCATTCATCTCAAATATCAATACTTCTGGCAAAATAATATAGAAAAAGTATTTACAGACATTTTTGGACATAGATTACTTCTGGTCAAGTGGGAAAGAATCCCTAAGCTGCAATCATGAAATTCTTTTATCAGTTTCTCTGATTTAGCCAGTGTTACTAAAAGGGAAATAAGACACAGGCTTTTGATAGCAGCTGCCAATTTAAGAATGATAATAAGGTTTATTATTCTTGGCTAAGATCAAAGTCCCGCATTTCAGGTTTATCTCCAGCTCATCAAGTATAACTAACAGTTTTGGATAGCCACATTATTGTATAGCAATATTGTCTTCCTGCAAAGAATTTCATTGTTTTGACACGTGCCACAGGTTGTTAATAGATTGCCTGATTACCATTTATTTTTTTTATTGGCTTATGATGACCACAGAAAATTATACAGCAGCACCATAAAAACTTTAAATCCTATCCCATGTATCTGCACTCATACGAAAATAATATTGGAAAGCATTGGTGAAACTAAGATTACAAAATAAAGCAGAGGACAATTTCAGTGAAAGCCTGCAGTTTTACAGCTCTGCCCATTTCAACCCCCTGAAGACATCCACGGGTTTCCTGCTGTGGGACACAGGCACTCACCTGCAGCTCAGCACTGCCTGCTCATGCCTGCGCACACCTTCAGGCTGGAACCAAGGAAATCCTCAGCAAAGACATCAGTACACTTTTGTTATGATGACTTTCATAAAGAAGCATCAAATATTTCTTCACGAGAAATACTGCAAGTCCCTTTGACACTAGCCCTTATTTTAAATGTTTAGATTTGTGCTTCATTCAGGCGTGCTGTCACTCCCAAAAAGATTTTTATTCTTTTTCATTCTGAGGAACAGAGTGATTTCTGCCTTGTTTACTGACTGTAGGCACAGCAATACTCCTGCACCTTCACGGAAACAGCAAATCCATCTCTTTCACACCCTACTTCTATCAAGCTCATTCACCTTACAAGGTATTTATTGCAAGCAGCTCTTCCAAAAATGGAGATTAACAGAACCTGCAACCCAGGACACCTCAGTAAGCCAGTACTTTTCATCTCCTGAAGGTGTAGGTAGACACAGAGCTGGAACATCTTTCCCAGAGCTGTGTGATGCTATCTCATCTATGTTCCTTTACTGTGCACTCAGCTTCACTTCTTATCTAACCTGGTTGCATCCCAGGATTTCTGGTGCCAAAAATAAACTGACAGCTTTCATCACTAGTTAAAAGGTAACTGCAATAGGAAAAGCAATTTTTCTGATTTCTCTGTTGATCACAGAATCACAGAATCACAGAATCACTAAGGTTGGAAAAGACCTATAAGATCATCCAGTCCAACCATCCACCTGTCACCAATGGTTCTCATTAAACCATATCCCTCAACACAACATCCAAACGTTCTTTGAACACCTCCAGGGTCGGTGACTCCACCACCTCCCTGGGCAGCCCATTCCAGTGCCTGACCACCCTTTCAGAGAAGTAGTATTTCCTAATATCCAGCCTGAATCTTCCCTGGCGAAGCTTGAAACCATTCCCTCTAGTCCTATCACCAGTTACACGAGAGAAGAGGCCGCCCCCCAGCTCGTTACAACCTCCCTTCAGGTAGTTATAGAGAGCAATAAGGTCTCCCCTGAGCCTCCTCTTCTCCAGACTGAACAATCCCAGCTCCCTCAGCCGCTCCTCATAAGGCCTGTGCTCCAGACCCCTCACCAGCTTTGTTGCCCTTCTTTGAACACGCTCCAGGGCCTCAATGTCTTTCTTGCAGTGAGGGGCCCATAACTGGACACAGTACTCAAGGTGCGGCCTCACCAGAGCTGAGTACAGGGGAACAATTACTTCCCTACTCCTGCTGGTCACACTGCTTCTGATACAAGCCAGAATGCCATTGGCCTTCTTGGCCACCCGGGCACACTGCTGGCTCATGTTTAGCCGAGCGTCAACCAACACCCCCAGGTCCATTTCCTCTACACAGTCTTCAAGCCATTCCACCCCAAGCCTGTAGCGTTGCTTGGGGTTGCTGTGGCCAAAGTGTAGAACCCGGCATTTGGTCTTATTAAACCTCATCCCATTGGCTTCAGCCCAGCTCTCCAGCCTGTCCAGATCTCTCTGTAGGGCCTCGCTACCCCCAGGCAGATCGACACTTCCAGCCAACTTGGTGTCATCTGCAAACTTACTGAGGGTGCACTCAATGCCCTCATCCAGGTCATCAATAAAAATATTGAAAAGGACAGGCCCCAGCACCGACCCCTGGGGAACACCACTCGTGACCGGTCGCCAGCTGGATTTAGCTCCATTGACCACCACTCTCTGGGCTCGACCCTCCAGCCAGTTCCTTACCCAGCCAAGAGTGTACCTGTCCAAGCCACGGGCTGCCAGCTTCTGCAGGAGAATACTGTGGGAGACAGTGTCAAAGGCCTTGCTGAAGTCTAGGTAGACTACATCAACAGCCTTTCCCTCATCCACCAGGCGGGTCACTAGATCATAGAAGGAGATCAGGTTGGTCAAGCAGGACCTACCCTTCGTGAACCCATGCTGGCTAGACCTGATGCTCCAGTTGTCCCGCACTTGCCGCGTGATCTCCCTCAAGACAATCTGCTCCATAACCTTCCCTGGCACCGAGGTCAGGCTAACAGGCCTGTAGTTCCCCAGGTCCTCCTTACAGCCCTTCTTGTAGATGGGAGTCACATTGGCAAGCCTCCAGTCTTCTGGTACCTCACCAGTCAACAAGGAGCGCTGATAGATGATGGAAAGCGGCTCGGCTATCACCTCCGCCAGTTCCCTCAGCACTCTCGGGTGAATCTCATCCGGCCCCATGGACTTGTGACAGTCCAGTTGGAGTAGAAGGTCTCTGACCGTTTCCTTCTGAATCATGGGTGGTTTAGTCTGGTCTCCAGCCGAGACCACCTGGTCGAAAAGTGGAATATCCTGAGGATAACTGGTCTGACCTTTAAAGACAGACGTAAAGAAGGCATTCAGGACCTCTGCCTTTTCTTTATCCTCAGTAGTCACATTCCCGGCTTCATCCAGTAAAGAATGGAGATTCTCCATTCCCCATCAAAGATGCTTCATGCAAGCCTGATGCGGTAGAAACAATATCAGCTCTAGAATGACAGTCATTAGAGCAGAATCCTTTCACTGATGAAATCCCACAGTCCTGATTCATACAAGACTGACACTGGAGGACACAGTAGTTTAGATGAGAGCGCATTAAAAATGACTAAGTTAAGGTCTCAGCAAAGAGTGACAAGTATGAAAAAAAGAGGTTGCAGAAACTGCTTCAGTTTGGCACTCTGGCATAAAGTATGACAACACACAACCTGCCTGTGCAGTTCCAGAAGCAGAAGAAAGCCGTCAACCAAGACTTGTTCTCATCTGCTCTGAAAGTCCATTGGGACAAGGCCAACCAGCTCAGCTGTGAGTTGGCACTGAAGCTGCACCACAGGGAGAACAAAGCCCCCTGTGCACCCTTGGAGAGCCAAGGGTTGGAGATTCATGAACCTTGAGCTCCTTTCCAACCCGGGCCATGCTGTGATTCTGGGATTCTCACCTTTGCCTCATCTGGCAGAGGGAGGCAGCTCTTTCTCTTGTCTCCCTATGGCTGTCAGGTCACCAGGGCCAGTGTCACACAGGGAACTGCAAACACTGTGTGTGCTGTGCCCTGCCCATGGCAGCACAGAGGCAGCTGCCAGCAGCTGATGCCCACAAGGACAGCCAGCCTGGACTTCCTTTGATTCCTTCCCTTTGGATCAGCGTCCTTCAGGAAGGCGGAACATCTCTCCAGCTGAGCAGCAGAGGACAGCAGGGCTTCGTTGTCTGGGCATGTTCTCTTCTGGCCCTCTGGCCCTCACAGACACAGGAGGAGGACACAGAGGCTGCTGTAACACAGCCAGCCCTGCCTCTCAGGTCAGCTCTCAGGCCATCCTCTCTCCCCTCAGCAGCAGCTCACTGTTCTGCACTCCTCTGGCCTGGGCTGGCAGAGGTGTGCAGCAGTTCTGCTGATCTCCCAGTGCTGGCCATGTCTGCAGTGCCTGTGTGAAAGACACAGGAAGCTGCCAGCATTGCACTGCTCTGCTGTGCCCCTGCCATCACCGAGTTTGCTGTCAGCAGCTGCTGCTACACGTCCATTCAGGCACAGGCCTTTCCTTCCTGGCCCTCTTTCCCCCCCTCTCTCCTCTGCTCTCTCTCGTGCTCCCCTTTGGCCTGGGCTGGCTGAGCAGTGCAGGCCTTGTTGTTGCTCCCTGGGCCAACTACGTCACGGTTCCCCGTGACTCTGCCAGCTGCTCTGACACAGCGACTGCGTCCTCAGTGTGGATTCCAGAATGCGACAGACGTCCAGAGAAGACTTCCAGGGCTGATTGGAACATGCTGCCATCAAGAACTGCCATGGCTCAGGCCCCCTGGGAATCTGCTCACAGCGAAAGCTGCTGTCACTCTGTGTGGGCACAGCCTTGTCTGTGTAGGCCTGCTCACACTGCAGCCCCTGTCTGCACCAGAACCGTGCCGATCCACCTTCTCTTGGCCTCCTTGCCTGCATGGAAAAGGGCAGCTTGGGCTGAAGTCCCTCAACTTTCAGATGGCCGAGTGAAGTCTCTGAGCCCTGGTGACCCACGCAGCTCTTCAGCCTGCTGACCTGCTCTGCTGGGGCTGTCTTAACAGGCAGAGGGCACGTTATCCTAATGTCCCCACATCCATCCCTCTTAGCATACTGTAGGCCAGTTCCTAAAAGGACACCTGCACAATCTCTCTGAATGTTAATCAGCACGTAGTTGGTCTGTGCACTGCAGAAATTGCACCTAGGTTTTCAGTGGTGATTAGCTATGTGTTTAGTCAGAGGTGCAATGGTTCTAATGGTGAGAGAAAGACATTCCCAGTTGTCATCAGGTGGAACACACTTCAGACTGGAATCCTCAAGCAGACTGCAGTCAAGCTTTCTTAATTACTCGTTGTTGTTATCAATTCAGACGCATCTCTGAATTCCTGCCTGAATGAACATTCTGTAATAATCTGCTGAGACAGTGCAAGGCTTGACAATGAGACTATAGTTTATGAAAGCAGCACTTTTTACTTCCTTTACAAGTTCTTATCTGAATGCTAAATACAACATCAACTCACTTCTCACTGGGTTGAACGTTTTAAATATTTGGTAAACATAATGGTTCTAATTCTGACATTTAATATGAAAATATTAAAATTCCTTGTAAGTACTTCTTTGTTAGAATGCCAGATGCTAAAGGGATGAAGTGGCACAAGAAAGCAAAATGTCTCTGCTGATGGCAGGAAGGACTGTAAGGATGGAAAGGCTGGTGTTTGCCATGGGCAGGGAAACACTGCTGGTTTTCTTGTTCCCTTTGTCTTTGAGTGCCAGAAAAATAGAGGAGAGCGTGCCCTCACCTTGGACCCCTCCTGCCCTCTGCTGCTGAGATGGAGAAATGTCCCACCTCCTGCAAGGACATCAGGACAAAGATAAGTACTGGAAATAAGTCCTGGCTGGCTGTACTTGTCGGCATCTGTTGCTGGAAAATTTAATGGCAGTAAACTGCCTAGATAATGACAGAATGAGGGTGACAATAGAATGGTACGTAATCACAGTACAATGAAAAATGTATGCAGGGTGCAGGAAGGGAGGTGTGGACATTCTGAGTTGCAACTCTGTATTTGCTCCAGAAAGCTCTATCAGAATGGAATACTGAAGGAAATACTTTGAGTTTTTTTCATGTGACTGGATGAAAGATCCATGTGGCAAATTGAATAACTGAGTGGTAAAGGGACATAGATACCTCACTGTTTCATGGAACCTTTCAATTAAGCATCTGAGCACTGCGTACAGGACTTGGGAATATAAGTATTAGAGGATCATGGAATATCTGTATTTGGAAGGGACCTCGAGGATCATGTATTCCACCTCCTGGTTCCACACCGGACCTCCTATGGGTCAAGCCCTGTGTCTGAGAGCATTGTGCAAATGCTCTTTGGCCTTTGTCAGCTCAGTGCCAAACCACTGCCCTGGGGAGCCAGTGCCAAATTCCATGTATCTAGTTCATCCTACAGAATGATGCCAAGAACAGTTATAGAGATCGACTTACAAACAAAATTCTTGTCTTGAATTAATGGTACACTCACCATTAAAAAAAAAAAAAAAAAAGAAAATCAAAGCCACATTCTTAGGCTGGCATTTTACAGTATTGTCAGATTTTTGTAATTCTGTTGTGTCATATAAGATTCTCTCATCATGAAATAATGACCAAATTCTCTTTTCAGATCTAAACATACAAATGCTAAAGGCAGCAGTGCTGTTCAAGAGTACATTACCAGCTCAAACACTGCTTTGGCTATAAAAGTGAAGGTAGTAAGGAATTTTATCAAGGAGTTAGAAGAAAACATGTAAGTGTAGATTTAAAAGCAACCTGTATTGTTACTTAGAGTTTGATATAGTGGAATCCAATGCACAGTACTTGTAACGTGTGTTTTACAAAATGCTTTGCAATGTAGGCATCTATTAAGATAAATGCTGCAAGTTCTAATATGGCCATGACCTTTTCAAGCTGTTCCTTACTCCTACACATCACTACGAGTAGTTCTTCTGTCAGGAAGGATCACATGAGTAATTAACCTGTGACCTTAAGTTTGGAATTAAATGCATACAGTGGAAGTAAGAGCTGTGGGTTATTTTGCTCTTTCAGTGTTGAACAGCCGAGGTGTTTTGTTTTGGAGGGTGGACAGTGATGGGACAAGTGGGGAGTGGCTTTAAACTGCGACGGGGGGTGTTGAGGTTGAGGTTGGATGTGAGGAGGAAGTTTTTCAGCCAGAGGGTGGTGAGGCACTGGAACAGGTTGCCCAGGGAGGCTGTGGATGCCCCATCCCTGCAGGCATCCAAGGCCAGGCTGGATGTGGCTCTGGGCAGCCTGGGCTGCTGGCTGGCAGGTTAGAAACCCAACATGACTTTATTGCAGCCCTGGGTGCAGGGGGATCACTGCTCCTCGCATGCACACAGAAGAGCTGGAGCACACAGGTGATGTACATTCCACTTGTGAACATTCCTGCAATTCCAGAGAGCGTGCGCCTGTTCCAATCACTGCTGCACAGATTAAAAACTCATTGCAGATGAGCTGTTTTGGTGTGGGGTTCTTGCCAACGGTCTGCAGTGGCTGTGTGATTCCTCGGGGAGTTGCTCTCCAGCCCAAAGGTCATGTCCTAAGTCGACCAGATCCCGTTTGTGTCCAGAAATGGCTGACAACAGATCAGCTGCTGGTCAAGTTTCTAACAGCACACTGGCCTTGCTCCAGTGTCTGTGTCATCAGCCCCAGCACATACGCTGCACCTCTTCAAGGCTTTGCAACACTGAGACTCTGCACTTGGGCTCCAGACATCCTGCTGCACCAAGAGGTTATTCTAGCTTTGGTATCTTGCAACTTTGTATATAACTACATCACTGTAATCATAAATGTCTAGGAGCATGGAGATGGAGAAATTAATCTTCCTGTAATTCTCTGTACTACAGCCCCATGGTTGTCAACACCTAATGCAATATTGAAATTTCAGTTGAGAAATTGAAAGCTGTCCCTAACAAAAAAACATCTGCATTTGTTATTGAAATCACACTGAGGATCAAGAAATCCAAATGCTTCTAGCATAACCACGATTATAGGCAGTGTTTAGACAAGCTCTTACAGGAAAACCATGAACACAAGGCTTAGGAGAGACTAAGTGATGCACTCTGCAGGAATACTCATGGAAGTCTTCACAGTGCAGGAGTCTGATCTGATTACAGATGCTGTGCTTTAAGTACCCCTTATCATATCTTTTTTTTCACTGTTGTGCAGGGGTTGGACTCAGTGATCTCTGGAGGCTGGAGATGCTGTTTGCTAATGGCAGATGGAGAGAGGAAAAGCAAGTGCAAGGCATGCTGTGCATAGCCACCACATGGCATCTGCACCATTCCCCCTGCACAAAGGAGGAGCAGCTCACAAGCTTGGCCTGGGCCAGGGAAGGGAGCAGACAAACATCTGGACCGACCCCAAACGAGCTGGTTCTGCAGGTTGGGTGTCTTCTGCTGCTTGTCTCACATCCTGCTGCTCAGCGGTAGATTTGTTCCTGCTCAGTGCTAACAGGAAACTCACACAGCATTTCTGTTTCAGCTGTGCCAACGCTTTGATCCCTTGCTGCTTGGATGGGGCGTTTGAAGAATGATGCCTGTGCTGATGTCCAGCCAGGCTTTGGGGATGAGTCTCCACACCAGGGTCCGTCTGACAGGACTGAGGGTTGGGGATCCAGCCAGGTCGAGTCCAGCGTGCTTTGCTCTTGTTCTTAGTGCTTGTTTTTGCTCAGGAGGGCAGGAGGTGAACCTCGTGCAGCAATGCCTGCAGACGGGGTTTGCAGAGAAAGAGGTCCTGCAGGCCTTGTGTGACAGCCACGGAGCTGCAGCGAGGCTGCATCCGTGTAAAACACCAGAGATCCACGGAGGTGTGAAGGGGAGCTGTGGGCTGCAGTCACGCAGGAAGGGATGTGCATGCTCGGGGTTTGGTTGTTGTGTGTGTGTTAAGTGACTGTGATACCACTGCTGGGTCAGTGTGAGTGTACGGAACAAGTGTGACAGCCTTTTTGCTGGAGTCCTGTGAAAGGAGTCCTATGGACTTGAGATCCAACTGTCAGCCCGTGGGCATCATCCAGGAGTTGGGGTAGGGGATGAGGCAAGGGAAGTTGGGCTGAGAAAAAGATAAAGCAGTCTGGCAGCAGTTCTGTGTTTCTCCCATCTCCTGCTTTATTTCCTTCCAGGTGAAATAGATGGGTGCTGCAACATGCCCTTGAATGTAACAAAACCCACTCTAGTGTGGATTTGACATGGGCCCAGCACTGCAAGGTACGCTGCTGGGAGGAAGCGTCCATCTGGCTGAGGGCAGGAAGGCCCTCCAGAGGGATGCACTGAGGCCAGTTGTGTGAGGCTCAACAAGAGCAAGCGCCAGGTCCTGCGCTTTGGTCATGACGACCCCGTGCCAGCTTCTCCAGGATTTGGCTGGGCTAGAATTCCAAGCAGCCCCTGATTCCAGAACGTTGGGCTGGGCTGTTGGAATCTTCTGCCCTTGTGACTGGTCTTGCCTCCCCACCCTGTCCGTCGTGGTGGAGCAGCCTGGTGGCCCTCAGTGATGTCATAAGGGCTAGAATGAGGGGAGGAGCAGTGCGTGCTGCGTCCCTTCATTGGAGCGCTGGAGCTCTGACTGAGCAGCTCGCTTGTTGCACTTGTGCACCGACTGCGTCCCTTTGTCTTCACACCGTCCTGTGCAGCACCTTGTAGGTAAGCTGAGACAGTGTGGGAGAGACGGGGGGACAGTGAGTGCTGAGAACTGCTGGCTGGCGGAGCTCATAGGATCACATTATCTCCATCAGCAGAGGGGTGGCCATGAGGGACAGGGAGGTGATCGTCCCCCCCTGCTCTGCTCTTGTGAGGCCCCAGCTGCAGTACAGTGTCCAGAAAGACAGGGAGCTGCTGGAGAGGGTCCAGAGGCGAGCCACAGAGATGATCAGGGGACAGGAGCACCTCCCCTGCCAAGACAGGCTGAGGGAGCTGGGCTTGTTCAGCCTGGAGAAAAGAAGGCTGTGGGGTGACCTCATGGCAGCCTTCAGTACCTAAAGGGAGCCTAAAAAAAGGAGGAAACCAACTCTTTGAAAGGGTAGATAACAGCAGGACAAGGGGAAATGGTTTTAAGTTGAAAACTTAAGTTTTTAGGTTGAGGGAGGGCAGATTTTGGATTTTCCCTCGTAGTCTTTGCTAAACCATGGAAACAAACTGACCTGCTCTTTCTCTCTCCTCTCTCCACCCTCTGCCTGCTTCCCTGCTGCAGCTTTTGCTCGTGGAAGATCAGAGCAAAGTGACAAGGAACGGCTGCGGATTCGTGAGATTTGTCTCCCTCGTTCTGATCTCTTGCCAGGTACCTGCCATGGTTTGTCCCCCCACGTGCTTTAGCAGCCCGTGACGCCCCGTGTTTAGTAACACAGCCTCATCCAGCTTTGATGGGACGCTGGTCACGTGTGGGTTTTCTCCACGTGCTCTGCAGCTCCGCCCTCAGAAGGATGCTGTCTGTGGTGCTGTGACCAGCTGGTCTACAGGAAACCAATCCCTTAGGCAAAGAGTCCCAGCCCCAGCTTGTGCAGAGCTGCACAGCATCACCAGGGACACCAGCAGGCGTGCTTGGGCTGTGTGAGTGTGCCCGACAGCTGTAGGGAGCACAGCAGAGATGTGAACAGAGAACATAAAAGTGTGTTTCTTTTCCGTTCCAGCTTGTCACACCTACGCTGATGGCTGTGGCGTGCAGCGAGATCAGCTGTGGGCCTGACCTGGCATGGACAGAGGTAGAGTATGAAGCTCTGATTGGTCTTTGTTCCCTGACTGCAGCCAGCAGAGTGAGCCGCAGATGTGCTCTCCTGCTTTCCAAGAGAGCTCCTCTGTGGCAAGACAGTAGTGCAAGCGTGGCAAGTTTATAAAAGTACCAGAGCCATCTCGGGTGTTGTGTTTGTCCTCTACTGACTTTTCCCTTGAAATGGCTGCAGAAACAACAATCATTCTCTGCTCTGTTTGGCCTCGCTGTTGGTTGGACTGCTCAAGAGAGCTGCTTGGTGCTTGCAATGGCACTGTTTGCACCTTGTAACTGCAGCCGTAGCTTTGGTTTCCCTCTTCACGGTCTCCTAGCATCTGAAACAGTCAGCCTTCCTGCACAAAGAGCGCAGGAAAGGAGGGGGCAAAATGGACAAGGCCACCTGTCTGCGTCAGTGCCATTGCTGATTAGTCTGGGTGGGGAGAGATGCATCTTTGCATTGCCTGGCGTGTGCCTGCTGCACACCAGGGAGAGAAACAGCCGTTATTAGACTTGCAGTTCCTTCTGAAGTGCCCATGATAAGGACCGAGTGCATTTCCTGCAGCTTTCTCTGCTGATGTGCTCCTCACCTTGAAATCCTCCTCGCTTGTTCTCTGCTCCTCACTGTGGCCTGTGCTCTCTGTTTCAGACTGAGAACAAGGGGAAGCCCCTGCTGGACCATGAGGTGGCACCTGTGAATGTTCCAGCTATTGCTGCTGCCCATGCTATTAAGAGATACGTTGCCCAGGCAGCGGATGAACTCTCCTTTGAGGTAAGCAGTTCAAGGCATTCCTTGTTGCTCAATTCTACAGTGGCAAATGCCTTCAGAGCTGCACTGGTGCAAGTGCTCTCATGCTCGGCCATGTTTGGCAGTGCAGAAGAATGCAGTCATTTGAGCTGTGCTTTCCTCCCAGCCGTGCTGAAGCTGGGATAGACACTGCAATCTCTTGCAGGTGGGAGACATCGTGTGTGTCATCGACATGCCACCAAAGGAGCTGACCCCCTGGTGGAGAGGCAAGCTCGGCTTCCAGGTAGGCACAAGCTTCAGACTGGAGAGTGCAACTTCAGTAAAGGCAGGAATCTCAGCTTAGAGCTGCTCTGCCTGCACAGGATGCCTAAAGGACATAAACAGTTTCCCTGTGTCGGTGTCAGGGGACCTTGCCGTTGGCTGCAAATGTTGAAAAATTATTACCTTTATGCTGTGAACTATGGCCATTTTCTGCTGGATAGTCTTATGGAACGTCAGGCAAGCACGTTCCGAGGGAAATGTTACGTGGCTTTTGGTTTAACAGTTCAGACCTGAGAAGTGCTGCATGCAATAGTTGGCCTCTCTTCTTGTTATAGGTTGGATTTTTCCCAGGGGAGTGTGTGGAACTCATTAATAAGATCATTCCTGAGGCACTCATCAATTCTGTGCCAAAGCCAGGTACGGATGTTACATTTGATGGTGTGGGAAAGCAAAATGAAGTCTTTTTTGGGGTGTGTTCCATGTTTAGTACCTCCTTTATCCATCCCACATTGTCCTCTGGGTTGATGATTCTTCATGCACACCATGGGGCAGAGATTTGGCCCAATCCTCCTGTGTTTATGACTGGACTTGGGGAAACTATAGAATCTTCATAGAATGGCTTGGGATGGAAGGGACCTCAGGGATCATCATGCTCCAACCCTCCTGCCTCAGGATGGTCTCCCAGCCCCCACATTTAATGTCAGATTAGACCAGGCTGCCCAGGGCCCCATCCCACCTGGCCTTGGGCTCCTCCAGAGATGGGGAAAATCCCTTTTTGTATGTACTGGTTGGTAATGTTCTTCCCGTTCTGACGTGCTCTGTAGAATGTGCTGTGCTCGGCCTCGTCCAACGGAGCCAGACCTGAAATGACCTGGTTTCTTCCTTTTGTTGTGCAGTTCCCAAGAAACGCAGCAAGATCCTCACCTTCCTTCGTTCCTTGGTGAAGGCCCGCCCAAAGAAACCGACCGAGCGGGAGGTGGAGAAGGAAAGGGTGTTTGGCGGTGACCTGGGAGAGCATCTTCTCCGCTCGGGTCGTGATGGTAAGGAGCTGCCCATTCCTGAGATCTTCCTCTGCTGGGCATCTAAAGAAGATGAAAGGGAGCTCGTATCTAGCAGGGGGCAGGCTGACAGCAGTGGAGACACGTGTAATGGGAGTTGATGGCTGAAGGATAAAGTGAGGCGGATGCTCCTAAGAGACAAGCACATCTGTATTTGCTTCAGCCAAGCCTGGCTGGGCTTAGTGGATGGGATGTGAAGCACAGCCTGCAGCACGACTGAATCAGGAGCTCCACTGACGGCTGGCACGTGTTCTTCAGTCCCCCAGGTCCTCCAGAGCTGCGCTGAGTTCATTGAGCAGCACGGCGTGGTGCAGGGGATATACCGCCTGTCCGGCGTCGCGTCCAACATCCAGAGGCTGCGGTAAGAGTGCTGCGACTGACACAGCCTGAGTGCATCTGGTGTGGCTTTGGGCTTGCCTTCCTCTCGCTCAACCGGGTTTGCGTCCCTCTCTCCAGGCAGGAATTTGAGTCGGAGCAGATTCCTGAGCTCACCGTCCGGGACATTCACAGCGTGAGCTCCCTCTGCAAGATGTACTTCAGGGAGCTCCCGAACCCTCTGCTCACCCACCAGCTGTACGGCAAGTTCTCGGTAAGCACAAGGCCACGTCTTTCATTTCCCTCTTCCTGGGCCTCTTGGCAGATGGCTGCAGCAGTGCCCCAGCTCGGAGGCCCTTTTGCTGTCAGCCCCACGAGGTTTACTCGCAGTGGTGTACTAGCCTGATTGGTGTCTCGCTCCCTTTCTGCACTACTGCAGGATGCTGTTGGTGCCGCTACAGAGGAGGAGCGGCTGCTCAGAATGCAGGACGTCATCCAGCAGCTGCCCGCTCCTCACTACAGGTCAGTGCTGCCCTCAGCCTGCTGAGCTCAGCCCTGCTGCATTGCAGAGGGCAACGATGCGGTTCCAGGCTCTGTCTCACGCCGGCAACACGATGCCTGTGTATGCTGAAGGGTTCAAGGCTCCATGGGGTTACTTTATGGGGTCAGTTCCTGGGCACGGGGGCACGCTTGGTGCAGCTGATGGCTGCGGCTGTGCTGTGCTGGGGCTTGGTGCTGCAGCGTGGCACTCAGTCAAGTTGGATCTACTTCACCTTCGGTGACAGTAGCAATCACAAGAAGTAGCATGAATGGAGGTTTGCTTTCTGAATTGCAGCACGGCATGCTCGTTGGTGCTGAACGTTTGCCTCTCTTGTTTTCCAGGACACTGGAGTTCCTGATGAGACACTTGGCGTGTCTGGCTGGGAGCTCCACCATCACAAACATGCATGCCAAGAACCTAGCCATTGTGTGGGCTCCAAACCTCTTAAGGTAAACTTCTGGTTCTGTTTCAACACTTCCTCTGTTCTCCAGTTAAGAAAAGCAGTCCTCTCTTTTTCTCCATCAAATGTGCTCTTCTCCTGTAAAATCTGTGGCTGACAGAAGAGCAGGAGCCTGGGCTGTTCTCCAACCCCACGGGCACAATGTCTAGGTGACAGTTTCTGCAGTCTTGTTGAGATGGGACTGACGTGTCCTTGATCATCCAGGGGAATTTCTGCAGTGGCATCACTGATTGCCCACTGCGGAAGTCTCCAGAGCCTCAGCTGACAGCTTTTGGCTGCAACAATTCAGACTCGGGGAAACGGTCTTGGAGAAATGACTTCTAAAATCTGCCTTTTCTACAGATCACAGCAGAACGAGTCTGCCTGCGCCAGCGGAAGAGCTGCCTGCATGGAGCTGCAGATGCAGTCGGATGTGGTGGAATTCATCATCAACCACACAGACGTCCTCTTCTGCTCCAAATCCGGAGCAGACATCGCAGATGCAGCAGGTGAGTGTCTTCCTCCATTAGCTTGATCTTGACCTGACACCTTGATCAAATGCAGGCCTTCTCCAGGACCTCTGAGATACTCTTTTACCATCAAGGGGACTACAGACCTCTGGGCTTCCATTAGGTTATGGCATCCTGTTGCTGGATGCTGAGAATGTCCAAGCCCAAACTTCACAAGGAGGAAACTGTCATTATTATGTTTGCACGCAGGAGAAGCTTGATGCAAGCGTTGCAGCGAAGCTTTCTCAGTTCCCTGCCCCTTTTATCTAGGGGTGAGCTCTCTTAATGATGACCATGTCCTTTGCCATAAACAGACCCCTGCCCACATGGTTAGTTTGAGCTCCTCTTCTTCCAGTGGCTCGGATAAGCAAGCCTGAGAAAAATACAGCACCTCCCCCAGAACTGTGGTGGCTGTGCTGCTGCTTTCTGATCCTCACTCTTACCTGTGCTTTTCCCTGACAGGGCACAATTCTCTCCCAGGGCCCAAGTCTGTGGGGGTCTCTTCTGCTGCCACAAAGCTGCTCAGCCTGGAGGAGGCACAGGCACAGAGGCGAGGCCACAGCACCTCTTCTGTGGTAACAGAGAGCAGCAGGGACATTGAAGTGGAAGAAAGCCCTGCAGCTGGGCAGGGCAAATTCCACACTGTCATCGACTTTCCATCTGACAGGTAAAGAGGACTTTCTTTTCCAGCACCTAGCATCATTGTTTGGGTGGGTTTTTGTGTTTTCCTGCAGAAACCAGGCAGTGCTAGGAACAAGCAACTGCTGCCAAGAGCTCAGTGCAGCTCTTCCCTCACCCTGCACCACGCACGACTCACAGCGTTGGCTGTTTTCTCTCTCCAGACAAAATCCACACAGCAAGAAGGAGGAATCACCAGCTAGCAGTTGGTGTTGCTGCTTCAGCCTCAGGAAGCCATCCTCTGGCAGCAAACGCCAACTGCAGCACAATGCCAGGCAGCCCTCAGAAACAGCAGTGGTAGTCCTGGCAGGTAAGGGTGCAAATGCAGCTTCCAAATCCCTGCTTTTCAGGAGCATAGAATTCAAGCTTGCTCTGCACTTGTATCTCTTTCTGGCGTTCCAGCCCCTGCCCAACATCTTCAGTTCACCCCTGATCAAGAACCACTGTCGTAATTCAGCTTGTGAAAGTTTGACACTAACCCCTGTGTATCCTTTCTAGGTGAATCGAGCCCTTGCCAACCCACAAGATCCAGGGCAAGTAGCGAGGATGCTCTCTGTGCTTCCATCAGTGGAGAGCTCTTAGGAAGCACAAATTGCTGCAGTTCCAACAGCAGCCTTCCGTCTGACAACATTAATGGAGAGAAGGAGCTCATCGAAGTTCATGCCCTCATTACACCTGGCTCTGCTGAAAATGCTGACCTGGGCCTGCCAGAAACCACAGTCACCAGACTGGATTGTAACCAGGAGTCTCTGCAGTGCAGGCCATCCCAAGAGCAGTGTGAGTGCCCCAACAGCAGCACCTCCATGCAGGAGCAGGTCAGTGTCAGTGAGGAGGAGCAGAGCCTCTTGCAGGAGGACTTTCAATCAGGCCTCCAGTCCCAGGCATCAGAGAGCAGCACTGAGAGCTCTGAGCCACTCTCTCCATGACAAGACAGGATGAGTCCCATCTTCACCGTGGACCTCTCACACCCTCCTGTCCTTTATATAATAATAAAAGCACACTCGTGCTCAATCAACGCCTTGACTGCCTCCAGAGTCTTCATTCACACGGACTGGGATGAATGCAGCACACAGCAAGGCACCCCAGCTTGCAATGCTGCAGCTGTGCGGTGCGTGCAGCACAGCTCCGGGTTTGTTCCTGTTTTGTCTGGCTTTGGGATGTCTGCAGGGGGAGCTCTGCTACCATTTGGCATGGTAGCAAATAATCTCTCGCATCCTGGATGCTGCTCATGATACTCCCAAGCTTCCTGGCTGTGGCTTTGTGATGCTTTTCAGGGCCTTCTGATGCATTTTCATGCCTTGGATGTTGCTTAACACCTCTCTCCTCCCATCATGTCCTTTCCTGGCTCCCACCTACGAGCTGGCCGTGCAGATCATCTCCAGACCTGTCATCAGCACACTGCGGCAGGAGAAGCTCCCCCTGGCCAACGTCAGGCAGTACTGCTTGGTCTGCAGCTCAGTGGCCATTTCCCTTTTAGGCGGCTCCTGCAGAAGAATCGAGCAGCAGAACCTTTTGCTCACCCTGCAGCACACAAGTGATACAAAAGCAGAAACAACCTGGGAATCTCTGGGTCTGCAAGACTTCACAGACACTCACCGACTGTGTCTGATGGTTCCCTCCCATCCTTGATTTCCGTCTCCCCTTCTCCACATCGGATCCCACTGCTGAGCCATGATCAAGCTGCCCAGTGTGGCAGAGCATCGTGCAGAACCGTGCTGGCACCTCCTCCCCTTCCTCTCCTGCAACCTCACCCGCTTCTCTGACAGACCTGCTGATCCCACGCGTCCCATCGGGATGCTCTGGCACAGGATGTGCCCCTAACCCAAAGCTCCTTCCCACCCTCCCAAGAAAAAGTAAACAGGTTTTCTGCCTCCTCTGCTTGATTTCATGTGGCAGGGATGGAGAGCTCTTCAGCCCTGAGCAAGTTTTTTTCTGAGAAAGTGACCAGCTCTTTTCCATCCCTTTGCCCCTACAAACAGTTGTCCAGAGGATCTCGTCCAAGAATTCCTGGAACAGCCTGCAGCTGGCTCTCCTGAAGTTCAGGCTCCTGCCTTTGCTTCCTGCCAGGCCCGCATTCCTTGAGATCACCAACTCAAGGAGGGCATGGTCACTGCAGCCCTGACCGCCTCCTGTTGTAACCCCTGGTGTGCACCATGTCCAGCAATGCTTCCCTTCTGCTTGCTGTGCCCAATGCCTGCACCACAGAGTGATTCTCACTGCACTCCAGGAGTCTGTCAGATTGCTTGCAGCCAGCCATGCTGATTTCCCAGACTGACTGGAATCCCCCATCAGCATGAGAGTCAGTGAGTGCGATGCTTCTGCTGGCTGCAGTAAGCAGCTCCCACCAACAGGCTCTCTTTCCAGGCGGCTGTAGCAGACCCTCACCTCCAGAAGCCCTGCACTGCTGCACTTCCTAATTTTACCCACAAGTTCACAACCTGCTCATGGCTCTTCTTAGTTCTTTGCACTCAACTTCTCATCATAGAAGGCAAATCCCTTGCCTTCCAGAATTCCATAGTATCAATTGTGTCTGCTTTATGTCAGGATTCTTTTTCTTTCTTTTCTTCTTCCATTTTCTAGGTAGGAAAATGAATTTCTGAGCCAGGAGAAGCAGAAGTGAAAGAGTCTTCCTGGCACTGCTCAGGTTGCATGAGTTGCCAAGTGCTCCTCAGGTAATGTGTGCTGAAGAGCTGACCTTGGTGGCAGGGGCTGTGGCTGCATTTTGTGCCTGTCATGCGGGAATCCAAGAAAGCCTATTCAGAGCAGGAGCTGCAGAGCGAGATAAACATCACGAGAAGGTAAGGCTGAGAAGCAAGGCCACCTCCAGAAAGAAGAGAAAAACTGAGTCAAGTGAGCTGCGTGACGGCCGTGTGATGCTGACCATGATTGGAGGAAGAGCGCATGGCTGGGAATGACTGATGGCTCTGGTTGGATGGGTGCCTGTGTGCACAGAGGTAAGGAGTGTTTGTGGGATGTTTTGCTGGCATCTAACGGCTGTAAGGGGAAGTCAAGAGAGAAAACTTGTGAATGCATAGAAGGGATGTTAAAATCTGGATTACACTGTTTGGATCATTCACATCTGAGTCCAGATTGCCACACTGTCAGAACCTGGGGCCTAGGATTTTCCTTTAAGAGTGCCAACTGCTTATTTTAAATGATAAAAAGTAACATTGAAAAAAGCTTCCCTCCTTGCATTAGAATAACACATTGATATTTGATGTTTCTGTCTTTCCATTCCTTTAGCAGCCTGGGTGTTGATGCAGCTGCATGCATCTGCTGCCCCCCCCCCTTCTGTTTTGTGTAAAAGAACAGTAAAATATGCAATCAGTGTGAGATCTTTCTGAAGTATTTTACTTTATTTGCCCCTAGGCTGCAATGGCTGGGCAATGGCAGTGTCACCCAGGAGCCCACACGGCGACCTGATGTCTCATTGTTGGGGTCTATTGGAAACCACCACGATGACAAAAGAATGCCTGGGATTCCTCCGGCCCAAATGCCAAACCTTGCACTTGGCTGTGCTGAACCTCATGAGGTTCACCCAGGCCCACCTCTCAAGTCTGCTGAGCTCAAACAGATGTCATTTTTCTCGTGTCCTTCCATTCCGAGTCCATCTGTTCCCCAAAGCAAAAGAATTTGGAGGGAACCACCGACAGTTCTGTGAGCGATTTCAGCGTCTATTTCTGATCATGGCAACAACTTCAGAGGTCACACTTAATTTACGGTGCCCGTTGTAATTCTGACCAAGGCTGCAGTTGCAGCTGACTTCCCAAGGCTGCAAGACGTGGTGGTGACACAGCCTTGTGCTTCTGCATTGGTGCTCATCCCACGTTTCCTTTCTCTGTCTCGCAGGTCAGCTCCTGCTGGAAGCAGATGGTATCCCAGTGTGAATGAAGGTCAGTGCAGGAGCAGCTGCTGATGGGAGGAAGGAAGTCCATGCTGAAGAGCTCTGAAGCATCTGCAGGTATGGTTCTGGAGGAGGCAGCAGTGATGTCGGAGGGCTCCCCAGCAGGAAGCTGTCTCATCCAAATGCTTGCTGAGTGGTTGGAAGGGAGCTTTCTGCATGACAGCAGCACCAGTCACTTGATTCACATGTTGCAAAGGACTAGCAGGAGTTCCAGCATCTACAGTATCATCACGAATCACGATAGGATTACAGTGTGTCCTCATACAAACGCAGCCATTTCTCTCTGAGTCCAGAGGCTGTCCGGAAAGCATCTTTGAGGTCTCTCACACCAAACCACTGCTGTCCGTGTGGGATCTGACTCATTAGGGTATAGGGGTTAGGAACCACAGGCTGTCTTTTGAGAACGGGTTCAGTCATTTCCTTACATCTTGCACCAGCCGATACGTGCCGTCTGCCTTCCGTGCCGACAGGATTGGGGTGTTATAAGGCCACAGACAAGGTTCCAGAAGACATCCTTAACCACTGTCTGTGTTACAGCTTTTAGACCCACACTCCCTTCTAAGGCTATGGGATATTGTTGATGTTTCACTGCTCCACTCCCTCCTTGGGCAGTTATTTGTAAGGGAAAATTGTGAGTCCACCCCGATTTCCTTCCCCTGCCCACAGCTTTGGATTCATTTCTTCTCATCACCAGCTGTTAACACATTCATTGACACCTGATATCTGTTTCACAGACTTGCAGCTGTAATCCTCATTTAGCTGTTAAATCTCTCCCCCATAAATCGGTCCCTGCTTCAGGCACAGAGAACAATTGCCCTGCAACTATTTTATCTTTCCATTTTAGTTCTGTGGTCTCCAAGAGTGGAGCTGTCATTTCTGATCCCTCAGCCCCAGTTATGCACAACAGCCACATCCAGATACACGTCTGGTACCTCTGAACTAGCTAATGCTGTAGGATGGAATGTTGTTTCTGCACTGGCTATCAAATGTGGGATTGCTCTGAAGCAGTACAGCACCATGTGTTTTGTAATTTGCCCTTAGAAACAGTTTGAAAAAGTAGAAAGACTTTATTAGTATTAGTAAAAAGAAGTTATTTCAGAAACGTATTTTAGAAATACAGTTGTTGAATTATGTGATCAATTCTCACTTACAGAACTGTAATAGTTACAAATAGTATGGGTATAGCATTAAGGACCAGAAAGCATGCTTTAAGGCCGTTCTGTTTGGATAGGAGAAGCTCAGCAAAAGAAAAACAGACTCCAAAGAAGCCAGGGCCTCCACACAAGGCCAAACTGACTCACTCTGTGGGCAGGTTGGGATGCAACAGGTAGGCATCAAGAGACTCCCCTCTGTCCTCCTTCCAAACTTCTCTCTCTTCAGGGATGAGCAGGTGTCCAGAAATAGTGGCCAAGTGTTGATAAGCAGCTGTCAGGCGTTCAATAATTAGCAGTATACCTGCTGAGCTAGCAACAATGGGTGTTTATTTAGTCACACACACACACACAGAATGGCCCGGGTTGGAAGGGACCTCAAGGATCACGAATCTCCAACCCCCTGCCACAGGCAGGGCCACCAACCTCTGTACCACTGCACATATGAAAATTGCTGGACAGAAACAGCAGTGTGGGAAAAATCTGTATGCTGTGGATGAAAAGGGTGAAACAGAATGGCTTAACAGCTGTCCCACAAGGAAAAGCAATCCCTTACCTGCTGTGCCATGCTCATGGCAGCAGAAATGCAGATGCCAGCAGCTGATGCCCACAAGGACAGCCAGCCTGGACTTATTTTCATTACATATCTTTGTCCTGATGTCCTTCTAGAAGCTGGGACATTTCACCATCTCAGCAGAAGAGGGCAGGGGAGTTGCAAGGTGAGGGCACGCTGTCCCCTGTTTATCTGGCACTCAAAGAGAAAGAGAAAATGAAAACCAGATGTGTTTCCCAGCCCATGGCAAACACCAGCCTTTCCATCCTTACAGTCCTTCCTGACATCAGCACTAATTGAAACAACATCCCACTCACCTTTGCCATGTCTGGCAGAGGTTGCAACTCTGTCTATTGCATCCCTCTAGCTGTCAAGTCAAGAGCTCCTGTGTCACACCAGGAAAAGCAATCTGTTACCTGCTGTGCCATGCTCATGTCAACACCAATGCAGATGCCAGCAGCTGATGCCCACAAGGACAGCCAGCCTGGACTTATTTTCAATACATATCTTTGTCCTGATGTGCTTCCAGAAGCTGGGACATTTCTCCCTCTCAGCAGCAGAGGGCAGGAGAGTTGCAAGGTGAGGGCACACTCTCCCCTGTTTATCTGGCACTCAAAGAGAAAGAGAAAATGAAAACCAGATGTGTTTCCCTGCCCATGGCAAACACCAGCCTTTCCATCCTTACAGTCCTTCCAAACATCAGCGCTAATTGAAACAACATCCCACTCACCTTTGCCATGTCTGGCAGAGGTTGCACCTCTTTCTATTGCATTCCTCTAGCTGTCAAGAGCTCCTGTGTCACACAAGGAAAAGCAATCTTTTACCTGCTGTGCCATGCTCATGGTAGCAGCAATGCAGATGCCAGCAGCTGATGCCCACAAGGACAGCCAGCCTGGACTTATTTTCATTACATATCATTGTCCTGATGTCCTTCTGGAAGCTGGAACATTTCACCATCTCAGCAGAAGAGGGCAGGAGGGGTCCAAGTTGCAGGCAAACTCTCCTCTTTTTCTGGCACACAAAGAGAAGATGAAAACCAGATGTGTTTCCCTGCCCATGGCAAACAGCAGCCTTTCCATCCTCACAGTCCTTCCTGACATCAGCACTAATTGAAACAACATCCCACTCAACTTTGCCATGTCTGGCAGATGTTGCAGCTCTTTCTATTACATCCCTCTAGCTGTCAAGTCAAGAGCTCCTCTGTCACACAAGGAAAAGCAATCTTTTACCTGCTGTGCCATGCTCATGGTAGCAGCAATGCAGATGCCAGCAGCTGATGCTTACAAGGACAGCCAGCCTGGACTTATTTTCATTACATATCTTTGTCCTGATGTCCTTCTAGAAGCTGGGACATTTCTCCATCTCAGCAGAAGAGGGCAGGAGGGGTACAAGTTGCAGGCAAACTCTCCTCTTTTTCTGGCACACAAAGAGAAGATGAAAACCAGATGTGTTTCTTTGCCCATGGCAAACACCAGCCTTTCCATCCTTACAGTCCTTCCTGACATCAGCACTAATTGAAACAACATCCCACTCACCTTTGCCATGTCTGGCAGAGGTTGCAGCTCTGTCTATTGCATCCCTCTAGCTTTCAAGTCAAGAGCTCCTGTGTCACACAAAGAAAAGCAATCTGTTACCTGCTGTGCCATGCTCATGGCAGCAGCAATGCAGATGCCAGCAGCTGATGCCCACAAGGACAGCCAGCCTGGACTTATTTTCATTACATACCTTTGTCCTGATGTCCTTCCAGAAGCTGGGACATTTCTCCCTCTCAGCAGCAGAGGGCAGGAGAGTTGCAAGGTGAGGGCACACTCTCCCCTGTTTATCTGGCACTCAAAGAGAAAGAGAACATGAAAACCAGATGTGTTTCCCTGCCCAGGGCAAACACCAGCCTTTCCATCCTTACAGTCCTCCTGACATCAGCACTAATTGAAACAACATCCCACTCACCTTTGCCATGTCTGGCAGAGGTTGCAGCTCTTTCTATTGCATTCCTCTAGCTGTCAAGAGCTCCTGTGTCACACAAGGAAAAGCAATCTTTTACCTGCTGTGCCATGCTCATGGCAGCAGCAATGCAGATGCCAGCAGCTGATGCCCACAAGGACAGCCAGCCTGGACTTATTTTCATTACATATCATTGTCCTGATGTCCTTCTGGAAGCTGGAACATTTCACCATCTCAGCAGAAGAGGGCAGGAGGGGTCCAAGTTGCAGGCAAACTCTCCTCTTTTTCTGGCACACAAAGAGAAGATGAAAACCAGATGTGTTTCCCTGCCCATGGCAAACAGCAGCCTTTCCATCCTCACAGTCCTTCCTGACATCAGCACTAATTGAAACAACATCCCACTCAACTTTGCCATGTCTGGCAGATGTTGCAGCTCTTTCTATTACATCCCTCTAGCTGTCAAGTCAAGAGCTCCTGTGTCACACAAAGAAAAGCAATCTTTTACCTGCTGTGCCATGCTCATGGCAGCAGCAATGCAGATGCCAGCAGCTGATGCCCACAAGGACAGCCAGCCTGGACTTATTTTCATTACATACCTTTGTCCTGATGTCCTTCTAGAAGCTGGGACATTTCACCATCTCAGGAGAAGAGGGCAGGGGAGTTACAAGGTGAGGGCACACTCTCCCCTGTTTATCTGGCACTCAAAGTGAAAGAGAAAATGAAAACCAGATCTGTTTCCCTGCCCATGGCAAACACCAGCCTTTCCATCCTTACAGTCCTTCCTGACATCACCACTAATTGAAACAACATCCCACTCACCTTTGCCATGTCTGGCAGAGGTTGCAGCTCTGTCTATTGCATCCCTCTAGCTTTCAACTCAAAAGCTCCTGTGTCACACAAGGAAAAGCAACCTTTTACCTGCTTTGCCATGCTCATGGCAGCAGCAATGCAGATGCCAGCAGCTGATGCCCACAACGACTGCCTACCTGGACTTATTTTCATTACATATCTTTGTCCTGATGTGCTTCTAGAAGCTGGGACATTTCACCATCTCAGCAGAAGAAGGCAGGGGAGTTACAAGGTGAGGGCACACTCTCCCCTGTTTATCTGGCACTCAAAGAGAAAGAGAAAATGAAAACCAGATGTGTTTCCCTGCCCATGGCAAACACCAGCCTTTCCATCCTTACAGTCCTTCCTGACATCAGCACTAATTGAAACAACATCCCACTCACCTTTGCCATGTCTGGCAGAGGTTGCAGCTCTGTCTATTGCATCCCTCTAGCTTTCAAGTCAAGAGCTCCTGTGACACACCAGGAAAAGCAATCTGATACCTGCTGTGCCATGCTCATGTCAGCAGCAATGCAGATGCCAGCAGCTGATGCCCACAAGGACAGCCAGCCTGGACTTATTTTCATTACATACCTTTGTCCTGATGTCCTTCTGGAAGCTGGAACATTTCACCATCTCAGCAGCAGAGGGCAGGAGGTGTCCAAGTTGCAGGCACACACTCCTCTTTTTCTGCACACAAAGACAAAGAGAACATGAAAACCAGATGTGTTTCCCTGCCCATGGCAAACACCAGCCTTTCCATCCTTACAGTCCTCCTCACATCAGCAGCAACTGAAAAAGCATCCCACTCACCTTTGCCATGTCTGGCAGAGGTTGCAGCTTTTTCTATTGCATCCCTCTTGCTTTCAAGTCAAGAGCTCCTGTGTCACACAAGGAAAAGCAATCTTTTACCTGCTGTGCCATGCTCATGTCAGCAGCAATGCAGATGCCAGCAGCTGATGCTTACAAGGACAGCCAACCTCGACTTATTTTCATTACATATCTTTCTCCTGATGTCCTTCTGGAAGCTTGGACATTTCTCCCTATGAGCATCAGAAGCCAGGAGAGGTCCTAGTTGCAGGCAAACTCTCCTCTTTTTCTGGCACACAAAGAGAAGATGACAACCAGATGTGTTTCCCTGCCCATGGCAAACACCAGCCTTTCCATCCTTACAGTCCTTCCTGACATCAGCACTAATTGAAACAACATCCCACTCACCTTTGCCATGTCTGGCAGAGGTTGCACCTCTTTCTATTACATCCCTCTAGCTGTCAAGTCAAGAGCTCCTCTGTCACACAAGGAAAAGCAATCTTTTACCTGCTGTGCCATGCTCATGGCAGCAGCAATGCAGATGCCAGCAGCTAATGCTTACAAGGACAGACAGCCTGGGCTTATTTTCATTACATATCTTTGTCCTGATGTCCTTCTAGAAGCTGGAACATTTCACCTTCTCAGCAGAAGAGGGCAGCAGGAGTCCAAGTTGCAGGCAAACTCTCCTCTTTTTCTGGCACACAAAGAGAAGATGAAAACCAGATGTGTTTCCCTGCCCATGGCAAACACCAGCCTTTCCATCCTTACAGTCCTTCCTGACATCAGCACTAATTGAAACAACATCCCACTCACCTTTGCCATGTCTGGCAGAGGTTGCAGCTCTATTACATCCCTCTAGCTGTCAAGTGAAGAGCTCCTCTGTCACACAAGGAAAAGCAATCTTTTACCTGCTGTGCCATGCTCATGGCAGCAGCAATGCAGATGCCAGCAGCTGATGCCCACAAGGACAGCCAGCCTGGACTTATTTTCATTACATATCTTTGTCCTGATGTCCTTCTAGAAGCTGGGACATTTCTCCCTCTGAGCAGCAGAGGGCAGGAGGGGTCCAAGTTGCAGGCAAACTCTCCTCTTTTTCTGGCACACAAAGAGAAGATGAAAACCAGATGTGTTTCCCTGCCCATGGCAAATACCAGCCTTTCCATCCTTACAGTCCTTCCTGACATCAGCAACAATGGAAACAACATCCCACTCACCTTTGCCATGTCTGCCAGAGGTTGCAGCTCTTTCTATTGCATCCCTCTAGCTTTCAAGTCAAGAGCTCCTGTGTCACACAAGGAAAAGCAATCTTATACCTGCTGTGCCATGCTCATGGCAGCAGGAATGCAGATGCCAGCAGCTGATGCTTACAAGGACAGCCCGCCTGGGCTTATTTTCATTACATATCTTTGTCCTGATGTCCTTCTAGAAGCTGGGACATTTATCCATCTCAGCAGAAGAGGGCAGGAGGGGTCCAAGTTGCAGGCAAACTCTCCTCTTTTTCTGGCACACAAAGAGAAGATGAAAACCAGATGTGTTTCCCAGCCCATGGCAAACACCAGCCTTTCCATCCTTACAGTCCTCCTCACATCAGCAGCAACTGAAAAAGCATCCCACTCACCTTTCCCATGTCTGCCAGAGGTTGCAGCTTTTTCTATTGCATCCCTCTTGCTTTCAAGTCAAGAGCTCCTGTGTCACACAAGGAAAAGCAACCTTTTACCTGCACTGCCATGCTCATGGCAGCAGCAATGCAGATGCCAGCAGCTGATGCCCACAAGGACAGCCAACCTGGACTTATTTTCATTACATATCTTTGTCCTGATGTCCTTCTAGAAGCTGGAACATTTCACCATCTCAGCAGAAGAGGGCAGGAGGGGTCTAAGTTGCAGGCACACACTCCTCTTTTTCTGCACACAAAGACAAAGAGAACATGAAAACCAGATGTGTTTCCCTGCCCATGGCAAACAACAGCCTTTCCATCCTTACAGTCCTTCCTGCCATCAGCACTAATTGAAACAACATCCCACCCAGCTTTGCCATGTCTTGCAGAGGTTGCAGCTCTTTCTATTACATCCCTCTAGCTGTCAAGTCAAGAGCTCCTGTGTCACACAAGGAAAAGCAATCTTTTACCTGCACTGCCATGCTCATGGCAGCAGCAATGCAGATGCCAGCAGCTGATGCTTACAAGGACAGCCAGCCTGAACGTATTTTCATTTCGTATCTTTGTCCTGATGTCCTTCTAGAAGCTGGGACATTTCTCCCTAAGAGCAGCAGAGGGCAGGAGGGGTCCAAGTTGCAGGCAAACTCTCCTCTTTTTCTACACACAAAGACAAAGAAAACATGAAAACCAGATGTGTTTCCCTGCCCATGGCAAACAACAGCCTTTCCATCCTTACAGTCCTCCTGACATCAGCACTAATTGAAACAACATCCCACTCACCTTTGCCATGTCTGGCAGAGGTTGCAGCTTTTTCTATTGCATCCCTCTTGCTTTCAAGTCAAGAGCTCCTGTGTCACACAAGGAAAAGCAATCTTTTACCTGCACTGCCATGCTCATCGCAGCAATGCAGATGCCAGCAGCTGATGCTTACAAGGACAGCCAGCCTGGGCTTATTTTCATTACATATCTTTGTCCTGATGTCCTTCTAGAAGCTGGAACATTTCACCATCTCAGCAGAAGAGGGCAGCAGGAGTCCAAGTTGCAGGCAAACTCTCCTCTTTTTCTGGCACACAAAGAGAAGATGAATACCAGATGTGTTTCCCTGCCCATGGCAAACACCAGCCTTTCCATCCTTACAGTCCTCCTGACATCAGCACTAATTGAAACAACATCCCACTCACCTTTGCCATGTCTGGCAGAGGTTGCAGCTTTTTCTATTGCATCCCTCTTGCTTTCAAGTCAAGAGCTCCTGTGTCACACAAGGAAAAGCAATCTTTTACCTGCACTGCCATGCTCATGGCAGCAGCAATGCAGATGCCAGCAGCTGATGCTTACAAGGACAGCCAGCCTGAACGTATTTTCATTTCGTATCTTTGTCCTGATGTCCTTCTAGAAGCTGGGACATTTCTCCCTCTGAGCAGCAGAGGGCAGGAGGGGTCCAAGTTGCAGGCAAACTCTCCTCTTTTTCTACACACAAAGACAAAGAAAACATGAAAACCAGATGTGTTTCCCTGCCCATGGCAAACACCAGCCTTTCCATCCTTACAGTCCTCCTGACATCAGCACTAATTGAAACAACATCCCACTCACCTTTGCCATGTCTGGCAGAGGTTGCAGCTTTTTCTATTGCATCCCTCTTGCTTTCAAGTCAAGAGCTCCTGTGTCACACAAGGAAAAGCAATCTTTTACCTGCACTGCCATGCTCATCGCAGCAATGCAGATGCCAGCAGCTGATGCTTACAAGGACAGCCAGCCTGGGCTTATTTTCATTTCGTATCTTTGTCCTGATGTCCTTCTAGAAGCTGGGACATTTCTCCCTCTGAGCAGCAGAGGGCAGGAGGGGTCCAAGTTGCAGGCAAACTCTCCTCTTTTTCTGGCACACAAAGAGAAGATGAAAACCAGATGTGTTTCCCTGCCCATGGCAAATACCAGCCTTTCCATCCTTACAGTCCTTCCTGACATCAGCAACAATGGAAACAACATCCCACTCACCTTTGCCATGTCTGGCAGAGGTTGCAGCTCTTTCTATTACATCCCTCTAGCTGTCAAGTCAAGAGCTCCTGTGTCACACAAGAAAAGCAATCTTTTACCTGCTGTGCCATGCTCATGGCAGCAGGAATGCAGATGCCAGCAGCTGATGCTTACAAGGACAGCCAGCCTGGGCTTATTTTCATTACATATCTTTGTCCTGATGTCCTTCTAGAAGCTGGAACATTTCACCATCTCAGCAGAAGAGGGCAGCAGGAGTCCAAGTTGCAGGCAAACTCTCCTCTTTTTCTGGCACACAAAGAAAAGATGAAAACCAGATGTGTTTCCCTGCCCAGGGCAAACACCAGCCTTTCCATCCTTACACTCCTTCCTGACATCAGAACTAATTGAAACAACATCCCACTCACCTTTGCCATGTCTGGCAGAGGTTGCAGCTCTTTCTATTGCATCCCTCTAGCTTTCAATCAAGAGCTCCTGTGTCACTCAAGGAAAAGCAATCTTTTACCTGCTTTGCCATGCTCATGGCAGCAGCAATGCAGATGCCAGCAGCTGATGCCCACAAGGACAGCCAGCCTGGACTTATTTTCATTACTCATCTTTGTCCTGATGTCCTTCTGCAAGCTGGAACATTTCTCCATCTCAGCAGAAGAGGGCAGGATGGGTCCAAGGTGAGGGCACACTCTGCTCTTTATCTGGCACTCAAAGAGAAAGAGAAAATGAAAACAAGATGTGTTTCCCAGCCCATGGCAAACACCAGCCTTTCCATCCTTACAGTCCTTCCTGACATTTGCACTAATTGAAACAACATCCCACTCAACTTTGCCATGTCTGGCAGAGGTTGCAGCTCTTTCTATTGCATCCCTCTAGCTTTCAAGTCAAGAGCTCCTGTGTCACACAAGGAAAAGCAATCTTTTACCTGCTTTACCATGCTCATGGCTGCAGCAATGCAGATGCCAGCAGCTGATGCCCACAAGGACAGCCAGCCTGGACTTATTTTCATTACACATCTTTGTTCTGATGTCCTTCTACAAGCTGGAGCATTTCTCCATCTCAGCAGAAGAGGGCAGAAAGGGTCCAAGGTGAGGGCACACTCTGCTCTTTATCTGGCACACAAAGTCAAAGAGAAGATGATAACCAGATGTCATTCCCAGCCCATGGCAAACACCAGACTTTCCATCCTTACAGTCCTTCCTGGCATCAGCAGCAACTGAAACAACATCCCACTCACCTTTGCCATGTCTGGCAGAGGTTGCAGCTCTTTCTATTGCATCCCTCTAGCTTTCAAGTCAAGAGCTCCTGTGTCACTCAAAGAAAAGCAATCTTTTACCTGCTTTGCCATGCTCATGGCAGCAGCAATGCAGATGCCAGCAGCTGATGCCCACAAGGACAGCCAGCCTGGACTTATTTTCATTACATATCTTTGTCCTGATGTCCTTCTACAAGCTGGAACATTTCTCCCTCTCAGCAGCAGAGGGAAGGAGAGTTCCAAGGTGAGGGCAAACTATCCCAAGTTTATCTGGCAGTCAAAGAGAAAGAGAAAATGAAAACCAGATGTGTTTCCCAGCCCATGACAAACACCAGCCTTTCCATCCTTACAGTCCTTCCTGACATCACCACTAATTGAAACAACATCCCACTCACCTTTGCCATGTCTGGCAAAGGTTGCAGCTCTTTCTATTGCATCCCTCTAGCTTTCAAGTCAAGAGCTCCTGTGTCACACAAGGAAAAGCAATCTTTTACCTCCTGTGCCATGCTCATGGCAGCAGCAATGCAGATGCCAGCAGCTGATGCCCACAAGGACAGCCAGCCTGGACTTATTTTCATTACATATCTTTGTCCTGATGTCCTTCTAGAAGCTGGGACATTTCTCCATCTCAGCAGAAGAGGGCAGGAGGGGTCCAAGGTGAGGGCACACTCTACCCTTTATCTGGCACTCAAAGAGAAAGAGAAAATGAAATCCAGATGTGTTTCCCAGCCCATGGCAAATACCAGCCTTTCCATCCTTACAATCTTCCTTACTTCAGCAATAATTGAAACAACATCCCACTCACCTTTGCCTAATCTGGAAGGGAGGTGATGCTCTTTCTATTATACCCCTCTGGCTTTGAATTCACCAGTGCTTGTGTCACACAAGGAAATGCAACATTCCAGCTGTTCTGCCATTCCCATAGCAACAACTATGCAGATGTCAGCAGCTGATGCCCACAAGGACAGCCAACCTGGACTTATTTTCATTACATATCTTTGTCCTGAAGTCCTTCTAGAAGGTTGAACACTTCTCCATCTCTGCTGCAATGGTCAAAAAGGTTCCAAGTTTAGGGCACACTCTCCTCATGGCCTCTTGCACTCAAAGGCAAAGAGAAGATGAAAACCAGAAGTGTTTCTTTGCCCATGGCAGACACTAGCCTTTCTATCCTGACAGTCCTTCCTATAATCAGCTTGAATTGAAACAACATCCCCCACATCTCTTTTTTGTACTTATTCATGCGTGAATAATAATAAGGAGAATTTTTCTGTAAATCTTATTTCTGCATGGAAACGATCTGATAACCGGAGCTTTTTTCTCTAAAACAATCCTGCAAATTTGCACTGCTTATCTATGTACGCAAAATGTTTTTGCCATTCATCTCAAATATCAATACATCTGGCAAAATAAGATAGAAAAAGTATTTACAGACATTTTTGGACATAGATTACTTCTGGTCAAGTGGGAAAGAATCCCTAAGCTGCAATCATGATATTCTTTTATCAGTTTCTCTGATTTAGCCAGTGTTACTAAAAGGGAAATAAGACACAGGCTTTTGATAGCAGCTGCCAATTTAAGAATGATAATAAGTTTTATTATTCTTGGCTAAGATCAAAGTCCTGCATTTCAGGTTTATCTCCATTTCATCAAGTATAATTAACAGTTTTGGATAGCCACATTATTATATGGCAATATTGTCTTCCTGCAAGGAATTTCATTGTTTTACACGTGCCACAGGTTGTTAATAGATTGCCTGATTACCATTTATTTTTTTTATTGGCTTATGATGACCACAGAAAACTATACAGCAGCACCATAAAAACTTTAAATCCTATCCCATGTATCTGCATTCATACGAAAATTATATTGGAAAGCATTGGTGAAACTAAGATTACAAAATAAAGCAGGGGACAATTTCAGTGAAAGCCTGCAGGTTTCACAGCTCTGCCCATTTCAACCCCCTGAAGACATCCACGGGTTTCCTGCTGTGGGACACAGGCACTCACCTGCAGCTCAGCACTGCCTGCTCATGCCTGCACACACCTTCAGGCTGGAACCAAGGAAATCCTCAGCAAAGACATCAGTACACTTTTGTTATGATGACTTTCATAAAGAAGCATCAAATATTTCTTCACGAGAAATACTGCAAGTCCCTTTGACACTAGCCCTTATTTTAAATGTTTAGATTTATGCTTCATTCAGGCGTGCTGTCACTCCCAAAAAGATTTTTATTCTTTTGCTTTTCATTCTGAGGAACACAGTGATTTCTGCCTTGTTTACTGACTGTAGGCACAGCAATACTCCTGCACCTTCAGGGAAACAGCAAATCCATCTCTTTCACACCCTACTTCTATCAAGCTCATTCACCTTACAAGGTATTTATTGCAAGCAGCTCTTCCAAAAATGGAGATTAACAGAACCTGCAACCCAGGACACCTCAGTAAGCCAGTACTTTTCATCTCCTGAAGGTGTAGGTAGACACAGAGCTGGAACATCTTTTCCAGAGCTGTGTGATGCTATCTCATCTATGTTCCTTTACTGTGCACTCAGTGTCACTTCTTATCTAACCTGGTTGCATCCCAGGATTTCTGGTGCCAAAAATAAACTGACAGCTTTCATCACTAGTTAAAAGGAAACTGCAATAGGAAAAGCAATTTTTCTGATTTCTCTGTTGATCAAAGATGCTTCATGCAAGCCTGATGCGGTAGAAACAATATCAGCTTTAGAATGACAGTCATTAGAGCAGAATCCTTTCACTGATGAAATCCCACAGTCCTGATTCATACAACACTGACACTGGAGGACACAGTAGTTTAGATGAGAGCGCATTAAAAATGACTAAGTTAAGGTCTCAGCAAAGAGTGACAAGTATGAAAAAAAGAGGTTGCAGAAACTGCTTCAGTTTGGCACTCTGGCATAAAGTATGACAACACACAACCTGCCTGTGCAGTTCCAGAAGCAGAAGAAAGCCGTCAACCAAGACTTGTTCTCATCTGCTCTGAAAGTCCACTGGGACAAGGCCACTTTTCTCTGACGTGCTTCCAGAAGTATCACTTCTGAGCACTGTGCCAGGGAGTTACAAGATACTGTTTGTGTGTACAGAGGAGAAAAAGACGTCTGTCTGGAAACAGACTTGGTGAAGGAGAAGCAGCATTTTCCAGAGTACTTCAGAAAGAACTGAGCACTGCCCCAAGAGCTTCAGAGCGGCAGGCTGTCACAGTGTGCCAACCAGCTCAGCTGTGAGTTGGCACTGAAGCTGCACCACAGGGAGAACAAAGCCCCCTGTGCACCCTTGGAGAGCCAAGGCTTGGAGATTCATGAACCTTGAGCTCCTTTCCAACCCGGGCCATGCTGTGATTCTGGGATTCTCACCTTTGCCTCATCTGGCAGAGGGAGGCAGCTCTTTCTCTTGTCTCCCTATGGCTGTCAGGTCACCAGGGCCAGTGTCACACAGGGAACTGCAAACACTGTGTGTGCTGTGCCCTGCCCATGGCAGCACAGAGGCAGCTGCCAGCAGCTGATGCCCACAAGGACAGCCAGCCTGGACTTCCTTTGATTCCTTCCCTTTGGATCAGCGTCCTTCAGGAAGGCGGAACATCTCTCCAGCTGAGCAGCAGAGGACAGCAGGGCTTCGTTGTCTGGGCATGTTCTCTTCTGGCCCTCTGGCCCTCACAGACACAGCAGGAGGACACAGAGGCTGCTGTAACACAGCCAGCCCTGCCTCTCAGGTCAGCTCTCAGGCCATCCTCTCTCCCCTCAGCAGCAGCTCACTGTTCTGCACTCCTCTGGCCTGGGCTGGCAGAGGTGTGCAGCAGTTCTGCTGATCTCCCAGTGCTGCCCATGTCTGCAGTGCCTGTGTGAAAGACACAGGAAGCTGCCAGCATTGCACTGCTCTGCTGTGCCCCTGCCATCACCGAGTTTGCTGTCAGCAGCTGCTGCTACACGTCCATTCAGGCACAGGCCTTTCCTTCCTGGCCCTCTTTCCCCCCTCTCTCCTCTGCTCTCTCTCGTGCTCCCCTTTGGCCTGGGCTGGCTGAGCAGTGCAGGCCTTGTTGTTGCTCCCTGGGCCAACTACGTCACGGTTCCCCGTGACTCTGCCAGCTGCTCTGACACAGCGACTGCGTCCTCAGTGTGGATTCCAGAATGCGACAGACGTCCAGAGAAGACTTCCAGGGCTGATTGGAACATGCTGCCATCAAGAACTGCCATGGCTCAGGCCCCCTGGGAATCTGCTCACAGCGAAAGCTGCTGTCACTCTGTGTGGGCACAGCCTTGTCTGTGTAGGCCTGCTCACACTGCAGCCCCTGTCTGCACCAGAACCGTGCCGATCCACCTTCTCTTGGCCTCCTTGCCTGCATGGAAAAGGGCAGCTTGGGCTGAAGTCCCTCCACTTTCAGATGGCCGAGTGAAGTCTCTGAGCCCTGGTGACCCACGCAGCTCTTCAGCCTGCTGACCTGCTCTGCTGGGGCTGTCTTAAAAGGCAGAGGGCACGTTATCCTAATGTCCCCACATCCATCCCTCTTAGCATACTGTAGGCCAGTTCCTAAAAGGACACCTGCACAATCTCTCTGAATGTTAATCAACACGTAGTTGGTCTGTGCACTGCAGAAATTGCACCTAGGTTTTCAGTGGTGATTAGCTATGTGTTTAGTCAGAGGTGCAATGGTTCTAATGGTGAGAGAAAGACATTCCCAGTTGTCATCAGGTGGAACACACTTCAGACTGGAATCCTCAAGCAGACTGCAGTCAAGCTTTCTTAATTACTTGTTGTTGTTATCAATTCAGACTCATCTCTTAATTCCTGCTTGAATGAACATTCTGTAATAATCTGCTGAGACAGTGCAAGGCTTGACAATGAGACCATAGTTTATGAAAGCAGCGCTTTTGACTTCCTTTACAAGTTCTTATCTGAATGCTAAATACAACATCAATTCACTTCTCACTGGGTTGAACGTTTTAAATATTTGGTAAACATAATGGTTCTAATTCTGACATTTAATATGAAAATATTAAAATTCCTTGTAAGTACTTCTTTGTTAGAATGCCAGATGCTAAAGGGATGAAGTGGCACAAGAAAGCAAAATGTCTCTGCTGATGGCAGGAAGGACTGTAAGGATGGAAAGGCTGGTGTTTGCCATGGGCAGGGAAACACATCTGGTTTTCATCTTCTCTTCGTCTTTGAGTTCCAGAAAAATAGAGGAGAGCGTGCCCTCACTTTGGACCCCTCCTGCCCTCTGCTGCTGAGATGGAGAAATGTCCCAGCTCCTACAAGGACATCAGGACAAAGTAATCAAAATATTTCCAGGCTGGCTGTACTTGTGGGCATCTGTTGCTGGAAAATTTAATGGCAGTAAACTGCCTAGATAATGACAGAATGAGGGTGACAATAGAATGGTACGTAATCACAGTGCAATGAAAAAAGTATGCAGGGTGCAGGAAGGGAGGTGTGGACATTCTGAGTTGCAACTCTTTATTTGCTCCAGAAAGCTCTATCAGAATGGAAGACTGAAGGAAATACTTTGAGGGGTTTTTTAATGTGACTGGACAAAAGATCCACGTGGCAAATTGAATAACTGGGTGGTAAAGGGACATAGATACCTCACTGTTTCATGGAACCTTTCAATTAAGCACCTGAGCACTGTGTACAGGACTTGGGAATATAAGTATTAGAGGATCATGGAATATCTGTATTTGGAAGGGACCTCGAGGATCATGTATTCCACCTCCTGGTTCCACACCGGACCTCCTATGGGTCAAGCCCTGTGTCTGAGAGCATTGTGCAAATGCTCTTTGGCCTTTGTCAGCTCAGTGCCAAACCACTGCCCTGGGGAGCCAGTGCCAAATTCCATGTATCTAGTTCATCCTACAGAATGATGCCAAGAACAGTTGTAGAGATCGACTTACAAACAAAATTCTTGTCTTGAATTAATGGTACACTCACCATTTAAAAAAAAAAAAGAAAAAAAAAAAAGAAAGAAAAAGAAAAAGAAAAAAGAAGAAAAAAAAAGAAAAAAAAATCAAAGCCACATTCTTACAGTGGCATTTTACAGTATTGTCAGATTTTTGTAATTCTGTTTTGTCATATAAGATTCTCTCATCGTGAAATAATGACCAAATTCTCTTTTCAGATCTAAACATACAAATGCTAAAGGCAGCAGTGCTGTTCAAGAGTACATTACCAGCTCAAACACTGCTTTGGCTATAAAACTGAAGGCAGTCAGGAATTTTATCAAGGAGTTAGAAGAAAACATGTAAGTGTAGATTTAAAAGCAACCTGTATTGTTACTTAGAGTTTGATATAGTGTAATCCAATGCACAGTACTTGTAACGTGTGTTTTACAAAATGCTTTGCAATGTAGGCATCTATTAAGATAAATGCTGCAAGTTCTAATATGTCCATGACCTTTTCAAACTGTTCCTTACTCCTCCTACACATCACTACGAGTAGTTCTTCTGTCAGGAAGGATCACATGAGTAATTAACCTGTGACCTTAAGTTTGGAATTAAATGCATACAGTGGAAGTAAGAGCTGTGGGTTATTTTGCTCTTTCAGTGTTGACCAGCCGAGGTGTTTTGTTTTGGAGGGTGGATGGTGATGGGACAAGTGGGGAATGGCTTTAAACTGAGACGGGGGGTGTTGAGGTTTAGGTTGGATGTGAGGAGGAAGTTTTTCAGCCAGAGGGTGGTGAGGCACTGGAACAGGTTGCCCAGGGAGGCTGTGGATGCCCCATCCCTGCAGGCATCCAAGGCCAGGCTGGATGTGGCTCTGGGCAGCCTGGGCTGCTGGTGGGCAGGTTAGAAAGCCCACAGGACTTTATTGCAGCCCTGGGTGCAGGGGGATCACTGCTCCTAGCATGCACACAGAAGAGCTGGAGCGCACAGGTGATGCACATTCCACTTGTGAACATTCCTGCACTTCCAGAGAGCGTGCGCCTGTTCCAATCACTACTGCACAGATTAAAAACTGATTGCAGATGAGCTGTTTTGGTATGGGGTTCTTGCCAACGGTCTGCAGTGGCTGTGTGATTCCTCGGGGAGTTGCTCTCCAGCCCAAAGGTCATGTCCTAAGTCGACCAGATCCCGTTTGTGTCCAGAAATGGCTGACAACAGATCAGCTGCTGGTCAAGTTTCTAACATCACACTGGCCTTGCTCCAGTGTCTGTGTCATCAGCCCCAGCACATACGGTGCACCTCTTCAAGGCTTTGCAACACTGAGACTCTGCACTTGGGCTCCAGACATCCTGCTGCACCAAGAGGTTATTCTAGCTTTGGTATCTTGCAACTTTGTATATAACTACATCACTGTAATCATAAATGTCTAGGAGCATGGAGATGGAGAAATCAATCTTCCTGTAATTCTCTGTACTGCAGCCCCGTGGTTGTCAACACCTAATGCAATATTGAAATTTCAGTTGAGAAATTGAAAGCTGTCCCTAACAAAAAAGCATCTGGATTTGTTATTGAAATCACACTGAGGATCAATAAATCCAAATGCTTCTAGCATAACCACGATTATAGGCAGTGTTTAGACAAGCTCTTACAGGAAAACCATGAACACAAGGCTAAAGAGAGACTAAGTGATGCACTCTGCAGGAATACTCATGGAAGTCTTCACAGTGCAGGAGTCTGATCTGATTACAGATGCTGTGCTTTAAGTACCCCTTATCATATCTTTTTTTTCACTGTTGTGCAGGGGTTGGACTCAGTGATCTCTGGAGGCTGGAGATGCTGTTTGCTAATGGCAGATGGAGAGTGGAAAAGCAAGTCCAAGGCATGCTGTGCATAGCCACCACATGGCATCTGCACCATTTCCCCCTGCACAAAGGAGGAGCAGCTCACAAGCTTGGCCTGGGCCAGGGAAGGGAGCAGACAAACATCTGGACCGACCCCAAACGAGCTGGTTCTGCAGGTTGGGTGTCTTCTGCTGCTTGTCTCACATCCTGCTGCTCAGCGGTAGATTTGTTCCTGCTCAGTGCTAACAGGAAACTCACACAGCATTTCTGTTTCAGCTGTGCCAACGCTTTGATCCCTTGCTGCTTGGATGGGGCGTTTGAAGAATGATGCCTGTGCTGATGTCCAGCCAGGCTTTGGGGATGAGTCTCCACACCAGGGTCCGTCTGACAGGACTGAGGGTTGGGGATCCAGCCAGGTCAAGTCCAGCGTGCTTTGCTCTTGTTCTTAGTGCTTGTTTTTGCTCAGGAGGGCAGGAGGTGAACCTCGTGAACCAATGCCTGCAGACGGGGTTTGCAGAGAAAGAGGTCCTGCAGGCCTTGTGTGACAGCCACGGAGCTGCAGCGAGGCTGCATCAGTGTAAAACACCAGAGATCCACGGAGGTGTGAAGGGGAGCTGTGGGCTGCAGTCACGCAGGAAGGGATGTGCATGCTCGGGGTTTGGTTGCTGTGTGTGTGTTAAGTGACTGTGATACCACTGCTGGGTCAGTGTGAGTGTACGGAACAAGTGTGACAGCCTTTTTGATGGAGCCCTGTGAAAGGAGTCCTATGGACTTGAGATCCAACTGTCAGCCTGTGGGCATCATCCAGGAGTTGGGGTAGGGGATGAGGCAAAGGAAGTTGGGCTGAGAAAGGGATAAAGCAGTCTGGCAGTAGTTCTGTGTTTCTCCCATCTCCTGCTTTATTTCCTTCCAGGTGAAATAGATGGGTGCTGCAACATGCCCTTGAATGTAACAAAAGCCACTCTAGTGTGGATTTGACATGGGCCCAGCACTGCAAGGTACGCTGCTGGGAGGAAGCGTCCATCTGGCTGAGGGCAGGAAGGCCCTCCAGAGGGATGCACTGAGGCCAGTTGTGCGAGGCTCAACAAGAGCAAGCACCAGGTCCTGCGCTTTGGTCATGACGACCCCGTGCCAGCTTCTCCAGGATTTGGCTGGGGTAGAATTCCAAGCAGCCTCTGATTCCAGAACGTTGGGCTGGGCTGTTGGAATCTTCTGCCCTTGTGACTGGTCTTGCCTCCCCACCCTGTCCGTCGTGGTGGAGCAGCCTGGTGGCCCTCAGTGATGTCATAAGGGCTAGAATGAGGGGAGGAGCAGTGCGTGCTGCGTCCCTTCATTGGAGCGCTGGAGCTCTGACTGAGCAGCTCGCTTGTTGCACTTGTGCACCGACTGCATCCCTTTGTCTTCACACCGTCCTGTGCAGCACCTTGTAGGTAAGCTGAGACAGTGTGGGAGAGACGGGGGGACAGTGAGTGCTGAGAACTGCTGGCTGGCGGAGCTCATAGGATCACATTATCTCCATCAGCAGAGGGGTGGCCATGAGGGACAGGGAGGTGATCGTCCCCCCCTGCTCTGCTCTTGTGAGGCCCCAGCTGCAGTACAGTGTCCAGAAAGACAGGGAGCTGTTGGAGAGGGTCCAGAGGCGAGCCACAGAGATGATCAGGGGACAGGAGCACCTCCCCTGCAAAGACAGGCTGAGGGAGCTGGGCTTGTTCAGCCTGGAGAAATGAAGGCTTTGGGGTGACCTCATGGCAGCCTTCAGTACCTAAAGGGAGCCTAAAAACAGGAGGGGAATCAACTCTTTGAAAGGGTAGATATCAGCAGGACAAGGGGAAATGGTTTTAAGTTGAAAACTTAAGTTTTTAAGTTGAGGGAGGGCAGATTTTGGTTTTTTCCTCGTAGTCTTTGCTAAACCATGGAAACAAACTGACCTGCTCTTTCTCTCTCCTCTCTCCACCCTCTGCCTGCTTCCCTGCTGCAGCTTTTGCTCGTGGAAGATCAGAGCAAAGTGACAAGGAACGGCTGCGGATTCAAGGCATTTGTCTCCCTCGTTCTGATCTCTTGCCAGGTACCTGCCATGGTTTGTCCCCCCACATGCTTTAGCAGCCCGTGACGCCCCGTGTTTAGTAACACAGCCTCATCCAGCTTTGATGGGACGCTGGTCACGTGTGGGTTTTCTCCACGTGCTCTGCAGCTCAGCCCTCAGAAGGATGCTGTCTGTGGTGCTGTGACCAGCTGGTCTTAGGAACCCAATCCCTTAGGCAAAGAGTCCCAGCCCCAGCTTGTGCAGAGCTGCACAGCATCACCAGGGACACCAGCAGGCGTGCTTGGGCTGTGTGAGTGTGCCCGACAGCTGTAGGGAGCACAGCAGAGATGTGAACAGAGAAGATAAAAGTGTGTTTCTTTTCAGTTCCAGCTTGTCACACCTACGCTGATGGCTGTGGCGTGCAGCGAGATCAGCTGTGGGCCTGACCTGGCATGGACAGAGGTAGAGTATGAAGCTCTGATTGGTCTTTGTTCCCTGACTGCAGCCAGCAGAGTGAGCCGCAGATGTGCTCTCCTGCTTTCCAAGAGAGCTCCTCTGTGGCAAGACAGTAGTGCAAGCGTGGCAAGTTTATCAAAGTACCAGAGCCATCTCGGTTGTGGTGTTTGTCCTCTACGGACTTTTCCCTTGAAATGGCTGCAGAAACAACAATCATTCTCTGCTCTGTTTGGACTTGCTGTTGGTTGGACTGCTCAAGAGAGCTGCTTGGTGCTTGCAATGGCACTGTTTGCACCTTGTAACTGCAGCCGTAGCTTTGGTTTCCCTCTTCACGGTCTCCTAGCATCTTAAACAGTCAGCCTTCCTGCACAAAGAGCGCAGGAAAGGTGGGGGCAAAATGGACAAGGCCACCTGTCTGCGTCAGTGCCATTGCTGATTAGTCTGGGTGGGGAGAGATGCATCTTTGCTGGCGTGTGCCTGCTGCACACCAGGGAGAGAAACAGCCGTTATTAGACTTGCAGTTCCTTCTGAAGTGCCCATGATAAGGACCGAGTGCATTTCCTGCAGCTTTCTCTGCAGATGTGCTCCTCACCTTGAAGTCCTCCTTGTTGGTTCCCAGCTCCTCACCGTGGCCTGTGCTCTCTGTTTCAGGCTGAGAACAAGGGGAAGCCCCTGCTGGACCATGAGGTGGCACCTGTGAATGTTCCAGCTATTGCTGCTGCCCATGCTATTAAGAGATACGTTGCCCAGGCAGCGGATGAACTCTCTTTTGAGGTAAGCAGTTCAAGGCGTTCCTTGTTGTTCAATTTTACAATGGCAAATGCCTTCAGAGCTGCACTGGTGCAAGTGCTTTAATGCTCGGCGATGTTGGGCAGTGCAGAAGAATGCAGTCATTTGAGCTGTGCTTTCCTCCCAGCCGTGCTGAAGCTGGGATTGACGTTGCAATCTCTTGCAGGTGGGAGACATCATCTGTGTCATCGACATGCCACCAAAGGAGCTGACCCCCTGGTGGAGAGGCAAGCTCGGCTTCCAGGTAGGCACAAGCTTCAGACTGGAGAGTGCAACTTCAGTAAAGGCAGAAATCTCAGCTTAGAGCTGCTCTGCCTGCTCAGGATGCCTAAAGGACATAAACAGTTTCCCTGTGTCGGTGTCAGAGGACCTTGCCTTTGGCTGCTAATGTTGAAAAATTATTACCTTTATGCTGTGAACTATAGCCATTTTCTGCTGGATAGTCTTATGGAACGTCAGGCAAGCACGTTCCGAGGGAAATGTTACGTGGCTTTTGGTTTAACAGTTCAGATCTGAGAAATGCTGCATGCAATAGTTGGCCTCTCTTTTCTTCTTGTTACAGGTTGGATTTTTCCCAGGGGAGTGTGTGGAACTCATTAATAAGAACATTCCTGAGGCACTCATCAACTCAGTGCCAAAGCCAGGTATGGATGTTACATTTGATGGTGTCGGGAAGCAAAATGAAGTCTTTTTTGGTGTGGTTCCGTGCTTAATACCTCCTTTATCCATCCCACATTGTCATCTGGATTGATGATCCTTCATGCATACCATGGGGCAGGGATTTGGCCCAATCCTCCTGTGTTTATGATTGGACTTGGGGAAACTATAGAATCTTCATAGAATGGCTTGGGATGGAAGGGATTTCGGAGATCATCATGCTCCAACCCTCCTGCCTGAGGATGGTCTCCCAGCCCCCACATTTAATGTGAGACTAGATCAGGCTGCCCAGGGCCCCATCCAGCCTGGCCTTGGGATCCTCCAGAGATGGGGAAAATCCCTTTTTGTATGTACTGGTTGGTAATGTTCTTCCCGTTCTGACGTGCTCTGTAGAATGTGCTGTGCTCGGCCTCGTCCAACGGAGCCAGACCTGAAATGACCTGGTTTCTTCCTTTTGTTGTGCAGTGCCCAAGAAACGCAGTAAGATCCTCACCTTCCTTCGTTCCTTGGTGAAGGCCCGCCCAAAGAAACCGACCGAGCGGGAGGTGGAGAAGGAAAGGGTGTTTGGCGGTGACCTGGGAGAGCATCTTCTCCACTCCGGTCGTGATGGTAAGGAGCTGCCCATTCCTGAGATCTTCCTCTGCTGGGCATCTAAAGAAGATGAAAGGGAGCTCATATCTAGCAGGGGGCAGGCTGATAGCCGTGGAGACACGTGTAATGGGAGTTGATGGCTGAAGGATAAAGTGAGGCGGATGCTCCTAAGAGACAAGCACATCTGTATTTGCTTCAGCCAAGCCTGGCTGGGCTTAGTGGATGGGATGTGAAGCACAGCCTGCAGCACGATTGAATCAGGAGCTCCACTGACGGCTGGCACGTGTTCTTCAGTCCCCCAGGTCCTCCAGAGCTGCGCTGAGTTCATTGAGCAGCACGGCGTGGTGCAGGGGATATACCGCCTGTCCGGCGTCGCGTCCAACATCCAGAGACTGCGGTAAGAGTGCTGCGACTGACACAGCCTGAGTGCATCTGGTGTGGCTTTGGGCTTGCCTTCCTCTCGCTCAACCGGGTTTGCGTCCCTCTCTCCAGGCAGGAATTTGAGTCGGAGCAGATTCCTGAGCTCACCGTCCGTGACATTCACAGCGTGAGCTCCCTCTGCAAGATGTACTTCAGGGAGCTCCCGAACCCTCTGCTCACCCACCAGCTGTACGGCAAGTTCTCGGTAAGCACAAGGCCACGTCTTTCATTTCCCTCTTCCTGGGCCTCTTGGCAGATGGCTGCAGCAGTGCCCCAGCTCGGAGGCCCTTTTGCTGTCAGCCCCACGAGGTTTACTCGCAGTGGTGTACTAGCCTGATTGGTGTCTCGCTCCCTTTCTGCACTACTCCAGGATGCTGTTGGTGCCGCTACAGAGGAGGAGCGGCTGCTCAGAATGCAGGACGTCATCCAGCAGCTGCCCGCTCCTCACTACAGGTCAGTGCTGCCCTCAGCCTGCTGAGCTCAGCCCTGCTGCATTGCAGAGGGCAACGATGTGGTTCCAGACTTTGTCTTTCTGAATTGCAGCACGGCATGCTCGTTGGTGCTGAACGTTTGCCTCTCTTGTTTTCCAGGACACTGGAGTACCTGATGAGACACTTGGCGTGTCTGGCTGGGAGCTCCACCATCACAAACATGCATGCCAAGAACCTAGCCATTGTGTGGGCTCCAAACCTCTTAAGGTAAACTTCTGGTTCTGTTTCAACACTTCCTCTGTTCTCCAGTTAAGAAAAGCAGTCCTCTCTTTTTCTCCATCAAATGTGCTCTTCTCCTGTAAAATCTGTGGCTGACAGAAGAGCAGGAGCCTGGGCTGTTCTCCAACCCCACGGGCACAATGTCTAGGTGACAATTTCTGCAGTCTTGTTGAGATGGGACTGACGTGTCCTTGATCATCCAGGGGAATTTCTGCAGTGGCATCACTGATTGCCCACTGCGGAATTCTGCAGAGCCTCAGCTGACAGCTTTTGGCTGCAACAATTCAGACTCGGGGAAACGGTCTTGGAGAAATGACTTCTAAAATCTGCCTTTTCTACAGATCACAGCAGAACGAGTCTGCCTGCGCCAGCGGAAGAGCTGCCTGCATGGAGCTGCAGACACAGTCGGATGTGGTGGAATTCATCATCAACCACACCGACGTCCTCTTCTGCTCCAAATCCAGAGCAGACATTGCAGATGCAGCAGGTGAGTGTCTTCCTCCATTAGCTTGATCTTGACCTGACACCTTGACCAAATGCAGGCCTCCTCCAAGACCTTTGAGATACTCTTTTACCATCAAGGGGACAGCAGACCTCTGGGCTTCCATTAGGGTATGGCATCCTGTTGCTGGATGCTGAGAATGTCCAAGCCCAAACTTCACAAGGAGGAAACCATCATTATTATGGTTTGCATGCAGGAGAACTTTGATGCAAGTGTGGCAGCGAAGCTTTCTCAGTTCCCTGCCCCCATTTCCTTGGGTTTTTCCTTGCCTATTTTGATACAGTAAGCTGCTCTTAATGATGACCGTGTCCTTTGCCATAAACTGACCTCTGCCCACATGGTTATCTTGAGCTCCTCTTCTTCCAGTGGCACGGATAAGCAAGCCTGAGAAAAATACAGCACCTCCCCCAGAACTGTGGTGGCTGTGCTGCTGCTTTCTGATCCTCGCTCTTACCTGTGGTTTTCCCTGACAGGGCACAATTCTCTCCCAGGGCCCAAGTCTGTGGGGGTCTCTTCTGCTGCCACAAAGCTGCTCAGCCTGGAGGAGGCACAGGCACAGAGGCGAGGCCACAGCAGCTCTCCCCCTGTGACAGAGAGCAGCCGGGACATTGAAGTGGAAGAAAGCCCTGCAGCTGGGCAGGGCAAATTCCACACCATCATCAACTTTCCATCTGACAGGTAAAGAGGACTTTCTTTTCCACCACCTAGCATCATTGTTTGGGTGGGTTTTTCTGTTTTTCTGCAGAAACCAGGCAGTGCTAGGAACAAGCAACTGCTGCCAAGAGCTCAGTGCTGCTCTTCCCTCACCCTGCACCACGCACGACTCACAGCATTGGCTGTTTTCTCTCTCCAGGCAAAATCCACCCAGAAAGACTGAGGAATCACCAGCTAGCAGTTGGTGTTGCTGCTTCAGGCTCAGGAAGCCATCCTCTGGGAGCAAACGCCAACTGCAGCGCAATGCCAGGCAGCCCTCAGAAACAGCAGTGGTAGTCCTGGCAGGTAAGGGTGCAAATGCAGCTTCCAAATCCCTGCTTTTCAGGAACATCGAATTCAAGCTTGCAGTGCACTTCTATCTCCTTCTAGCATTCAGTCCCCTGCCTAAATCTTCACCCCTGATCAAGAACCACTGTCGTAATTCAGCTTGTGAAAGTTTGACACTAACCCCTGTGTATCCTTTCTAGGTGAATCGAGCCCTTGTCAAGCCATAAGATCCAGGGCAAGTAGCAAGGAGGCTCTCTGTGCTTCGATCAGTGGAGATCTCTTAGGAAGCACAAATTGCTGCAGTTCCAACAGCAGCCTTCCATCTGATATCATTAATGGAGAGAAGGAGCTCATCGAAGTCCATGCTCTCATTACACCTGGCTCTGCTGAAGTTGCTGACCTGGGCCTGCAAGACACCACAGTCACCAGCCTGGATTGTAACCATGATTCCCTGCAGTGCAGCCCATCCCAAGCACAGTGTGAGTGCCCCGACAGCAGCACCTCCATGCAGGAGCAGGTCAGCATCAGTGAGGAGGAGCAGAGCCTCTTGCAGGGGGACTTTCAATCAGGCCTCCAGTCCCAGGCACCGGACAGCAGCACTGAGAGCTCTGAGCCACTCTCTCCATGACAAGACAGGATGAGTCCCATCTTCACCGTGGACCTCTCACACCCTCCTGTCCTTTATTTAATAATAAAAGCACACTCGTGCTCAATCAACGCCTTGACTGCCTCCAGAGTCTTCATTCACACGGACTGGGATGAATGCAGCACACAGCAAGGCACCCCAGCTTGCAATGCTGCGGCTGTGCGGTGCGTGCAGCACAGCTCCGGGTTTGTTCCTGTTTTATCTGGCTTTGGGATGTCTGCAGGGGGAGCTCTGCTACCATTTGGCATGGTAGCAAATAATCTCTCGCATCCTGGATGCTGCTCATGATACTCCCAAGCTTCCTGGCTGTGGCTTTGTGATGCTTTTCAGGGCTTTCTGATGCATTTTGATGCCTTGGATGTTGCTTAACACCTCTCTCCTCCCATCATGTCCTTTCCTGGCTCCCATCTACGAACTGGCCCTGCAGATCATCTCCAGACCTGTCATCAGCACACTGCGGCAGGAGAAGCTCCCCCTGGCCAACGTCAGGCAGCTCAGCGTGCAACCTGAGCAAGTTTTTTTCTGAGAAAGTGACCAGCTCTTTTTCATCCCTTTGCCCCTACAAACAGTTGTCCAGAGGATCTCGTCCAAGAATTCCTGGAACAGCCTGCAGCTGGCTCTCCTGAAGTTCAGGCTCCACCTTTGCTTCCTGCCAGGCCCGCATTCCTTGAGATCACAAGCTCAAGGAGGGCATGGTCACTGCAGCCCTGACCGCCTCCTGTCGTAACCCCTGGTGTGCACCATGTCCAGCAATGCTTCCCTTCTGCTTGCTGTGCCCAATGCCTGCACCACAGAGTGATTCTCACTGCACTCCAGGAGTCTGTCAGATTGCTTGCAGCCAGCCATGCTGATTTCCCAGACTGACTGGAATCCCCCATCAGGATGAGAGTCAGTGAGTGCGATGCTTCTGCTGGCTGCAGTAAGCAGCTCCCACCAACAGGCTCTCTTTCCAGGCGGCTGTAGCAGACCCTCACCTCCAGAAGCCCTGCACTGCTGCAGTTCCTGATTTTACCCACAAGTTCACAACCTGGTCATGGCTCTTCTGAGTTCTTTGCACTCAACTTCTCATCATAGAGGGCAAATCCAGGATTCCATAGTATCAATTGTGTCTGCTAATGTCAGGATTTTTTTTCTTTCTTTTCTTTTTCCATTTTCTAGGTAGGAAAATGAATTTCTGAGCCAGGAGAAGCAGAAGTGAAACAGTCTTCCTGGCACTGCTCAGGTTGCAGGAGTTGCCAAGCGCTCCTCAGGTAATGTGTGCTGAAGAGCTGACCTTGGTGGCAGGGGCTGTGGCTGCATTTTGTGCCTGTCATGCGGGAATCCAAGAAAGCCTATTCAGAGCAGGAGCTGCAGAGCGAGATAAACATCACGAGAAGGTAAGGCTGAGAAGCAAGGACACCTCCAGAAAGAAGAGAAAAACTGAGTCAAGTGAGCTGCGTGACGGCCGTGTGATGCTGACCATGATTGGAGGAAGAGCGCATGGCTGGGAATGACTGATGGCTCTGGTTGGATGGGTGCCCGTGTGCACAGAGTTAAGGAGTGTTTGTGGGATGTTTTGCTGGCATCTAACGGCTGTATGGGGAAGTCAAGAGAGAAAACTTGTGAATGCATAGAAGGGATATTAAAATCTGGAACAGACTGTTTGGATCATTCACAGCTGAGTCCAGATTGCCACACTGTCAGAACCTGGGGCCCAGGATTTTCCTTAGAGTGCCAACTGCAAATTTTAAATGATAAAAAGTAACATTGAAAAAAGCTTCCCTCCTTGCATTAGAATAAGGCATTGATATTTGATGTTTCTGTCTTTCCATTCCTTTAGCAGCCTGGGTGTTGATGCAGCTGCATGCATCTGCTGCCCTCCCCTTCTGTTTTGTGTAAAAGAACAGTAAAATATGCAATCAGTGTGAGATCTTTCTGAAGTATTTTACTTTATTTGCCCCTAGGCTGCAATGGCTGGGAAATGGCAGTGTCACCCAGGAGCCCACACGGCGACCTGATGTCTCATTGTTGGGGTCTATTGGAAACCACCACGATGACAAAAGAATGCCTGGGATTCCTCCGGCCCAAATGCCAAACCTTGCACTTGGCTGTGCTGAACCTCATGAGGTTCACCCAGGCCCACCTCTCAAGTCTGCTGAGCTCAAACAGATGTCATTTTTCTCGTGTCCTTCCATTCCGAGTCCATCTGTTCCCCAAAGCAAAAGAATTCTGACCAAGGCTGCAGTTGCAGCTGACTTCCCAAGGCTGCAAGACGTGGTGGTGACACAGCCTTGTGCTTCTGCATTGGTGCTCATCCCACGTTTCCTTTCTCTGTCTCGCAGGTCAGCTCCTGCTGGAAGCAGATGGTATCCCAGTGTGAATGAAGGTCAGTGCAGGAGCAGATGCTGATGGGAGGAAGGAAGTCCATGCTGAAGAGCTCTGAAGCATCTGCAGGTATGGTTCTGGAGGAGGCAGCAGTGATGTCGGACGGCTCCCCAGCAGGAAGCTGTCTCATCCAAATGCTTGCTGAGTGGTTGGAAGGGAGCTTTCTGCATGACAGCAGCACCAGTTACTCAACTCAAATGCTGCAAAGACAAGGATTAGCACGAGTTCCAGTATCTACAGTATCATCACGAATCACGATAGGATTACAATGTGTCCTCATACAAACGCAGCCATTTCTCTCTGAGTCCAGAGGCTGTCCGGAAAGCATCTTTGAGGTCTCTCACACCAAACCACTGCTGTCCGTGTGGGATCTGACTCATTAGGGTATAGGGGTTAGGAACCACAGGCTGTCTTTTGAGAACGGGTTCAGTCATTTCCTTACATCTTGCACCAGCCGATACGTGCCGTCTGCCTTCCGTGCCGACAGGATTGGGGTGTTATAAGGCCACAGACAAGGTTCCAGAAGACCATCCTTAACCAGTGTCTGTGTTACAGCTTTTAGACCCACTCTCCCTTCTAAGGCTATGGGATATTGTTGCTGTTTCACAGCTCCACTCCCTCCTTGGGCAGTTCTTTGTAAGGGAAAATTGTGAGTCCACCCCGATTTCCTTCCCCTGCCCACACCTTTGGATTCATTTCTTCTCATCATCAGCTGTTAACACATTCATTGACCCCTGACATCTTTTTCACAGACTTGCAGCTGTAATCCTCATTTAACTGTTAAATCTCACCCCCATAAATCGGTCCCTGCATCAGGCACACAGAACAATTGCCCTGCAACTATTTTATCTTTCCATTTTAGTTCTGTGGTCTCCAAGAGTGGAGCTGTCATTTCTGATCCCTCAGCCCCAGTTATGCACAACAGCCACATCCAGATACACGTCTGGTACCTCTGAACTAGCTAATGCTGTAGGATGGAATGTTGTTTCTGCACTGGCTATCAAATGTGGGATTGCTCTGAAGCAGTACAGCACCATGTGTTTTGTAATTTGCCCTTGGAAACAGTTTGAAAAAGTAGAAAGACTTTATTAGTATTAGTAAAAAGAAGTTATTTCAGTAACATATTTTAGAAATACAGTTGTTCCATCATGTGATCAATTCTCACTTACAGAACTGTAATAGTTACAAATTGCATGGGTTTAGTATTAAGGACCAGAAAGCATGTTGTAAGGCCATTCTGTTTGGATAGGAGAAGCTCAGCAAAAGAAAAACAGACTCCAAAGAAGCCAGGGCCTCCACACAAGGCCGAATTGACTCACTCTGTGGGCAGGTTGGGATGCAACAGGCAGGCATCAAGGGACTCCCCTCTGTCTTCCTTCCACACTTCTCTCTATTCAGGGATGGGCAGCTGTCCAGAAATAGTGCCCAAGTGTTGATAAGCAGCTGTCAGACGTTCAATAATTAGCAGTATACCTGCTGAACTAGCAACAATTTGTGTTTAGCCAGTCACACACACACACACAGAAGGGCCCGGGTTGGAAGGGACCTCAAGGATCAGGAATCTGCAACCCCCTGCCACAGGAAGGGCCACCAACCTCTGTACCACTGCACATATGCACATTGCTGGATAGAAACAGCAGTGTGGGAAAAAATTGTACACTGTGGTTCAGAATGGCTTAAGAGCTCAAATTATGAATGTATTTTCACCTTCACATTACCCATACAATGTCTGAGAAGGAGCTGTGTGTCAGATTTTTTTCTTATGCTCCCTTTCTTTCACCAGCCCTCATGTGAAGTGCCTAGCTGATGGCAGTCCTGCTCAGCCTCAGAGAAAGGTGACCCCAGCCAGCATTTCTGTGCTTTGTGTCCTGTGTCAGCAATAACTCTGAGTAACTAATGCATTCAGGAAAACCAGGGTCTGTTCGTGGACCATTTGCAAACATAAAGAGATGCAAAAACCCAATGGATAACTGAGCTGTTATGAATGATTATCCCCACCTCTTCTGTTTGCAGCTCAGTGACTGTGGGCAGCCAGTCGAGCCAATGCACACCCCAGAAACATCAGACAAGGCACTTCTGACCTCGTTCTTCCTGTGACCTTACAGCACTGCCCTGCAGAATGAATGTGTGTCTTCAGAGATCTCTCTTGGCATGACTTCAAGAGCAGCTCAGTCAGTAGTTCACAACTTCACACCCATCTAGCTGTTAGATCTACGAGGGAACTGTTGATGTCAGAGCTAGAACATTGCCAAGCTGCAACAAAAGCTGCATGGCAACGCAGTGTTGATGATCTCCACATCTTTCCGGCAGTGAAATTTATTTTTAATTCTCTGCAGGAAAAGGTTTGTGCCAAATGACAAAGGAATGAACCCTTCCTGCAAAACGTCTGTTAGAAAGCAGCACGTTGTCAGCTGGAATCATGAGTTATTTCAGCCCTCACTGGGCTGATCTGGAGAAGGGCTGTGCCAAGGTATTTACAGATGTCTTCTGATGGGTTTGAAGCATTTCTGGCTTGCGGGGTAGGCATAATTCTGCAAAGCTGGTGGATTGCTAGATCAATCTGAAATACAAGAAAGATCAATAAATGACCAAAAAAAAACCAACGGAAAACAAAAACAAAAGCAAAAACCGAGATACATTGATAGCTACATTATGTACTACATGATTCCTTTCAGCTATATGTTTTTTTTTTTAAATAAGAAAGTGTAGAGCTGCCAGTTCCCTTATCCATCCTTTCAAGCTCCAGGCTAAGTAAGAAATGTTATTCCTCTCAACTGGAAGATGTATTCTGGGAAGAATGGTCTTCAAACTATTTGCGTTTCTTTAAGACATTCAGTTATGGGAAAATAAAACAAAGCAAAACAAAACAACAAAAAAACCCACCAACAACCTCTATATTCTGAAAATGAAAAAAAAACCCTTTTGACTTTCTCTTGACTGATTTAAAAGTATAACAGATCACATACAAATGTTTAAGGAACAAAGAGCTGTCACGGAAAAGGAGGGAGCTGCTCTTTTACCTATCAAACCTTCCACATCTTTGAGTGTCTGCCAACAACCAGAATGTGTGGAGGCACCTTCAGTAAATGGAGGGCAGTGATGGCACTGCACTTACATTAATCCTTGATGAAATAGTACAGCACTGATAGAAACTTCCCAACAGTTTGTACTGATCTGAAATGCTCTGGCAACTCTTTGCAAAAGGTTCATCATGCTGAGTATTTTTATGTCATTGCTTGCTTGCTGGTATCACCTGTGCTGAGCTAGCTGGACAAACCCAGATTGGCAGCTCCTCAGATGTGTTACCAGCTAATTTCTCACTGATCATTAGAAACAGAAAGTTAATTCTGCTGGGAATTTTGACTCAGCACGAAAAGGAGAGCAAAAGGAAGGGCAAAATGAATGAAATAGCGACACAAGTTACCCAGCTGTTATGTTGGAAAGACCATTTTTAAGCCAAAACAACTGCAGAAAGAAGGAATGGATGGATTTCCTGGAGCATCTAGTTCTCCAGATGCCTACAAGAGACTGCCTTTCTGCATGTGGGACACAGAGCAGATCCCCTCTGATGTTCGGCACAGGGATGGATGGTGCTAAAAGCAGGTTTGTGTTTACCTGCAGGGCCCATTTGTTGCTTTGTTTCCATGTACAGAGAGCCCACAGGAGGTATCAAAACCATCTCACAGTTTGTGCTCGTAGGTTCAGTGTTTGGGAGCACTGACCTTCTGAACAGCTGAAACCAAAATCTGCAATTCAAAACCTGTCAATAATATTCACATAATAATTAATTAAGAAATGCAGTAGATAAACCTTTCACACCTGGAGCTCAGCTGCCATCAAAGACCATTGCAGTGACTGCCCATGCATTAATTCTGTGTTGATAGTATCACTGGTGTCTCTCTTCTAGAGATGGATCCAAGCTGAAATGTGACTGCTGGTCGAGTTTCCACCTTAGCAGCTCCTCTACTGCTGCTGTCACGACTGCATTGTCCACCTGAACTGCGGGGTTGGATGTGACCTTGTGAGCAGCAGTCTGCTGGCAGACTTGTGAGTATTTTCCAGTACGTAGTTATCCCTGGTCAGTAGAAGGAGGAGAGAATTAATGCATATATGCATATATTATATATACATTAATTAAATAATTATGTAAATCACATAAATTATATATAATTATATATAATAAATCCATGAAATAGACAGGAATACATACAAACAGTTAAAAATCCATAAACGTTTTTGTGCATATTTAAATGTAGGAATGCATTCTATTAGAGGCATTGATAAGCAGGCATTTAAGCACACCTTGCTTTGCTGTTTAAGCAGGTCTGCACCAGAATCCTGACTGTAAGTGACATCTGTGAATGTCTTGAAAAGGACAGCTCAAATCTCAGGTCATGCACGAGCATGGAGAAGCTGATTTCCTCTTGGTTAATCCTTGATTGTTCAGTGTACAGTGGTCAGATGGAAGACAAAACGTAGTCCAAATGTACTGATTTGAGAAAACAGCTGCTCTGGGTACTAGGAAACGGAGAGAAAATGGAGAAACAGACACTGCCAGAACTCTGCTGTGAGCACTTGTCTCATGAAGGATGTATCATAACAAGCCCAAAACTAATGGAGGAAGAAATAGGCTTTCCAGCTGTGTATTCATCCTTGGCATAACTAATTCTGTCTTTAGACATGTTTTTGAAACACTGACACATTTTACCAACAGATAAGTAGATAAGAGACCAAAATGCTGAATGGGAATGAAAAAAAAAAGCCATGTCAAAACAACAACAACAAAAATCGAAGAATTAAAAGTGTTCCAAAAGGTTAAAGATGTGGACTGAAAAAGTCTCAGCCAAAAATATTTCTGAGGAATTTTTAAATTTATTTCTGTATTTCTTCTACTTGCCAAGAAAGCACGATCTTACTTCTCCAGCAACATTGGTGTGCCCTTATCTTACTAGAGAAAGGGCCTCTCACCATGGCACAAAGCTGCTAGAGTTTCCCAGGACACAGGAACAAGATTTTCTCCACTTTTCCACTCCTCCACTGTAGCATTTTGCAGTCAATGCTTTGGGGTTTTGGCAGAACTCACGGGTTTCCCTAGTGTAGGATACTGGCTTCTATATTGCCAAGATATCTCATGGTAATTTTGGTTGCCCAGATTTCAGCTCTGTTGGGGATGAAAAAAGAGGCTGAATTTCCCACCGTCAGTCCCACAGATTCCTTCTCTCCCATTGGAAACGTCTGGGACATTACTGAGAAAAACACTGCAGTCTTTTGTTCAGGGGTTGGCAAAGGCAATGCTCCCTGCATTCCTTGCAGGGGGCTTTTTCCATGACTTTTTCACTGCTGTACACAAGTGCATACGGATACTTGGACACTCCGATGTAGGTCGCTCCAAAAGTAATGCCTGCTGTTGATTTCGATGGAAACTGCAGCTCTGCTGCCATCTGCTGGCACGACAACAAAACGTAATGGAGTATTTGTAGGAAGGTTCAGCCTCTGCTGCCGTACCACCAACAGTCACCTCTGATATCACGGGCATTCATCATTATCTGTCATCACAACACCTGAACATACGGCCACTGACACAGATTGCTGACAAGGCCTACGATTAACCTGCAGCAATGAGGAAACACATGAAGTCTACGTGGAAATGATAAAAGCTGACCAGGATAACTGCCAGCCAAGTTTTATATTACAGATCGGTGTATCATTTCTGTATTTGGCAGGGTTGAGCAGTCGGCAGTTGGAAAACAAAGCACTGGATTTTGCAGTGTTAGTGAAAGAGTGAGATGTGAACAAATGAACCACTTGTCACGTACTGCCTTCTTCTGTAGCGACATTAAACTCTGCAGAAATACATTTTCCCTGTGTTTGCCTGTATTTGTGCCTGAGATAGCACAGCTGTTTCACAGAACAGACACAGCCGCAGTCAGTAATGCAACAGCACGGCTCCCAGTTATGTGGGAATGGAGTGTTGTTTCTGCATTTGTATTAAAAAGTAGCAATTGGTTTGAAGAAGTAGAACATAACGCATTTGTATTCTGTGACTTATCCTTAGAAATAGTTGATCTAAAAAGTAAAATACTGTATATGTTAGCGGCATGTTTTAGAAACCTAAGTACTGAATTACCTAACAAACTCTTTCTCGCAAAACTGCAGCAGATTTCAATGTTCTAAACAAGGTGGGTGCAGCATTCTGAACTAGAAAACGTCGTAACGTTGTTCCTTAGACCGGCAGAAGCGAAATACAGCTAACAGACCTACAAGGAGTCAGGGCCTCTGCACAAAGCAGAGCTGTCCCACGCTGTGGGAATGGCAGGATGCCACAGGCAGGCTCCAGGATGCTCCCCTCTCTCCTCCTCCCGAGCTCATCTCTGTGCAAGGACAGACGAGTGAGCAGAACAGTGACCAGTGCAAAAGGGGGACAAATGTTAGGGGGTCATTAAACGATCAAGAGGCCACATTTCTGTTGTAAAACAGACGTCCGAAAACCGAGACCAAGTGCTTGTTGAGCAAGCAGTCGTTAGAAGGCAATTAAACAATTAAGGCGTTTGTGTTTGGGCGGCACAGATTGATGCTGACTTGGCATTGGTGCGATTAGTGAAGCGTCGCGAAAGAGGGCGAGCCTGCAGCACTCAGCCGTGAGGAACCGGGGCAGAAAGAGAGCAGCGTCGGGCAGAGGGGATGAAAGATGGAACCCTGCTTTCTCGGGCTCTCCTGCTTGCAGGAGGCCGCCACCGCAACTGCGAAGAACGTCTGCTTTATCCGAGACGCCGTCCCAGAGCGTTATGTGGAGACTTCCCACACTGCGGCACGTCCTCCGGCATCACCGCGAAGTGCGGACGCCTCGACCGCCGAGGTTCGCCGCTTCGGAGCCGTTCCCGCCAGAAGCGCAGCGACGGCCCGCGAGGCGCGGCGCGGTTCCGGCCGCTTCCCTCACTCACGGCTCCCCGAGGCGACGGAGCGGCCGCGCGGCTCTCGGCCGGGCGGCTCTCGCGAGAGCGGCCGACGCGGCGGGGACGTCGCCGGGGCTCGCCTGGAAAAAGCCTCGGGGGCGGAGCGGAGGCGGCGGGGGGCGAGGATCGCCCGGGCCGCTTTAACGAGGAGAAGCCGCGAGCCGCTCGGACGCGGGACCGCGCGGCGAGGGCGGCCGTCGGCGCCGCCGGGCGAGCGGTGAGTGCGCGGCTCCCGTTGACGGCCCGGCGGCCGCAGCTCCGGAGGCGCCGAGTGGCCGCGGCCGCGCCCGGCGGAAGGCTGACGCCGCAGCTGCGGAGCCCCGGGTGCTGCTGGGCTGATGTTCTTTTGTGTCCGTGAGATTGGCAGTGGGGCTGAGTGTTCCCTCAGCAGGTCTGTAGATGACACCGAGCTGTGGGCTGTGGTCAGCACACCGGAGGGATGGGGTGCCACCAAATGGACCTGGACGGGCTTGAGCACTCGGCCTGGGAGAGCCTCAGCAAATTCAAGTGCAAGGTCTTGCACCTCTCTACTTTGTGCTGGTGAGACCTTACCTGGAGTCCTGTGTCCAGATGTGGAGTCCTCAGTACAGGAGAGACGTAGACCCCTTGGATTGTATTGAGTGGAGGGCCATAGAAATTATCCAAGGGGTGAAGCACCTCTCCTATGAGGACAGGCTGAAAGAGCTGGGGCTGCTCAGCCTGGAGAAGAGAAGGCTCTGAGGTGATTGTGGCATTTCAGTATCTCAGTGGGAGCTACAGGAACAAAGGTGATAGACTCTTTATCAGGGTCTGTTGTGATAGGACCAGGGGAAATGGTTTCAAGCTTAAAAAGGATGGATTTAGGTTAGATATTAGGAAAAAGTTTTTTACAGTGAAGGTGGTAAGGCAGTGGAACAGATGCCCAGAGATGTGGTGGATGCTGTGTCCCTAGAGACTTTCAAGGCAGTGTGCTGGATCAGACCCTGGGGAACCTGATGTAGATGTAAATGTCCCTGTTCATTGCAGAGGAGTTGGACTAGATGACTTCTAAAGGTCTGTTCCAACCCTAAGGATTCTATGATAAAAGACACTATACACACTCTCTTGGCTTTGATTTCTGTCTCTTGCCACTTACTCTTCCTTTCCTCCTGTCACTAATACAAACATCTCATTTGCTTTTCTCTATTTTGTTTCCATGTAATCTTCTAGTGTCTTCGGATGCCTTTCTTGCACTCAGTTTCTTTGTTTCCTACACAAAGGAAACCCACCCGTGACCCTTTCTTCCCCCCACTCCTCTAACTTCTTTCCAGGCATTCCATTCCTAAACTTATTGGTATTCTGAACTCTCCTCTGATTTCATCATGCAACAATCCATCCTTGACATCTCTCTAGAATTTCTCTCACTAAAGCCTTTGACTGCAGCTGAATCTCAGATCCACATCAGTATGCTTATCTTTTTCAAAATATCAGACACCTGCCTCACATTTAACCAGGCTTTTCTTACTGAATTCTTGCCCTTCCTCAGGGACTGTATCCTCTCTGAGCTTCTCTCATTATTCTCCATTTTTTTTTTTTTTTAGTTTTGTTTTGGGGGGGGTGGGGTAGGAGCCAGACAACACCTTTAACTTCCTATGGGTTTTGGATAAATTTTTTGTCTCTATCCACACTGTCTGTGGATAACTTTGTCGGGAAACAAAGTCAGTTCCAAATTCTGAGACAGAGAAGCAGATTAAAACTTGGTTTTCTCTCTTTGGTGCTCTCTTCCAAACATTCAGCAATCCACTCTATTTAGCTGTGACTAGAGGAAAACTCATTTTCTCTTGGCCACCTGGCAGCTTTGTGTCCTGTTTGTTCAGTCCTTAGTCACTGAGGTTATGGCCTGTGACTAGAGTGATGCAGCAGTGTGACAACCAGAATAACAAATAGCCACAGAGTTGAATTAGGTAGAAACAAGTCAGTTTTGAAATGAGTGTCACAGTACCTTGAAGAACACCTACATGAAGATTTACTGTCATTAAAAACTAAGTATTTGACTCGGTTGTTCAGCATTTGTGTGCGTGCTGCATGGCCTGAATTCAGTGCTCTACAAAAGTTTCTGTTGTTTGGCATAAAAGAGGTCTGGATCCTGTACTTTGCTACCCTAGTATCTCTGGTTCTGCTGGTACATCTCTTGTGCCTGGAGCTGGCTCTCCATCTAACTGAGGCATCATCTTTAACACTTAAAAAAACAAGCTCAAGGAAAAAAGGTTTTGGTGATGTGACATGAAAATAGACAGCACAAATACAGACCTGCAGTAACAGAAGAAATACGTGCTAGGTGTTGAATATAATTTGGAAACCAAGCCACAGATGAGAGGTCTTACTTGATTTGGTTTATTTTTGCTAATCAGAAAGTCAGTAGATGTACACTACAGATGCAGCATAGGGATATTCAGTCAAGGTGATGCAACATGTATCTAATTGTTTTTTCATAATGACAATGATTAATAGATATTAGCATGATAATGACTCTCTTCCTACCTTAATATATGTTATCACTAAATTTGAAAATGGCACACTAATAAATAGGGCTTCTAAAAGAGGTGTGTTGGTAAAACCTTGTTTTATCTACTTGTTTTTCATTGTAATATCAATATATTGAAAACATTTGCACGGGGCCAAGTAATTGTGAGGGAATAAAACAGCATATGAGGTTATAATTACTATGTTAGGTAAAACAGAGCATTATCAATCTTCATTGTTGTTGTTTTTTTTTCCTTCCAATTACTTGATAGTCCAGGAAACTTTTCACAGCTGAGCCATTGTGTTTTCCTCAGAAGTTAGAAAGAAGATTGGCAGCCATGCAGCAAAGTACTTGAAGAACTGCACTATTTCATCCTACTCTTCTGTGAGTTTCTATTATTTACCATGTAAGAACAATTTCTTTGTAATGTCTCCCTTGTAGAAAAATGACATGTTTATCTTCAGTGCCAGCCCTCGATTTCCAGTGCATGTTCAAAATAGTTAATGGGTAAAGGAATGCTGGCTGGTTTTATGCTAAGAAAAAAAGCCTCCACAAGTTCACAGTTAGTAGAGTACACTTTTTTTTTTTTTTGGCCAGATGGTCTGCTGGTTTCTCAAGTCTTCTTCTGTAACATGAGGGAACATTTTGTTGTTTGAATTGTTATAACTGCCTATTTTCTGTGCTCAAAGGAATAGATTCCCTTACATCTGGGGTATTTTTAACTGGATAATCTAACTCAGAGTGATAATATATAAAAACAGTCTTCTGTGTTGGTTGTTTGAAAGAATGTTGCTTGTTCATTAGAAATACTAGAAATGTAATAATCCCATTTAGTAGTTAGTTTTTCATCTGAATATTAAGTTCGGAGTAGAAAAGAAAAGAGCACTAAGTTTAATTGCATGCTTTGAACAAGTTATAATAACCTATACACTTTCTTAAATATCCCTCAGTACTGTATGCTATTATTGTCCTTAGAACCCCTGGATGTCCTTGTTTTAATGGTTCAAAGCATGTGAAAAATCTTCGTCTGGAAGAATATAACAACTGGGATTTTTTATTTGTACATGATAACACACTAAATTCTATCACCTTTAATTAATTTGATTAATTATAATTTAATAATTTAACTATATATAAAAATATATAGCCATAATTCACTGCTGCAGATCTGAATCCAAAGATTGCTGGGGCAATGCTTTCAGGGCCAAAACTTCAGCTAGACTGTTGTGTCTTTTGAGGGAATTATGCAGATCCTTCCTATTTGAGGGTCTAGCTTTTGGCTGTCATCTTATGAAGTCACTGCTTTCCATGGACTTCCTGGCATTCGCCTTAATCAAGAGTTGGTGAGGGATAAAAGCCCCTGGCTGATCTCATATCTGCACTTCTTGCATAACCATTGTAGTAAGTATCATCCTTAATCTAACATTGTGAAATGGTTTAATTTATAGTGATTAAAAAGGTGCAAAAACATGTCAACCTTCACATACCTTTGGAAGATCATAGAATCATATAATGGCTTAGATTGGAAAGGACCTTACAGGCCCCCCCAGCCCCAACCCCTGCCATGTGCAGGGCTGCCCCCCACCAGCTCAGCTGCCCAGGGCCCCATCCAGCCTGGCCTCGAGCGCCTCCAGGGATGGGGCACCACAGCTTCTCTGGGCAGCTGTGCCAGCGCCTCACCAACCTCTGAATCACAGAATCACACAGAATCACAGAATGACCTGGGTTGGAGGGGACCTCAAGGATCATGTAGTTCCAACCCCCCTGCCTAGCAGGGCCACCAAACATACACCTTTACTAGATCAGGTTGCCCAGAGCCTCGTCCAACCTGGTCTTGAACACCTCCAAGGACGGGGCATCCACAACATCCCTGGGCAGCCTGTTCCAGGACCTAACCACCCTCCTAGTAAAAAACTTCCCCCTAACATCCAACCTAAATCTTCCCTCTTTTAACTTAAAACCATTTCCCCGTGTCCTGCTATTATCAGCCCTTATGAAGAGTTTACTCCCCTCCTGGGAGTAAGTTCCCTTCAGATATTGAAAGGCTGCAATGAGGTCGCCCCGCAACCTTCTCTTCTCCAGGCTGAACAAACCCAACTCCCTCAGCCTGTCCTCATAGGGGAGGTGCTCCAGCCCCCTGATCATCTTCGTGGCCCTCCTCTGGACCCTTTCCAAAATCTCCATGTCTTTTTTGTACTGAGGGCTCCACACCTGAACACAGTACTCCAGATGGGGCCTCACAAGAGCAGAGTAGAGAGGGACAATCACCTCCCTATCCCTGCTGACCACCCCTCTCCTGATGGAGCCCAGGATCCCATTTGCTTTCCGGGCTGCCAGAGCGCACTGCTGGCTCATGTTAAGTTTCTCATTTATCAGGACCCCTAGGTCTTTCTCTGCCGAGCTGCTCTCAAGGACAACTCCCCCCAGCCTGTACAGGTGCCTGGGGTTCTTCCGGCCCAAGTGCAAAACCTTGCACTTTGCCTTATTGAACCTCATTAGGTTCACCCGAGCCCAGCTTTCCAGCCTGTCAAGGTCCCTCTGAATGGCCTCCATTCCCTCCACCGTATCGACTGCACCACTCAGCTTGGTGTCATCAGCAAACTTGCTGAGGGTGCACTCCATTCCCTCATCGATGTCATTAATAAAGATGTTAAAGAGCACCGGTCCCAAGACAGACCCTTGAGGGACACCGCTCGTTACCGGCCTCCACCTGGACATAGAGCCATTGACCACCACCCTCTGTCTGCGGCCTTTCAACCAATTGCTTATCCATCTAGTTGTCCACCCGTCAAATCCACTTCCCTCCAGTTTGGAGATGAGGATGTGATGGGGGACCATGTCAAAGGCCTTGCTCAGGTCCAGGTAAATGACATCAGTTGCCTTCCCTTCGTCCACCAATGCCGTCACTCCATCATAGAAGGCCACAAGATTAGTTAAGCATGACCTTCCCCTGGTGAAGCCATGCTGGCTATCTAGGATCACGTGCTCGTTCTTTATGTGATCAAGCATATTGTCCAGGAGGATCTGTTCCATAATCTTCCCAGGCACGGAGGTGAGACTCACCGGCCTGTAGTTACCCGGGTCCTCCCTGCTCCCCTTCTTGTAAATGGGAGTGACGTGACCCTTCCTCCAATCGTCCGGGACCTCACCTGACAGCCACGACTTCTCAAATATGATGGAGAGCGGCTCAGCAACCACCTCAGCCAGCTCCTTCAGGACCCTGGGATGCACGCCATCTGGCCCCATAGACTTATACTCATTCAGTCTAAGGAGGCACTCTCGGACTTGCTCAACCCTTACAGTGGGGAGGGATTTACCTCCTTGGTCCCCACATAGAGGTATGGGGGTGCAAGACTTAGGGACGTGAAAAAGACTAGAATCCTGGCCACCAGTGAAGACCGAGTACAGCTCTGGGTACAGCATTTCCTCCTAACATCTAACTTAAATTGCCCCCTTCTTAATTTAAAATCATTTCCCCCTGTCCTATTACTAGCAGACTGTGTAAAAACTTGTAAGCTCCCTTCAAGTACTGGGAGGCTGCAATCAGGCCTCCCCAGAATCTTCTCTTCTCCAAGCTACACAAGCCCAGCTCCCTCAGCCTTTCTTCACAGGAAATGTTCTCCAGCCCTCTCATCATCTCCAAGGCCACCTCTGGACCTGCTTCAGCAGCTCCACATCCTTACTGTACTGGGATGCAGTACTCCAGATGGGGCCTCACAAGGACAGAGTAGAGGGGAGCAATAGCTCAGGTTGGGTAAAACCCAGCATCCTGGCCGAGAAGCAAGGATGTGTAAGCAGTGTGCTTACATGTATTTCTGAAGCTGTAGTTTGATTTTTATGGTGTATATATGTATGGGAAGAATGGCCTGAACCTCTGATTGATCACCTGAGGCGAGCAATGAGTCAGCCCTGGGAGCACAGGTGAAGGCAATTCAGCTGTGCTGCTGGAAGGAGTGGAGCCTGGCTGCACCTCTCCTAGTCCCATTTAAGAGCTGACTACCAGTGGGGAAGGATCTTTTTCTGGAGATCCCTTCTTTGGAGTTTTACAGCAAGCCCAGGTAAGCGTAAGCACTCTATCCATTCTTTCTTTGGTGTATGTAATAATCTGCTTAGCCAAACTCTCTTGTATTAGCCAAACTCTCTTGTGTTTCGTAATTATAATGTCTGTGTATTCATTGATTATACAGTATAACTAAGGTTTTCTAGCATGTGTTCACTGCAGTTGGGAATTATCTAGGGCAAACACGAAAACCTGGCAAACTGTAGCATTGTGGAGTAAAGAGAAATCCTGCAGTAGAACAACTTGCAGCAGAGGCATCTAAGCAGAGAACTAATTGCTTAATATTATTTTTTTATCGTTTGTTTTCTTGGAAGCAAGAAGGCAAAATGGAAGTCAAGAAGTAAGAATGGACATCATGAAAACATCAGCAAGAATTTCTGTTCTAAAAGTAAGCTAGAGAAGGAGTCTGTAAATACTTACAATTCCACATTAATCATAAATTATTTTTCTTGAGTTCCTATATTCAAGTTTGTTTAAATAAGAGGCTGACATAATCTCTGTTTATGCTTGTGTGTGCATAGCAGTATATTTGGAGATGCTCAGGTTAATGGTGGGCCAGTAACTCAGTCACTCTGTTATAGCAAGAAAGGGATGTTTTAAATTCTTTATTTATTAAATATTTAATTATAATATATAATATATATATATATTAATATTTTATTTAAAAATTTAAATAAAATTTAAATATTATAGAAATAGTTGCTAGTCAAAAATGGATTTTTTGGTTCCCAGTCCTTACCAATACATTTCTCTGGTCTTGAGTCCACAGATGGGTCGCTCATTACAAGATGAAGAAAATCCAGCAGAACTGTGTGGAGCACTGAGGGCATAGCAAAATAATGGATCGTCAGTACCAGATGATGTATGTATTTCTTAAAATTCCCATGTTTTTATGTAGCAATATAGATGGCTCTACTTATCTTGTCCTTAGTGCACTTCAAATACTTTGATTCCAGCCTGTTCTGACTTCCTTGTCAGTACCAACTGGGGTACAAATCATCTCACTTGACATCAAACCTGTAACCGTTAGGTGTGAAGTTAAGCTGGCTGAAGATCAGATTTGGCTGCTATGGACGTTCTAAGTGCATCTACAGAGGAAGCTTAATCTTTCCCATCCCAGATGGCTGTCTTGAAAAGGTATGGATTGCTATCCTTAATCACTCCTTTCTCTTTGCTGAATATGTAGGGAATCTAAATATTGATTTAAGATGATATGTCTAATTTTTAGATGGCTGATTCTAGAGAACAGAAATTCTATTTTAAGGAGGCACACAAATCCTTCCATGCAGTACTGTTCTCATAGATAGAGTGTAGTTCTTGTAGGCCTGGGATGTAGGTACTTACGTATTTTGAGGAAGATAACAATTTAACTGCTCTGTTCTGTACTCTTGGTGTATTTGGTGCTGGGGGAGAACTGGTCCATTAGGATCCTGGTATGAAAGGCACTCAGAGTCTGTAAGGTACCATTTGACCTGCTGTTTATTAGATTGAATGCTAAAAGGACAGAATAATAAATAACTGATGTCCCTTTAGATGCTAAGAACCCCAAGTTATGCAGCACCGAAGAAGCATCTGATCCATGCTCAACACTATGCAGACCCCTTATTTGAAGGGATACTCCCATTTGGATAATTTCCCAACATGCCAGCTTTTTGCTGTACTTCTAGACAAAGTCAGGATAACCCAAGTGGCATAATCACTGGTACTAAATGGGAGCTGGAGTTTTTGTGAAGGAAACTTAAACTTGATTGCAGTACTGAATCAACAGGTGAGAATGATGCCTAGAGCACAGATCCACAGCAGTTCTAGCTGTTTGGTTCTGTTCACTTGTAGCCTTTAATGTCAGGAAAGGAGTTGAGCACTGAGCTGTGTATGCTCTGTTTTGCTGAGAGTTGCAGTGTGACTTATTGAGTCAAACTGCCATCTCTTCCTGGAAGGCAGGTTCCATTTAAGACACTTTTGTGGCTCACACACTCCAGATTATGCAGACGCACATTTAAAGGTTGTGAATGACTGGCTCTGGGTCTTTTGAAATGCTCCTTTCCTACCTATCTACTTCAACAAGTAAATAGTTTTGTGTCAAGTTAAAGATCAGAGGGCATTATTCTACCTGATCGTATTTGTGGCGTGGAGACAATCACTGTGGCAGATTGCCTGCTCTGAAGAGTACTGCTATGGCATTTAGCTAAGAAACAGAAATTCTGTTGGAAAGACAGACCTCTTCTGTTACTGAGGCTTACTGTGTGGAAGTGCTTTTTTTTGGGAGAGCAGTTTGAAGGAAATCGTCCTGAGAGCTTGTGACAATTCTAACTGAAGACAGAGCTGTTTAGATCTGTTTCCAACCACCACAGAGCTGACAAGAAAGCTGCCCCAACTCCTCTGTAGAGGTCTTATGTGACTGATGATGGGGCAAGGCCAGGGCCTCCTTCTGTTACCTGTCCTCCTGTCAAGGAAGAAGCATTGCTGCACTTGTGTTTTCCAGAAGAGGTGACAGACCTTGGCAGCGTGACGTCTGTGATGCTAGCAAGGAAGTCAGGCTGGTCCTATGTACAAGTGAGAAAAATCATCTGGATAGAAAATCATCTGGTAAATATTGCCTTCATAACCTGGGGTTCCCTTATTGCATCCATGTGCAGAGGGACTGGGCTTTTTCTTGGTGATGGACTGACAGATTAATGAAGAAGATTCAGTATGGATCAGATAGATAGAATTGGAGCTGAAGGTCTCAGCAGCAGTATGAGATGCCTAAGCAATGTCATCCTATGAACTCAGAAAGCTCAGGGTGCATTACAGCCATACATGAATTCATGGAGTTCAGTAGAAGACTCACGGTAGGGGTTGCATGGTCAAGGCATCTGGCTTTTGGTCTGAAATATGCTGCATTTAACACACGACTCAACCTGATGGTGTGGGGCCAGAGCAATGGAAATCTGTGCCCTAATTAAGTCACATTATGGGCCTTGCAGACAAGTTTAATGTCAACAGAAAGATCAGAATTTCCCTTCTCCTATTAGAAGCTTTTAGTAGAAAAGAAAATAAAGCTTGAAATCATACTTTTTTAAAAATTATTATTATTTGGAAGAGAATATCAGTGTACAGTGTGGTAAATGCAGCTGAATGAAAGGATTTTCATTTGTAATTGGCTTGAAGCTAATTTCTTTTCTATTAGCATCTCCTCTACCAAGATTTAATAGCAATCAGAGGGCTAAGGAGGCTTCCCATGCTCTTCAGTTGCAGTAGCATGCGCAGTGTCAATTTACTGGGTCTGTAGGTGAAGTCTGTGCCCTTTATCTCAAACCCTGGGCACTGCCTGCCTTTTAACTACATTTCTGGCTTTTCATCTGATGTTCCTACCCTTGTTTACAGATTCTTGATTTTACCTTGGTAATCCAGTTTGGCTTGAAACTTTATTCTGGACTATGAGCTTTGATTTCTTCCTAGGTTAACAAGAAAGCAGGCATAGTTTTAGGTTTGCTCAAAGAAAGCTTAGCAGTGATTATGTGGGGACGTTTTAGAAGTCAAAGGTCTAGTTTCATTTGATTCTGTTTTCTGTATTGTTTACCATCTCTATCTTAATGTTTGGTGGCATAGCTGACTTCATCTCCCCAGCGTCACCGATTCATTCCTAAGTTTGTTGCTTGGATGAATCTCAGCTGTATTCACTCCTCTCTGTGCCTTATTCTCAGATTTCGTCGTTTCCTCTTTTTTTTTTTTTTTTTTTTCCCAGGCATTTATTGAAGTGCAAACTTTTCCATGTAGTCCTCTTTTTCCTTTGGTGTCCAGACAGTACTACCTCCTCTTCATCCTGAGCTGATGAGATTTATTGCCACCCTGCTTCAGTCTGATCAGGGAGTCAAGAACTGTCTTCCTGCTTATGGAATTGTTAAAACTTTCCCAACCGTGCTTTTTAAGAGTTTCCAGTCTCTTGAGTTTACTGTGGCAAGATCAAGGTTTTCAGAATTCTTGTATGCCTGTTCATTATGAGTAAAAACAGTGTTTTTCATCTGTCAACTGAAGACATGCTCAGAGTGCTAAGTAAACATGCTACAACAAACAGCAAGAAGGCTAAGCCTTTAAAATCCCCTTCATTTGCTGTGATTTGTGACTGTTGTCTTTCATTTTTTGAGTTTTGTAGGACTTGTATCTAACCCGCTTACCCTGTGGCATTCATTCAGATGTTGTGCAGGTCGGAGCAGAAGTCTGCATTTGTGCGTTTGAGATTTGCTGTAGTTTGAGTCTGGCTTTAATATATTGATTTACTGGATGAAGGACTGATTCAGCCTTGATGTGACTTACAAATACTTACAAATACATGCACTTAGGTACAAGACCTAATATTTGCAAACTAATGAACATCATTTAGTTCAGACACTGAAACTAGCTAAAAAGAATAACCTTAATAAAATAACCCCACAGTTATCAACTGTTAGGATTCTAATAGGCTTTTGTAACAAGTCTTTGTCTCGGATACTAAAAATACCTTTGGAAAAGACAGATGGGGAGCTTTCTGACTGGTTTTGTGAGAACAGCCAAAATGTGCTCTGAGAAGGAATTTCTTCCTGTATGACCTGATGCACTGATGTGTGTCCAAGCTGCAGCTCATTTCACAAGTGTTGTTGAGCTTGTTAATGGGGCGTTGAGAGAGCTTGTCCTTATCTGAAGGCTGCTCATTAATGACACAAAGGATCTAAATAACCTTAATTGGTTTCAAATACCTATATGCTGAACTCAATTACGTAAATTTGATTTCTCTTCATTCTTTGGAGATAATTTGATAGGAAAATCTTCAAGTTACAGAATCACAGAATTGCCAGGGTTGGAAGGGACCTCAAGGATCATGAATCTCCAACCCCCCTGCCACATGCAGGGCCACCACCATTCCACCTAATGCTAGACCAGACTGCCCAGGGCCCCATCCAATCTGGCTTTGAACACCTTCAGGGACGGGGCATCCACAACCTCCCTGGGCAGCCTGTTCCAGTACCTCACCACTCTCTCCGTAAAGTTAGCTAAAATGATCCCATTCGCTCCTGCTAGTATAGGTATTGCTATCCACATTTCTTAAATAATCACAGATTTCTGTAAATTGCATAGTTAGTCGGGATAAGACAGCTGTTAAGTTCCCCAGACTGGCTCATATTGCATTGTATGCATTACTGTTTTTGAAACATTGCATATACTTCTGCTGACAGCACTTTCATATCTTCAAGATTAACCTTCTATTGAGTACAGTGATACCATGGTTTTCATACTGCTTTACCCCAGCCTACGCACATCTGATTGCTGTTGTGGGTTCTTCCTTGTATGGGTTTGATTTCACACATCATGACAGTATTGACCTGTATTAAATTGTATAAAACCTTTTGCTTGGCGAGTAATAAATGACTTTACCCCGGAAAGAACAGAAATATTCCTTCCCTCCTTCCTTCCTCCCTCACTTAGTGCTTTGGCTTACTACTGGAAATGCAAAACTCCTAGAGATCTTATTTCAAGTGTTTCACATATTCTCTACAATACTTGTCATTAATTTCTGTTATTGCTTTTTTGCCCACATTCTATTTATTATATGGAGCTGGCCTCAGTATGAACCTTGAGAGGTTGCCATCCAGGAGCATTAAAGAGATTTAAATCCCTTAATGTTCAATGCATTATAAAATATTTTGTGATATGGCAATTAAAAATGACATGCTGTGGAAAGTAAGAGGATCCCACAGAGTATGTTACAGGTATGGCTCATCAGAAAATGAGCAGTATGTCCAACTTCTCCCCTTGGCCTCTTCTTATCTCATAAAAACTTTCAAAACATAAAGGAAACAATACAGATCTCTGCTGGGTTGAAGGATGATGTTTTGTTGCAGGATGGAAAGTTGCAAGTTATTAGAAAAAAATGACCTTTGAAAGTGGTCAATTTATGGTGCAGTAAATCTAATTTCTGGAGCTGTGTGTGCATGTATGTTCTCACTTCATCACTGTTTCCAGATGATGGGGCTACAAACTCAGGCAGTAACCATCATTAGTCATCGTTAGTCTCAAAGTTCAGATCTTCTTTCTGACTTCTTAGAGATCATTTGAGATGTTTGTAGCAATGGTCATGGCATTCTCTGGCTGCAGCTCTGACTAAATGGAATAGAATGATGAAGGAAAACATAGAAGCTGATATTCCCTGGGCAAACCTGTATGCCAAATGTACCTTTCGCAGAAAAAGATCTAATGTTTTAGAGCTCAGGAGAGCTGTAGCCACACGCTGCAGGCATATTTGATGAGCTTGCATTCCCCTTCTGTTGAATCAAAAATCTGGGCTAAGCAGGAACTTTGTAGGGAAGAGAAGATAGAACGTGTTCCTTTCCAGGCTCGCTTGGGAAATGTCAGGTCTTTCTAAAAGCACCATTCAGCCACTGGCCTTTTTGCCAAAAAGATAACAAGACAGCCAGCGCTGCAGAACTGAGTATTCTCCATGTATTTACTCATAGCCTGAAATAGACTATGGCAGTTGTCTTTAAGATCATCAATATACAGTTAAGAAGTGAGCAGCTGACAAAGGTAAGGGCATACCAGTGAGTCTTTCCATTTTGAAAGATTTTCATGTAGACCTTAACTCTAAGTATGAAAGATTGATCACAGTCACAAATCCCATCTTTCATCCCAAACCTATTAAACTATTGCAAATTGACCTTATCTGAGCCCTGTTCTTTTTTCTTTTTTTAACTTAACTGCTTACTATGTATTCATTTTATGTATCTCTTATTTTTGCCTTGCCTCGAGCTGGCAGTCACTTTAAGAAAGCCATCTAAAAAACTCTCTATATCTCTATTTAGTATGTATGTAAATCTTGTTGTGAATTGTAGTGTATGCGAATCTTTGGCTCATCTCCTGTACTACATAATGTGGCAGTATGGCTTTACTCTTTCCAAAACTGTATGCCTTCTCAGAAAGCACTTCACTGACAGCTGAAGCTGTTCCTGTGGTTTTGAAATGTCAGGGGGATAAGAAATGCCATGTGGCAGCAGCAGCTGTGCTGGCTGCATCTCCTCTGTTATCTGGGGGAACATCTGCTAGGGTGCCCATCTTGCACCTTATCTGTGGCTCCAGTGGAATGTGTAGCAAGGCAGAAGCAAAAGACTTGAGCTTTGCAGCTGTGAAGAAAACCTACAAAATAAGACAGTTACTCACAGCTTGAGATAAAAGTGACAGATGTGAATAATGAAGAAGTCCATGTGATATCTAACCTTCTTCCTCATCTTCCTCAAAGCAGAGATTCACTGTCAGACAGGCTGCTTCAGACATTGATCTCGTATTATCACACATCTGGAGCAATGACAGCCTTTGCTTCCTGCTTACAGGGAGACCTCTGGGGTAAATGCACACACAAGTGTACAAGGAGAGTTAGCAGTTGTCACTCTTCCCAAGTGCACTGTGACATGGGATGTGTTCAAGGTAACAGGCTTGCTGGAGGGGCAGATTTCCTTGCAGCTTTATAGGAAACCTGAGAGCTCAGTGCAGAACTCTGTGATAAAACACCTTTAGTAAAATCTATTTAAGAGGTGAATCCTCCTGGTTTCCATGAAGTTTGGGACTCCCTAATAATGAAATTAAAATGTGCACGATTGGAAATTATATGTTTGGTTCTTTTGATCCCACTGGACTTTAGTTTTAATATTTACCTTCCTGCCTATTGGGGTACTTGAGTAATTTTAATCTGCCACAATATTATGCAGCTCCTCTCTTTAACAGAGTGGTGTAGGCTGTTACCAACTTGTCTGAGGGAGCTGGCACTGTTCAATCTGCTGGAGAGGAAGCTCAGGAGAGACGTTATAGCTCTCTCTACCTACCTGAAGGGAAGTTGTAGCCAGCTGGTCTCGGCCTCTTCTCCCATGTAACTAGTGACACGACTGGAGGAAATGGCCTCGAGTTGAACCAGGGGAGTTTCAGGTTGGACATCAGGAAATAGTACTTCTCTGAAAGAGTGGGCAGGCACTGGAATGGGCTGCCCAGGGAGGTGGTGGAGTCACCGACCCAGGAGGCATTCAGGGAACGTTCAGATGTTGTGTTGAGGGACGTGGTTTAGTGAGAAATATTGGTGATGATCTTGCAGGTCTTTTCCAACCTCGGTGATTCTATGATAGCAGGAGAAATAGTTATTGCATATCCTTTTTTTTCTATTCTACCTCACTTTGTATTTGGGTGCTGCTTGGGATCTGCTCAGGATCACAGATTATCTTAGATATTTTTGATCTATAAAGATGAAAATAAGAATGAAGATGGGGTGGATTTTAATATTAGCTTTTGGGTGAATACCAATTAAGGTCAACTAACCCTAATTAAGGTCATTAATGAAGATAGACAATGTTGGTCCTGATGTTGTCCCCTGGCACACTTGTTGTGGTTTCAAGATTTCTGCTATTGGTGTTCCACATCATAACATCAGGTAATGCACGGGGAGTTAAAGAGTTAAGGCTTCAGTTCCATGGACTGTTGATAGTTCCAGGTACATTTCACAGAAGAGAAAGAATGAACTGTATCTCCCAGAATACTTCACTGTTCCATTTCCATTTTCTGTTTAAAGGGAAAGAGAAAACTGGGAGTCATGAGACTTCTTTTTCTGCTTGGCTCTGCAGTGTATGCTCCATAGCTGTCTCACCTTCAACATTAGAGTAAGGCCTTTGGTTTTGGACAATTTCTTGTTTATTTAATGTATTAGCTGCAATTCCAATCGTATTGTGTTCTATTGCATTCTCTCACACTGTGCTCTAATATTTAGTGAATTAATTTTCTCCCTTAGCTCGTTGCTGCTGTTTTGTTTTTAGACCCATCACAGGGTCCCCCTGTGCCATTTAGTCAAGGAACCAGGTCGAACCAGGCCAGAACTGTGACAGTGCTGTATCTGAATAACTGGGTAAAAGGCACAAGGTGCACTGAGCAGGACTTCTGCTCCACCATACGTTTTTGTTGAGTTTGTAATATAGAGCTGGTTGTATTGAAGTGGAGCTTAATTGTAACTTTCCTAAAATCAGAATGCTGTAATGTTGTAATTCCAAAGATGTTCACTAGATGTTTCCCATTTACGAGTATTTATAGCTGACCTACTGTTACTGATTCCTCACTAATGTTGTATTTACTTTTTTTCTTTAAAAGATATAATTGTTAGGTGAGAAGATGAAAAATTCATTGCACTCTGCGGAGAAGAAAGACAATTTTCTTTGTATGAATGGCAGAACAGCCCCATGGCAAGACTTGTAGGGTGAGTTAATACCTTTTTCTGGACTAACTGAAAAACCATAGAGAAGACATAAAAGCTGCTTGCAGTTCTGAAATGGGGAATGTTTGGAGAATAATTAGTATTGACCTCCAAAGGTAAATCCAGACTGAGAACAGTTGTAATGACTGCAACTGCACAATGTTGCTCAGTTAAGGAAAAATTAAATGTAACGCAGTGGAGAACAGGAGAAAGAAATGAAGAGTTTAGTTCAGATCACATACACTGAGCCAAAAATTTCCATATATCACATGTGAGATGTCCCTGCTAAGTGAAAAAACATCATTGATTTTTACCCCTACAGACTAAAGCACCATATATTTCTACCAACCACTGTAAGTATGATTGCTTCATCACATTTTTTCCACTCTCTGTCAAGACTAGTGGGGTAAGAATCCTCAACAGGGGAAACAGTGGGGCAAAAGTACTAAGAGAATCTGCTGGGAAAAGGTGAAAAGGATTTGGGTGGTGTTGTCTGTAAGAGTGGATGTGATGATGCCCCAAATTGCAGGTGTATTTCGGATGTTGGCAGCAGTATTTTCTTTGTGCAACTGTGCTTCATGGTATGAGTGGTGAGAGGCAGTCAGAAAGCTCACCTGGCTGTCTGCTCAACAGGGATCACACTGAACCTCTATTTCAGTAGCGAAAGAATGGTGAATATATGATGTCTAACTGTCTGCTAGCAGTCAGTTTGGGTATGCAATTTTTGTGGGAAGAATGATGGAACTGAGCAGACAGCTGGCCTTGTGGTTGTCCCTGAAAAGCAGCTTATGCTACCATGGCTTGGAATCACAGAATCATGGCATCATAGAATGGCCTGGGTTGGAAGGGGCCTCAAGGATCATGAATCTCCAACCCTCATGCCACAGGCAGGGCCACCATCCTCCAAATTTAGTACTAGACCAGGCTGCCCAGGGCCCCATCCAGCCTGGCCTTGAACACCTCCAGGGATGGGGCATCCACAACCTGGAAGATCTTCCTGGAAGATCTGGGCATTCACGTAGGGACTACCTGAGTTCAGTAACTCCTCTGCTATCCATAGAAGCACATGGAAATTGTGAGTAAATGATACTACAGCACATCAACCAATATTAGTACTGCTGCTAATGCTGATGGAGGTAAATAAATAGATGTAAGAAAAACTGGGAAGTTAGAAGACACAGAGTTCTCCTAAAACATTTGCTGAGAGTTTTACTCACGTAAGTGTTTCCATGTGTTAAAGTGGGATTGTTCATGTACATGAATACACCTTTGAAGGATTCACTCTTTAGCAACGTCATCTTTTTCACTTTAGAAGATTTTAATGTGACTGTTGTACTTTCTTGAAAAGACAAATAGATATTTTACTGTAGTATTCTTTTCTTCTACATCTTTTTAGTTGTTTTACATAAACTGCTTTACATATGTGATTTTTTGAGACCTTTTACGCTTCTCTTACTGTATGATTGTCAATTTCTATAATGACTTTTTAAATTGTAATACATTCTATTGTTTATATTGCAATGAGTCACAAATATGTCTCATGCTCAGTTTCCTCTCATTCCCTTTGATCACTCTGTATGACTGATTTCTCAATACTGGTGTGCTGTCTTTCATGGTTTTTGTCTTTTCCTGTTGCAGAAATTGCTGACCTTCACACAATCACCATTCATCCATACTCTGTTCTCATCAAAGTTAGTATAACCACAAGCTTTAGGCTTCTTTTTAGCTTTACTCTTTCTCATCTATCATAGATGAGCTGCATTTAAGCTACAGCCAACAGTACCTCCTTGCAGGTCCACGCACTGGAGATAACGGGGGTCCTTGCTGTGAAGAAAGGGGAATAGAGATGCAAGGGAATGGTGGAGCTGAAAAGAAGTACAATAAGAGACTTTGGCAAACTTTTTTCACAGGACAATGATTGATCAGTTTGCTCTCTTCTATTTATGAATCATCTGGAAGTGGGCTTTGCCACAGTGTATGCTCAATCTATGAGTTGCTTTTGAGTTAATTACTATGACTATCAGCCTTTCTGTTAATTTGTAGCGTGTAATAATCCAAATCACCTGTGTGATGTCTTTTCCTTGGTTCAAAGATTCATTAATCCCACAAATGACTTTCACTATAAATGTGAGTACGTTGATATAACTTTCTGTTCACAGATTTATGTTCAGAGAATAGAAGTAGTCCTATCTTAATTTTTTTTCCGCTTACAAACTGCCATAGAGTGTGCTTTCAAATTTACATGAAAAGAACATGAGCAATGTATTGAAGGAGAATTTACAGACATACAGATATCATTGTGCAATATTTGCCCACGTTTCAAGTGTTTGTATAAGTACCAAACATGAGGAAGAATCAGAAACTCATTAACAGAATTTCATGTACATTTAATGTAAACACTATCTACTAAAGTCCCCAATTAGGAAAGCATAACATGGTTAATGTATGTGACTCAGCTGAATCCCAGTGTTAAACGTGCTGTGATTAAGTAATGGATGGCTTTTGGGAAATGAATTGATGGTCTCAGGCTTGTTCCTGCTGGACAGTTATCACTGTCATACAAATGAAATTGTTATCCTATTGCTTTACGAGCTAAGGAGAAGGATAATGAACAGAATAGATAAAGCAGCAGAACTATTCCTTGTCCTTAAAACATTTAAGTGGCATTTAATCATCTGGATGATATGGTAGTAACTTATATTGCCACTGGCCTCGCTGAAATCTTTGTGGCAAAAAAAATAACTTCCAAGGTCTCTAAATCTTTCTTATCAGTGACATCTCAGATATAAACGTTCACGCAGGTTCCTACATCAGGTTGCTTTTTACTGTCAGAATTTTACACAGAAAGTTTTCTAAAAGCTTTACTACTTACTGGGAAATGAGTCCTCACGTGGAAGGAACCCAACCCTTGAAAACCAAAATGTTGGTTAAAATAAAGCAAAATAACAATATGCAGTAATGCAACATTAATTAAATAACTTTTCTCGGGGAAAAAGTTCATAAGGTATTTTTCATCAGCTCACAAATGTTCACGAGGAGTCCATTCTGTTAAAAAGAGCTCAGATACTTCCAGTACTTAAAGCTGAAGGTACATATTATGAAGTATGAAATGTCAGGAGATGCCTTAAGGTACCGTCTACTCCATCAGTGCCTAGAAAGACAGGATCAACCACAGATGTATATCATTCTTTACCACTGTCTAACTTGTTATTGAAGCTCTCAGATGACATAGATCCTGTATGTTGAACCAACAGTACATCTCATTGTTTAATTAGCTCTGTTTATTCTTCCTCATGTCTGCTAGGATTCTTCTGTACTTCAGTTTAAGCCATGTTTTGTCTTACTGTCAATGGATTTATGTAACCCATACGTAATATGTATGTATGATGCCATGGGCTTCTCCTGCCCTATTCCCTACAAGGCTTTCTCCTCTCTATCGTGTAAGCCAGTTGTGAAGATTCTCTTTAAATCCTAATGATTAATATTTTTCTTTTTCATCTTTATTATTTTGTCGGTCTTCAAGGAATTGCGAAAATGACAACATGGCATAGAACTGTGGCTTAAACTCTCTTCTAACAGCTGTCACTAAACCAGCCATCTGTACAGTATCTGTAAGGATTCCTAAATATTCATTTTTCTCTGTTTTTTGTTTTAGAAAAGATGATGGCTGTACCACGAGACACAAAGGACCCGAGAAAAGATGAAACAAAGGTCACTCATCTCTGGGCCCTGCAAACAGTGCAAGGCAAAAAACTCTTACCATCCCGAAGGCCCGTTGTTGCGCACACCACTGATGAATCATCAAATATCCAGTGTGGAACCCTGCAGATACCAGTAAGGTGTGCCAATTAACAGAGTAATGATGTAGATTGCTCTTAATCATAATAGGCCATTAATTTTCTGGTAACTCATAATACAAATAAGACAGTAGCTATCCAAGCATCCCAGTCACCTCAATTTCATGTAGTAGTTTCCCTCCAATGATTTTCTTCCCCCTTGGGAAACTGTCCTCATGGATTATTATAAAACCATTTTTCTTGTCTTTCATGCCCCCTCTGCTTCCACTCATTTGTACAGTCATCTTCCCAGATGCTTCTGCTGAGAATGTCAGTAGGAAAAATAAAGCAACAATAAAGCCAGTGAGAGAGAGGCTGAAGAGTAAAACTAGGAGATTTGAAGTTGGACAAAGAGTTGCTTTCTTCAGTTCCTCTTAAAAAAAAAAAAAAAAAAAAAGAAAAAAAAAAAAAGAAATATATAAAGCATTAGTGATAGGGTACCACTTTGCCACTTAATGCTTTCTCAAAAACATGCTATTGTTGCTAAGAATCGTATCACCTCTGTGGGTTTTGGATCAGCTGTATCCTTGAGAAGTCTCCTATAGTCTCTCCGCTCTGAAGCAGACACTCATGCCAAGAACAGGAGTGCTGGAGATGGAATACCACACGTGCTTCAGAGTTTACACACTGCATAGTGCTACAGGCAGAGGCATAAAGGAGGAAATAGGCAGAGCAAATGTGGAAGTTTCATGTGAGATTATCTTCTCCTCTTTTACCAGACCACCACTAGATTAATTCTGATGTCTTTTGCTGGCAGGTTTACAAATTATTTCATTAGTTCCTGTGAGTGTACATTCTTCCACTCAGTGAACAAATAAGCAAAGACAAAAGCAAAACCAAAAATCACAGCAGGCTGGAATTCCTACACTAAGTACAGGTCAGGCAACACAGCTATATGATAAAAGGAATTCACACAACAAATCTGAACCAAATCAAACCAAAAACATCTTGGTGAAGGCTTTTAGTTAGAGGTATGTGGTTCAGCTTGTTATTGAAGTAATATATTGATCAGCATTATTGTCACATTTTCCTGGACCACATAGGCATTCTGCATTGCCACTAATTGCTACTGAAATATTTCCTATTTTTCTGTAATTTTCTATGTTTCTCTAATTTTCTTTCAGAATTATGTTCCTACTAAAAAATCCAGCTTTATACAAGCACTGTTGTTAAGTACTATATATTAAAAATATATGTACATAACATATTTAAAATTTAAAACAAAGGGTATAATTATACCCTTTTTCAAAGTGATAAAATTAACCCTTTTCATTTATAGCAATATTTGAATACTGTCTATTTATCGACTACTTACAAATCATCTTATTTCTAGATGAGCAAAACTATTTTTGGAACGTGATGTTGCATGTGTCCTTTTTAAAAGCTAGAAACTATACAATGCTTCATAAAGTCTTACAGGTCTTACAGTCCATGCTTGCAGTATTGAGTTTTGAGGCATATGGCTTTTAAAGCTCATCTCCTTAATGTTGTTTGTGTGCCAAGTTTACAGCTTGGCTTCCAGACTGGTATTCTCTTCTTTATTCTAACAACTATGAATGCCTAAAGCCCTAGCAAAATGTCTGAAGAATTTGTTTCCTATAGCACAGTCAGCTGCTCATATGGAAATTAGTGAGCTACTTTGACACTTGTGAAATACACGGATCACTTCTTAGAGCTTAAACGTGGCTTTTTTTTTTTTTTTTTTTTTTTTTTGAGGAATTGAACTTGAATAAGATAAAGTGGGATAAAGATCAAAAAAGACTGTGGACAGCTTAGAAAGTAGGTGGAAGGGAAATTTCCAGGACTCTACTGACAGTGCACAAATCACATAGGAATGACAGAGAACAGAGGCTGAATAAATTACAGAAAATATCAGATATTGTAAGTGAAATAAGATGCCTGTAGGTGGAAATTCCACACCTAGGTAGGTAAGCAGAGCATAAAAGCCATGCAACTGCCTGCCTCTCTTTATCCAGGTGATGCCAGTGACTATGGAGAGCAAGTGACCATGGGATGCTACTACCTCACAGTAATCTGATTGGAAAGGGGCTTCAGGAAGTCTCTGTCCCACCGTAGGACAAGCTTTGGGGTCAGACCAAGTTGCTCAGGGCTTTGTTTATTTGAGTATCTAAAGCCATCATAGCCATATCATTTGCATAGTGATGCCAACACATGTCAGGGCAACCTGCTCCACTTTTCCAGGATAATTAAGAGGCCTTACCATGAGCAGCTCCCTTCACTAGGTGCATTCCATCAAGTTCCTTGGGCTCACGTCCTGTTTTATTGAAATGCATGCTAATCTGATTGTCCTCTGCTCAGGATAGGTCCTTATTTGGCTTCTGACCTTCCCTCTTTTCTCAAGGGTCAGGAATTCCTAAAGACCGGTCTTACCAGGAAAGACTGAGGTAAGAAAGGCACTGAATACCTCATTCTTTTCAGTGTTCTGCAAAGGGTTCCTTCTTCATTCAGCATTGAGCCCTTATTTTCCCTAGTTTTCATATTCCTGCCTATGTACCTGTAGAAGTCTTTCCTGTTGCCTTTTATGTCCCTCACCAGATTCACCTCCAGATGGACTTTGGTTGGAATAATGACTCTGTGTTTGTCCTGGGTCATCTCTTGCTGCTTATGTTTGAGTTTAGTCAGGATATCTACACTTGATCTTTAGATCACCTGTGTCAGGATCATCAGTGCACTCCAGAAATCTGGATTGTTTCTGATAGTGCTGGACTGCGTTGTCTCTTTTGCATTTATTAGGCTGTGCAAACAAGAGGTTTCTTCCAGTTATCTAATAGGCTCTAATTATGTGAGCTATCCCACTGCATTCTGATGAAGTCATAGCCCTTTCCCTGCATACAGGCCTCCATTTCATGCTTTTGTTCCCATGACGTGGGCATTAGTGTAGAGCACTTCAGCGAGTCACAGAGATGTGCTGGATTTCCAGAAAGAGTGTGGAAGCCTTCCCCACGTGCTGAGGAGACCTTTTCAGGAGACTGAGGCAAAACAGAAAACAGATGAATAATGTCAGATATTTGTAACTTCACTAGACCACTTTTGATTCAGAAAAGTTATATTACTAGGATGTACTTGTTATGTATTCAGATAACATTACCTCTGCTCCTTAGAGCACGTTGTCCTGCAGGCAAAAAACAGCTCATGACTTAATTATAGAATCAGAGAATTGTTTGAGTTGGAAGAAACCTGCAGAGGTCATCTTGTCCAACACGCCTGCAATGATCTGGTGCTCAGTGCCCCATCCAGCCTGACTTTGAGTGTCTGCAGGGATGGGGCAGCCACCTCCTCTCTGGACAACATGTTCCAGTGACTCACTACTATTACTGTAAAAATCTTTTTCCTTATGTGCAATCTAAATCTCTCCTTTTAGTTTAAAACTCCCCCTGTCCTATCACAGCAGGTACTGCTAAAGAGTCTGTCCTCTTCTTTCTTATAGTCCTTGTTTAGATATTGATAAAAATGACAGTGCCATTATCAGTTTCGTCACGCTAATTATTCACCTAGATAATTTATCTCAGCGTAAAATGAAAGTTGAGTCAGACTGAGCATTACAGATCTTTCTGTGTTCCCTACCTGTCTCGTGTTAGCACTTTTACTCAGTGGAGCAGTGTGGGAATCAACCAAGAAAAGAATATTTTCTTTCATTCCAGTATCTACAACTAAAAGATCAATCAATTTGTTTTGCTTATGTATATGTAGACATATACACATATTCTTGGGATATCTGTTCCCAAATTAGATGATAGTTATTTGATGGATATGTTTGATTTTTATTTGGGTTGTTTCTTTTTTTTCCCCCCTGAAAGCATCAGTTGGTGAGCTCTTCTCTGTGAATTTTCCCTTCTTGTAGCAAGCTGGGGAGAATTTTCTTGCCCTTCTCAAAACTCACTGGCCCTCAACCTGTGGGCTGGAGTATCATCTGGTCTACTTGGGTTAGCATGCATTCTACTTTGCTGAGCATAAATGTTAGCATCGTTGATAAAGCAAGAAGGCGCCTGCCTGGAGGCAAGTACTGATACAAATAGGGAAAAACCTCACTCTTAGAAAACCTTTGACAGCACTGATAACCTGAAAATGGCTTTCATTGCTAGCTGAGAGGAACATATAAAAAAACATAGACTTGATGTTCATGGAGAATGAAAAAATCAGGTACAGTTCTTGTTCATAACACCCAAACATTCCTGAGTCTTTTTCTCTAGGAGCAACAAAATTGGTTTAGCTTATTCACATCAGCAGAAAGTTTCATTAGGGAAGTTTAATAATTTTTAATAATGTCATGGCATAATATTATTAAACTGTATCTCACGTATTAGAGTCTTTCAGTCAAAATAAAATACAATAAACTATTTCTTTTGTAAGTCTAATGACTAGTAACAAGGTTACTGATTACCTTTCCTACACAAAGGGGGACTTGTCTCTGTGAAGAACTGATTGTCTTCCGATGCTTGTTGGCAGCAGGCAACGTAGGGTGTTCAGGTATTCAGCAAGCATTCTTGTCCAAAAAACCCTCATGGCCTTGCTGTGTTCTGTCCTCAGAATGAATCTGTACCTGTTCTGCAAAGTGGAAGGCTGCACTGGAGTTCTCAAACAACTTCACACGTGCAATTTGTCAAGGACAAAAGCCACCAATCCCCAAGAAGCTGATAAAGGAGTGGGAAGTTCATTCTATGGCTTTGTCTCTGTCTGAATTGCACCTGTTCTGTTTGTATCCAAAACTGTGCTGAATCTTACAGATATTGCTGTCTTATACAGGGTATGAGGACTCTGGGGAGCCAGATTTGCTATGTTATGATCCCACAGATGGAAAAAATTCTGCCAATTTATTTAAATAAGAGGCATAATTCACTACATCTTTATTCTAGGAAACCAAACATTGTGTGATAGTAAGTTTTCAAAAGCACTAAAATTATATTTCAGCTATTTTTTTATGTTACCAGTTGTGTAGACTTCTTATGTATTGTTTCTTTTGATACTCTTGGGAAGGAACCAGTCTTTATCTCTTGGTTGTCCTGAACTTTGAGCTGCAGGGAGCCAGGGCAGTACCTTCTTAATTTGTATATACACATTCCAGTCCATGGGTCCATGTAACAGTCAGAACAATTACTAAAGAGAACAGAAGTGATTTCTGTCACACAGAATACAGTCTGACATTGCTGACTTAGTGTATTTCAGAAGTGGTGTCTACAGAGTCTTTCCTGACCAGTGACTAGGATCCCTGCCTCTTGTAATTGTATCCTTGCTTCTCATATGCCAATACTGTGGGGATTTGGAGATGCAGAAATGTTATTTAGTCCTTCACCACCAGACTAAACTCAAGTCACCATAAAGTGACCCAGCCCAGATCCATAGAGTGGTATCTAAATTTGTCATTTAATAGCAGGTGTTTGGACGTGGTAGGAGTAATAAGGGTATCTGACAATCTGGGCAGTTTTGGTAGGGTTTCCTTCTCCAGAGAGACTTCTCCTATCTTTTGTGTCTTCTGTGGGAATGAGCTCTGCATAAGCCTCAGTGGAGTTAGTCTGGTTCCAAGGGGGAAATAGAAAAATGTTGCCTTTTATCCATAGTCTAGCTCTTAATACATGTAAGAATACAGGAAGAATTTCTAAGTATTTGAAGAGTCCACAAAGGAAAAGGAAGCAATCCAAATTTATCTGCTGTCAGAATATCAGCAAATAACAGAAAGTCTCTGTGCCTACATTTTCCTACCTCTGAGTCTCTAACCTATAGAGAAGAGTAGTGATACAATTTGAAACATCACCTTAGGAACAAGGTCTATCTGGAGATAAAACTGAGGATGTTATCAAGATGAAACTGAGCAATAGATGGGGCCCTGCACAGGCTGAGCTGGGGGGGGCAGCCCTGCCCACGGCAGGGGTTGGGGCTGGGTGGCCTCTGAGGTCTCCTGCAACCCAAACCATTCAGTGATTCTGTAATTCCAGCTCCCAGTTTCCATCATCTCTACTATTCAGGGATTTCCAGTAGTGGAAGTGTAACAGCAGAACTTCCTCTTTCTGTTTTGTGACTATAAGCTCTTGTCACATGTGCCCAGGGTTTCCAGGCTCCCTCTCCTGCAACCATGGGACTGGGAGACTGGATTTGGCAGGGCATGCAGCAAAATTCCTGTCTGTATGCCAGCATCAATGGGAACAAGGGATATAGCTGTTATAGCTGCATAAGATAAAACTAACAAGCAAAAAAACAGCAACAAAGCTATTTCTGTGCCAGATGAATGTCACATTTATTTTGTACTTTAGATGTTCATTGTGCATTCTTATTAATAAGACTTTCTTGCCTCTGAGCCCCTGCAAATCCAAAGTTGGTCAGTAGGAGATAAAAGGAAATATCAGAAAGGGATATTCTTAGGCAAGTTCTACGAGATTATAGGAATTTTTCTCACTAGGAAAACAGACCATACATTTGGCATATTACTAGTTTTTTTTTCCTTATGTTCAAAAGTTTTTATGAAAAATAGTCAAAATAAGCCTGAAGACAAACAGCAAGAAGAGTACTCTTCTTTTCCAGTGGAGATAGTTCAGCTTTTGATTTTCAAATACTGTTAGCCATGAGAAAGCTATGGAAAAAACAGTCTGATGACTACGTGCAGTGATTAATGTAATTGCCTGCAGAACTAGGCCCCAGATATGTCTCCTATTTTCATCTTGTGGGCACTGTTGGTTTAGGAAAGCTATCAGATGTGTGGGTTTCTCCTCCAGGTGTCTATTAGAACCATAAAATTATATAGGATGTAAAGGACCTCTGGAGGTCATTTAATCTAATGTCCTGTTCAAAATCAGGTACAGGCTAGATCTGGGTGCTGAAGGCTTAACCAGTCAAGCTCTGAGTATCTTCAAGGATGGAGGTCTCACAACCTTTATGAAAGAACCTGTCCTAGATTTTGACTACAGTTTTTGTTACAAGATTTTTTTTCTAACATCCAGTCATAATTCCTCTTCTTGCAAGCAGTGTCTCTTGTCCTTTGTCTTTTTCTCTATGAATCTTCAAGAAGTGATGAGTCTTGTTCTTCTACCCTCCCACTAGCCAATTGAAGATATGGTCTGGCCCCCTTCTACCTTTTTAGTCTCTCATCCCAACACTGAACAAACACAGTTCTGTCAACCTCTCCCACATGTTTCTGTAGACAATGGCATAAAAAATAAAAGAAAGGGATTTTGGAAATGTGGTAGAAGGGAGAAAGGTCATTGATGGGCTGCCCAATATTAGATCAGAAATATCCTTAACATATATTAACTTATATAGTATCCTTGACACTAAAAATGTCAATATGTGTTGAGTGCAGGTTTCATTTTTCATTTGTTAAAAGTCTGTAGGAAAGAGAAGGACTCTTCAGCTGCAGTGCAGCCCAATGGAATACAGATTTTCATGTCTCCTGGTATGTGTTCATATCTTCCAGGTTCCCACCATCACAGTGCTTTATGTATCAATGTTGCACTGCAAGCAGATAGCTATTTTGATCTTCAGGCACAAATTGGAATATTTTTACCCTACATATTTTAAAATATTCCAAACAATAATATTTATGTTTTGAGTTATTCTCCCCACAGACATCAGTCTACATATTTAAAATCTAACCTCTTTTTTTTTTTTTTCCATTTCTCAGTCTTCTAGATTCCTTTTCCCTCTATTTCATTAGAGACTACAATCTTTTCTATTTGAATAGAACTTGCAGCACACTATTGACCCTTTCATCAAGTTATGGAGAAGTCAATTGGGCAGTCTTTCCTGTACTCAACAAGAACATCCCTCTGCACTGTGCTGGTCTATCGTGACATCCTGCCAGCATTGCTCCTCTCTGCTTATAGCCCTTCACTGAGTTCATTACTGCTCTAACCTGCCATTCCATGCAAAACAAACTGCAGTACATTTCACTCTTCAAATAAACTATTAACCTGTATTCTTAGAGAGGGAAACTTTTCGAGCTGTGTCCTACAATATAGATTGAGAATATCAGTAGAAATGAGCTCAAAGAAGTGTAAGGAAATATTACCAAGAAGTTAGGAATTAATGTTAAAGCATTACATGTCCTCTCCAGATTGATGCAGCTATATCCCACTTAAAATGTCAGTGCATATGCAGACACCATCTTCAAAGAACTTCTACTATATGCATACACGTATATATAAAATTATGTTAATAAGATCAGCCATTTCTGTCTTTGCTCTGAATACTTTTGAGAAAGTGTAGGTGGTTTTCTGTAGTATGATGAATACCTTTTCAGATTAAGAGACTGTAAAAAGAGTAGATTCATCAAAGATGTGCCATCAAATGATATCCAGACAAAACAGTGAATGACTGCATTTCTTTGTGCATGGTTACTTCTTTTCCCTGTTTTTCAAGATACCTTGCTGTTTGTTTAAAAATCCCACTAGAAGAGTTTTTCTGTTAAACAGAAGAAACAGCCATACTGGATTGGACAGAAGATGCCCTAGGGTTAAGTCTTTATTGTCTTTTGAGGTAAGCCTTAAAGCAACCTTACAGCCAGTGTGCTATGCCACATGGACTCACTCACGCTCAGCCACAGGCACATCAATCACACATCAGTCTTTCAGGGACATGCAGGCAAACTCCGAGCATGCCTCTGGGTCTTGCTCTGCTCACTCATTTAGAACAGGCTTTGGGATCTAAAGATGTGTAAAGCAGTTGGTATCCCATCTCTTATGCAGTTGGGGGTTAGATGCTTCAAAGGAAGATTCCTGGCTATACTAATGGTGAAGAATTTTGAAATCAATTAGAATCATAGAATCATAGAATTATTTAGGTTGAAGGAGACCTTTGGATGCCATCTAATCCAATCTGTTGCTCAGAGAGGGTCTGATTATATCAGTTTGCTCAGGGAGGTTTCTAATTGAGTGTTCAACAACTCCAAGGCTGGAGATCCCAAAAGCTGTCTGAACACGTTCCAGTGTTTGACTATCCTTATAATGAAAATATTTTCCTTATATCTAATTGGAATTTCCTGTGTTCCAAACTCTGCCCACAGCCTTTTTTCCCCCTGCTGTTCTGCACATCTATTAAGAATTTTGCTCAGCCTGGCTCCACCTGCTCTGAGTCTTCTGTTCAGGTACCAACTTGGTTGTTCCTCCTAATCTAGTGTTGTCTGCAGACTTGCTGAGAATGCATATTGTTCTGCCATTGGGGTTAATAATGAGGACATTAAACAGTATGAACTTCAGTGTCAGCCCCTGAAGGGTGCTGTAGTTTCTGGCTGCCAGTTGGACTTTGCACCGCTGATCACAACATTTTGCTATGTTGTTTTCGCAGGGACTGAACTGAGACTGACCAGCCTTTAAGTGACCTGGATCCTTACGCCTGCAATTCCTGAAGCTGGATGAAGACCTGCTGAAATGTTCTTGCCCTGAGGCTCCTGTGGTTAACAGTTATTGTATTCTTTATACATAAGAACTTACAAACCTCATAGATAGTGTATCTAGACTTCCATTAAATAACAAATGCTGCAGATTTCTTGGCTCTAAGAGTAAATTGGGTTAGCAAATTCATGGGTCTGAAACTGTTCCTGTCGATTGTTGTTCCTGAATATGAGCCAGTACCAATTTTTAGAAGGTCTACTTCTCACTAACACAGCTTTATTAGGTTCCTTCAGAATCCCTTGCAATCTTCTCTGATCTTGCCAAATGAAATAATTTTCAACCATCTGCAAAATTAATTGACTGACTCACTGTTCACATTTTTTTTTCTCAGTGATTGTACTCATACAAAACACATGGGGTTCTATCAGACGTTGGTCCTATCATGTTCCCTGAGATGTTTTAAAAGACTGTTTTTATTTAAATTTTACAAGATTAACTTATACTGAAATAAAACTCTATGATCTGCGTTTCTCCAGTTCCCTACCTTTTCTTTTTTCCTTTCTTTTTTTTTAATAGCTGGAACAGTTGTTACCCTGCAGGTCTCCAGTGGAGCTGCTGATTTTAACCAGAGATTGAATATTTTGATAGCTGTTAAATCCTTTCTGTCTTCAGCATCTGCAGAGCTTTGGAGAGGTACCAGCTAGTCCTAGTGAGTTGTTGTTTGCCAGTTTGTGCCAGCCTCGTTTGCTGTACTTTTCATCTTCAGTCTCTGTTTGAGGCCCATCTTCATTACTTGAAATTACTGATCCTGGAAGGGTGAATGAATACTTTTGCTGTGACATGGTGGGAAGGGATTATTCAAAGAATTCTTTAAGTTTATTTGCATTTTTGTTGTCTTTTAGTTCGTGGTCGTCTTGGGCTTGGAGATAACTAATTCACTTCTGACTTCCTGCTTCTGTAATATCTAGAAAGTGTCATTGGGTTTGTTGTATCCCGTGCAGTTCTTCTCCAAATTCCTGCTTTGCTCTTCTGTCTTCTTTTCTGCACACTGTCACTAATGATTTTCCCTTTCCTGTTGACTTCTCTTCTCTTGGGTCAGATTTCTTTCTTCTCAGTGAGATTAAGTGCACGGCAGTAGATTTTTAACTTTTTTTTACTTATCTAGCTAACTTCCTCAGCTACTGGCTTATATTTCATACTAGTCTTTCTTAAGTATGTATATATACATGAGATTCATTGTATCATTTTTCCCACAAAGTAAAACTTCTAAGATACTTCTGTTACTGCACAGAAAAATCCAGCTTTAAATAATGTTTTGTGGAAAACCCAGCTAATCATGAAATCTTTAGCTGTCAAGAAACGTGTTGCTCAGTCCAGTAAAGCTACTTCTGTTAATTCAGGATTCCGTTAATTAAGCATTCACTTCATCAATGGAGACCACAGTGGAAATGTCAGGAGATGAGGAAGTGGGAGATTTTCCAGCAAGAAACGTTTAAAGCAGTAACCCTGAAGTCAGCTTTAACAATAACCAGAGAGCAAAAATTTCAAAGCGCTTGACAGTGGCCTTTAAGGTGAAGGATGAATACTGATCACAAATCAAGTTATCTTTTATTCTCTTGGAAAAGCTTTTGTAGCTACAAAAGCTAGTGGCTGTAACAAAAGACAGCTCATCCCTCCTACTAGCCTTCAATTCAGTTGACACTTGTGCCACTGGGTCTACCCTGAGGTCAAGTTGAGTTCAGGCTGGGTTTTCACCCTTCTAATTTTCTCCCTGCATATCCTAAGAACTTCTCTGTACTCTCCCTGAATTTCCCATCCCTTCTTCCACAGGAAGAAGGTTCTTCTTTTCTCTTGGAGCTTCAGGAAAAGCTCCCTGTTCATCCACGCCGGTGCTCTTCCCCACAGGCTCATCTTGCAGCTCAGGGGGATGGGCTGCTTTTGCACCTTCCAGACTTCCTTCTTGAGGAGGGACCAGCTTTTCTGGACCCCTTTACCTTTCAGGAAATAATCCAGGTATGTATGGGGAGGCCTCTCAAACTATGCGAAACACAGTTTGATTTCACTGCAGAGGGAAGCGTGCAGCATGCTTCACAGCTGGAAGGATCACATTTCCTTCCTCAGTGGGTGAAGCATTCAGAATTAGATGTGGTGCCAAGGACAGCATCCGGACAGGGAGAGCTGGGTGAGGAGTCTTACAAAACGCATGCAGTGCTGCTTGTAATGATGCTGAGTTTGGTCTGTGGTACAGCTCAAAGTGGTGGCTGCAAAACATATGAGGCGAATTAATGGGGAATTTAAGCAAGAATTCTCAACTCAGAAATGGATAATTCCAGACAGCTGATGAAAGAGGGTTTCATACACACAGTTCACCTCATCTCATGCTTAATGGTTGGGCTTTGATGTTAGTGTATTTTTCCTCCTTTGCCTAACAATTATTTATATTAATACTGAGATGATACTGCAGTCGTGTTTCTGCATCTTCAAACCAAATCCTTGTTTAATGTCATAGGCAGTGTTGCAGCCAGGTTTTCTCAAGAGAGTAGCTCTATTTCGTGAAACAATTAAATTCAAATTTGCTTGGTGACCTAAAAGTCCTCAACTGGATTTCAAGCTTGTAAACACAGTGGGAAGAAAATGATTCCTGAGAAATGAGAACGGAGTCAAGCTGGGGATAAATACTCTAAATAGTGATCTCACTAGTGATCTCAGCCACAAATCCTGTTTCAGGAGCAGAGAGAATGCAGGCATGGTGGTGATCCAGACTGACAAGACATGAAACTGCAGTACTGGTTTATTAAGTCTAGCACAAGCATGTTAATCAAAGTCAGTGAAAGAAAAAAGGAGTTGCTGGACTGAAGTGATAAAATCAGATACAAAATCTGATTTGCTAAAACAATCTGCAAGAGGCAAAATGTCATTGTAGGGAGCACGGTCACAAAAAGGTAGAGAGTGCTGTGCTCACTTACACTGAAGCAAAAAGCTGTGTAACACTGAGGGAGAAAATCAGTATCATATAGGAATAAACAGAAAGAGTATGTGCCAGCAGTAAGTCCTTTCATTCTGTTTGAACTCTAGGAAGCTGTGGGGACTGCACTGGGATCTGAATGCTAACTGCATTGCAACTCTGTTCAGGTTAAAGGTAAGGATCACCCCCAGACTGTCTGATTTTCCACTACATTCACATCAGTGCATATAAAAGCAGTTAAGTAAGATAAGAGCTGAATCATAGAAACATATAATCGTTAAAAGGTTGGAAAAGACCACTAAGATCATCTGGTCCAACCATTCACCTACCACCAGTTAAACTATTCTTGGATATTCTGTTTTAGGAGAGCCTCAGTCAATGTCTTGCTAGTTCATACTTGCCTTCTGCAACACTTTTTGAACAAACAGTTTAGTAATACATTCTGATGGGGGGACATAGCTCTGGTCTTTGGCACTATGTCTGACATTTTCCTTAACTTGCTAGCAATACCTTACTCCCCTCCCTTATACTTACTCTACCAAGCTTTCTCCCTGCTCTGATCCAAAGGATCACTGCATTTTCTGTTGTACGTGGCCCAAATCTTGGTCTTCAGCAAAATAAATATTTCTGTGTAGATGTTCACTGTTCCAATTGGTCTTTTCCATGGAAAGGATGACTGGGTTCAACTGAAAACAGATTGTTGTAAAGTTTTTTTCTATGCCATATTTTGGCCCATGGAAAGGATGGAATAATGCTGCTATTTTGTAACTGCTGGAACTTTTACTATTTGATGCAGATGCTCTTACTAAAACCTCTGTCAGTTGCCATCCCTAGGGAAGTGGTGATACTTGGCTGAGAGTAGAAAAGGGAAACCTCAGTTAGAGAAAGCGAGAAGCCTGGGGCAGGGAGCAGGGGGAGCACCCCCCATAGATTTTCCTGCTGGAACCAGCAGGGAAAGGCTTCATGCACTTCTCTTTCTGCTCCCTCTTTGCTGAGTGGGAGGCAGAACACTTCTCCCCAGACATCCCCTGGTGCCTTCTGACGTGTCCTGTGCGGCACCTCTGAAGCACACAGCAGTCCCTGCAGATGAGAGAGCTGTCCTTCCATGCTTTCTTTGGGTCGTTCGAGCAGATTGCATTCTTCAGGGTGGTTACTTTTTGTCCTAATTACCAAGAACAGCTTTACAAGGTTACTAACAGTGGTCTATGCAGAGGAAATTGTGTAACTTGTGATGGCACTGTGACTGACTCAAATGGTTTTGAATGTTCAGGTCTGGTGTTACTGAATCTGGCTTTTGTTGTCCAATACAGTTTCTTTTCAACACAGGCAGAGTGTTGAAATATTTCTTCAGTACACTGCATCTTTGACATCACACAGGCAAACGGAACCTTACAGCTCCTCCCTTCAAATTCATGACAATTATTTAAATATCACAAGAAACATCACAAGAAGGATGGTATTTTTCTTTTTTTTTTTTTTAATATATATATTTTTTTCTCTGTTTACAGCCTTTAAATTTATGGCCTTGGTGGATTGACTCCAAGTGGCAGCTAAGTCCCCACTCAGTTTCTCACTCCTTACCTGCAGTACTTGGGAGAAAAAATTGGAAGAGCAAGAGTAAGAACAGATTATGGTTCAAGACAAAGACAGTGTCTGTATCCCCAGCTTTTATGGTTGAGCTTGACGTCATATGATATGGAATTTTGTTCAGCTGGAGTCAGCTGTCCCTCCCAGCTCCTTTTGCAGCCACAGCATCCTCACTGGCAGGGCAGTATGGGAAGCTGAAAGTCCATGACTTGGTGTATGCACTGCTCAGCAGCAATCAAAACACTGCTGTGCTATCAACATTATTTTCATCCCAAATTCAGAACACAGAACCACCCCAACTGCTATAATAACTCTGTGCTACCTGAGACCAGGACACCTCCCAACCCCTTCCCTTCTCTCCAGCCTACTTTCAGTGGGGCCAGAAAGGGAAAAAAAGACAAGGCCTATATACCGTGCAAGCGCTGCTCAGCAAAAGCTGGAACACCAGTTTGTTATCACCACTCTCTTGGCCACCAATCTAAAGTGAAGCCCCAAAGGAGCTATTATGAACTCCAGCCTACGTGGACTCAGTACAATCTCTGCCCCTTTTTCCATGCCATTTACATCATGGTCAGTAATGCCCCACTATCTAATGCCTCTTTGTCAGCCACACCTCTCAACCTCACCTTCAGCACATCTACCCATTCCCTGTGTAACATCTGTAAAATGTACAACAAATATCCACCAGGTTCATTCAACTCTGCCTGTCCATGCCCACCCCTGGGCCTTCCCTTGCCCAAGCCCAGGCCCCCACACCATCCTGGGGCTGTGGTCCCTTTCCCAGCAAGACAACAGCAGGCTGGGCTTCGGCCCTTCACAGCCCTGCCAGGTCAGCCCTTTGCCCAGCTGAGCCCACCTGTGGCCCAAACCCATCCCAACCTGTGGGCCTGTCCCCCCCCAAGGAGACTCCACACCCAAGGTCTGCACCACTGTCCCTGACCGCCTTCCTGTGCTTGGGAACATAGGATGGGATCAGGTTGCCAGGGCCTGCCCTGAACTGCCCATGGGGACCCCCAACACTCTTGTCTTACAGGGTGCCCCTGGCCCATCTTCCCATGCTGTGTCACTGAGTGGCAGAGAACTCTTCCATCCTTTTAAAAAAATTGTTGTTGTTTTCAGCTTTTGTTTGTTTCTTACTTTCTGCATCCAAGCTGTGTTTCTTGCCCAAGCGTGAACCTTAGAGATGAATCTTTCAAAACAACAGAACATAAAACCATACTTCACAGCAAAGTCGTGTTTACACTTGTGAGAATGTGTTGACAAAAAGGCCAACTTTCAAGAAAGAAAGAAATTCAAGGGAACACAAGAGACACAGGAATAGTCTGTAGACAGAAATATGGCCTGCCTTACGTATGAATGGGAAAATACTTCTTCTAATGTAATATGTAAATAATTGTAGATGACGACCCCTAAGAAATATCTTACAAACAGTTGCTTTTTCCAACATCTTCTACTTTGTTTGGTTCAGGTTGTTGTTTTTTATTCAGTTTTTGTGTCTCCTGGGCTGGATCTTATTGCCTTCTCTGGGCTGAACAGTTGAAACCTATCATTAAAATATTCCTTCTGCTAGATCTTTGAGAGCGAGCACTCAACCTCTGCAAATCCCCATTAGTTCTATATTTTAAGTTGCTGTGGAAGTTTGTTCTGCCGTGTCACATGCACAGTGTGCAAAGTGCAGTGTGAAGGGTCAGGCTGTGTCAGGTGGAATTCCCAGTCCGAACTGAACGGTGCTCAATTTTCCCACTGCCCAGAAGCATTTTGAGAAATGACCTTTCAGTCATGCCTTTAAGCAGGAATCTTCAGACTGTCCGACTTGATCCACCAGCCCTCACAACATGGGTATATGAAAGTTGGGGCCAGGACTTTATTCCAGACTACAGGATATTTTAGTACTGCTCATCAAAGCCCCTGGTTACTCTTACCAGTGTAGTGCACTCCATGTTCTTAGAGAACATACTTCTAAACAACTTAGCTGGCCTTTCAGCATGTTCTGCTTCTCACCTGAGTTAACCATTAAAGAAGGCTGAACAAAGGACATTATTTTCCTACTGATGGCAAACAAATCCAAAGAGAATGATACGGTAGAATTGACAAAGCAGCATGAAATAGAAAGAAGGAGAGCTCTGACACTGATGACTCAAAGCCAGCAAATACTCCAAATTTCAAAGCCAGCGTAATTTGAAAACTGTGATGAAATCATAGGAGTATGTTTAGCAAAAAACACTGTGATTACCTCTTTCTTGACAGTCTGCTGCTTCATGGATACTTGATGGATATTATGTGCATTCATAGCAGTACACAGTTTGAGCAAATGAGTTTCAAAGTACAAAGCTAAATGTTTTCATAATTCAGTATTTTAGGATGAACATAGTGCAGGTGTGACCTAGAAAATCAGTTCTCTGGAAACATAGTCCATTTCTTTTGTTACATTTTGGCTTATTGAAGGATACAGGTAAGATTGCATGTTACAGTTGTCACTGGAGCACGCATTTTAAATAAAATGTCTATTTAAGTTTAAAAAATATTTTCCTTTTTTTTTTTTTTTTTTTTTTCAATATTGAAAAGATATTATGCTGTTTTGTGGATTCTGGGCTATCATTTATTCACACTTTTATGTACCTCTGACTGCAATTCCTGCATATATTAATTCTCTCTTTAGCAGCTTCATCTGCAAGAAAAAAAATTGCAGCACAAGAGTTGTCCTATCTGCAAATTTTGCAAGGAGCAAAATTTGTAGAGCAAATTCTGAAAAACATTTCAATACAGTTTTCCTTGTGTGACATCTAATACTGCTAAAAGCAGTGTTTTGTTCCCATTTCTAGGGATTTATTTACAGTATGAGGGAACCATCAGCTGCACTTCCTTTCTCTTGTAATTCTTACTCCTTTATTGAAGTTGCTGTTACATGGCTTCTCCTGGAAGCTGTTGGCACTGTCTGTGGTCTCTACCAGCATCATGATTTGGAAGGTACAACATTTCTGGCTCAATGGAAAGAAAGTACATGTAGTAGATGTAGAAAGTCATGCTTCCATGTTCTGACAGCACTTGGTTACAGGACGGCAGCCCTTTGGCACTGTGCAGCTGGGTGTGATTTAGAAAGAAGTTTGCCGAGGCATCTCCAGACAGTGTGGGAAATTCAGTTCACAAAGGGCTTAGAAATGAAGGATGTATATTCCTGTGCCCTTTTTCTGTTGCTGTGCTTTTTCTTGGCAGTGTGAAAGTAGGAAACAGTAACGGAAGGAACAGAAACCTGCAGATGATGTTCTTGCAAACAAAGTACGCTCATGTTACTCTTGAGATTTTCTCCTTGCAGATCGCTGAGTAGAATTCAGGTGCTTATGCATGAATGGCTAGAACTATTTTAGATGCCTTGGGACACCTGAAACATTCAGAAGCCTGCAAACATGCCATGGATCCTACAGAAGATCTGTATCCTTGTGGAGAGAAAGTTACAGGCCAAGAGAAAAGCTGGGGAGGCTTAATTGGTGTTAGATGTCCTGTGCTTATTTGAAAGATTCCTGTCTACACTGCGTCTCAGGTGAGTGTCCTGTGTCTGAAAGGAGAGGGCAAAGAGTAGAGAAGGGAGGTTCACATGGATGTGTTGGTAGAAATGTTCTGTAGATTGTAGGTAAGTTGGCTCTTATCTTCACCATCACTGTTAGTAAGAAAACTATTCTGCATTGTATAGCACTGTATGAGTGTGCCTTTCAGTGCATGGATTGTTCTTACCGTGTTTGCTCTGAGAACTTGCCCCTTGCCCTACAGCACTGGTGACGTGAAAGAGGGGAAGGTTGAGCTCATCACAGCACCAGTGCTTTTTGTGAGAGCACTTATATAGTGTATGTTAGCCTCCAGAACTGCTGGATGTTCTTTCCCCAGGTCAAGAGGTACTGCTTAAAATGGAGATTGCTTATGTTACCTGAAAGCAAGTAAACTGTGTTACAAATACTGATGAAATGATTTAATCTTCTTCATTCATACAAATAGAATTAAACCACTTTTCTCTACTCTTCCCTCTAATCCTCACATTGACACAGAGTCAGTGGGACAGTTGTTATTCTGGGGTTTGCTATCTGATAGAACAAAAAAATAAAGGACTTATTCATTACAGAATGGTTTATGGCCAGTGAAGCTCTGACTACCTGTTCTCTTTAGCTGTACTGTATTCTCATGTCAGGAATGAGAAAATACAAACTTGTCCATTTCATTTCTCTTTTGGGAACAAAAAAAGTTGTAGCAATTTTTGTTTGGACACGTGCTAATTTTTCTTCCTGCCCTAGGACAGAATGGTTTGGAAATGGCTTTAACAGAGTGCTTTGGAAACTGTTCCCAGCTAATGAAAGCTATTAAGTAGCCAGATCTAGCTGAAGGAGGATGGCTTTGGTAACCTGTGTAGAGCAACATGCTGGTTTTGCTTTGCAGTATAATTAGGCTCTGGATGAGGCACCCTGCTTTTATTTTAAAAGTAAAATATATGTGTGGTTTATGAAAACCAAGCATCTGCCACAGAAACACTAAAATATGTACCCTAAAATATCTGCTGCTAATACACTGCTAAGTACATTAAACAAATTAACAACGATCCAAACGGACATTTTAACACTGAAATTATGGTTACCTGTCACTTAACTCATGTATCTTCCTGTTAATTATACTCCTGATATACAGACCTTACTTGCTTTAAAAATATATCTTCCATGTTTCTGAATCATCTTTTCGTCTACTGACCACAAGATTTGCTTCACTCCCAGAATGATCAGATCTCATACATTTTTCTTCTCAATTCTTTTCTTCTTAATTTCTTCTTAATTTCCTCCTTAATTGTATAGGATTGATTCCTCTTTATCATTGCTCAGTGATGTCTACCCTAGAAAAACAGAAGACCAGTTTGTCACCTGTCAGATGCTGGCAGAATAAGAGACACTGATTGATGGAACGATGACTTCAATCTCCCCACATATGCTGAAACTGCCTTAAATATTCTTTTGGCCGTGGTATTTACAGGAAAAAATGCTGGAATGTGGCAATAAAGGAAATGAATATGAAGGGCAGACTGACTTTTCTGCTGGTGGTTTTCGCTACACAAAAACTTAACTCCCAGGCGGTGACACCTTGTACTAATGAGAAGCACCGTTATCCAGGGTCTTTCTTAACAGCACATGAAGCTTACTTGAAGTTTCAGCTTTCTCTCCCCTACTAATAGAAACTAGAAAACACAACTAATGCATTTGATAATTAAACTGCCAAGTTACTTCATGGGAAACCGCTCACACCACTTCAGCTTGTGTTCAAATCAGCAACCGGCTGGAGAAACGTGGTGTCTTTTCATCATTCTGTTGTCAAAGGGCAAGCTTGGAAAACAAACTGAAACATGCATGCTGGCTTTCTGTCACTGAATAGGCGGTAGCAAAAAGTGAATGCTGACATGGACTTAAAGATTGGAGATCCTGAAAGTGAGGGAGGCAAGTTTTCCTAAGATTTCATTAGAACTCTCCAATAAGGTAAGGCAAGGCTGCACTTACAGGCACTGAAATTGTTGAAAACAGAAATAATTTCTGTTGAGAGTCAGAGTTGTAGTTCATGGGAGGAACTACTCTTAAAATCTCCTCGTCTGAATGGAGTTTGATAGCTGGATAAGTTAATGGTGTGAATTAAGTTTCTGTCTGTACATTCCCTTTTCTTTATTTGTTGATTTGTTTAGTTTGCTTTTCAGGGAGGAAGAGGCAGTAGGACAAGACCAGCTGTTTTAACATCAGGCTGTGAAAAACAGCCACCAAATAATGCAATAAATTATTCCTCTTGTCCAGTGAGCAGCACTATGGAACCACCTTCAGTGAGAAAATAGAGATTCGTAAATACAGAACATTTCACAGGGATTGTATTAAGAAATCTTTGAAAATAATTTGTTTCAACTTCATTTAGAATAAAAAATGTGTGCATTTTTTATGCTGCATGTTGGTGGTAAACTTGAGACACACACAAAATGAACATACTTCTAGATGTATAATAAGCCATGGTGCAAATGAGAAATCTTTTTTAAAAGAAATAGGTTGTTTTTCACTGAGGGCATTCTGAGTCTTCATGCTGGAAAACTATGGCTCTCATTTCAGTACGATTTTAATTGCAAAGTCTCTTTCAGCAGAAAAACAATGAACTGGTGGACAGGTAGATGAAGGTACGTGATTAATGGAGTTGTTACCTGGAAAGGGAAATATTCGGCCACATTAGAAGTCCAGCCTGTTTCTGTTTGCATATTTGGCAGCCTTAAAAAAAGGCATTAACTAGTACTGCTGTGTCAGTGGGGTTATGTCATATTGTGTGGGGACACCAGTGGTTCTTCCCTATATGATATTCTAAGGTTAAAAAGGAGAGGGAGAGAAAAAAAAAATAAAAATCAAAACCAAGTTGTTCATTTTTGCTGTTGTAGTGTTCCTTTTAGTGCATAAATTAAGCCATTTGTCAAGGAAATAAGGAAAAGTTTAAACTTGTGCTCTTGTTCTTGAAAAAGCAACAAGCAACTAGTGCATGATGTAGTAACCTTTTCATCTAAGCAGCATTTCAGTGCTTGTATATGTTTGCAGAAAATAACACTTTTTTTTCCTGGCATCTGTCTGTAGCGCCATCTGCTGCTGTGCTTCAGGCAGCTTCAACTGTGCGAACTTAGCTTTCCAGACAGTTTGCCAGATGTGGAGCTGCTGAAGATGTATCCTCCTTCATCCCCTACTGAGACCTTTGATGGTGTCCAGCAGACGCAGTGCAGAATGTGCAGACCTCAGCTGTAGTGAAAGCATTTCTTGCTTCCTCAGTTCTGCTTGTGACTTCACACGTCTGAGTCAGCAGGATGCGCACTGGGGACAGATAACAGCATTCTTCCTGCCGCTCCAGGTTTGAATTAAACACACGCAAGGAGAGCTTTATTTCTCTTTGCACATGACACACAAAGGAAACAAGTTACATGAGTAAGTAACAGCGTGGTCTCCAGGAGAGACACTGGGCCACTTTTGCTTTTCGTCCATGAATTGCAACAGAGAAAACCATTAAAAACGTTTCCCAGTCTTCTTGTATTACCAGTGGTGAATCTTTGCATCTCATTTTCCACCTTGTGACTGTCACTATTCTCTCTTGCTCTTTGTTTCCTATTGTGAATACCAAACTTGCATTTAGGAATTACAGAAAGAAAATCATTTCTTCTGTTAGAGTCTCTGAATAGATTGTGTAGGTGTATGTAAGCTCCTTTATTTTTTAATATTTTCCTACTGTGTGTCTTCAAGTAGGCCATGGGTAGTTGCTGAAGGAAATAAACTAATAAAAGTATGTACCGAGAGATCTTCTGGTTCTTAATTTGTAATTCCAGGGAAAAAAAATCTTCTAATCTTTTTCGTTTTCCCTTTCTTTAGGTACACTTAATTTTATTTATTTACGTATTTATTTTTCTGTCATGGACATTTATGGAAAATGAAATTAAAACTTCCTTGCTTAAGCATTCCCTTAAAGCAGACCTAAATTCTCTCTCCATAAGTAATTTTCTCATCAGATAATCACATTATGATCTGCTGACTCATAGACCTGCCCCTGTGACACAGCCCTGCTCTGAGCTCTGGGTTTATTTACCAAACAGGCTGAACACACATTCATTTCTTTCTGCTGCAGAGTTCGTATCTGATCCCATGCAGCAAGTTAACAGATATTGTGTGCACGGATAGAGAGGATTGTTTTTGTATTTTGCTATTCTGTGTCGAGGACATGCAGCTGCTGCCATCTTCAAAAGATCAAGATAACGTGTGAGCTAATAGACCAGACACGATTGCACTAAAGCAGTTTCAGGCTGAGTTTATGGAAGTAAGCTGTAGTGGCAGGTTTATGAATCAGCAGATCATAAAGTTGCAGTGAATGGAGGTTGAAAGCTTAGTATTTCTGTGCTGAGAAAATCACCCAGCGTCCAGAGGAACAGACAGACATTACAGCCATGACACCTCTGTGGATTTTGTTATGCCTGTCCTTCTCATGGACGTAGGCCCTGAGTCTTCAGAATTTGTAGACAGAAGTGCCTTTAAACAACCTGTGTGTCAGTTTTGGACTGGGCCCTAGAGAAAAAATAGCCTCCTACCACCCCCTCTCCTCAATTTTGCATGCGTGTAAGAGGCTCTCCTGTAGGCTCTTGGTCTGTGCTTAAGAAGCAATCAGAAACGTGCCAGAACATCCAGGTGCATCTCATGTAATAACTAAGTGCTGCTCCTGGGCCAGCAGTCGGACCTGTGCTTTTTCTTCATGATGCTTTTCTGCAACGTACAGCAAGGCATGTGACCTTTGTCTGTGAATAAAATGTATCATAGAATCATAGAATCACAGGATAGCCTGGGTTGAAAGGAACAATGATCACACAGTTTCAACGCCCCTGCTGTGTGCAGGGCACCAAGCACTCAACCAGGCTGCCCAGAGCCACATCCAGCCTGGCCTCGAATACCTCCAGGGATGGGCATCCACAGCCTCCTTACTCTTCTCCAGTGTGAGAAATGCTGTTGCTGGGCTACCTTTGAGTTTGTTCTGTATCCTCACGATGTTCTAGTGAGGCCAAACATCTGCCAACCTGTCTAATTGAGCGTGGCTGACAGCTGCTTTTGCTTCTGGAAGTCTGTAAACCCACTGAATCTAACTAGGAGCACAGCGTAGTTGTGAGAGATGTGTGAACTTGCAGCCTAATTCCACCCTTAGCTGTGCAGCCCATCTGCCACTGCTGAGAGTGGCTTCTATTACTGTTGGTTCACATTTCATGCTGTTGCCAAAATAATGCAAATTATTGTGTGAATATTTCCAGATTTGCTGCCAAGATAAGCAGAGCTAGCAGATAAATACCTCTTTGGCATCTGAGTTGCCAAGAGACATTGCTGAGCTTTGAACGAGCGTCAGCCACTCAGTGAGGAACCACCCACAGCTCCAACATGGACCAGATTCTCTCAGTGGTACTCATGTCTGACTGCACAACTGAGGAGCCTCCAAATTTAAGGCGTCTGCAGCAACTACATTTGAGTGTCTAAATGTAAGTGTCTGAATCTAGAGCTGAGCTACACAGCTTCTGGTCTGAAAGACTGTTAAAATTAAAGCCTGCCACCAAGCACTGTCTGCCAACATATTATGACACACTTTGTCATAGATGCTAGGGATGTGAGGAATTTAAGGGGGAAAAAGAGACGTGTAGACGTGTCCTAGTTTCATGAGAGACACATGCACTTAGACTGCTGAGGTAAACTTGTACAGTTCATAACTCAACTAGTTTTTCAATTCTGAAGGCCATTCAGACTTTCAGACCCTTCAGTAAGGGTGATGGAGCACTGGAGCAGGTTGCCCAGAGAGGCTGTGGGGTCTCCTTCTCTGGAGACATTACTCAAAACCTGCCTGAATGCATTCCTGAGTGACCTAATCTAGGAGTTCTGCTAAGGCAGGGGATTGCACTCGATGAGCTTCCAGGTTCCTTCAGCTATAAATAGGAAGACTGCTAAAAAAGTACCCTTTTCACATCTCAGCCAGGATTCTCGCATTTATTCATTTTTAATAAATGATACAATTTTCTCTTTCTTCTCTTCTCTTCTCTTCTCTTCTCTTCTCTTCTCTTCTCTTCTCTTCTCTTCTCTTCTCTTCTCTTCTCTTCTCTTCTCTTCTCTTCTCTTCTCTTCTCTTCTCTTCTCTTCTCTTCTCTTCTCTTCTCTCTCCTCTCTTCTCTTCTTTCTCCTCTCTTCTCCTCTCTTCTCCTCTCTTCTCCTCTCTTCTCTTTCTTTCTCCTCTCTTCTCCTCTCTTCTCCTTTCCCCTCCTTTCCTTTTTCCTTCCCTTTTCCTTCCCTTTCTCCTTCCATTTTCCCTTCCCTTTTTCTTCTACTCCTCTCATTTTAAATTTTTTTTCATTCCCTTTTTGCTTCCCTCTCTGTTTCCTCCTCATTCCCTCTCCTTTCCCTTTTCCCTCCTCTCCCTTCTCCTCCCCTTCTCTCTTTTCATTTTCTTTTCTCCCCACTCCTCCCCACTCCTCCCCACTCCTCCCTTCTCCCTTCTCTCTTTTCATTTTCTTTCCTCCCCACTCCTCCCCACTCCTCCCCTCTCCTCCCCACTCCTCCCCTCTCCTCCCTTCTCCTCTCTTCTCCTCTCTTCTCCTCTCTTCTCCTCTCTTCTCCTCTCTTCTCCTCTCTTCTCTTCTCTTCTCTTCTCTTCTCTTCTCTTCTCTTCTCTTCTCTTCTCTTCTCTTCTCTTCTCTTCTCTTCTCTTCTCTTCTCTTCTCTTCTCTTCTCTTCTCTTCTCTTCTCTTCTCTTCTCTTCTTCTCTTTTTTCTCTTCTCTCCTCCTTTCCCCTCCTTCCCTTTTTCCTTCTCTTTTTCCTTCCCTTTTTCCTCTCCTCTCCTCTTCTCTTTTCTCTTCTCTCCTCCTTTCCCCTCCTTCTCTTTTTCCTTCCCTTTTTCCTTCCCTTTTTCCTTCCCTTTTTCCTCTCCTCTCCTCTCCTCTCCTCTCCTCTCCTCTCCTCTCCTCTCCTCTCCTCTCCTCTCCTCTCCTCTCCTCTCCTCTCCTCTCCTCTCCTCTCCTCTCCTCTCCTCTCCTCTCTTCTTCTCTCCTCATTTTAAATTTCTCTTTTTCATTCCCTTTTTCTTCCCTCCCCTTTTCCTCCTCATTCCCTCTCCTTTCCCTTTTTCCTCCTTTCCCTTCTATCACAGAATCACTCCCCTTCTACTCCCCTTCTCTCCTTCTTCTTTTCCTTTCTTTCTTTTTTCTCTTCTCTCCTTTCGTTTTCTCTTTTTCCTTTCGTTTCCTTTTCTTTTTCTTCCTTTTTCTTCTACTGGCTCCACCGTTGAAGGCAGAACTCTCTTATTCTCTTCCACGTCTCACTAGAAAATGGAGAGTCTCAAGTTGTGACTGAGTAATTTCCACCTCACACAGACTTTGAGAGGAAAAAAGAAAAGCTGCCTCCTCCCTGGATCCCTCTGGCAGAGGCAAGCTACAACAACAGCAAAGGCAGGAGTGCCAGTACCTGTCTGTGGGTCCAGGCGGCCGGGAGAAGTTGTTCATCACGGCCTCAGTGTGACAGCGGGTGAGGATGACCACCGCCTGGCACAGGAAGGGCACGAACGTGCTCTGCTGCGTAGATGACGCGCAGCTGCGCAGGATGTAGAGGATGGGTGGCACCTGGAAGAAGAAGGGGAGAAGGAATGACTTGCTGCATCCTGGACTCTGCAGGGCCTGACCATGGACACTCAGCGCGTGAGCAGTGCCTGCTCCCTTGACATGCTGCAACGCCTAAGCCTAAATTTCAAACCAGCCCCCCTGTCCAAGCCCTGGCTCTGCGCTCAGGCTGTGCTGCTTTAGTACCAGAGGCAGACGGCACAGGGCATGGTGCAACAGCCAGAAACAAACCAAGACACGTGGAAGAAAGTCTCTTACGTTCCAACAGATGTCCTTCCCGTGCATCTGCAGAAAGGTGGTCACCCACTTCCCAGCAGCACGCACGCGCACTCCTGTGGCTTTCCGGATGGTCTCCTTGGTGGCCATCATGAAGTCGATGGTGCGTTCGACGGGGAAGTTTCTGCACACGATCTGCAGAGAGATGAGAAGCAGGAGAGATCCCATCACTGCTCTGCGCAGCTCTTCAGAGCACAAAGCAGGCTGGAGGGCATTCTTAGCTCAGTGGCTTGCCGGCCATTCACAACGCTCCTGCTGTCCGTACCCTGCTATTTACACGGAAGGCGGCTGAGCCTTCGCTCAGCTTCTGCACCCATGGTGTCTGCTGACATGCAAAGCCTACCTCCCAGCAGCCACAGTCACACATGCACGCAAGTGCACACACACACACACACACACACACACACGCACATCATGGAGTCAGCCCCTTGCACTGCGTGCCTGAAGGCCAGCCATAGCTCAGAGCCTCCTGCTGCTTGCTGAGAACAGCGGTCTCAGGGTGACAGCTCATTTTGGAAACGGTGTGAAAGGCTGGGAGCAGCACAGAGTCGTGCAGAAGCCTCCGCACAGAGATCCCACCACCCCTTTCTGGGTCCACTTACCATGGCCATTTTGGACGTGGTCTGGAGCTGAGAGACAGTGCTGCAGGCATGCAGTCCCTCAGACAGGCTCCCGATGTCTCTTGGCTCCCTGTTGGCTGCTTTGGCTGGAAAGAGCCCAGGGAGAAAAGGGAAGTCATGCTTCTGGAAATGGAACCGCTCTCCACGGGGCAGAGACAGAGGACAGGGTGGGGATGAGAAGAGAGCTGTGCACGGTGCCTCTCCCTCCTGTAAACAGGGCCCAGCCCGTGGGGCTCTGGCAGTGCTACGAAGGAGGGCAGAGGGCTGGTGCAACCTGCTCTGCTCACCTTGGATTCGGAGAAGGGAGCTCAGACAGGAGGCAGCCAACTGGCGGGATGCGGGCATGGGGTCGCACGTCAGAGGCGCCAGCAATCCCACCAGGGAGCCAAAGTGCTCGCAGGCATCTGCTCTCTGCAGGGGTGAGAGGCAGGAAGAAAGCTGTAGGCAGCCCCGGCTCTCCCTGGCTTCTCCGCCTGTGCCTTCCTCACGCCGTGGCACAGCATGCACAGCTGGGCGGAGCTCGCCTTCCAGCTCAGGGGCTCTGGGGAGGGAGCAGGGGGCATGCGGTGGGGCTCTTTACTCACTTGAAGCTCTTCGCAAACAGCCAGCAGCTGGGAGCAGGTCTGCAGGGCCCTCTTGCGCTCCCACACGTTCTCTGCTACCATGGATTTCTGCAGGACCTGGGGTAGAGCATCTGTCTCACTGAGGACGTCTTTGCTTTCCCTCCTGCCGCCCCTCTCCCTGTCCCTCCTTCCCCAGCACTTTCCCCCAAGGCTGCCCTGTGGCTCCAAGTGGCCTCCAGCCTCACTGAGCACCGGCACTGCTGCCCCCGCTCTCTGCAGTCATCCTGCCTGCCAACCCGGGAGCTTTTCCTCGGCTGTGGCCTGCCAGGGGCTGGCTCCTGCCTTTCCCCTGCAGGGCCCATCGCTCTGCCCATTTCTGAGCTCGCAGTGAGCTGGCACGTCAGCAGGAGATTGCTCCCCTCTGATCACCCTCTCAGTCCCCAGATCTGCCCCCACTGCCGACAGGCACCATGCTTTCTCCCTTGCCCCACACATACTCACATGCACTATGTTCTGAAAGAAGCCGCCGCTGGGCTCTGTCTGGAGCAGAACCGCCATGAGCCGGCCCAGAGCTTTCAGGGACGTTTGCTGAAGCTGAAAGCAGAAGAGGGCAGTGAGGTTTAGCATCACGGCTGCTGCCAGAGCATAGGCTGTGTGTGCTGAGGTCGGGTTTGACCGAGAGGTGGCCGGGAAAGTTACGGCAGGTTACCTGCAGGTACTGCGCTGCGTGCTGTGACTTCCTGATCTTCAGCATCATCTCTGCTGAAGGGTGCGTCACGATGTTCTTGCAGCACAGGACCAACATCTCCCGCATGTCCTTGCTTTCAAAACAGGGCTTCAGCTTGCTGACAGGAGGAAGGAAGAGAAATCAGAAAGGGCCTTTAGCAGTGCTCTCCAGACTGGTTCAGGCAGCATCTGACTTTCTCCTAATCGACAGCTACCAAGCCAATACCCCCAGCTCCTGCTGCTGAGCACTGTCTTCAGTTCCAGCAGCGCCCACCTCCTCCCAGGCAGCACTGAACCAGCTCCCTCTCTGAAGGGAAGGAGACCCCAACTCTCCCTTCTCTTCCCTGCCAGGGGACAGGAGCACCAGGGCCTTTCTCCCTGCCCAGAACCTCAGCTTCGCCGGGCACAACAGCCCAGCCTTCACTCCTATAGATGCAGCTCCTCTTCCCCTACCCCCTCCAGGCCTTCAGGAGCTACCGAAAATGGGGACCACCATCCTGCCTTGCAACCTCAGACCTTACCTCAGCTGCTCCAGGGCCAGAACCACCTTGAGGGGCACTGGGGAGACAGGGATGCCCGAATAATATTTCTTCAGCAGGTCCTGCAAGTCCCAGAGAGACACTGTCAAGGTGGGCAGGGGGCACATGAGAGCTTTTCCACCCAGCCCCGAGACAGGCACAACTGCCACACACCAGCCCCATCACTCCCATGTTTCCCATGGAAGCACTGCAGGATGCAGCAGCTCGACAGCTGGTGCACCTAGCCCGCTGCCCAGCAGCTGCATCCAGCACCCAAAGTCCCCACCAGCTGGAGACGTGTGGCTGATGGAGACCTGTGTGCCCCCAGGGAAGTGGGCTGCGTGGCACAGCCCAGAACTCTGCAGGCAGCCCTGCCTCTAGGCACTCACCATCAGGATCTCCAGAAGCTTTCCCTTCAAGGAGGGATTAAAGCATGCAGAATCACCCACGACTGCTTGGAAGGCAGAGCTGAAGTCGGTGATGCTCTGCACCAGCGCGAGGTTGTTCTGCAGGTCCTGAGGCCCAAGAGAGAAGAACATTCTGTGAACTGCGGGACGGGACAAGGGCTGCAAGGGGGACACGTGGGGGCAACGCTAAGGGAAGGGCTTGGGTCTTCATCTGGGCACAAACCATTCCCCGAGGCACCTTTGGAAAGGGAAGGCCCCTCTCAGCATCCCCCCTTGTGGAGGGGCTGCAGCTGGGCGCTCAGACACCCTGGCACGCTTTGAGCTCTCACCCGGCAGCTGCAGCTGTAGAGCATCAGGATGTTGCCCACGATGTCTCCCTCCAGGTGGGCGAGCAGCTGTTCCTTGGAGGCACGCAGTGCCAAGCTGCCGTGGGCGAGCACGAGAGCGCTGCGTGTGGCCTGAGCTCTCGTGCTGTCCAGCTCCATCTGTGTGGGAAGAAATGCCTTGAGACACTCGCTCAACGGCCCCCAGTGCCCCGCGATGCACCTGGGCTCCAGGGCAGAAAATAAGGCAGAAGAATGCCAAGATGGAAACCCGTAACGCTTTACCTTCTTGCGCCTGGAAATCCTCGCGTTGCGGCCTTTGCACAGCCTGGACGCAAACGTGGTGAGCGTGGCCAGGACTGCTTGGAAGTTACTCTCAGCCGCGTGGCTCAGAAGAGAGACCATTCCCTGCACAAAGGAACAAGGGGCAGTTGGCACAGGCCTGAATCTACAGATCCTCTCCTGAGGAAAAGGGCAGCAGGGAGGAGATGGAAAGGCGCGGAGCAGGGCCAGGAGAAGCCCTCTGCCCCAGGGACGGAGCGGGGATGCTCGCAGGAGCTGGAGGAGAGCAGGGCTCACCTGGGCCTCACATGGGTCCTCCGCGTTTGCTTCCTCCAGGTGCTGCAGCAGCTTCTCCTGGATGTGGAGGACTCCCTTACAGGCTCCCAGCACTGTGCCCAGAGCCTTGTACAGGAAAGACTGCAGGGGAAGGGAAGGAAGAAGCTGAGATGTGGCAGCAGCTTAACCTGTTGGCAGAGGGCCAGGTGGAAGGAGCCACGCTCCCCGGGAGTCGCTGAGAGCAGCTGCAGGGCTGAGCTTTATCCATCCCTGGGCAGCTTGCAGGGAAAGGCCCTCTGGGGGCACAGACTGGGGAAGCAGCACCAGCATCCCGCGTGGGCAGAGCACCAGCCGCAGCCCCAGCCCCAGTTGGACACCTGCAGCTGCACCGCTGGGTGGAGCCGGGGGGAACTCACCTTTTCTGCAGAGCTGCTGGCAGAGCTGCTCAGCCACCGGCTCAGCTCACAGCTCAGGGCCTCGATCCAGCCCTCATCCCGTATGGTGTCCATTGACGCCCTGAGGAACTGTTGGAGAACAGGAGAAGACGATGTTCCCTTGCCCTTTGCCTCTTCCCTCACTCCCAATTGCTGCAGCCCTCTGGGGAGAGGTGTCTGGAAGAACAGTTCCTCTCCCAGCTCCCCCAGCATTCCCTCCCTTAAAGCCACCTGCCCCCCTTCTCCTAAGACCCCCCTTGGGCTTGGGACAGAGCGGAAGAGGCAGCGCCTCAAAGGCTCCTCAGCAGCACTGGAGAGGCTGTTCCTGTCCCGTGGTGGCTCATATGGGAGCGGGGCTACTTGGGGCAGGCAAGCACTTCTCTGCACCCAGCAGTGCTGTACCTTCAGCAGACGGCGCTCCCACCCTGCAGCGTCCAGGAAGCTCTCATCTTTCCCTGCACAGCAACAGGAAGAAAAAGACCCTTACTTGGGATCAAGGCACAGAAGAAGAGCTGCTGCAAACCTGGCTTGGCCTGGGCACTTGACACTGCCAAGCTGGGACCCGCACCCCCTCCACAAACTGACTTGTCCCTCCCCACAAACACTGTCCCCGCAGGAACACAGAACTAACTGAGGGGACGTGAAGGGCCCATCCGTGTCCTGGAAGGGGCAGATCCCCGCGGGGAAAGATCCCCGGGCCTCAGCGCTGTCTCCCTGGAATGGGAACAGCAGCAGAGCAAGCACTGGGCTGCAGGCAATGCTTCCCCTCTGCCACCCTGCAGAGAGAGCTGCATTTTCACTCCCGCCCTTCCCTGCCTCCGCCTCTCCCTCCCCACCAGCACTTTACCTTGGAGACACTGCAGCAGCAGGGGGATCTCAGCGGCCCACATGGCCCCCACAGCTCTGTGGAACCTGCTGTGGAGGTTTTGCATCAGCTGTAAGGCAGCGGCCTGGAGTTCACTGCCTGCAACAGGGCTCCCTGCCACCACCTGAGCGAGAGCAAGGAGAAGCAGGGTCACTTCTGCAGCAAGAGCAGCGGCTTCCCCCCAGGATGGAAGCAGCGTGGCTCTGCCCTGGCGGGCAAGGAGCAGCCAACAGCTCTGCCCGTGGCCGTGCTGCTTCCTCCCGGGGGCTGGTGGCACTGGGCTCTGGAGCATCTACTCACCAGCAGGCGCGCCAGCAGTGTCTGGGGAGTCAGTCGTGGGCCTGTGAGGAGAAAAAAGTGCTGAGTCAGACTCCAAGACGCTCCGTGCCCAGCCACGCGCAGCTCCGCTGTCCCTTCTGGGTGGTAGCACAGGTCAGCAGAGCTCACTGGCGGAGTCTCTGCTCCTACCTTGAAACATGGAGCTGAGGAAATGGGGATCCAGCTCCTCTACTTGCCGTCCTGTCAGATCCTCTCTCTCGGCCAGGGCTCGGACACAGCGCGAGACCGGGATCAGCATGCCGGTGTGCTGGGCTGGTACCACGAACAGCAGCAGCCGTGGCCACAGGAGCTGTCGGGAACGAGGCAGTTGAGCGTGTCAGCATTCCTGCCTCCGCTCAGAGACGAAGAGGACTCTGTGAATTTCCCTGAGCCTTGCGTGCTTCAGAGCACGCTGGAGGAGAGACCTGGGGTGGTGGGATGAGGAACAGGTGGTGCGAAGGCAAGGAGCAGCAGCAGGGCAGATGTGACTTACTTTGGACATCCCTGTCGCAGAGACGTCCAGAGACCCCAGGATGTCCATGCACAGCTCCTGCAGAGCTCCTTCTTCCTGGGCTTCCCGGGCAGAAAGGTCTCCAGCTGCCTGCACAACAACGGTGTTGAAACCCGGTTACCTCAGTTCTCAGGAGCCTCTCAGGAGGCTCAGGTGCGGCCCCAGCGGTGCTTCTGTGCCACCCTCTGAGCAGCACAGGTCTTCCCAAAGAAGATGCTGCCCACTGTCCTTACCCTTCTTCCAGCGGTGCGGCTGAACTCAGTGAAGATGTGCCCCACCACATCCCAGGCTGAGCAGCTCCGGGTGTTCGAACTGAGCAGGTCCTCGATGAAATGCAGAACTGCCGTCCTCACCTGCCAGGGGTCAATTGTGGGTGTGATTTTTCAGGTCAGAAGGCAAAGGGAAGCCACCTGCTCATCGGGGCAGCCCTTTGGGCACGAGCAGAGACAACAGGAGCAGAGGAGAAGCCTTGGCTCCTGAGGTGAGGGCCAGGCCGTAGCACCAGGCTGTGCACTTTCCAAGCACAGCACAGGGACCTGCCCGCTCCACTCTGCCTGCTCTCCCACAGGAGCCATCACGACCGTGTGGTCAATGCCCCAGCACCTCTCTAGTCACCCCAGCCCTGCCTGTGTTGGCAGCAGCATCACCACCCCAAAAGAGCTTTCTTTTCCCAAAGCAGCTCACCCGGATCCTGAGGTCGCTGCACAGACACTGCACAGCCTCAACCACCTGGGGCAGCTTCTCCATCATCACGGGCTCTGCAAGAGATGCACAGAAGCATGAGCGGAGCCACAACCCTGATGGCAGAGGGGATCCCTGGAAGTCCCAGCCTGTGGTACTGACCATCAGAGCGAGCCAGAGCACCGAGCAGACCCAGTGCTGCCACGCGTCCAGCCTCCCAGTCCTCGCCCAGCTGTGACTGCAGAAACAGGACCATTTCTTCTGGGCAGATCCGGGCTGCAGGGAGGAAATCCCAGGCTATGTTAGCAAGAAACTCACGCCCATTCCTGAAATTTGTGAGAGGGGTTTTGGCCAGGGCACCGCCAAGCATTGCCAAAGCTCCTCTCCTTACCCTGCAGCATGATGCAGTGGGTCAGCTCCGCACGATCAGCCTCGCTGTGCTGCTTGGTGTTGTCATAGAGCTGTGGGAACAAAGTCCATATGAGAAAATCACATCAGCACTGAGGACGGAAAAGACGCTGTGCTGCTGCTCTCGTCTCCCTGGGCACTCTCAGGAAGAGCACAGGCAGATAAAAGCCAGCCTGCCTCACAGCATCCCCGGGGGGACAGACACGGCTCTGGAACAGCCGTGAGCATGCAGGAGCCAAGGCTCAGCTGCATTAGTCAGGGGCTCAGACCTTTGCACTCCTCCTGAGACTTAGGCAAGAGGGAAACTGCTGTGGGCACAGGGATAGGCTCCCCTTACCTGGTAGAACACGGCACTCGTGATGTCCAGAAACCTGTCCTTCTGGATGACAGACTCAATGCCCTCTAAGGCCTCCAGGAAGACAGTGAGACTCTGCAAGAGACCAGGAGAGGAGGCAAGGGATGAAGCCACATCTAGCCACTTGGGAGAAGAAACACTGCTTCTCAATAGTTTCTCTGCAGGGAGAAGCTCCTGCACAGGCATTCTTGTTTATCCCCCACCTCCCAGCAACCCCGAGAGTCTCTCTGCTCTCAAACAAGCTGTGTTTGGGCATCATTTGCAGGCATTTCCCACCCAGCAGCCCTCTTCTCCCCCATCAGATGCAACTGGATGTGGTCCCCCCAGTTGCTAGCACAGAGCTCCTCAGGCTCTCAGGCACCCATTCCTCCTTTCTCCAAGGGCTCCCCACCTCCTCCCTGCACCCCCCGACCCCTCGTGGCACTTGCACTGACCCCACGTCCACCCTGAGCCCTGCACAGCGTCTCACCTTGGCCACCCTGCAGGTGTCTTGGATCTCCTGACACGGGTGCACAAGCCAGAGGAGCTGCTCCCAGACGTGCTCTTGGTGCAGCTCCTCTTGCAGGAGAACATCCAGCATGGCAGCCACGGCCCCGAGGACGGCCTGTTTGTCCTGGAGAGGGATGGCAGAGGCCCGGCATCAAAGACCGAAGGTCTGCCCTTCCTACAGAGAAGGCTTTCTCTTTCCCTTCCCCTTCCCCAACCCCCACGCCCAGCAGGAGATGGGCTCGCTCTGGAGGGCAGGCAGGTTTTCCCCAGACCCTCATCCCCAGCTCTTCCTGCCACATGCTGTGACATGCAGCTGCTCCCTGCCACAGAGCCACTTCGGGGCCCTTTGCAGAGCCAGCCCACTCCCTCCCATCACTGCTCAGCTGCCAGCCCACTGGGCACAGACAGAGCTGCCACATGGGTGCCCTGCTGCCACCCTGGGCTGGGAGCGCAGCAAGGCTCACCTCCTCCTCCTGGCAGTCCTGCCAGTTCCTCAGCACAGAGAAGAGCAGCTCCTGAAGGTTGTCATAGATCTGCTCTTTCTCCATGGCAGGCCAGGGGCATTGGGATCCAGAGGACAAGTGAAGCTTCACTCCGTCCAGCCACTGTTTCAGAACTGAAAAAACAAAATTAAAGAAACACATATGAATAGTAATTATTATTTTCTGTGTTTAAAGAGAGTGAGAGAAAAGGCAGCCTGTGAGAGCCTGCAGCAGGGCGAGGTGCAAGGGCTGTCCCGAGGCCCCCTGCTCTGGAGCCAGCACTCACCAGCACAAGCGAGGCGCAGGGTCCGGCCGCTCCTCACCTGGCCCACCACACTGCGCAGGCCAGCCAGCATCAGCCACGTGAAGGGGATGCACTGTGGAGCTGCAGAGGAGAAGGAGAGGTCCACAGTCAGAGCCCTGGCAGCAACAGAGGCGGGGGGGAAGCCCTGCATCCCCCAGAGAGGAAAGACCCCTTTCCCCAGTTGTCATAGGTGTAGGGTGGCTGAGAGCACTCTACCGTAGATGCCGAACAGTTTGCTGAGGGTGATGAGCACGAAATCCTTGGGTATCTCCCCGATGGCCTTCAGCTGGCCCTGGAGCTCAGCCATCACCAAGCTGAAATGCATCCGGGCCAGAGCCACCAGGACGTTGCTGGCAGCCATCCTCACGTTGTCCCTGACACCCTGAAAAGGAGTCACTGGTGACACACCGTCCAGGAGACTGCCTGAGACCCTGGGAAGGGCTGAGCCACCGCCGTCCACCAGCACAACACCAGCACGGGCAGCGGCTCCCTTTGCCTTTGGCTGTAACCCCTCACCTGGGCTGCCGTCAGGTCCCAGGACACCTCTGCCAGCAGCCGGTTCACCACTCCGCACGGCGGGCGGCTGTCGTCTTCCCACAGGGCGCCCTCCAGCTCGCGGTACACCTGTGCTCGATCACCCTGGGGACAGGGACCAGTCATGCTTTGCTTTGCCCTTGCTCTCGGGGAGCCGCCCACTGCCACCCATCACCGTGCCGGTGTGGTGCCGCGGCCCGGCACCCACAGGACCACGGCACTGCGCCACGGCAAGGATTCACGGCCGGACGTCCCCAGCTCACCTCCCGGTCTTGCAGGCGCTGTTGCAGCACAGTCACAGCGGAGACAGGGACAGGGCTCGGCACCCTGCTTCTCTCCCTGCGACGCGTACGTCTGGGCACGCAGCCCACACAGGCAAAGAGACCTGGAAGCAAAGAGCGGAGCAGCTGCCGCCGGTGTCGCTCGGAGCCAGGGCCGAGCATCCGGCCGGCTCTGGGAGGAACGCTCCTCCAGCCCCACGGTTGGCGGGGACGGGGGAGGGAGCTTTCCCCTTGCTGGGGTGCCGGGGAAACCACGGCGGGCAGCTGCGCTCAGCAGAGCGAGGACGGTGCTGCCGGCGCGGCCTGAACTGACTCTGGAGGCACACGTGCGCTCGGGCGGCGTCACGGCGTGCGGAGAGGTGGAGGGACTCACCTCGAAGGGCTCTCAGCCGCTCCATGACAGCAGGAAATCTCCAGGTAGACGCAACGCTCTCTCTGGTTCCGCTTCCTGCGGGTCCCACAAGCGGACTGAGCCACCGCTCCCACCGCTGCCACGAGGGCGCACGAGGTACCACTGTGACATCACAGCGCAGTGTCACCTCACAGGGAATGGCTGGGGACCAGGCAGCACGCAGGGCAGCCCTGCAGGCCCCCAAACGCAGCATGTTCTGTGATGCACTCGGCTCTGGGGTTCCGGTTCCATGCGGAATTCCAAGCAGGGAATGACCTCAGCTGAGGGAGAGCCTCTGCTCTCCCTTGTGAGAAAGGAGGAAAGATGATACATGGAAAGTATTACACACACTAATCTCTATTGTAGAAAATGCTGGCATACAAAATAATCTCCTTTATTAAAAAGCGTACAGTTAAGAGTCCAGCCCACATGAAGATAGAAGCTTCACTTCTTTTGGTGTCTATCTGGAGCTCTGCTGCTACATTTCTAATAACATTAGAAACATGACAAACCTAGCTAGCAACACTAACCTTAGAGTCTAAACCATGAAAAAGAAAAGGGAAGGCAGCAATTTCACATTTCCACTGCTGTCACCGTCCCAGGAGGTGACTAGGCTGCATTATTTTCAACAGCTGAAGTCATCAGGGCCCAAACTGTTTAACTGTAACTCTGAAAGTCACAATTAATACAGTACAAATACAAGTACTCTGCTATGCAGTGTGTCCTGACTCAGACTGAAATTAAAACATGACTGTACTGTACTGGAACAGCTGCCCAGGGAGGTTGTGGATGCCCCGTCCCTGGAGGTGTTCAAAGCCAGATTGGATGGGGCCCTGGGCAGTCTGGTCTAGCATTAGGTGGAATGGTTGGTGGCCCTGCATGTGGCAGGGGGGTTGGAGATTCATGACCCTTGAGGTCCCTTCCAACCCTGGCAATTCTGTGATTCTGTGATTCCTTGATAAAATTCCTTACTACCTTCAGTTTTATAGCCAAAGCAGTGTTTGAGCTGGTAATGTATTCTTGAACAGCACTGCTGCCTTTAGCATTTGTATGTTTAGATATGAAAAGAGAACTTGGTCATTATTTCACAATGAGAGAACCTTGATTTCACACAACAGAATTACAATACTGTAAAATGCCACTGTAAGAATGTGGCTTTTCTTCTTTCTTTTTTCTTTTTTCCTTTTTTTTTTTTATTGCAATGGTGAGTGTATGATTTATTCAAGATAAACATTTTTTTTGTAAGTCAATCTCTATACCTGTTTTGAAAAATATGTGTTTTTATTTCTCATTATTTAAAAATTGTCAGGCGTGAAGAATCAGGAGGTCACTCATGCTACAAGATCAGTAAATATCTCACGTCAAGGTTAGAGAACATTCTCTGTGTACATTTTAACAGACGAGCTGCATCTGTACGTAACTGTAGCTACACACGATGAGCTTTTCTTGAAGGTAGGCAGGAAATTTGGTCTGCGCTGGAACAAAAATCCAGTCCTGTTCTGACTGCTATACTTTTCACTGAGATAAAAAAATGGCATCATTCTGCAGGATGAACTAGATATACGGAATTTGGCACTGCCCTTAAATTTTGTGTAGTGAACTGAGGGGCATCAGAGCTTTACAGATTTCTACATATTCTCATGGAGAAATCTAGAGAGATCACAGGACATAACACTGAGCTTCCAAATGAATAACAAAACACTGATGTTTTTCAGAAAACCAGAAGCTGTAGAGGACCAAGTAGCCTGGCTAGAAAAAGAGTGCACTGAATAACTGGCTGGATTAAATGAACTGCAGTGTATTTGCAGTGTTTATTCTGGAGTACTGCAGGACTTGCTGACTGATTTTTGCCATCCTATGAGGAGATATTGGAGCATTTACATTCTGATTAAATCTACTTCTTCTTTTTTTTTTTTTTTTTTTTTCCCCCCTCTTGTAATATTCCAGTAATGCTCTCTTATGGAGAATCTAGATGTGGAGAGAGTACGTACGAAAGCATATAAAACATTACTAAAAATTCACCTTCCATATCTCTTTTTAGTATTTAGTATAAAGTCTTCTCAGCTCCACATTTTTACTACTATGTATCTGTACACATGCAATCCCATCTGATTGCCAGCCCTGTGAACTAACGACTGGATGAGGCTAATGACAAAGTCTGTTTTTCCATAGTATAACATTTAGTCTCTGAGCTGATCTGGAGGAAAGGGATGGCTTTCTTTTCTGGTGTCTAGGACACACTGAAGTATGCAAACATTTAAACCCAGACAGTAAATCATCTCCTAGAGCTCCTTCTTTCCTATGTCATTTCAGGCATGACAGCAGTGAATCCTTGGCTTCCAGTTAAAATATTTATCATCCTGTTCCCACAGTTGGCAGAAGATCAGGCTTTATCAGCAGATGACAAGAGATGAACCTAATATTGTTCTCAGCTCTCTGAAAAAGCGTGTGAGATGACAAGGATTACTGGATGCATTTCTGGTGGCATCCCCTGTGTCTCAGCCTAACAGTTTCTCTTTGTTTTGTGTCAATCACAGCCAGACTAGAAAGATCTTTGACGACATAAATCAGAATACGAAACAGAAAATAGGATGTCTGCAAGTACATACAATGAATGAGATGTCCATTTCACTGACAAATGCAATAAATAGCACTGCTCTCAATACCAGCAGCTGAGGAGCACCACTTGCACTGGTCTCTACCTGGAAATTAAATTGTTACCTCAACTCTTTACTTGCGGCCACCCAACCAATACCTCATCCACTGAGTGACCAGTCTAGTCACAGAAACATAAAACTCAACTGTTTAGAAGAGGAGACTGATAGAGGAGGCAGGATAATCCTTTCTCTCAGCTGACTGGCTGTGATGCTGCTCATGTTGCCTAGATGCTCTCAACCACCTTTGCTGACGATCCACACTGCTGGCTTGACGCAGATCAAGACAGCCTTCAGGGTGAGTACACAGAAGATTTCCAGTCGTGGGCTGGAATGTAAAACTGGATCTCCTTCTGACTATCCTTGGAGCTTTTCTTGCAGAGAAGACTGCTGAACAGGTAGACCAGTAGTTCCACGCTTCAGAACCTCTCTGAGAACTCCTTGCTGGTGGAGAACATCGGCGCCTGAATCACCACCTTTGTGCAGTAACAGAGCATGAAGGAGTGGGGGCATGTCTTTCAGAATATCCACATGGAGCTCACAATTTCTAGCAGGAATTCTGCTCAAGATTAAAAACACTTCCCTGCCTGTGTAGCCTTATCCATCTTCAGTGACACCGGCTGTTTGTATGAGTGAGTGTACGGAAGCAAAAGCAAAATGGCCATGTTTGTGAGAAATGAAATGGCTAACCTTCTTGGCAGTGCTCACTAAAACTAGCAGATGGTTAACCTTGCGGGCATCTAAACACCACTCCACTATTCACTCACTCCCCCTTCCCAAGGGGATGAAGGAGAGAACTGGAAACAAAACGGAACTTGTGGGCTGAGATATTCACTAAGACAAAAAAGGAAAGAGTCTTCCCTGGGGCTTTCTGCCAGAGGCTCCAAGTGGGGCCATTGACCCTGGCTGCAGTGCACAGCACGTTTTTTACATCTTGTCCTGCCCAGACGGTCCCGGTCCCAAGGGCTGCTGGATGCACATCCCCTTTTCAGTTTGTTCAGAAGCTGTTGCTGCTCAGGGCTCCATGTGAAATCATTCTCCTTTTGGGTCACTTGATAGAGAAGGTTTACAATCACACTAAGAAAGCTCGTGTTTCCTTTTTGCTGGTCGGTGAAGACATAGCAGTTATTTTGTTATCCACAGGAATCTGACAATGTACATCTTGCCGTTTTATTCCTGTGATCTCAATGTCCTGTCCATGCTTGATGTCCATAATGAAAACTGGCTTTTGGAGGGATTTGGATCCTTTTCTTCCCTTTCTCAGAAGCTTCTCCTGCTCTGTTGCCCACACGATGATGCCATCCATGTATTGCAGGTGTTCAGGAGCTCCCACTGTTCCAGCTCAGCCCGGATCAGCCCATGACAAATGGCAGGGCTGTGTTTCCACCCCTGGGGCAGTCGATTCCAGGCGCACTGGATGCGCCTCCAAGTAAAAGCAAACTGTGTCCTGCACTCTGCTGCCAGACGGACTGAGAAAAATGGTTGTAATGCATTCTTGAACAGCACTGTTTCCTTTAACATTTATATGTTTAGATATGAAAACAGAATTTGGTCATTATTTCACGATGAGAGAATCTTATATGACAAAACAGAATTACAAAAATCTGACAATACTGTAAAATGCCAGCGTAAGAATGTGGCTCTGAGTTTTTTTCTTTTTTCTTTTTTTTTTTTTTTTTTTTTTTTAAATGGTGAGTGTACCATTAATTCAAGACAAGAATTTTGTTTGTAAGTCGATCTCTATAACTGTTCTTGGCATCATTCTGGAGGATGAAGTAGATACATGGAATTTGGCACTGGCTCCCCAGGGCAGTGGTTTGGCACTGAGCTGACAAAGGCCAAAGAGCATTTGCACAAGGCTCTCAGACACAGGGCTTGACCCATAGGAGGTCCGGTGTGGAACCAGGAGGTGGAATACATGATCCTCGAGGTCCCTTCCAAATACAGATATTCCATCATCCTCTAATACTTATATTCCCAAGTCCTGTACACAGTGCTCAGATGCTTAATTGAAAGGTTCCATGAAACAGTGAGGTATCTATGTCCCTTTACCACCCAGTTATTCAATTTGCCACGTGGATCTTTTATCCAGTCACATTAAAAAACCCCTCAAAGTATTTCCTTCAGTCTTCCATTCTGATAGAGCTTTCTGGAGCAAATAAAGAGTTGCAACTCAGAATGTCCACACCTCCCTTCCTGCACCCTGCATACTTTTATCATTGCACTGTGATTACGTACCATTCTATTGTCACCCTCATTCTGTCATTATCTAGGCAGTTTACTGCCATTAAATTTTCCAGCAACAGATGCCCACAAGTACAGCCAGCCTGGACTTATTTCCAATACTTATCTTTGTCCTGATGTCCTTGTAGGAGGTGGGACATTTCTCCATCTCAGCAGCAGAGGGCAGGAGGGGTCCAAGGTGAGGGCACGCTCTCCTCTATTTTTCTGGCACTCAAAGACAAAGGGAACAAGAAAACCAGCAGTGTTTCCCTGCCCATGGCAAACACCAGCCTTTCCATCCTTACAGTCCTTCCTGCCATCAGCAGAGACATTTTGCTTTCTTGTGCCACTTCATCCCTTTAGCATCTGGCATTCTAACAAAAAAGTACTTACAAGGAGTTTTAATATTTTCATATTAAATGTCAGAATTAGAACCATTATGTTTACCAAATATTTTAAACATTCAACCCAGTGAGAAGTGAATTGATTTAGCATTCAGATAAGAACTTGTAAAGGAAGTAAAAAGTGCTGCTTTCATAAACTATAGTCTCATTGTCAAGCCTTGCGCTGTCTCAGCAGATTATTACAGAATGTTCATTCAAGCAGGAATTAAGAGATGCGTCTGAATTGATAAGAACAACGAATAATTAAGAAAGTTGACTGCAGTCTGCTTGAGGATTCCAGTCTGAAGTGTGTTCCACCTGGTGACAACTGGGAATGTCTTTCTCTCACCATTAGAACCATTGCACCTCTGACTAAACACATAGCTAATCACCACTGAAAACCTAGGTGCAATTTCTGCAGTGCACAGACCAACTACGTGTTGATGAACATTCAGAGAGATTGTGCAGGTGTCCTTTTAGGAACTGGCCTACAGTATGCTAAGAGGGATGGATGTGGGGACATTAGGATAACGTGCCCTCTGCCTTTTAAGACAGCCCCAGCAGAGCAGGTCAGCAGGCTGAAGAGCTGCGTGGGTCACCAGGGCTCAGAGACTTCACTCGGCCATCTGCAAGTTGAGGGACTTCAGCCCAAGCTGCCCTTTTCCATGCAGGCAAGGAGGCCAAGAGAAGGTGGATCGGCACGGTTCTGGTGCAGACAGGGGCTGCAGTGTGAGCAGGCCTACACAGACAAGGCTGTGCCCACACAGAGTGACAGCAGCTTTCGCTGTGAGCAGATTCCCAGGGGGCCTGAGCCATGGCAGTTCTTGATGGCAGCATGTTCCAATCAGCCCTGGAAGTCTTCTCTGGACGTCTGTCGCATTCTGGAATCCACACTGAGGACGCAGTCGCTGTGTCAGAGCAGCTGGCAGAGTCACGGGGAACCGTGACGTAGTTGGCCCAGGGAGCAACAACAAGGCCTGCACTGCTCAGCCAGCCCAGGCCAAAGGGGAGCACGAGAGAGAGCAGAGGAGAGAGGGGGGGAAAGAGGGCCAGGAAGGAAAGGCCTGTGCCTGAATGGACGTGTAGCAGCAGCTGCTGACAGCAAACTCGGTGATGGCAGGGGCACAGCAGAGCAGTGCAATGCTGGCAGCTTCCTGTGTCTTTCACACAGGCACTGCAGACATGGCCAGCACTGGGAGATCAGCAGAACTGCTGCACACCTCTGCCAGCCCAGGCCAGAGGAGTGCAGAACAGTGAGCTGCTGCTGAGGGGAGAGAGGATGGCCTGAGAGCTGACCTGAGAGGCAGGGCTGGCTGTGTTACAGCAGCCTCTGTGTCCTCCTCCTGTGTCTGTGAGGGCCAGAGGGCCAGAAGAGAACATGCCCAGACAACGAAGCCCTGCTGTCCTCTGCTGCTCAGCTGGAGAGATGTTCCGCCTTCCTGAAGGACGCTGATCCAAAGGGAAGGAATCAAAGGAAGTCCAGGCTGGCTGT